>NC_067475.1:32753227-33353227 GCF_947179515.1 Apodemus sylvaticus
TGTGAGTCTGTGCCGTGTATGTTTAGCTCCCCATGGAGTCCAGAAAAGGGCACTGGGTCCCCTGGAGCTGGGGTTACTGATGACCGTGACGCTCCTGAAGTAGATACTCGGAGCTCAACTTGCAAAAGCAGCAAGCACTCTTAACCACTGAGTTGTCTCTCCTGCCAATGAGCAGACTACTAAGTTTAGGAAAAATAGAAGAAAGCAAAATGAAAAGAGATTTATACAGCTAAGTTATATTGACTGTTTTGTCACAAAAAATCAATAAAAATAAACAAAGTACATGAAACAAAGATAAATTATTAAAAAGAAAATGAAAGAAAGGAACTTCACCCTGGTACTTAGACTTACAGACAATAAACCGGGGCATGATGAAATATGGAAAATGAAGAAAATTTTACTTTATAAGTTTGATAAGCTTGGGTTTCAGGCATCCAGGGCAATGCTTAACTTTTGTTTGCGTGCTGGAGATTTTAACCTTGACCTTCTTGCTTGTATAACAAGCATTCTTATCCACTGAGCTATCTCCCTACCCCCATAGGTTCACAGTGAAAACATCATTCTCTATTCAAAAGAGCCCGTATTGCACAACCATGTGAATGAACTTAATAGCACTGAATAATTTAAGAACAATGACGATTTATATTATGTATATTTTTCCACAGTTAAAAAGATTTGACGCTCTCTCTCCTCCAGCCAAGCAAGAGGCCCAAAGGAAAGAAGGCCAGAAGGCCGGGAGAAGAAGGTGGCCCTGGCTCCCTCCCCCCCCCCCCCCCCAGCTGTCATCAAGAAACAGGAGGCCAGGAACAGGAAGGTGGTCAATCTTTTGTTTG
The DNA here is from genome assembly GCF_947179515.1 of Apodemus sylvaticus. Classification (NCBI taxonomy): domain Eukaryota; kingdom Metazoa; phylum Chordata; class Mammalia; order Rodentia; family Muridae; genus Apodemus; species Apodemus sylvaticus. Next base: position 32,754,061 of record NC_067475.1, read on the forward strand.
AGAAAAGGCCCAAGAACTTTGGCATTGGGCAAGGACATCCAGCCCAAAAGAGACCTAACATGCTTTGTCAAATAGCCCTGCTACATCAGGCTGCAGTGGCAAAGAGCCATTCTCTCTAAGTGGCACAAAGTCCCTCCTGCCATTAACCAGTTCACCCAGGCCCTGGACAGGCAAACAGCGACTCAGCTGCTTAAGCTTGCCCACAAGTACAGGCCAGAGACAAAGCAGGAGAAGAAGCAATGGCTACTGGCCCGTGCTGAGAAGAAAGTCGCTGGCAAAGGGAACGTCCCAACTGAGAGACCACCTGTCCTCCGAGCAGGAGTCACCACAGTCACCACCTCAGTGGAGAACAAGAAGGCTCAGCTGGTGGTGATTGCCCATGGTGTAGACCCCATTGAGCTGGTGGTTTTCCTGCCTGCCCTGTGTGGAAAGATGGACGTGCTCTACTGCATCATCAAGGGAAAGGCCAGGCAGGGGCTTCTGGTCCACAGGAAGACACGCACCACTGTTGCCTTCACACAGGTTAACTCAGAAGACAAGGGTGCTCTAGCTAAGCTGGTGGAAGCTATTAGGACCAATTATAATGACAGATCCGCCACCACTGGGGAGGCAACATCCTGGGTCCTAAGTCTGTGGCTGGCATTGCCACGCTGGAAAAGGCAAAGACTAAAGAACACACCACTGGGTTAAATGTACACTAAGTTTTCTGTATATAAATATAATTACAAAATTTAAAAAAAAGATTTGGCACTGTTGTGTGATAGTTTATTGTGCTAGTGTGTGCATTCATGCATGTGTATGTGTGCATGTAAATGTTATGCAGGGGCCATGGAAGTGGTAAAATTATTCAGAGCATTCGTTCATGGTCAGAATATGGGGTTGTTCTAGTGGATGGAAAATGGGGCTATTTTAGGAAAGAGGAAGAGTCTGACAAAGACAGATACAGAAAGAAAGGCAGCAATTCTAGTCTGACGGGGCAGAGCGATGGCATGTGCACATTCTGATAACTAATCACACAGAAGGCTTCAGCAAAAGGCTTCAGCAAAAGTTTAGACACACTGCTAAGGGAAAGCGCAGGGCGATGCGTATGAGACTGCAAGAGAGCAATTTTATTACGTTCACTATATCACCGAATGCAGCCCAGATGGAAGCTAAGTCAACAAGCATTTATTTACTCTGGGGCCCGGAATGGAAGATGTTGCCTGTTGTGATGTCTGAGCATATGAATTCTTAGACTATACTGAGTGATTTGGAGTGGCAATGAAAAAGATAGCAGTGTCAAAAAGGCTGAACTCAGCTGATGACAATACAAAGGTACTTCACAGGAATCAATAGAAATCAGGTTTGATTAGAGATTCTCACAAGCCTAGTATGTATGTATGTATGTATGCATATATATATATATGGTGTATGTATTACATATTGTGTATGTATGTATAATTGCATATGTAATGGTTATTAAATATAATTTAATATTTTATTATAATTGTACATGTTATATATTACCATATATTATAAATATGTCATTGGATATGTATATTGTTTTAACATCTAAATTTAAAGTACATTTGTCCATTTTTTAAAAATATCTGGGACTGGTGTGTACTTTTTCAAGAAGTTTATAGTTTAGGATAAATGGCATACTGGAATTCTTAATGCTTCTATATCTTTTATAAAGATCTTTCAAAAATTTATTCACAATAACCTTCTGATATGGGGGTCCATCTCTACTTTCAAATAAAAGGTGGAATTGTCAAATGCCATGAGATACTTCAGATAATACAGATACAAAGGAAGTCAATCAAATTTAAGAGCTAGAGGCCACTTCTTTTGTTATGAGCAAAGTCTTAAGGAAACCGATATCAGAGATAAGAGTGTTAAGGAGACAGGTGTAATCTATAGATTGGTACATAGTTTCTCGGTGTTCAAAGAGTACTTGATTAATGAATGCATTGAGACAATATTAAAAGATGGGTGCCTTTCTGTCAGTTCACACAAACACACACCCTTCCTATTTAATAATAACAGGAGACACACATACACAGAGGCAACTCCGCTGGCGGTGACAGGTTTGGACACGCTCCTGCCGGATTCTGGGCAGAGCATGACTCGCATGGCCACACTCCGTGGAGTAGAGTCGGGTCTGGACCTTCTCACAAGCCAAGAAATGACAGTGCCAGGCGAGTGGCACCAACTGCAGTCAGCTCGCCTACCGATGACACGCCTCACCAGCTGAGGAGGGAAGGACCTAAACAACTCCTGTCGCCAAGGGCAACGCGGCGCCACACTTCCGGATACGTCAACTACGGAGGGCGCTGTTATTTTGCATCACTTCCGCCACCTTAGCTGGTGGATCTTGCGGGGCGGGGAGTCACGCTGGACGCTATTGTTTCTCTTCCGGTGCTGGATGCTCTATTCGGGAAGGCTTTAGGACCTCTGCGTCCAGCAGTGACAGGCTCTTCCAGTTTCTAGTCTGGTAAGATTGTGCCGGTACGGTGGCCGAAGAGGTTTGAGCGCGCCGGAAGTATTCCTCCGCCCGCGCGCCCAGCTAGGCTAGAGACGCACGTGGTGCGGTGAGTGCAGCGGAGGGCGAGGGTGTGGGAAGCAGCCGGGCGGGATGCGGTGGCGAGGCGTGGGCCGTGGGGCTGGGACGAAGGCGCCCTCTCTCCGCGCTGGCCGCTGGCTGCGTGGGCGAGTAGCAGGGCGGCGTTTACTGCTGTCCTCGGTGTCCTGAGCGAGGCGGAGGGGAATGAATGATCAGCACGCAGTAACCGGAAGGAGCGGGCCGTCTATTTCACCAGGCCGGAGAGAGCATGTCTTTCCGAGGCGGAGGTCGCGGAGGCTTTAATCGCGGTGGTGGAGGTGGAGGTTTCAACCGTGGCGGCGGCAGCAACAACCACTTCCGAGGGGGCGGCGGCGGTGGCGGCAATTTCAGGGGTGGCGGCGGCCGAGGAGGATTTGGACGAGGGGGCGGTCGTGGAGGCTTTAATAAATTCCAAGATCAAGGGCCTCCAGAACGTGTCGTCTGTAAGTCGTCTTCAAAGCTTAACCTCCTTTGCATTGGGAATAGAGTCCGGTTTATGTTATTAGCATGTTTGATGATACGTCTCCGAAAGGCAAGTCGGTTGGGTGCCCTGACAGAGTCATAGCGTAGCATAGCGTATTAGGAACTGATCATGAGAACTGGAAATGCAGTCGTGGAGGTGAGCTTGAATTGGGATTGAACAGATGAGTCTTAGACAATACTGAGTACCTAGCCCGTTCTAAAGGGCAGAAAGCCATTCAGGATTAAGTGTGGTTCCCTAGTGATACAGTTAAAATACAAAGCCAAGTTTTTAGCTTCCGTAGCTCATGCTTTCAGTTACCAAAAAAGCTGGGGAAATGAAGTCTGCTTGGAAGAAGGCAAGAGAAATGCCCCGCTAAAGTAATTCTGAGTAATTATCAGAGAGATGCGGTGGAAGCCAGGGGAAGTAAGAGGGAAGTGGTGGAGTTTGCTGAACAAAATGGTTAAAGTCGAGGGATGTTGTAGTAAGCTGTATATGAAGTATTGGAAGCTGTGTTTAATAAGGTGACGTGGAGAAAAAGTGGAAAGATAGGAGATACAACCAACCTTTTTAATATTGCAGCATGATATTGTCATCTACAAAATTCACAGCCTATAACCATGCAGCATAGTTAGCACACACCACGCACACACTTCCTTGCAAAACCGTGCAGAAACATGTTTTTTAAAAAAGTGTGTGTACCATTTTGTGTTGGGCCACATTCCCAGTTACCCTGTGCTCCATCCTGACGACTGTGCATTGGACACATGGATGGAGAAATGAAACGCCATACATAGAACTTGGCTGGTGCTAAGGAAAGGTTCTAGTTGTTGTTAAAGATGGGGGGGGGGGTGTAGTTTTGTAGCAAAGGACCTTAATTCTAGGTTACAGAAACAGTGGTAATTTGTGATTGCACACCTCCCAGGAAAGGATAATCATTGGTGAAGAAGTGGTAGTGGTGATTAGTTCAGCGGAAGGAGGGAGGGATCAACAAAACCAGAGTAGTTCACGGTTTGAGATGGGGGGAGGGGGGGAGGAAGGAAGAGTCCTAGGAACTGCATTTGTAACAGCCATGACAGAGTAACTGGCATCCAGCGAGTGAGCACTGTTGTAAGCACTGTTTGTTCCTGTTGCTTGAGTATCAGCTGTGACTGCAGTTAGATGTGACCAGCCTCATTTTACAGTGTACAGAGAGGAGTCTCTTAAGTCCTGTGGTAATGACACGTAACTTGGGACTGCAGTGTTGAGAACTAAGTTCTGCTGTAGAGGGGATCAGATATGGGGAAAGACAGGTGGCTAAGATGGCTTGCTTCCAGTGGTTGGTCTGTATTTGAAGTGGTCCACATCTGTTTTTGCTGTTTCAGTACTAGGAGAGTTCATGCATCCCTGTGAAGATGACATCGTTTGTAAATGTACCACAGAAGAAAACAAGGTGCCTTACTTCAATGCTCCTGTTTATTTAGAAAACAAAGAACAGATTGGGAAAGTGGATGAGATATTTGGACAACTTAGAGATTTTGTATCCTTTCTGGTTGGATGAGTCAATAATCTTGTGAAGGTCTTACTGTCTACTTCCCTCCCCAGCCAGGTGAGCATCAGGGTGAACTCACTGTTCCACATAGTAAGAGAGCAGAGCTACACATGGGTCACGGAGAAGCTGTAGGGAAGTGCGTCCATCCGTATTTCAAAGTGACGCACCAAGGAGAGATGACTGTCCTTTGAGTCCTGGAATGATGGCCACTGGATAAATGCCACAGGATTGTATTGGCTCTTCTGTGTCTTTGCATATAATGAATCCCCGGTAAGATTTGGGGTTTTAGGGCCAGGTGGTGGTGGCACACACCTGTAATCCCAGCACTCTGAGAGGCAGAGGCAGGTGGATTTCTGAGTTCGAGGCCAGCCTGGTCTACAGAGTGAGTTCCAGGACAGCCAGGGCTATACAGAGAAACCCTGCCTCGAAAAAACCAAATCCAAAAAAAAAAAAAAAAGATTTGGGGGTTTTTGTTTTTGTTTTGTTTTGTTTTTTAAATTATTTTTAAAGAAAATGCCATTTCCACTGGTAAATATCTTTCTTATAGCTAGGCATTCTTTTTAAATTGCTTAAGCTCAAAAGTTTAGTATCTCTTTGCATCTTTATTTCTTACTTGTTCCTTAATGTAGTTCATAGTATTTTTCAGTTAAATTGTCAGAAAACATGAAAGCATCTTCCTTTAAAAAGTTACAGAAGGTGAGTCAAACTTAAAATAAAATTTTGGGTTCAGAGAGGGTGGCGTGTGCCTTAGGGAGAGTCTTACTTGGGGCACTCGTGGTTCCTCCAGTACATCACAGTGAAGTGCTGGTGCTGATGCTGGCGCTGACGCTCCACAGTAGTAACCAGTCACCAGGTTTTATGTTCCCCAAGTGTCTGCTGAGCCCTGCCTGGCTCGGAACTCACTTGTTGAGCTTACATTGGCTTCTGACTTGATGTGATCTTCCTGCCTCTACCTCCTAAGTCCTGCAGTCACAGTGTGTGCTGCCACACCCAGTATAAGCTTACCACTGTTGAGAAGTAACGATTAGCCAGACCTGGTGTTGGAAGCCAGTAGTCCCAGCACGTGGCGGCAGAGAAGCAGCAGGATAGCACATTGGAGTCTAGCTTAGGTTACATAGTGAATTCCATGTCATCTTGACATACTTGGCATAGGTAGATAGATACGAAAGGTTTTCACAGATACTTCCTTAACATGGTGTATACTTTTTAAATATAAAATAAAAGATTCCCATGAAACTTTTCCAGTGGGACCATATTTAGTCTTAGCCTTCCTTGAGATGGTGCTTTTGAAACTGAAAGCTCAGAGTTAAGCAGGAAAGATTCTTACACCTGGTGTGCATCACAAATACCTGAAGACAGCTCTTAAGATGGCATCCTTTGAGGTCCCAGTCTTACAAATTTGACCCAGTTGCCCTTATGTAGCACCCACAATGCAGTTTCAGGAAAGAAAACTGGAGACTTTTGGTGTCCTTAGGCAAGTACTTAAGCACTGGGCTAGCCACAGAGTGGGGAGTGTGTTTACCTTAGAGACGATGAGAGTCTGCGATGATGGGGTGGGGAAGTTTCTGCATTCAGAAAAGGCTGGCAAGGAAGAAGGAGCTTTATATGTCCTAAGAAAGACTAGGTTTTAGTCTTAACATTGCTTCTGAATAATAGGGTGAGCTTGATCTTTCTATTGGTGCTTTAAAAGAGCACTGGAGAGACAGAAAGACTCTAGGAAAGGACTAGCAATGCAGGCTGTAAGAAGCCATAGATGCTCTGAGGCAAGAGTGGATGGAGAGGAGGTGGAGTTGTGAGCAGAGTGGGAAGAACATCAGTAGGCGTGGTAACTAGCTAACTCACCAGTTTCAGGAGTTTGATTTCAGCATCTTTGTGGCCATGATCCCACTCCCTGACTTGGCACTGGAGAGCAGAGGTTGAGGGAAGACAATGACTATCATTTGGGATACAATGAGTTTAAGGTACTGGGTAGTCAAAGATGAGGCGTTGACAGGGTGAGTGACTATAGGTTACAGATAAAGCTGGGAAGTTGTGGGTGTGCAGACGCGGTCTAGGGTGGATGGAAGCGCAGTCCTCAGGAGCACTTCAGGCACATCGCTGATTGAACTACTGACACACTGAGTGTCACAGTCAAGGTGGTGGCGCCACGGCGTGCCTTGCAAATGGGCACAAGAGTAGACTAGTTCCCAAGAGGAGTGCTTAGCTGTGGCCACGTGTGCGTCCTGTTCAGTGGAGTCAGGAACAGGGCAGTCAGCTGTCAAGGAGCTTGTGGAGCGGCGGTCCCAGGAGCCAGACTGGAACAGGAAATGAGGTGGAGACGATAACTTGTTAATAGCAAGTGATCACTGGTTGTTAGAAAAACTAATGGAATACTTTCTTAAAATAGCTAATTTACTAAAATTTTCCTAATTGTACTATAATTCTGATAACTTTTTCTTGGCAACTCTCATAAGTGAAAATGTACATTTTTAGAGACATTTTTCTTAAAATGAGATTGAATTGGCCTTATGTGTTTATGTGCAATCTACTGCATTGACTTAAGTGTCCTGATCTTCACAGAACTTTGTGACAGGTACATTTGTCTGCATTTCTATATATAAGAAAACCTTATAATTAGAGGGAGAAAAAAATAAGTCCTGGTCCAGAGCCATGCAGTATAACCGCTAGGAGTGAGACTTGAACCTAAGGAGTTTCTCCTGTAGCATACTAACTGCTCCCATTCAACCTGCAGTTTTATATAGACCCATATAAGCTGCTGCCGCTGCAGAGGTTCCTGCCTCGTCCTCCTGGTGAGAAAGGACCTCCCAGAGGTGGTGGCGGCGGTGGCAGGGGAGGCCGAGGAGGAGGAAGAGGAGGCGGTGGCCGAGGCGGTGGAAGAGGAGGTAAGTGATTGAGGGACTTTAATGAGATTTTTTGTAGCCACAGTTTAATTTAGCGTGTAACCAAAATTCCCTTATCTTTATTTCTCTCTCATATGCCAGCATGCATAGAAGTGCTTTGTTTCCACACCTTAAAGAGAAGGAAAAAAATTAGCTTTACCTTTGAAGGATTTCAGATCCTTAGGTTATTCGTGTTTTAATGGAAATTTTAATAAGAGTGCCCTCAGCCATTGCTTAATGACAGATAAATCCCGAGAAATGCAGTGTCGGGTGCTTCTGTCGTGTACACTACACAACCGTCATGGAGAGCGTCGTCACTCACTGTAGCCTCTTGGCGCAGTGGAGTGGTAAGGTGGCATGGGGCTGACTGCTCTAGGAATGCTTCTTTTGACGGGGATGTACTGTCTCAGTATAAAGGGAAGTAGATACACAGATTAGAAACAGTTGTTTTTAACCGTTGTCAGTCGTTGTGTGCTGTACATAACTTAGGTGCTGCCTTCTCATATGACCAGGGTTCTAAATCCCAGCATTGCTGTGGGTGTGTGAGTAATGTCTTCTACTGTGGGATGGTAGAATTGTCCAGCCCCATTAGTGTAGGAAACTGATGTCTTTCTTTGAGGGGTGGGGGGAGTTGGGTTTTTTTTAGTTTTTCAAGACAGGGTTTCTCTGTGTAGCCCTGACTGTCCTGGAACTCTGTAGACCAGGCTGACCTTGAACTCAGAAATCTGCCTGCCTCTGCCTCCCAAGTGCTGGGATTAAAGACGTGTGCCACCACCGCCTTTCAGACTGATGTCTTTCTTATACATGACATTTTACTATTATATGATTGTATATGACACCCCCTCCTCTTAGTTCTTTAAGACAGGGTTTCTTTGTGTAGCCCTGGCAGTCCTGGAACTCTGTAGACCAGGCTGGCCTTAAAGGCAGAGATCCCTCTGCCTCTGCCTGTCTGCCTTCCACGCTCGGGAATTAAAGGTGTGTACCAACACTGCCTGGCAAGAATTTTTTTTCAATTGAATTGTAGTTTTTAGCTATCAATGAGTAATTTGATTTTATATGTACTTAATATGCAAGTGTATTCTTTGAGTTTCTTCCACAAGCTGTGTATGCAGTGATCTCCATGTGCGTGCTGGGACACATGCAAACACACATGGAACACAAGTGTGAAGAACAGAAAGGGGCTGGCTAGTCTTAGTGGTCCCTACTGCCTCACTGGGGAAATTGCGAATTCTCTATTTTTATCCTTTAAAGGGTTTTGTAAAATACAATAGATGAATTTATACTTATTTTTTATGATTGTAGGAATTGTTCAATCTTTACAGTTTATCAGAAAATGAGAGGCTAAATTAACAACTCTTTCCTTTTTAAGGTGGTTTTAGAGGTGGAAGAGGAGGAGGCGGGGGCTTCAGAGGAGGAAGAGGAGGTGGCGGATTCCGAGGTGAGCACTGCCAGCGTTGTCTTTAAATAATGCGACTGTACATTGACAGTGTCTGCTGCTTGGTTTCCCTCCGCCACCAAGTGTGGAGAGCGCCAGTGCTCCTGGCTCAGCTTGTGCCTCTCTACGACACAAGTCTCTGTTTCTCTTCATTTTTCACCAAATTACTTGGTTGTATTAGTAATTTGAAAAAAAAAATGTATACTATGAATGGCAATTGTGTTTGGTAATATAAATTTACCCAGCATCATAGGAATTCCTGCGGATTTTAAAGTTTAGATTTGGGTATTAGCACTGTTGCAAACACTCTTACTTTTTATTTTACTTTCTTTCTTATCAGGAAGGGGACATTAGATGTCCAGTTGGCAGACCTGACCACTTGTGTTCCCGCTGCGTGCCTGCTTCTGTGGTTGACGTCTGTCTGGAGCAGCCGTGGGGATGCCACTCTGTCAGTGGAGCTGAATCAGCATCGTCGCATAGCGACAAGGACAGCAGGACAGTCAGCTTTGCTCAGAGAGAGCACGAAGCCTGCTTTGTACAGGACCTGGCGCTCCGGGGGCTTAAAGGATGACAGGACTTTTCATTTGAAGCATATTTGGATTTTTTAAATAAAATTTTTTATTTCTTTAACTTATGTTTATTGAACTGAACCTATTTTTTGAAGTTTGAAAGGACAAGTAAAACTTAATTAAACCCATTGGGTTACAGACAGAAAAGGGTGGGGTGGGGTGAAATTTGTTTACAATATACAATGATCCTAAAAAGCACCAAATACACTCAGACAAACAAACGCTTCCCTCCTCTGACGAAATCAGGCTTGGAACAGTGCTTTCTAAGTCCTTAGCGTGACCCCGCCTTTGGATAGGAGCTGAACAGCCACGTTTGCTGTATTTCACTTTTGTGTTTTATAGGACACAGAATAAAGCTATTTCAGTTAATAAGGTTTAAAATCCATTAAAATTTGAGTGGCTCTGTTCATGTGAAAACTATAGTTCAAGAAATGTAGGAATAGAAATTTAAGTGTGGATTATTGAAAGTTTTTCTGAATTTTTTTTTTAACGTGGAAGACTAGCATGTCTTCATTTTAAGTAAATACTTGACTACCTGTCACGTGTCCCAGTCCCTGGGGAGGCGTGTCATAGAGGAGATTGGCTTTGGTCTCCATTTCTGTCAAGAAGTAAGCACAGCTGGGCTGGAGAGATGGCTCAGTGGTTAAAAGCACTGACTGCTCTTCCAGAGGTCCTGAGTTCAAGTCCCAGCAGCCACATGGTGGCTCACAACCATCTGTAATGAGACCTGATGCCCTGTCAGAGTGTCTGAAGCCAGCTGCAGTGTACTTATATATAATAAATAAATCTTTAAAAACAAAAAAAGTAAGCACAGCCATCTCAACATGGAGCCCAGTGCCCGCTGGCATTGTCTGTCCCTCATGGTCCCTGTGGCAGGGGTGACTTGCTCTTCAGTGCTTGTTTTAGTAGCAAATAATTGTGCCTCTGCCTGAGTTCTCCTCCACTTTGGTGAGTGGAATCAGTGCTGTAATATGAAGGCCAAAGCAAAGGCATGGTGGCCAGAACAGGTGAGAGCTCACATCTCAGTCTGCAGGTAGAAGTGCCCCACCCCCACCCCGAGGTAGCTCTCAGTGACAAACAAGGCACTCCTCCAGTCCTTTCCAGCCGTCCCACTACTAGGGACCAAACATGAGCCTAAGGGGCCGTTCTCCTTCACACCATCAGTTTGTGAAGGGCATTAGCACCTTTGTGAGGACCAGTGCACCCATTACTAACAGCTGTTAAAATGGCAGAGGTGAAAGGATCGTGGAAATTGGTATATAGACCACCTGGAGATTGCACACTTTTTAAAATAAAAACAAAACAACAACAAAAAACCACAAAAATAGTTTGTTTCAGACAGGAATTGATATACCCGAGCCTGACCTCAGATTCTGTGTAGCCAAGGCTGGCCTCGACTGCTAGGATTATACAGAGTGTGGTTTCCCCTTTTACTTTACATACTCTAGTTGTTAAACATGTCTGTGTCTCACTCTCCTGTGTTACATCTGGGATTTGGTTGAAAGATTTCAGTTCTAATCAAATTCAAATCGACTCCACTACTCGTACTTTGAAATACTGAGATTTCCATGATAGGCTTACATTCCTGGCACAAGTTCTTTTTAAGTTATTCACATTTTAAAACATTCGAATACTGGTCAGCTAGGCCAACCTGTTTCCCTAGACTGAGAACTTTGCAACTAGGAAAGCCTCTAGTGAACCGGTGATGAGCAGATACACCCTCTAGTGGTTCTATTACTCTATCTGTGACAGGAGCATTACTTTGAAGCTCTACTGTCAAAACTTGCGAATTATGTTAAAAAGTAAGTAGTCTAGGTTCCTCTTTAAACAAACAGCGCATGTTCTTACTATGTTTTTACGTTTTTGGTCAGGATTATCCTGGACTTGGTAAGTTGAGTGGTTGACTAATGGGAACTCATGCATGTCAAAATGCAGAAGAATTAACCAAGGAGGCGTAGAGTGTGTTGTGTCCGTGCTGTAGAACACCTAACACTTAATTACAGTTCAACTGGGTTTTATGGGTTGGTATTTAGGGGGAACAAGCTTCACCGTGTGTTACAGACAGACAGACAGACAGACAGACAGACTGGTTATACATAATAGATAACCTCATTTTTGTTTGGAAAGAAAGAAGTGGCAAGAACCTCAAACTCTTAGATGGAGCAATATTGGCGCCATTCATCGAGGGATTTAGAAGTATGGGAGTTGACAGTGTATTCTAACTGTTAAGGAAAATAGACGTGCCTGAGTATGGTTACACGTGCACACACATGCACGCATGCGCACACAGACCTGGAATGAAGAAAAACTGTGTAACAGCTGGATCTCTAGTACAAAAGTGCAGTCCCTCCCCGGAATAGCTCCAAAAGATAACGGAACAGAGCTTATTTCAGACTGAAATGAATTCAGTCAGCTCCTGAACTGCTTGTCGGAGATGGGTTTGTTTGGTTTTTTTGTTTGTTTGAGTAGGGTCTGTTTGCTTGGTAATCTGCTTATAAGCCTGGAACCTACAGTGCTTAAGATGTGTGGCGGTTGGAATTTCTCTTTGTTTTACTAAGGAGATTTTTCTCTCGTTCTAGAAATTAAAATCTTTTCCTCTTTAGCCCTATTATGTATTAATGGAAGGCCTCTGTGAAAAGGCCTTTCTTTGAGGTCTAGAAGTGGAAATGATTTGTCCTGAAAACATTTCTGACCGATCAGCACTGCTGAAGGCTCCTCCAAAGGTGGTCTTGACTTTCCAAAATGCTGAGTGACACTTCAGATTTTAACAGCTCAGGCTCTAGGAGTGAAGGTTCTGTCTTTTCAAAGGCCGAGCACAGCGTCATTGCAGCTTACCTGATTGTGGCAGGTACGGGTGTTTATTCAGTGACCTGCTTCTCGGGCGGGAGAAGAGCTGAGCTGTTGGGCACAAGGGAGCAGTGTGGGCTTAGCTCATGGATGGGGTGGGGGCAGGGTTGTATTCTCCTTCAGGGTTGTAACAATCAGAGAAAATAGACACGGAAGGATATGGTGCTTCTTGACAAGGAAGGTTTTGATAAATAGAGCGAAGAGGGCAAGAAAAGCTTTGTATAAAATGAAGCTTTAAAGTAAAAGTTGTATGTTTCATTTTTACATTAAAATCATGAGCAAAGTGCGCATAGTGGTAAAAGCATGCCTTACATAGTTTACGACTCACGCATAATTTGCAGAGTTTTCTTCTTGGTAGGATCTAGTTCAAGATTCAAAGGTTCTAGAGGAAAAGCTGAAGTTTAAAATAGAAAATAGAGGCTGCAGATCCAGTGTGTAAGTTAAGATCCTCCAGCAGAAGGGTAGTTGTGGGGGGCAGCAGCTGCAGGGGCCGTTTTTCCGCATCTTTGAAAGTGGGCACAAGGTATTCCAGTGTTTTGCTCTTCCACGTTCTCCTTTGTAAAATGAAGTTAAGAATCAGGGATCCGAGGTGCTCCTTATGAAGAGTTCATAGTAAATGACATCAAGGCCCCTAAAGGACTTGGGTTGAACAGCTATGCTCTTGGTACAGTTATCAGGTTGAGATTGGTAGAAAAGGGAAATGACAGAAATTGTACCAGTGGCTGGCATGGCTTTTACAACCAGCAGTTGCTGGGTGCCAGACTTCCTACAAGTGACGAGTTTTAGTAGCTGTTACATTGGGTTCCCTGCTTTTTGCATTGGCATTTATGAACAATTCAAGCGTGTTTCTAAAAACAGTGAGAAATATATCTCCATGTGTTTTCTTCACAACTGCTTAGATTTTGCCTCATAGTTGACTTGGGCTATAGATAACAATTTCCTTTTAATTTTAGTGGTATAGGAACTAATTCATTTGAATACTTCTGGGTGGTAGGAGGCAAAAAGGGAGCCCACGTTTCCAGAATTAGATGGAGATGCTGTATACAAGTTTTGGTTCAGTTAAACATATGTGACAAGGGAAAGCCAACATTGATCTGGCATTTTGAAGGCTGAAGCAGGAGAATTGCTGAGGATACCACAGTCACCTGGGCTCCATAGTGAGACTATCACAAAACAAACACAAAAACAACAAAACAAAACAAAACAAAAAACTGGCCACAAGATTAATATGGACAGGAAATTTCCTAAGGAAATCTTGTAGCTGCTTTTTAGTTTGTTTCCCTGATTCATACAGATGAAGAGTTTAAGAAATGTTCCACACACATACTTCTGAGTGGCTGCTTGGCTTTGAACAGAGGCCTTTTGTTCGCCTTGTTATGTGACCGCACAGGTCAGTTTTATTAGGAGCCGTCCGAGCATGCAGTCTTTGTTGTATGCTTTTGTAGAGGGACTGAAGGAAGCGGATCTACGTTCTTTGTGCTTTTGTTCTGTGTGTGTCAAGTATCTTGTGTTCTTCCTATCCCCTCAGTTTCCCCCTTCAGCAAAAAACTGCTTGAGCTCCCAAATTAAGAATGAACACTTTTCTACCCATTGGAAAGTACCTATAACCAGGGAGCTAATTCAGCGCTTAAGACAGCTAGAGAGAACGGGGAAAGGAATACATTATTTGTACAGTACCTACCTTGTATTGTAGACTCCTCCTGAATGTACTTACTTTATTCTTGCTATGTGCCTGCTACTGTGCTGCTATGTATGGCTAGATGCCATCGTTAATTAACCCTTTCTGAATCTTCAGATTGTAAGATTTTTTTTTCTTTTCATTCTCATGATATTTCTTGTGCATTTACTAAGAAGATCCAAAGGCTTATTGGATTTGCTATCATTGTTCTTGAAGGGATAATAGAAATTGTGCTGGGGTTTTAGTGGCATTTCATTTTTTAAAACTTGCTGTGTAGTGTGCACTCAAGAAAGAGTTCATTGAGAGCCTGAGATGGATAAGGCTAGGATGACATAAGAGCCAAATGGCTTCAGCATCACTCAAGAACAAGGTAATGTCAGTAAGGACTTCGGGAACGCAGGCGACATAATATAGAATCCTGTGGGTAGGAGGCCACTTCAGGGATAAATTGGGCTTGGCCTGAACTGTGAAGGATGGCTAGCATTTGAATATACAGAGAGGTGTTTCAAGTGGGAAAAATATGAAGTCAAGATTTGCAACTTGATGTATTTGATAAACCTCTAGGCTAGTGGACTCCCGTCACAGGTATGGTATGACTGTGTAGGGCAGAGAGCCCAGACAGTCGGGTCAGGACATTGGGCTTCTAATTCTTCTGGTGCTGGGGTACTGAAGCTTCCAGTAGAGCTGCTGCTTATGCTTTGGTGAAGCAATCATATCGTGGCAGCAGTGTGGAGGAGAGAATGGGGATCTGGAAGACTGGCGTAAAGGATGCTAACACCAAGATGGAATGGAGGTTCTTTCTTACCGAGCCAATCCTTGTGTGTGTGTGTGTGTGTGTGTGTGTGTGTGTGTGTGAGAGAGAGAGAGAGAGAGAGAGAGAGAGAGAGAGAGAGAAGAGACAGTGACAGAGACAAAGATCACATGTGTGCATGTGTGTATTGAATGAAGATTTTCAACTTTGACATGTTGAATTTCAAGAAATACTGGGATAGTCACATGATCTTACATACTACATGCTTAATGTGCTTAATGATATTCAACCAAATAAAAGATATGAATGTGCCAGAAATGCGGTTAGGATGGAGTACTGGCTGGTTTTCTGTGTCGACTTGACACAGAGTCATCAGAGAAGAAAGAGACTCAGTCAAGGAAATGCTTCCATGAGCTCCAGCTGTAAGGCATTTTCTCAATTAGTGATCAATGGGGAAGAGTCCAGCCCATGGTGGGCGGTGCCATCCCTGGGCTGGTGGTCCTGGGTTCTATAAAAAAGGCTTTAGAGAAAGCCATAGGAAGCGAGCCAGTAAATAGCATCCCTCAGTGGCCTCTGCAGCACCTCCTGCCTCCAGGATCCTGCTGCTGTCCAGTTGGGTCAGTCAGTTCCTGACTTCCTTTAATAATGAGCAGGAATGTAGATGTGTAAGGCAAATAAACCCTTTCCTCCCCAGGTTGCATTTTGGTCATGGGGTTTCATCACAGCAATAGAGACCCTAAGACAGATAGGGTGCTGGTTGAGGCTTGAGAGAGGAAACCAGACTGAAAGAAGGGGCCAGGCTTTGGGAAGGAAGAGGGATGTAGTCTGCTCAGGAGAGGGAGCTGGTCATTCATGCATCACAGAGCTACAGGGGGATTGGAGACAGACAGATGGCCAGTGGTAATGACATTGAAGCCAGCCCTCAGTGTTGGCTTCTGCAACCAGCAGGTTCTTTGTGTTTTAATTTCATTTCTATTTTCTAGAAGATGTTACAGTTGTAAGAAGAATTGGGACCCCTTCAACCCAGGGACTAAGCTGGGTTTGCTCTCTTTTGAAGCAACTTCAGTATTTAATTTTTATTCTATTCTAAACATTCAAGTTAAACAAAATACACACTCCCCCTCTGTGTGTCTCCTTAGGTATCATAAGCATTCTCAGCAACATGATAGTCCTGGGCATCTTCATCAAGTACAAGGAACTGCGGACGCCCACGAACGCAGTGATTATTAACCTGGCTCTCACTGACGTAGGGGTCAGTAGCATCGGCTATCCCATGTCTGCAGCTTCAGATCTGCATGGAAGTTGGAAGTTTGGGCATGCAGGCTGCCAGGTATTGAAGATCTTGGGAATGAGAACAAGATGAGTTAAACAAACAGATGCAATTTTAAAATCCCCAAAACCGGGTCTGGGGAGGTGGGCTCACTGTGGGAACACAGTGTCCTGCACGGTGATGCCAGAACCAAACATGGCGGGCGGCACACACCTTTAATAAAGACGGGCAGGTGACAGGATCCAAGAGAGACCCCGTCTTAAAAGATAAAACTAAATGAAATAAAATAGATCGGGGAACAATAGAGAACATGTGTCAGCCTCTGGCCTTAATGCTCACATGCAAGTGTGTGTATCTACACATGTGTACATGCACATATACATCCCACATACAAAGCAACAAAATTAAATCCAGTAGTTAAAACAAGACACTGTAAAATACTGATAGATCATTACTTTGGTGAAAAAATAGCTTTGGCAATGACTTGAGAATACATTTATTGTTTTATAATACTTTAAGACTTGAGAATACATTTACTTTTTATAATACTTTATTTTTTATATTTTATGTGTAGAGTTTTATATTTTATGTGTATGTTTTGCCTGCATCTATGTCTTGCCTGTATCTATGTCTTATATCACATGTGTGCAATGCTAGTGCAGCCCAGAGGAGGGCAGTGGATGCCCAGGAACTGACTTTACAGAGGCTTGTGAGTGACCACGGGGTGCTGGGACTTGAACTCTGGGTCCTCTGGAAGAGCAACCAGTACTCTGAACTGCTGAGCCATCTCTCCAGCCTCAGGGATCCATTACTTTAAGGAGAGGTTTAAGATTATTAACCATGTACAATTCCTCAGTCCAAAGAAACATACAAGGAGAATACTGGCATTCGACTACAGAAAACAGTAATCTGCATATTCAAATAAAGTGTACACATGCAATTGTTAAGCATATATTCTCTTTTCATTTCAGACAAAATATTTAGACACAGTCATAGTCTCTAAGAGATACACTCGTCACCATAGTGAGTTTTGACTCTAGAAGGTCCTTTGTGAGAAATGTTCATAGCTGTATGTGCTGTTATTTCTTTTGACAAGGAAATGTATTGGCATTAATTTGTATTGGGTCAGTAGGCAAACAACTGCACTCTGTAGACCAGGCAGGCCTTGAACTCAGAAATCTGCCTGCCTCTGCCTCCCAGAGTGCTGGGACCACACCATGCTCTCTCTGATTTTCAATCTGTACTTCACAGGCTTCCTCCCTCCCTTCCTTCCTCCCCCCTTCCCTCCCTCCCTCCTTCCCTTCCTCCCTTCTTTCCTCCCTCCCTTCCTTCTTTCCTTCCTTCCTTCCTTCCTTCCCTCCCTCCCTCCCTCCCTCCCTCCTTCCTTCCTTCCTTCCTTCCTTCCTTCCTTCCTTCCTTCCTTCCTTCCTTCCTTCCTTCAAGATAGTGGTATTTCAGAGGTACTGTGTAAGGCCATTGCATAACATTCTCATTTTGATTCTTTTCTTTGAGGGCTTTTCTTATTACATATTTTTGTGTACACGAACCAAATACTGTCTGAAGCTTTGAATTATCTATCTGAAAGGAAGTTACAAACGTGTGTGTGTGTGTGTGTATGTAAAACTTTCTTTTGTTTTTAGATATTATGGTTTCAGGATTATCTACATTGATGGAGATAACTGTGTCATTATTATACAGCTTTGCAATTTTCTATTTTGTGAACATAACACATACTCTGTAACCCACTGAATGAAATTAGTGTTGCCTATTGGAGTGTTAGGTGATCTTTGTTTGTTCTTGCGAAGGTTACCGTATCTGCAGTGAGTTCATGCATGCAATGTCTAGAAGACTTTCCACATGCTCTAGTTCTTACATCCTTTCTGTCCCCTCTATTGTGACATTCCCTGAGCCAATTCTAGGGGACAGATTGATAAAGATGTCCCGTTTAAGGCCGGGAACCCAGTTATTCTCACCAACTTATTCTTAGCTTTGACCAGCATTAACTGGCTAGAAGCAGAGAGAAGCTTCTCTCACCACAAGCATACACAGGCTAGCACTGGTCTGGATGTATAAATGATGTTTAGAAGGCAGGCTAACAGCATGCCCATTTAGGAAGACCACAGTGGCGGTTCCTCCCTTTTGACAGGGTTTATGGTATTCCTACATGACTTCTCTCCTGTGCAGGTCTCAAATGCAATCCAAAGTGACTGGTTATGCCCATAACCTTTGTTCCACAGTTCCACCATATGAACATTTAACATGTTTGAAATGTATTCTAACAATGAGGCAAAACTACAAATGATTAGGGTTGTCAAGATGGCTCAGTCTGTAAAAATGCTTGCTAGACAAGCTAGATAACCCAAGTTCATTCTCTGTAACCCACACTGTTAGGAGAGAACCAGCTCCCAGAAATTGTCCTCATATGTGTCCACATATGTGCATGGCATGCACATGTACACACTGCACACACACACATACACACACACACACACACACCAGAAACATATACACAACAGAAAATGTAACTGTTCCCTGGGAAGGTGATGGGATGGCGGACTGTTTCTGGTTTTGAGTTGCAGGTTTACGCAGGACTGAATATCTTTTTTGGAATGGTGAGCATTGGTTTACTCACGGTCGTAGCTATGGATCGGTACTGGACTGTCAGCTGTCCTGGTGGAGGTAATGGTGTTTCTTGTCTTTCTCAGTGACATCATCCATTATGCAACTGTCACTCAACATGTGCTTGTTTTAGAGCACAGACATAAGGTTTGTAACGAGGCTCAGTCTTATTTCTCTAGAAATCCTTGTTCAAGAGTTTTGGAGGCTTCCTACAATACTTGAAAATATAATCCAGACTTCATTAGGCCTTCAAGGCCCCTCAGGATCGGCCCTGGTTGCCTTCCCAGCTTTGTTCTGAGTCACTGTCACTTTTGGGTACTGGCCAGGTGACGTCACTCTTCGGGACTTGTGGACATGTTGCCTTCCTTGCCCAGAGAGCCTTTGCTCCTGCTTGGTCTCTACTCTTTACCACTCAGATGTTAGATTGCCATTTTTGTTAGAGTGTGAAACCCCATCCACAGGTGTTGTGTGCTCTAAGGGACTATATGGTTGGTAGGACCTGTGAGTCCTATCACTGTGAACAACACTAACACTTCACGTGCTTCCCAACAGGAAGAAGAATGACCAGCAACACTTACCTCAGCATGATCCTGGGCGCCTGGATCAATGGCCTGTTTTGGGCTTTGATGCCCATCATAGGGTGGGCTAGTTATGCCCCGGATCCTACTGGGGCCACATGTACCATAAACTGGAGGAGAAATGATATGTAAGAGATGTGTTTACATTTTATACTCAAGCCCTCCTGAGGTAGACGTCTCTGAGACTTCTGATTGTCCGAGTGATCCTTATAGAGACTGTGGCAAAGGCGTCCTTGGTAGTGATGGTTTGATCTAAGTGGGAGACAGACTAAAGGATGACTTAGGCTTGCTTGCAAGTCAAGGTCATATGGTTCCCTTGTCTCCTTTCTTTGACGTTGGTTCCTCCCTCTCCTCTCCTAAGGCAGCAGTGGGGACAGTCTTCCAGTCTTCACCCAGCCCAGAGCTGTGACCACAAGTGGGAAGAGGGTTAGTGAAGCCAGAGTGTAGGCAGTTCCACCCAATCCTTGGCCTCCCCTGTGCGGCCTTTTTCCAGATGGTTTGGCATTCAGGCACATTCTAAGGTTGCTGCAAGGGTTTGCCTTGAGTTAACGATGCTCCTCTAGGTCTGACATGGAAAATGAGGATCTCTTAGTTCACTAAAGGAAATGAAAGATGACTCAAAACCAAAACAAGAATCCTCTAAAATATTTTTTCTGTAAAGAGTCAAACTTCAGGCTACACCTCAGCTCTGCCATCGTACTGTGAAAGCAGCCATCAACCATATGTAAATTAGTGTACATGGCGGCTGTGTTTTAATAAAACATTATTTACAAAGATAGTTGGCTGGCAGGAATCAGCCCACAGGGCACAGTTTACTGGTCTAAGTCAACTATGAAATGTAAGCCAAACGTTCTTCCTAAACCCTTTAGCAGTAGTTTGCCAGTTAGATTTCTAGTGATTATTTTCTCTTCCCCTTTCCCTCATTCAGGGCATTGAGTGAGTCGTCATGATTGTTTTTCCTTATTCCCAGTTCCTTTGTGTCTTACACCATGATGGTCATTGTGGTGAACTTCCTTGTGCCCTTGACAGTGATGTTTTACTGTTACTACCACGTCAGTCGGTCCATGAGACTTTATGCTGCTAGTGACTGCACCGCGCACCTCAACAGAGACTGGGCAGACCAGGCAGATGTAACAAAGGTGAGATGTCAGAATCAGCTTTAAATCTACAGAGCTGAAGGCTTCCATAGCCTCCCCTGCTCTTTCTGCTGCTGTTTGTCCCCATGTAAATGAATGCTATGCCTAAGTAGTCCTTGGCTATCTGTGTGCTGTGATCCCTGGACTTCCTGCTACACAGACTGTAGCACTCCTGTCAAGCCTGGACTTGACCAGTCCTCCCTCTGCCTCTCTCTCTCTCTCTCTCTCTCTCTCTCTCTCTCTGAGATTTTATTTACTTTATAAATATGATGAGTGCACTGTAACTATATCTTCAGACACACCAGAAGAGGGCACTGGATCCCAATACACATTGTTGTGAGCCACTATGTGGTTGCTGGGAATTGAACTCAGGACCTCTGGAAGAGCAGTCAGTGCTCTTAACCACTGAGCCATCTCTCCAGCCCCCTTTCTCTCTTCTCATCCTGCAGTATACTAGCAGTATTGGTTAGATTACAAGGCTGGATATCTCCCTTTGGTTCAGACATCCCCAACATATGATTCACTTTGTCTTCACCTTATAGCCTTGATTTCTTCTGGTCGGCTGCTCTGTAAGCAGAGACCTTCCCTTCCTCATGTAAACAAAGCACAGAGGGCTCCTCTTCATATTATCTATCTATATGCAAAGCACTCAGCCTGATGGCTAGAGTTAGAGTCCACTGAGCTTAATATAGGACAGCGTGTCCAAGTTGGGTTTAGAACGTTTGTTTGTTTGAGATTAGCAAATAAAGACGGGGGCGGGGCAGTTGTCAGTAAGACAGTGAGTTGGAGAGGGTCCGCATGCGTCTGTGCGTGAAGCCAGCGTGGTGTGCTTGTCCCAGCACACCACAGGAAAGGCTATTCTTCACAAGCGTGTGACACTCTGAGACACCATGTCACATACTCCTCAGCCCAGCCATTTGCAAAGCTCTTGGCATCATTGATGTCTTTGGAGCCGAAACAAAGAACAGTGAGGGCAACGGCCCAGCTCCTTTTGTGTTGCCAACAAAATTCTAACCTAGACTCTCCTGCTCCTGTTTATGTCTTAACCATGCAAACGTCTCAGATGCTAGTCTTGGGGATCGTCTCCTTTTGCAGATGTCTGTGGTAATGATACTGATGTTTCTGCTGGCGTGGTCCCCTTACTCCATCGTGTGCTTATGGGCTTGTTTCGGAAACCCAAAAAAGATTCCTCCTTCAATGGCCATCATAGCTCCACTGTTTGCAAAATCCTCTACATTCTACAACCCCTGTATTTATGTGGCTGCAAATAAGAAGTGAGTAGTGTTTTTCATGGTTCTGATTAAAATGACAAGGCAAAAAGAATGTTAACAGCAGTGGCTAGACCGTAAGATGAAGTAGAGTGCACAAGGAGTCCGGAGGTCTTTTCACAAGATCAGAATCTGCCGGAAGGTCTCTCGGAAACCATTCTCAAGCCCCTCAAATCCAACTGGCCTTTGCACAAAAGACCCGAGAAAATGAATCCTTGATGCAAACAAGGAACTTAGTGCACTCAGTAGCTGATGTGTCATTAAACATACACAGCTATGGAGTCCTCCACGTTCATCATCAGTGATGCAAAAACCAGTCTTTATCTGTCTGTCCTGTACACTTATAAGGGTCTCTGTTGGAGATGTTGAAGTTGGGTGCAGTGATGTATTGAGAGATACCCACTGACAGTAGTGGGTCTTCAGACTTAACTGAAAATTCCTTGAAGGTTTCATGTCATTCTAAGGTAACACATTCTCTCATTTGTTTATGGCAGGTTTCGGAGGGCCATGCTTGCCATGTTTAAATGCCAACCTCACCTAGCAGTGCCTGAGCCAAGTACTCTGCCAATGGATATGCCCCAGAGCCCACTGGCTCCTGCAAGGATCTGAAATGCAAGAAAAGAATACACCACCAAACATTCGACTTGTTTATTTTATTTTTTTTTTAGCAATACACTAATTTTGTTTTAAACATGGATCCACTTAGATCAAGTGCAGACATAGACTACTGCCTTATCAGGCTGCAGGCTCCTCCCACACAGCCAACCCAACTTCACTTGAACAGTGGTTGCTGTAGAGCCTTCACTGTGTCCTCACGGGTCATTAAGAAGCTACACTTGCTTTGATGAATCCAGATACACAAAACTACAGTCTCTTTTCTTTCTCCTTAAAAGGCATACATTACAGTGTATTAATGACCTGTAACTTGATTAAGTTTTCCATTAGACAAGAAACAGCTATCAGAATACTAGAATATTTTAATAAAATTATAATCCTCAACAATTAATTGCTGAAATGAGTTATTTCATGTTTTCAGCTATGAAAAGATATTTTTATCACCCCAAAATTTGAATTTAGAATCAATTATTAGTGTTATTTAAACAAAAAATTTTCAAACATTAAACAAAACTGCTTTCTATCATGCCAGTCTGTGGCATATACACTTTACAGCAGTATAGCATTTATATATTTTGTTGAATAGTCTACAGATGGTTGTGAACTACCATGTGGGTGTTGGGATTTGAACTCAGGACCTTTGGAAGAACAGTCAGTGCTCTTAACCACTGAGCCATCTCTCCAGCTCCTTGTTGAATAGTCTAAATTTGCAGTGTGTGTGTGTGTGTCTGTGTGTGTCTATGTGTGTCTGTGTGTGTCTGCCTGTCTGCCTACTGAGGCCAGAAGAGGGCACCTGATCTCCTGGAACTGAGATTACAGACAGTTGTGATTACAGCACTGGAGGGTGCTGGGAACCAAATTCAGGTCTCTGGAAGAACATCAAAAGTTCTTAACCATCTCTCTAGCCCCTAAATTACCATTTTCTTGAAAATAATATCTTTCTATGTCTGCCATTAGAATTAAGTTTGAACAGAGTGGCACTTTTCTATATTTTTTTGCCCTTCATGGTATCCTTAGTACATAGACTCTTTCTGTCTGATGAATAGTAGGCACTGTGTGGATTTGTAGACTCAAATCCACCATTGTTTAAATGGTTGTGGCTATTAAGCAGAGCACAAGATAGCATTATTTTAAAGGTAGACAACTATACCGTTCTAGTTTTTACTCTTTCTTATGAAACAAGGTTTCCTAATGTAGCCCAGGCTGGGTGCAAACTCACAGGGATCAGCATCTCAGTTCTGGGGATTACAAATGTGCACCACCAAGCCTGGATCAACTTTTTTCACTTCCATAGATGCAGAATGGGGAACGCTTTAATGCAGATATCTTTGTAGGGGAGGGTATCAATTATTCTGACTCTTTATCCAGGTTAAGGATATTGGACAGAAATATAAGAGTCTTCCGGTTGCTAGCTGTCTCCAAGTGTGGGTCTGCGCTGCACCGGCCATGTGTATAAGCTCACTCCATGCTATAACAACGCTCTCTCATATTTCAAAACTATGAGTTATATACTGTAGCATGAATTCATTTGCTTTCACATCTCACCCAGTGTTCATCAGATCTTCATCTGTTGCCTCCCCTCTTGTAAACTGCCTCCTTAACCCCTTTGTCGGCATATTAAAGACCTACCTACCAGTTTATTGAGACGATTCGCTTCCGGTGGACAATGGTACGTTGCTATAATGACCTCCTAGTGTAGCTTTCCATCCCCTGCGCATTCTCACTATGACCGTACATTAACGCCATAGCCGACTGTTTAAAACTACACTTCCAGTCCTTCAAATCTTCCTGACCAAACTTTCAGGAGCCTGCGGTGGCCAAAGCGACTGAAGGGAGGATGGGTTTATTTTAGTTCTGTGGTTGGAGGGAACTGAGTTCAGCATGCAGGACAGGAAAGGCGGCTGGTCACATGGTAGCTCCCGACAGGAAGCAGAATGACGTCAATTCTGGTGTTCACCACCCCCTGTTCCCTTTTAAGTCTAAAACCCCAGCTCATAGGGTTGCAGTTCTCACACTCAGAATGCCTCTTTACACCCCAGTTACCTTCAGTGGCGCACTAATATTCAACACTATGTCGATTTTACGACATGCGATATTATACGATATTAATTTATACGATAAGACTGACTAAGCTCATAATCTGGCTCCCCATAGCTGCTAGCTCGGTGGCTTGTCACTATACAGCTTTGCTAACTCAGCTGGTCAGGTCCTGCTCCTCTCCGCCAGAGCATCCATGAACCCGGCAATGCACAGGCCGTTTGGTCACTTGGTGAGCAACCTATTCTCTCTCTCCTGTGCACAATAGCTCAGAGCTTCACAGAGCTTCCACCCATCCCTGCATCCCCAGCACTGGCAATGATCCTAAATCCAGTCTTCATCATGCGTACACCAAATCAATCGATTCTCCCTCCCCTGTTTCCCAAAACCGTATTATCCACACTCCTGTCAGCACACCGAGGTTAGGCCTCATGGCTGCTCACTGGGACTGTAGGCACCAGTGCCCACCTAGAGCCTCTAGCTCCTCTCCTGCTGGCTCTAAACCCTCTGTCCACACAGCTACCAGGAAATCCCATGTAATCCGTTGATCTGATGAGCCACTCACAGCTTAACTTTTCTGGTTTTGCTGCCCAGAGGCAGAGTGTGCCTCTCTAGCAGGCCATCAAAGGCCCTTCCTCTGTCACCTCAGCCTCAGTCAGTGAGTCCTGAGCAAGAAAGTGCTTGTGTTTTTCTGAGGCTCTCTTGAAGTTTCACACACACACACACACACCCTGTTTCCCTCTGCTTGCTTGGGAGGGAGCTTGGGTGCCACCCAAGGCGGCTCTGCCTGATTCCACAGGCTGAACATGGTGTTCTCTTGTGTTTCCTCATTGGCCCTGCTTGCTCTATCATTTGAGTTCCTTGTGTACTGCAACCGCGTGTCGCTTATCTTTGTACCTCCAGTCCTTGGTTCGGAGGTTGGCAAGTTCTCGGTAAATATTTGGTGAGCAAGTGAATTATGTCGTCTCTGAACAGCTGCAATATTGATGTTTTTTAAATTCTGCAATGTTTTCCAGACTACATTGCTTAGATATAAAATCTATTAGAGTTTGATAACACACCATGTAATAATCTTATTTTTACGGGACTGGTTCTCTTTTCTCAAGGTTTCGTAGTTAAATATGATAGGCATAATCACATTCTATGAAGATTAAATAAAGCCTTTCCATCACCCTCACAGATTATTCAGTTTGTGCATGTGTGGAGGTAGTTTCTTAAGTTGAATTAAAATTGTATTCTCTGCAGCTGGGTATATATAGCAGTATGTGCTTTTAGTCCTGGCAAGGATAGGCAGATCTCTATGAGTTCAAAGCCAGCCTTGTCTACAGAGTGAGACAATGTCTCAAAGATTATTTTTGCCCAGTGTTACTAAAAGACACAGCAGTTGGCCTTCTGTGAAGTCTCCGTAGCTGGTGTCCATGTATCAGACTGGCATCCAACTTGTTATGGACTGAGGATGACTTAGAACATCTGATCCTCCTGCCTCCACATCTCAATGCTGAACTTACAGGCACACATCCCGAAACTCAGTTTTATGTGGTGCTGGAGGCTTTGTCCTTACCAGGCAGGCACTCTTCTGACTGAGCTGCAACCCAGCCCTTAGTTCATCATTATGTAGGGTTTTGATGCCCCAGACTCAGAATTAAACATAGCTTTGAACAGAGCCAATTACCTTCATTAGGTTAAGAGCACTGACTGCTCTCCTGAAGGTTCTGAGTTCAAATCCCAGCAACCACATGGTGGCTCACAACCATCTGTAATGAGATCTGATGCCCTCTTCTGGTGTGTCTAAAGACAGCTACGGTGTACTTACATATAATAGTAAAAAAAAAAAAAAAACTTAAGGAACCATCTTGGGCACATCTTGTGCATACTGAGGTGATCTGGGAGAGACACAGGGCATGTCCTCACTGGAGCCGTAGCTCTCACACACCAGGGGTGGGCTGAGGAGACTTATGGTGATGGCATAGGTCTCGCTTTCTTGCTTTGGAGAGATGAGCAGTCTGGGGCATCACTGGTAACTCTATTTGACGTACATCTGAATTAAAGTCACATTTGCTGGTGAAGATGCAAAAAGCCAAAGAAACAAT
Source organism: Apodemus sylvaticus (assembly GCF_947179515.1). NCBI lineage: Eukaryota > Metazoa > Chordata > Mammalia > Rodentia > Muridae > Apodemus > Apodemus sylvaticus. Next base: position 32,780,408 of record NC_067475.1, read on the forward strand.
GCCCGTGTAAATAAACTACTGAAAATCAGCATAGGCCAAGACACTGAGTTCTTTGTAACTCCAGTTATGTTTTTAAGCTATAGGAAAGTTTTTAAGTTCCATCTATAGGAAAGGTATCTATATGGGTTTCCTTGAAAATCTAGTCATGGGCACCTAATGAAATTGTTCTGGTGGTTTGATTTTTCACTCCCCTTGGCAAGTGTTGTTACTTGGCCGAGGCCATATTAAAAGGCTGGGTGGATTGATCCTCTGCAAGAAGACACTTGAAGGTTAAGCAACTTCAGATCTCAGGCTAATCCGGCTAGGCTAAGCCGCTGATGCTAATGTCTGCAGCCGGCATTCAGGCATTCCCTGGTGCGACAGCCTCCGCATGTTCTCCTTTTGGCCCTTACCTTTTCCTCCTAGAGCCACATTGGAGCTATGTGGCTCTTTGCCTGCCTGTGCCTTGTGTTTAGCTCCCTGGGAGGAGTGAACTGTACCTGCCCCTCTCAGTGCTCCTGTGAGTATCACGGCAGATATGACAGCTCAGGATCAAGGTACGCCTCTCTCTTTGCTACTAGGTATTCTGATTGTCCTGGAAAAAAAGGACCCAGACTGATCAGCCTAATTTTATGAGAGCAAATTATTTGTTAGAAATGAGGGGTAGTTTTACCTCGAGACTTGGTTCAGTTTTTATGAGCTGGTTACACACTGCCTCGTTATTTTTATCGTGGGCAATGTTTACCTCTCAGAAGCCTCACACCGGTCTCTGAAAATCCAAAAGCACTTTCTGTTCTTACAAAAATGTTTGTGATGCCTAGGTGCACACAATACCCTTCTCTGGAAAGCAGACCGTGTGTGGGGGTGGGGTGGGAGGGCAGGCTCATTACTGAAGGCGCAGAGATGAGGCTGGGTGGGAGCTGCGGGCTTGTTGATATTGCACCTGAGGATTACTAATGACGCGGTAGTAGGTGAACAAGCGTGAAGTTGGTGAGGTCAATTTATGAAAGTAAAGATGTTTGGAAAATACCACCTGGCACAGATGCTGTAGCAAAAACCTCATAGAGGTTGTTGCTTTAACATAGTAAAAATTATAATTTGTTTATGATGCACATGAGTCCTTTTACATGTAGGCAAATAAAAAACAGAACTCTCATTAGCCTAATATGGTAGACTCTGGGTTTTTGAGACTATTTACTAAAATAAATAAATAAATAAATAATGTATCTTGTGACTTTGCTATTGTGAAATAAACAGCGAGTCTCTGAAACAAAGTTTAATATAAGAATAAGGCAACTTTAATCAAATAATAATTAGGAATGAGGTATAGCTCCATGGTACAACACACATCTGACAGGTCTAAGGGCACACATCTGATATCCAGTATAGCAATAATGATGAAGATGATGAGATGATGATAATGCTGGTGGTGGTGGAGGTGGTGGTGGTGGTGGTGGTGACATGGTAATGGAGGTGATGGTTATGATGGTAGTGGTGATGATGGTGGTGGTGATAATGGTAGTGGTGGTGATGATGGTGGTGATGGTGGTGATGATGATGATGATATTGATGCTGATAATGATACAATTAATTACAAATGATACAATTAATTAATTAATTAATTAAATTTTATTCGTGAATGTTATTACTTAGCCAACTCTGGGACCCTTTTTGAGACATTCCCCGAAAAGTAAGATGCAATGACAACAGCACAGGTCAGCACCTGCTCTCCCAAAGATTTACAGCACTCGGTGACCAGGCCAAGGAACCTCTTAAAAACATTACCAGAATGACTTCCCCAGGGCGGCCCCATTATGGTGGGGCAAAAAAATCCGTGGGACATTATGTCTGATTAGACCTCTCAAAGGACTAGAGTTCAATACCTGTCATGTGTACACGAGGAAACAAAACTGCACAGGAGGGACAGGTGACTGAGTCGCCCTGGGTCTCAGCACCCCTGATGCAGTCACTGGGCCAATCCAGGTGCGGCTCCAGCTTCTCCCTGGGATAGCGCATGGAAATGCTTGCCCGAGAAATGGATGTAGCCATCCTTCTGGTTTGAAGTGACACTGAGGTCTGTGATAGAAGAGACAGTCCGAGGTTCCCCAGGGTCTTCTAAAGTAGCAGAAAGGACGTACTACAGGCAGGGACCCCCGTGGCCCCACCCTGCTTTCCTCCTGTGGACATCATGGCCTAGTTGTGTTAAAATCACGGCCTTGCTGGGAGGTGTTTACCAGATGGTCATTTTATTGTTACGAATCATAATTTGGACATTATTTTCTTTTCAAAATTGCTTATTCACATTGATCGATTCAGATGGGTGCGGTTTTGAGACTGGAACGAATCTGAGATTTGAGAAGCCTCATATTTAAACACACCCTCGGGACAGGTTCTTTTTCTAACTCTATTTTTTTCATGCTATCAAACAAGTTCAGAGAATGACTTGTTCAAGGACTGTCAAAAGGAATATATTTGGTTTCTGGTCTATTCCTTCGGCAAAAAGAAATACATTGACACCTGTCCTTGCCTCCATAAATGGTTCTCTTATAAAAGAATCAGTTTATTTTATTTTATTTTATTATTTTATTTTAACAATAGGCTCTCATGTAGTCTGGGATAGCTTGGAATTCCCTGTGCCTCAGGATACCTTGACCTCCTGTTGATCCTCCTGCCTCGGTCTCCTGACGTACATGCCTACAGGTGTGCACCATGCCTGGTTTATGCTGTGCTGACCAAGGGATCGCAACTAGGCAAACGCTTTATAATGGAGGTACATCCCACGCCCCAATTTATGGTTTTGAGTGGATTCTTTTAACATGGGTCAGTTTTTAAAGTGATTCACTTTAGTGTTGGAGAGAAGTGGGTTGGAAAGGTCGTTCCGTAGCATCCCACAGGCTGGATGGCAGGGAGACATCACCTACCATTGGTGGGCACAGATTGTTCCAGATGTTTAATCAATTGTTGGTAACAGCAGCAAATGCTGACGGAGAACTTTATGTGCCAGGAAGACGTAGAATTTTATTTCCATTTAAATCAATCATAAGATGACAATGTGGCAATGGGAGCGTGCGTCGGGTGAAGTTGCAGTCCCTGGCCACAGAGAAGGCTCAGCTTTCCTTATTCCGTTACCCAGTGTCTGCCTCTTTGATGACTAATAAAGAAATGGATGTGACTAGTGTTTCTGAAGCCCAGCATGAAAAACCTTTATAAATACCCATTAAATACCATGAAGTTGCTCATATTTGATCAATTTTAACTCTGAAAATGGCCATTTTGTGTGGTTCAGTCAAATGATTACCATATTATGATAACGGTGAGAAAGGAGATGGTGGTGGTGGTAATAATGACGGTGATGACATAATATTGACATTATTGATAAACAGGTTTTCCAGACTCAACGCATGTGTTAAAGCCAGTAGAAAATGAAAGAGATGCATGTTTCATATAAGGCTTTGTTTTAAAGTGAGTCACAGAGAATAGGTCTTGCTCTTGTGATGACAGGTCAGTGCTGTGTAACGACCTGGATATGAATGAAGTCCCGACAAACTTCCCTGTGGACACCGTGAAGCTTCGCATCGAGAAGGCCGAAGTCCGCAGGGTTCCCGCCGAGGCCTTCTACTACCTGGTGGAGCTGCAGTACCTGTGGCTGGCCTACAGCTCCGTGGCCATCCTGGACACCCGTAGCTTTTATAACCTGAAGCAGCTGCATGAGCTGCGTTTGGATGGGAATTCTCTGACCGCTTTCCCTTGGGTGTCTCTGCTAGACATGCCCCACCTGAAGACGCTGGACTTGCACAATAACAGAATAACCAGCGTGCCACACGAGGCGGTCAGATATCTGAGGAACCTTACCTGCTTGGATTTGTCAAGCAACAGACTGACCACGCTGCCACCAGATTTCCTGGACAGCTGGTCTCATGTAGCGGTGACACCTTCTAGAAGCCCGGACATTCCCCTGAGAAGAATTGTTCTTGGTAAGTTTGAAAGCTTGTTATGCATAGTTTTAAGTGTGTGTGTGTGTGTGTTTGTGTGTGTGTGAGAATCCAACCCAGGCTCTTGTACCTGCTAAGTATATAAGCATATATCCCCACTCCCTGAATTCAGTTAATCTATACCTACTTAGCTGTGTTTCCTGTAATATGTAATGGCTGTGCATGGGAGCGCACGGATGTGCGTGTGAGCCTGTAGAAAGCGTGAGGAGAAAGCTGCTCTCACTGTGAGAGAGTTTACCAGCCCACTTCACTCATATGATCCCACCAGTGTTCACACAGCTACTCCCTGCTCTGTTCCGTTTTCAGCCTCTTACTCAGTCCTTCAGGAGTGGACAGGGTACCAGGTTTCTATTAAATCTCTACAGAGGAGGTTCTAGGACAGCCAGAGACACCCTGTCTTGGAAAAAAAAAAAAGTTGGAGATTCCACATACGCCTGTTTTTCCGGTCTTGGGTCATACTTGTGGAAAGGACCATTTTATAATATTTACAGATAAAGACAGAAGGCACAGTCACGCCACTCGCCATGATGTGCTCACCTCACAGTGGGGCAGCTGGGGTAGCCATCTGGCCCCATGGGCTCAAGAGCCATGCCCTATCCCATTCCTCTGTGGTGTGGTGTGGAATGTATGCCCTCTTGGATGACCTTTTCAGATCGTGTCTTTGATTAAAAGAGAAGTAGGGACAAATTTTGAGTTTCTCTCTCTCTCTCTCTCTGATCTAGACGAGTAAAAACACCAACTTACAATATTTTAATGTATAGATAAATCCCCAAACTAGAGTCATGGAATTCATGTTTAAAATGACAATGCAGGGAGATTTCCAGATCTTTACACAGGCACATATGTAAGGACATCTACTGTTTAACCTCAGAGGGAAAACCTAATAGTTGGAGAGGATACCAAATGTTTATTCACTGTTTTGTTTTGTTTTTTATTGACACTCAAATTTACTCAGTTGTAAACATAGTTAGTGGAATTTTCCCGAAGTGCCTGCCCAAGTGTTTTCACAGAATTCTCCAAAGGCATTAATTTAGTTCAACAACCATTTCCCAGTATCTATGGATATACCCTGACTTCTTGCCAGGTCACAACAGCCTGGGGCGTGGATCTATAATTATCACCTGTTCTTTTATAGCCAGGAAGGAGGCAGAATCAAGTCTCAAATTTGTCATTCATCTCCAAAGACATTATTTGTCTTTTATAAGTATTTTTTAATTGAGAGACTGACACATACTTTGTACATTGTGAAATGCAAGATCTGAAGCATATGATTTGGTAAATTCTTACAAAAGCATGCCCTTGAAAATGATACCTTCATCAAGATGAAGAATATTCCATCACTTAAAATGGCTGTGATTTTGATCTCTCATGCCAGAGACGCTGTCATATTGAGGAGCCACTACGTGGATTTACATCCCCTGATCCAGCATGCTACAGGAATGGTGTGTCCTGTGACACAGGCTGGTGCCTGGCTTCTGTCACTCAGCAAGCATGTTTTAAAGCTGACCCATCCCTGTCACCCATCAGTGGTGCTTTATTGAAGAACTAAACTGTATGAGCCAGCTGTTGAGCCGTTCTCCAATTGGGCACCTTCACTCTTTCCAGTTTTGGGGCTCTTATAAACTTAAATATTCTCATACGAATTTAAGTACTCTCACAAAATGGCTTTATGTGGTGTATATTTTTATTTCTATTGCATAAGTTCCTAAGGTCAACATTGCTATGTCAAAGAATGGCTGAGTGTGTAAGTTTTAAAGAAACTGTTCATTTTCCAAAGCAGGTACGTAGCACTATGCCTTGCCCTGGCCCTGTGTGTCCTCCTGAATACTTCATGATGTCGACCCTTTGTTTTGGCTCTTCCAGGGAATCAAGTAGCTGAGTCATTTTGCTTTGCCTTAGTGACTAATGTTGTCACCAGGTTGCCGTTTCTTTCCCCAGCCATTTGTACGTAATCCTCCACGGAACTATCTGTCCGCGTCTTTTGCCTGTTCTTAAGGGTCATTTTCCATTGGTCTTTTCTACTCGATAGCTCTTTAATCAATTATGTAAATTACAAATACTTTAATTCTGGCCGACCCATTCATTTCTATTTAGTATTTGGTAAGAAATATTTAAAATTTGATGGCATGTGACTTATTATTAGTTTACTCTTAGAGCTTCCTGGGAACCATTTAATAAATATCTCCGCACCACAAGATTACAGAGAGACTCCGTCTCTATAGACGGAGTCTTTACATTGAGATTTTAGCACTATGTCCTTGTCTTCCCTGCTTAGGACTGTGACTCACCTCAGAAGAGTCTGTCTGCACAAGGGCAAAGCAGGACATCATTTGTCCAAGAGGCTCACCTTTCCCATCGCACACCACAGTCTCCACAAAGCTAAACGAGGTCTCACCCTTGCTTTGCAGGGTTACGGTTTGCATAATAGGCTTTGTACAGGGATCTGTTTCTGACTTTCCGAATGCACACAGAAATAGCCAGTCTACTTCAACTATTCTGATGCATGAGCAATACAGAGTTTGTCTCTGAGAAGGGATAAAGCAGCACCCAGTGGCCCCATCCACGAACAGTAATTAATGCGAATTACTCTGACGGAGACTTGTGTATCCCCTTCAAAGAATTCGAGTAATAGTTTAACCTTAGTGACTTCTTGTCCCTTTGTCCCCTAGAGGAAAAACACCAAGTGAACGAATGGACTCCGTCAGTTCTCATGTAACTTAAAATCTGCACCTTTGACCGTAGATATTTCAAGATTGAAACAAATGGGTTTTATGTTTTGGGGGATTAAAAAAAAACTTTCCTCTTGGTTTATATAACTTTTATATGTAACTGGTAGGGTTGATTTTTAATTTCTTTCATAGCTGACACATTTTAATGATCGCTTTAAAGTTTGAGTGGAACTGTTAATGTTCTAATTCTTGAGTGCTTCCCTGTGAAGATGTTTGTACTCCAGACAGCTGCCGTCACTCTCGCTCTCGCAGTTTTACTTACAGTTTACTCGTAGTTTTACTTTACCCTTAGAGCCACTGCCCAATGGTGGGGATGTTTTTAGGTGACAAGAGATGAAATGTGCTAGAAGGCTTATTAGATTAGGAGGCTAAAGAAATGCGGGGTTAGTCAGGACTCTAAGAGACTTAAGAAATCAAAGAGGTAATCTCTTTGTGCTTTAGCTTCCTCTGGTGTGGAATCAGAAAAACAAAACAAAAAAAAAAAACAAAACAAAAAAACCAATCACCATCTTCCCAAGGTGGCAAAAGGCTGAGCTTGGTGTGAGTCACAGGTAGCCTGCCAATCACTTTAAGATCCGGACACTTGAGTTCAAATCCTGCCGGCCCTGTTGTGTTACCTTAGACTTCCTTGCTTTAGAAGAAGGATCACTCCGCTGTTACCTGCTTCATGGTGTTGTGAGAACCCAGGGCGGTTTAGTGTTCATATCCAGTAGTTTCTTGTGTCCCACTTTCCGAATGCCTTCGAGCACAGCTGAGGAGCGATGCGCCCGTTTATTCTGCACTATTTCGGTGAAGATTTTTGTTAAAGAAAAGTCTTTGGATGTTAGAGATAAGACTCCTCCCAGAGCAAAAGTCAGGTGCTCTTCCAGTCACTTCCAGTATAACTAAGATAATTATTTCCCCCACGGCTGTGATTTTCAGTCCTACTCTGGTCAAAGATCCATGCAACCGCGGCAGGCTGGCTTGTCAGGGCTGAGGTTTCTCACGGCTTGGTTCTCAGTGCGAAAATCAGTAAAACCCTGGGCAAACTCATCTTGAATTGGGGCAAAATGTTGGTGTTTTTATAATACTTGACAAAGGCAGTATTTGCCACATGGGAAAGTGTTAGTGAAAAAAACCCCAAAACATCCAGCATTACCAATCAAGGAATTTTCAAAGGAAAGTATTGGGCACACATTAACTGTTATAGAAAATGGTGACTTTGATCTGTTGGGCTAGCTTGAACAGAGGACACTTCAAAGTCCACCTCCAACATGGCCACACCCACTCCAATAAGGCCACACCTCCTAATAGTGCCACTTCCTATAGGTCAGGCATTCAAACACATGAGTCTATGGGGACTGTTTCTATTCAAACCACCACATTTCCCCTCCCCTTCTCCCTCACGTCTTCCCTTCCATCATTCCTCATACTGGGAGTTGAACTTGGAGTGGCAAGCATGGTGGGCAGCTAGGCAAGGCTTTTCCATCGCTAGGGCTGCATCTTAAGTTCTTTGGTTTCTTTTGTTGTTGTTGTTGTTGTTGTTTTGTTTTGTTTTGTTTTGTTTTTTGTTTTGACACAGGGTTTCTCTGTATAGCCCTAACTGTCTACTCTCACTCTGTAGAGCAGGCTGGCCTCAAACTCAGAAATCCGCCTGCCTCTGCTGCCCAAGTGCAGGGATTAAAGGCGTGCAGAATAACTACCTGGCAGTTCTTTGGTTTCTTAATGTTAGTCATTCTAATGGCAGTGAGATGAAATATCAATTTCAATCTGCATTTCTGTGACGACTAAAGGCATTACATGTTTTTGTATGTTTATTGACCATTTACACTTCTTTGAAAAGTGTCTGTTCACATCATTTGCTGGTTCATTTGTCAGATTATCTGTGCTTGTATTGTTTAATTCTTTGAGTTCTTCATGAGTTCTGGTTTTTAGTTCCATCTTGGGTAAGTGGTTGGGGAAGATTTTCTCTCATTCTGTTAGTTGGTTGACTGTTGGTAATTGCTTCCTGGGCTGTGCAGTCTAATTTGATGCAATCCGTTTGCCAGTTCTTGCTATTATGTTTTGAAGGGTTGGAATCTTGACATGCCTGCATCTTGACATTTCCTTTTGTAGCTTCATCATTTCAGGTCTTATATGAAAGTTGTCAGATCTGTTCTCAGATGATATTTGTACTGCTAATGCAGAAGGATAATTTAGAACAGTGCTTCTCAGCCTTCCTACAGTTCTCAGCCTTTAATACAGTTCTTCATGTTGTGATGACCCCCAACGATAAAATTATTTTTGCTTCTAAGTAATAACTGTAAATGTGTTTGGAGATAGAGTTTGTCAAAGGGGTCATGGGCCACATGTTGAGGACCACTGCTTTAGGTTTTTCTGGTTTACCAAATCATAATATTTAATTTTTTTCTAAATCTCCTTTCTTCTAGCTAAGTGTATTCTTTCCTGTCTCTCATGTGCATGGATTTCTTTTCTCCTATTATATGGTTAGGATTCATTCAGATGCCTTCTGCAGTATTGCTGTGGTTGTAAACTGTGTTTGTGTTTAACTTGGAGGGTCTATTCATTCATCAGTCTTATGTGACAGCTTTGCTGGGTACCATGACTAGGTTGGGGGGACATCTGCTCTTAGAATTTGGAGTATATTACCCCATGATTGCCATGCTCTGTCCTGAGAGGCCTGCTGCTTTTACTTTAAATCTAGTGAATCACTTAACCAATATTTATTAAAACTAATTCATTAATTAGAGACAGGGTCTCACTGTTTAGCCCTGGCTGGCATCGAACTTGCTATATAGACCAGGCTGAGTTCTGGAATTGAAAGTGTATACTGCCACACCTGACTCAAGGCATTTTTATGGATAGACACTTTTCATACCTCAACTGATAGATAAAAAATGTTACAGCTCAGGCATTCAACCATACCATTCTATATCGGACTGGTGGTAATTGATTGTAGCGATTAATTTGCTGATTAACCTTAAATTTCCTACAATCTGTGATTATTATTGTTATTTTATAGACTGACAAAATGTTATTTCTGGAAAGAGAGAGAGCTCTGGAGATTTCTCAGTTTTCTCCTCTTACAGACGAGGAAGTAGCAGCTCAGAAGGCTGCTCCACCCTTCTGAGCTTCCCAGCCCTGTTTAGAACCCACACATAGTAGGGCTGGTGAAGATGCCATTTCCTCCCTATCTCCATTCATTTTCCATAGTTAAACCTGCCCTTAGTATGTCCAACCAGCTAATATTTACAGCAGTGATTGACTTCCTAACCATCTAGGAATGAAGTGAGGTTGAAACTCGATTGTATTTATTTGCTGTTACAGTTTAACCTCTGCCAATGGCACGAAAGTATGGATTAAAGAAGAGAGAATCTGTGTATACCAATGACATTTCTGTGTTATTTATTGCTTATTCATAATTCAAAACTTTGACTATATCAACAAGGGGTTTATTATGTTTAGGAAGGATGGTTAAAGTTTACAGATATTTCATATCACAAATCATTCTTTGTCAGGTACTTTACATGGATGAATAAATTAACATTTATGTAAATGGAAGAGTGGCCAACCTTATATTTACATTCTGAGAGAGGTTGTTGCATCTATCTAATGTTGTAGAGCTTTCTAGAACTGGAATTTCAGCCTAGATATTAGGTTTCATACACAAATGTATTTATTAAATATAAGAAAGAAAAACAAAAAAGAGTAAACCAAGAATTCTGCTTATGATATATAACCAGGTGGAGGAGCCAATATGCAGAGGAAAAGAGTACAAATTAGCATTAGTTAGAGAACCAGTCATAGATTCACAGGATTTAATGTCAGAGGAAAGGATTCAAGGTTACTCATAGGAGAAAAACAAACTTCTCAAATAAGAGATTAAAAAGTAACCAGTCCTGGCAGGAAAATGAGCCCCCGGGACCTGCAGAAGAGAAAATATATGCCCTTCAAACAGGCAGTTCTGCGTCCAGCACTGTTAGAATTCTTTAAATCACAGTTCTCCATTTTCTTCTCAGCTTCGATCCCAGACCATCAGCAAAAGCTGTAACCACAAACCTCCAGGGCCAGCCCTTGTCTAAAGCTTTTGGGGAAGCTGTTGGTTAGAGGACAGCATCTCTAGAGAGAACCACCTTGGGTCCCTCCAAGACGTTCCGAGTCTTGCCGTGGGTTGTTTTGCTCTAAATGCCTTTCTTAGTCTGGTAATTTTGATGAGACTGGGAATGAGCCCAACATCTTTGGTTCTTTTACCCTGGATGGTTCTTCAGTGCAGCCTTCGTCAGCTTTGGTGTTAGGTGCAGTATAACCTTGAGCAGAGAGTCTTTGCTACATAAGCACACGTTCGAGCCTTCACACTCACCGCAGTCAGCAATGCCACTAACCTTTCTACCACTCCGCGAGGATCTGTCTTTTCCTCTCTGGGAACTGTAAATCACTTCCTTTCAGCTCTCAGTGACAAGATCCTTAGGGTCAAATGAAGTCAGCTCACAATCCCCGAAGCTGAGGTAGATACTGAAGGTACTCACAGAGGGGAACCTTCAGCCCATGTGTCCCCTGCTGCTGCAGGTCCTTCTGTGCTGAGACTCAGGCACATCGCCTTGGTGGCTACCACACGTGACCTCCACGCAAAGTCGCTTTTTGGACTTATCTCCTGCTATTGCTGGTGTTTCCACAAGCCTCATTTTATTCTAATTTGTCTTCCAGTTACACAAACCCATGACACCTACCAGGCTGTGCTAGGCAGCTGTCCTCATCCTGTGATGGGCTGGAAGGTATCTGAGTACTGCAGGACTGTGTGTCTCTATCCCGTAGTCATGGCGGTCTGTGGTACCTGGGTTCAATGACCAGGAGAGAGGGGTCATGTATATATGATTATGAATATGAATATGAGTATGTATGTGTATATGTATATGATGTATATGTGTGTATATATGTATGCATATGTGTGAGTATATATACATATGTTTACATATATATGTATACATATATACACATTGACTAACTATGTGATGTTGGCCAAGGTTCTAACCCCTCTGTGCTTCAGCCTCTTCACTTCTAAAATGGAAATAATAATAACAATACCGCCTTCCTCACAGGATTGTTGAAATTAAATGAGAATATTAGCTCTACTTAAATCGCCCCACTGGCAACAGTGAGCATTCCTTGCCACCCACCAAAATGCTCTGGATTCTCCAATGAAAGACCCCCACACACACACACATGCATGTGCACACACACATACACATGCACGAGTGCACATGTGCTCAGCCTTCTATTTTAATATTCCTTTAAACAGCTCAATGGTTGGGCCACTCTCAAACTTCCACAGAGCTAACACTTCCCCTCCAATACTCCTGAATCATTACTTACTAAAATCTATGTTCCATCTTTGCTACCAGACCCAGGCCAGGGAGAGGCCCCTGGGGCTGTGCCCCCTTGCCCCCCACCCCACGCTCTTACATGGCTGAGTCTCTGTCTTGTGCAGCTCTCAAGGCTCTATCTGATCCCTTCCTGGCATAGGGATTCTGAATCCTCTTCTTCCCATGGTTCCCTTGTCCAGGAAATCTAAAGTCCCGCCTCTGTCTCCTTGCCCAGCCACTGGTCACCAGCTGGGGTCAGGGACCCTCAGTGTCTCACATGTAGATGTGTGAATTCCTGTGTAATTTGGGAACCCATTTAACATAATATAAGCAATAACCCAAGCCCGCAACAAGTATATAGAGTGGAGGAAGTACTAGGTTCAAGTATTGGCAACTAGAAGGGATTCACCCATTGAGATCGCTGACTTTTGGCATGCCGGTGATTGTATTTCTCCCTCCCAGAACTTCATTTATGAGAGAGATACTGTGGCAACCTTTTGTCACAAGACAAGCTGTACTGCAAGTTTACTTCTCAGGATGATCCTTACTGTCCATTTTTCTTCCTGTGCTTAGGTCTACAGGACAACCCTTGGTTCTGTGACTGTCACATTTCCAAAGTGATTGAGTTGTCGAAAGTCGCCGACCACACCGTTGTACTTCTCGATCCTCTGATGGTCTGCAGCGAGCCCGAGAGCTTCCAAGGAATCTTGTTTCAGCGGGTGGAGCTGGAAAAGTGTCTGAAGCCATCGGTGATGATGTCGGCTACCAAAATCACATCTGCTCTGGGCAGTAATGTTCTGCTGAGATGTGATGCCAAGGGTTACCCTACCCCACAGCTGATATGGACCAGATCAGACAGCTCGCCAGTTAACTATACAGGTATAGTCAGTATTCAGACATGAAATATGTTTACAAAGATCTGGCCTGCAAATTTAAATGGCTAGTTAATTCCTATGACACCCAGATCATTGGATGCAAGGACGTGGGTTATAGTCATGTTTTTGTTTTCAGTGGTGGTAATGGAGCCCAGGGCCTTCCTATTCATGCTAGGCAAGTATTCTCGCACAAAGTTCCACCTTTAGTTACCAATTCAAGTGAACTTTTGTTTCAATGCTTGGAACAAAACCCAGGACTTTTTGTATTATATTCCTAGTTCTAGGGGCACAAAGGATTTCAACAGTGCATTTTATTGATTAATATTTCTCACTTTATATAAATACCTAGAAAATGATTAGATAATCAAATCATTTTCTTTCCTCAGGTAAAAATTTCATGTGAAGTAAATACATGATTGCCGCTAAGACTTTTGTCTTGTTCTGTTATCTTGGATACAGTCATTTTAAAGTGTAAAACCTAAGAAATATGTTCAAAGTCTTTCATACAATTTTGAACAACTATTTAAATACTAAACTACACAGAGAGTTTACAATGGGGCAGAAATACTTTTAGAAATATTAATTATCTAGATTTTTTTAAAGCCTGGAAAGATCAAGCCCAGGCGTTGGCCCACTTAAGCAAAGATATCCTAATAACTAGAAGGATATAGTTTAGGGACTCTTCAAAATAAAATCAAAATTGAGGTTTAAAAATTACATTTGAGCCGGGTGGTGGTGGTACACGCCTGTAATCCCAGCACTCTGGGAGGCAGAGGCAGGAGGATTTCTGAGTTCGAGGCCAGCCTGGTCTACAGAGTGAGTTTCAGGACAGCTAGGGCTATACAGAGAAACCCTGTCTTCAAAAAACCAAATCCAAAAAAAAAAAAAAAAACAAAACAAAACAAAATTACATTTGATAGGATAAAGAAGTTAATGCCTTATATTCCTATAGATTGCTGGCAGGCGATCCACAGTTTAAACTCCCGAAGATTAAGTTCACGCCTGGGCTGCTGGCACCCTGCTTTCTGTAATACTATTCTTTAGGAACCTTCTGTCTTGATTTCAGATAAAAAACAATTTTTAATGTTCAGTAAAGAAATACAGCAATTTTCTGCATAATTTATATGTTACTCTGTAAACAAGGGTGCTTATAATTTTCTAATTTATCTGAGTTTAATATGGGATGAGTGATTTAGCATGAAAGTCCTAACTCCTCTTTGCCAGAAAATGAATTTTGATCCCTCTAGGTATGGCCAAAGATGCATTTAATTGCAGCAAAAAAAAATTTTTTTTTGAGAAAGAGTTAAGTAAGTCTTAACTATAAAATAAACATTTTATAGATTCACAATCAAAACTGAAAGGGAACTTTTTTTTCCCTGCTCCACTCACTCAGGCCAGATTTATTTCATATATATGCAGGTATGTAGGCACACTGTCACTGTCTTCAGACACAGCAGGAGAGAGCATCAGATCCCATTACAGATGGTTGTGAGCCACCATGCGGTCGCTGGGAATTGAACTCATGACCTCTGGAAGAGCAGTCAGTGCTCTTAACCAGCCCCGAAAGGGAGCTTTTAAGATTAGTTTTTCTCATCCTCTTGTTCAACAAACAGAAGCATGGGTCTGTCTGCACATACCAGTCACCTTGTACACAACTGCATGCCGCTTAGGAGACAAAAGTTTACTATGGCCCGGATCTCCTGATTTCCACCCCCCACCCCCCACCCCCACCCCCGACACACACTTTTAAACACTTATTTCTCAAACAGACAGACTCTACAGCACTTGGCAGGTCCTAGACTTCCTAAGTGCATTTGTTTTCTTCTAGTAATTCAGGAGTCTCCAGGAGAAGGAGTCCGATGGTCCATCCTAAGCTTGACCGGCATCTCCTACAAGGACTCTGGGGATTACAGATGTAAAGCCAAAAATCTGGCAGGGACGTCGGAAGCTGTGGTTACTGTGACAGTTGTTGGTGTTGTCACGACCACCCTATCACCAGATACTTCAGAAAGAAGCCCCGGAGAGCACCCTGAACAGCAGCATCCCCAGCCGGGATTAGAAAGATCAACACCTCCATCTAAATCCTGGTTATCACCGGAACTCTCTTCCCCTTCTCCCTACCCCAGCCCCTCAGCTGCTCTCACTACCTCTACGTCGCCCCCTCCTCCCTCTTCCTCGCCTCCCATCTTCTCAGCTGCTTTTGCAACCACCAGTGTGAAAACCAGCATCTCAGGAAGCACCATCAGGACTAGCCACCAGATACCCCTGCTCCACCGCGGTGGGAAAAGCAATGCGAAGATAGAGAAGAACGGCAGGAAGTTTCCTCCGCTCAGTGCAAGTAAGAAAGAAGAATTGGCCTTGTTGGATCAGGCGGCGCCAACGGAAACAAATGTCACTATCAGAGACCTCAGGGTGGCCCGAGAAACCGGCGGGAGTGTGACTCTGACTTGGAACAGCAGCAGCAGCAGCAGCAGCAGCAGCAGCAGCACACAGGAGTCCGCTGTGACTGTGCTGTATTCTAAGTACGGTGAGAAGGATCTGTTGCTAGTGAATGCAGACTATGGCAAGAACCAGGCAACCATAAATGGCCTGGAGCCCGGCAGTCAGTACGTGGCATGTGTCTGTCCAAAAGGAGTGGGTCCCCGGGAGGATCTGTGTATCACCTTTTCTACCAACAGAGTAGAGGGGCGTGACTCCCAGTGGTCACTGCTCATCGTGGTGACCAGTACCGCCTGTGTGATAGTCGTACCCCTAATTTGTTTCTTATTATATAAAGTCTGCAAACTGCAATGTACATCAGACCCTTTCTGGGAAGATGATTTGTCAAAGGAGACGTACATCCAATTTGAGACGCTGTCGCCCAGGTCACTGAGTCTAGGGGAGCTCTGGACACGGAGGCACAAAGACGATGGGGAGAAGTTGCTGCTATGCTCCAGGTCAAGTGTGGACTCTCAGATGAATCTTAAGAGCGATGGCTGTAGACCTGAGTATTATGGCTGAGGTTTTGCAGGCGAGATGAACATAAACAAAGAAACGCAGGAGCTAAGGCTACCGTAGATCCTCTTTTGGGTGGCTTTTGGACAGACTTCCATGTGATCTGTGAGAACCACACATGGGATATGTTTTTTGATTTATTTAAAAATTTTTAGTTGAGAAACATCTCAACTAAAACAACAAATGGTCCCGATTTTTATTACATGGATGACGTCTGTATAAATAATTTTCCAGTGGAATTTAAGATACTTGTAATAATTTTAGGGAAATCCAGTTCCTAAAATAAATTGACTAGAAAATAATCACAATAGGTAAACTCTGCATTTAAGAAGAGAGACTATTTTGAACAGCAAAAGAACATCGGTGGAACCGGCCAAGGCTGACGGCCCCAAATGTTCAAAGTGCTTTCTCAGGTTTGCTGTGGGCATTTGCCGCCATTGCCTGGTGTGTAGAATATGAGATCCTAATGAATTTTGTGTCTAGAAATAGCTTTTTCTCATCATTTGCAGTTAGGTATCACTCAAATTTAGTACAAAAAGATAACAAAAACAAAATTTCTATAGAATTAGTGGTTATATTTAACACAGTTGATAAACTGTATGGGTCTCGTGATGTGTTAGTTTAAGAATAACCTCCTACTTTCTTTTATTTTTTTCTTTTAATATCATTGCCATTTTCTTTCTTCATCCTTTAAAACTTCTCCCTTAAGGGTCAGAAGATGCATGGCAGCCAAAGGACTCTAAGCTCAGCTGTCTTCGGCCTTGGTGTGTAATTTATTCTCTGGGGAGAGCAGAGGCCTTTGGGATTTCTTTGCTGTTGTTGTTGAGGTATAGTGGTTTCCTCCTTTATTTTTATCTTTTCATTTTTATATGGCTTGGTGTTTTGCCTGAATATGTATTTGGGGACCACATGTGTGCCCAGTGCCCTCAGAGGATAGAAGTGGGCATCTGGGACTAGAGATTAGACAACTCATTCATTACTGTTTGATGAGTGGGTCAAAGGAAACCAAGAAAGAAACAAGGGAATCAACAAACAGGAGGAGCACTCTTCAGGTCCGTCTATACAGCCAGTTTCAGGCTAATGCCAAACCAGGTAAAGACACAGCAGCAAAGGAAACGATGGCGGTAAGGCAGGAACGCTAGCGAGCGATCAAGCAAGCCACAGAGTGAAAGAGGCCAATAGCCCTGGCGAGCGAGCATAGATTCAAAAATACTCAGTAAAACGCTTGCAAACCAAGTGCAGACACGCATCAAAGAGATCACTCACCATGGCTGCGTGGGCTTTATCCCTGTGATTCGGGGATAGCTCAACGCATGCAAGTCAGTAAGTGTCAATAACAATTTTCTTAGCCAGGCTTTGATTGCTGGGATGGAGCATCATAAGCAAACCGACTCAGGGAGGAAAGGGTTTATTTGGTGTGAGCTTTCACATCACCTCAGTTAATTCTCAAAGGAAGTCCGGACAGGAGCTCACACAGGTCAGGAACCTCGAGGCAGGAGCTGATACAGAGACCATGGAGAAGGCGCTGCTTACTGGCGTGCTCCTAGTGGCCTGTGCAGCCTGCTTTCTTATAGTATCACCAGCCCAGGGATGGCACATGGGCCCATCCTCAAAAATCTCTAGTTAAGAAGATGCTCTGCATGCTTGCCAATAGCCTGATTTTATAGAGGCAGTTTCTGAATTGATGCTTCTTCCTCTCTGATGACTCTTGCTTGTGTCAAATTGACATAAAACTAGCCACATAAATGGGCTGAAAGACTATGTCATAAAGCAATAATTTTAAGATTTTGAAAGAGAAGTGTTGGTGGATTCATTTGTATTTTATTTTACTTTTTGGTTAAAAAAATAGGGAAACGGGAGGAGGTCCATGAACATGCAGAAGAAAGACTTCATAAATACTATTTAGTTTTTTAAAAAAGTCCTTTCACGAGTATTCTATTCATAACAGAATAGGCAGTGTGGCTACAAAGATTAATCAAGGGCACAGTATAGTCTGCAGTCAAGAGGACTGACACCATTACATAGCAGTGTGCAGCAGCCTAGCCTGGAGCTATCCAGGAGACAAGGCTACCTCGGTACAGGCATGGACATGAACCGTGGGAAGGAGCTAGCCTTTCCGAGCAGTTCTGTTTATGAAAGAAACACCTGGTCACAGTGTGACTGAATATAGACAGATGTGAGGGAGAGAAGTGTCCACCAAACTCTGAGGATGGTTTCTGACTGAGGTGCCCTTGTCTGTGTCACCAGACTCTGATGCAATGTGGCTACTGCACCAGCATCGGTCCCCATCCATCTTATATAGAACTGCTAACCAGGGCCGGTCTTTGATGGTCCTAAGGAGAGGGAGGCTGGCTCTTAGCAGGCTGGCCTGTGCTTAAAGCTGAAAACTGGCAAGAAAGTGGGATTCAGCACTTAAATGAGTCCTCTCGGGCATTTCCGCCGGGAGGACTGAGTGTGGCCGAAAGTGGTGACTGCTCCACAGGGGGCCTGGAGGGCTTTGTTCTGCTCGCTGCCCTTACTGCCTTCCACGGGAGCTTTTGTGTGTCTGTGATGTAGGCTCCCGCCCGGCTAAACCTGCCAAAATAATTCCAGAATTGGTTCAGTCTTTTGGGAAGATAGACAAGCTCTGATGAGGAAGGAAGGTCAGGAAGACATCCTGGCTGGAAGCGGTGAGTACCACATGGTACGTTGCAGACGCCTGGAGGAGCATCGGAAGTTCCTCGGCACCATGATGCCAGGCAGCCAAAGACACAGGAGCAGCTTCTCTTCGGGGCGCTCTTTTGTGATCCATCAATCGAGGAACTCTCCACTGACTCCTGATCAAACACCCCAGCAGAGTCACAGTATCCCCCAAAAGGATTTGACTGCAGGCCTCTGCCTATCTGTATACTCTCGCAGTGAGGCAGAAAGCCCTCTCAAGAGGCTCGTCAACACCTGCGACATGTGCTGGGATCCAATAGTGGCAGACCACGAACAACATGCTCAAGTCCTTCTGCCAAGTAGATTGAGGGCTTTCAAATAATCTGAAGTTTGCTCAGTCACTACAGGCAGGACACAGTCACTGCCTGTCACAATCTAGCCCGCAGCTGAAAAAGCAGCTGCAGCTGCCACGTTGTTCTTGTGCAGGATGCCTGGCCCGGGGGGCTGGCTATCTCTCATGTGGCCGCCACTGGAGAATCATGACTGCTCTGTCCTGGTCGCTGTCTTTGACTCTTAACTACATATAATCTCATCCCCTTTAGGTTCTCCTAACACCCCTGGTGTGGCTGGAAATCTTGCCAATGTTCTGAATTACAGGTGCACAGTGAGGCCATTGTAGAAGAATCCATTACACCAAACTCTGTTTTCCCTGTACTTTGAAGATTTTGAGGTATAGGATAGATTTCTGAAGTTGTGTCAGGAGTTCTGAAATGTTCTGAGAAGCGAGTTCTGATAAAATATATTTTGTGTAAGACGCGCCGGCTTCTAATGTACCTCATCATAGAAATTATAAGTAGCTAGGGAATTAAATGTTAAATTAAAATTAAAAGCATCTTGTTAAAAATTAAAAAGAATTTTAGTTTAGATATGATGTGCATACTGAAAGAACAGCTGTGGGTGGATAGCTCCTTTAGAGTCTAAGACTTCCCTGAGCCCATTGCTCACTAGTTTTCTTTTCTTCCTCTTTGCCTTTCTCTTTCTCTTTGCCTTTCTACTTCCTTTTGTTTCCTTTTCCCCCCTTTCCCTTCTTCTTCCCTCCTCTTCCCTCTCCTTCCTCCTCCCCTTCCCTTCCCTCCCCTTCCCTCCTCTTCCCTCCCCTTCCCTTCTCTCCCCTTCCCTCCCCTCCCCTTCTCTCCCCTTCCCTCCCATTCTCTCCCCTTCCCTCCCCCTCCCTTCCCTTCTCTCCCCCTTCCCTCCCATTCTCTCCCCTTCCCTCCCCCTCCCTTCCCTCCCCTTCCCTTCTCTCCCCTTCCCTCCCCTTCCCTCCCCTTCCCTCCCCTTCTCTCCCCTTCTCTCCCCTTCCCTTCCCTCCCCTTCCCTCCCCTTCCCTTCCCTTCCCTTCTCTCCCCTTCTCTCCCCTTCCCTTCCCTCCCCTTCCCTTCTCTCCCCTTCCATCCCCTCTCCTTCCCTCCCCTCCCTTCCCTCCCCTTCCCTCCTCTTCCCTCCCCTTTCCTTCTCTCCCCTTTCCTACCCTTTCCTTCTATGCCCCTTCCCTTCTTTTCCCCTTCCCCTCCCCTTCCCTTCCTTCCTCTCTTCTCTCCTCTCCCTCTCCTTCCTTCTCAAACTCCTCCTTTCTCCCCCCTTTCCCTCCCTTTTCTTTCTCCTCCCCTCCCCTGCCTCCTCACTCCTCCCATAATCTCCTCTTTCCTTTCCCTCCTCTCCCCTTTCCCTCCTTACCCCTCCCTCTCTTCCCTTCCCCCTGCCCTCCCCTCCCCTCCCCCCCAGGGACCCCTGGTGCTCTCACCACTGAGTGCATTGTCTAATGATCTCAAGCGTTTAGCTTAGTTTACTATTCACTGTTAAGGATCTTCAAAACACTTTTTATAAATAACTTTGTTTAACCTCAGTTGACGTTAGATTAACTTATTATAAATTAAAAGGTCAATAAAATAAAAGATTTTATTTATTTACTACTCCATAGGTGTCATTCAGTGTTGTCATCATGTATATAAATGGTTCAGAGACATGCTAAATATTCACAGTCTATCAACAATTCTGTAACTGTGGGAGAGTGTTGCAGACTTCTGAGCCCAGCAGTGGATTCAAAGAGGTACCCAAATTATACAACAGACATTGTCAAGACAGGAGGATGGGACCATCAGTTATGATAAATTACTGATTTCCTTCAAAATCAAGCCCAGCCGGGAGTTGATTTTTGACTGTCAAGGAAAAGGCTGACTGGGGATGTGGAGTCACGGGACTGGGAGAAAGCCCTGTTGTTATTCCTCAGCCTGGGACTGGCACATGAAGTGTGCTGCAAATAATTCACAACTAATAGTGAAAGCTGTAGCACTGTAAGTTGTATACCTTAAAAGCATGCACATCAGAGGTGTAAAGCGTCCCAGTGATGTCATTGCTATCTTGTCTTTTGAGTTTGCTTTCTCAGGAAGGAGAGAAGGACTGAAGTCAGATTGGGCAACATGTAATACATACAACCAATATCTTAATACTGTTAATGGAGACACGGTTCCGAGCACGCCTAAATGACCGATAGCTAATGGGCGTGCTAACTAAAAACAATTACGAGGCAAGATGGTTCAGGACATAAAGGTACTTACTGCCTGAGGATGACGATCCAATGACATGAACTGGATCCCCGGGGCCCTGTAAAGACGATAGGACAGAACTGATTCAACCCAGTTGCTCTGTGTCCACCAGAGATGCACCATGGCACATGTGCACACACACACACACACACACACACACACACACACAGTAAAATTACCTCTTCTCCCCTGCAATGATTATAATATTTTACATTTAGAACAAAAACATTTTATTTTTTTTATCATGTGCTCTAACACTAAACATCAAAATATCTAGATTCCTGATTTTGAAATTTTATTTATTTTCATTTCTCATGTATGACTCTTTTGCCTGAATGTCTGTGTCTGCACAATGTGTGAGCAGTGCCTGTGGAGGCCAGAAGAGGGCATCAGACCCCCTGAGACGGGAGTTAGCAGTTGAAAGCCACCATGTTGGTGCTGGGGATGGAACCCTCGTTCCCTGGAGGAGCAGCCAGGGCTCCTCCTCCTGCTAAGCCTTCTCTCCAGCATTAAATATCCAGATTCTTAAGATGTTCAGAAAGATAGCATTGCATAGAGACAAGCAAGTGTGTCCTGGAATTTGAAATATTGTTTACAAAAATTCAAAGAAAAAAATATTTTTGACCTCTGGACTTGGGTCTCAAAAAACAAACAAACAAACAAACAAACAAAAAACCAGACTGAAACCTAAGAAGATGGTTCTGTAGGGAGAGTGTTTGGCATACAAGCCCAAGTTCCTGCACTTCGATCCCCAGCATGCAGAAAGCTAGGCATGCCTATGCAAAAGTCTGTAATGTGCCTCTCCCTCCAGCAGAGGCAGGCAGATCCCGGAAGCTTGCGGGCCAGCCAGGCTAGACAAAATGGTGAGCTTTCGTTCCAGCGCTCTCTTAAAAGAGTTAAGATCAAAATCTGACCTCCGAGTGTCCTCACGTGATCATGTGCATCTTATGCTTGTGGCCATGCACCACACATGCATGGAATGCATACACATTGCACCCAAGTATAGATGCACATCTGCATGGATAAACACACACACACACACACATGAATGCACCACAAAAACAAAGAGGATGTAGGTAACGCAGAGAAAAAAATTTTAAAGAGAGAAACAAAACTGAACAGTTTCACTGACATTATGTTTATTATATAATAATATTCATATAATATTATTCATAATATTATGTTTATTCATAATAGATTGAAAATTGAGATTTAAATAAAAACGGTAATAACTTCTTATGGGTGGAGAATTACTATGAATTTTTATAGACTCACAATCCACAAAATCAGGTGTATCATCAAGTGTCTTTCTGATTAAATAACTGCAGAAATATCATTTTATTATTGTTGTTTGTTTAATTTTTTTTTGAGACGAGCTCTCTTTGTAAACCCCAGTGTGACCTTGAACTCACACTCCTCCGACGTCAGCTTTCAGAGCACCAGGAATCCAGGTACTCAGAGTTCATTGCTTCCACAGGCAATGAAAATAAAATCTTAAACTCAAACCTTCTAACTGAATAACCATGAAATAATTAAAAGACTCTAGGCGACAGCTCCGGGAGCGTTAGTGACTATTTCATCATCTCCAGTGTTATGCGTCCGAGACAGAAAAGGGAGGAACAGTGATTACTGCAGGAATAGAGCAGAGCTGTTGTCAAAGTGTCAGAAAGACCATGGGTAAACTGAGAAAAAAGAAAAAGAAAAGGAGTTTTCAGTAGGAAGAGTAAGAAAGGAAAGGCAAAGGAAGGTGCGCCCCTGGTCCATTCCCCTCCAATGCAAGGCTCAGCAAACAGCTCTTCACATAAGAGAATGTGTTTGTAAAACTTCCCAAACTGGCCAATGAGCCCGAGATGCTGGCTTGGACCTCAGCATGAACACAGAGCTCATTGAAAAGGCAGGGGGCAGTCTGTCTCACCCCCCCCCTTGTCCCCCAAGCTGGCACAGCACCCCACAGATGGATTGTGCCTGGGACCGTGATTACAGCAGTGGGCAAGGACCACCAGATGCATACTACACAGTTAGTTCCTCTAGCATCCTGAGATGCTGTGTAGAAAACTCCTTGTTTGCCCTCAGGGAAACACTGGGGTAGTAGAAGCCAGGCTTGCTGAGATCAAATAAACAAAGTGAAACCAAAAAAAGTGAGGTGAAGACTCATTGCCATGTTTCTTGCCTTTGGCATAGGGTATAACACTCATAACTCAGGAGAAAATTCATCACGTTTATGTGCTGATTTAGTGTAATCCAGTGTCTTCCTATTTTGCTGTTATTGTAATACTCCCATTATTAAGCATTACTTGTTTTGTTTTATCTGAATTCTCAAATATTTAATATCATGGCAGTAGTAAAGAGTTATATTCCCACGGGGTGATGGTGGCACACGCCTTTAATCCTGGCACTTGGGAGGCAGAGGCAGGCGGATTTCTGAGTTCGAGACCAGCCTGGTCTACAGAGTGAGTTCCAGGACAGTCAGGGCCACACAGAGAAACCCTGTCTTGAAAAAATAAAAAAAAAAACAAAAAAATAAAATCAAAGAGTTATATTCCTAAAGCTGAGCTACTTATCATTTTCTTTGTGGTTCTTCCTGGGGTGGAAAACAATCTCAAAAAGATCTGTATGTTGGGTCTACATGATAACAGTACAGTCTGCATGTCATGGGATCTCCATGCCTTGCTCCCAAATGACAATAACAAACCTTATAAAATACAAATACAGTCACAAATGGGCTTTGTTTTGAGGATTTGCTACCAGATGGAACACGTGAAGGAAACACCTGAGGCTCGCCTGCTGCCCTGCAGCATGGTCAGTCAGACAGAGACACCCAGGGGCCTGTCTGCTGTGTGGCCAGCCTGCAGAGGGCACCACTAAGATGTCCAAGTTTGTGGTAGACAGATGTGAGGGAAAGAGAACTGTGAAGAGAGGCAGAGCTGGAAATGTGAGCCTGAGGAGGACCAGCCTGCCCTGCCACCTGAGGCCACTGTGAGGCCCCAGCCTCTGTTGCCCTGGGGAGCAAGTGCGACAGAGGTGTCTCCCTTGTGGGGGAGCACTCCACCGATATTTTTCTCTGCACTTTGACCAGTTTTGAGTTTCTTCATTAACTGACTCCTGCCGCACCAAGACACTTCTCTGATGATGTCAGAGAGCTCTGCTAATCTATTAGAGAACAGTTTGAATGCAATGTCCATTTAACAAAATGAGAGTGGTTACGTTTACCCCTGGACCTGCGAGCTGTACCCCTCCTCCCATGCATTCTTCAAAACCAGGGTTTTCTAGAAAGCTAAGCTGTCCTTACGACGCCCCAGAGAACAGAGATGGTCCTAAGAATCTTAATGTAACAGCATTACCTTTTGCACATGATTTTATGGGAGAGGAGTTTAGAAAAAGCTCAGCTGAGTTGTCCATTGCTTACCCACATGATCTGCATAACTACAGGGGTGGCTGGGGCCGCAGGACATGCACTCAGGATGACCTCTTTCTTGACTTGTCTGATGTCCTTGTGGGCATAGAGAGAGGCTAGATTAAGCTAGACCTCTCTTCGGGTCTGGGTAACTGCAGAGCCTCTTGGTAGTCTTTGTATGGATGAGCTCTTACAATAAAATACAAGGCTAGACGAGGCATTACTAAAGTTCATAAGAGGGAAAAGCCAGGTACCAAAAACCGGGGGATGGGGCGGGGGAGGGGCTATCGCTGCCTGATATCAAACCCTAGTTTTATGATGAAATATTTTCATCTTGAGCACGTAGACGAATTCTAAAATAGGATGTCTGGAAATAGTAGAAATAGACTCAGCAACATGTGGAACTTTAGCACACAGTAAGGAAGCCATCTGAACTCACTGGAGATAGTGGCCAGCATTAGTTAAACGGTGATGGCCACTGCCATTTACCAGTCCTTTGGGGAAAGGTAACAGTAGGCTAAGTTCTCACGGTGTGCAGAAGAACAGAATGAATATGCATCAGAGATCTAACTACAAAACCCAAAACTTTAAACGTAACAGAAGGCAAGGCTTTCTCCAGACCTTGCTTTAAAAGGCCACTTTATACGATGCAAAATGTAAGCGTAGTAAAAATTGACATGTTTGTACATAGAGGTGAAACAACTTTCACATAGCAAATATGTAAGCACAAAGATAAACACTGGATTGAAACTAATATTTCAAAACTGTCACAAGCTACCAATCTCACTAATATATGAAGATCTTTAAAATGAAAGAAAAAGACACTTCTGTCAGTAAGATGGGGGAGGGGTGCACAAGTAGTTTGCAGATGTGTCTAAAGGTATTAGTATGTTTGGAGTTTAACTTGCAGTAAGAGAAATGCACTCTATTGAGAAACTAAATCTGGGATACTATTTCCCTTCTGTGTGC
The DNA here is from genome assembly GCF_947179515.1 of Apodemus sylvaticus. NCBI lineage: Eukaryota > Metazoa > Chordata > Mammalia > Rodentia > Muridae > Apodemus > Apodemus sylvaticus. The sequence continues at coordinate 32,805,925 of NC_067475.1, forward strand.
TTGGCAACAGTTCATAATCGTTACAATTTATTCTGTTGTTGAGATACAGCTATAGTCTCTTATGCCCTGTAGGGCGAATGTGAAGTGCATCAGTATGGTGGAGAATCTAGGAGTGTCTACTGAGACTTCATATGCATGTAGCAATTGAAGTTCTCCACATTTATTCTCAAGCTCTGCCTTAAGCAAAATAAAATACACAAAATGAATACTTTCCAGTATCATTTGTCATTTGAAAAAAAAAATGAATACATTACCTAAATCCCAAGTATTGAAAAGTAGTTGAAAATAAAATCTGCAACCTTGACGTGATGAAACGAACCCTCTGCCCCTCTAAAGCTGAAAGAAGATGCCCATGCCCTGATACACAGAGGCTTGTCAGCTGTATCGCTAAATAAAAATATACTGGAAAGGCGCATTCCCAACATAGCTATCTAAAGGAGCGCGGTTTCTGAGTAGAGACTGGGAAATAATAAAACACGGTCGGATGGGTCTGCATGCACTTGTAAAAAGAGTCACGGGAAGATACGAGAGAAAGCAGAAAAACAGGTTGCCAACAAGGAAGCTGTGTCTTAGGAACAGTGAGCTGCGTGAGGGCGTGGTCAAGGGAGGGAGGGAGGGAAAAGGAAAATGGAGGGCGTGGTCAGGGGTTGAGGGAGAAGGCAGCTTCTGAGAATCTCTCCTTACCATTTCCCTCCTTCAGAAAGAAGCTTATTAAAGCTGTACGACGCATTAGGAACTCAAAACCGAAACAACTAGTAAGGGTAAATAAAAATACTAAATATAAACAGAAACAAAAAGGCATCACCTGTATTTCCAAGAAATAACGTTTAAAAGGGACTAAGAAAGAAAAAACTACAAGCAACTTCACTTTATTTATTTATATTTATTTTAGGATTTATTTATTTATTATATGTAAGTATACTGTAGCTGTCTTCAGACACTTCAGAAGAGGGCATCAGATCTCATTACGGATGGTTGTAAGCCACCATGTGGGATTTGAACTTGGGATCTTTGGAACAGTCAGTACTTTTAACCGCTGAACTATCTCTCTAGCCCTATTTATTTATTTATTTATTGTGTTTTGAAGCAGGGTTTCATTGTGCAGTCCAGATTGGCCTGAAATTCACAATTCTCCTGCCTTGGCTTTCCTAGTGCTGGAATCACGGGCTGTGTGTGTGTTGGCATGTATGTGGTGCATGTGTTTGCATGTATGTGTGTGTATGCACACGTGCATGGCTGTGGGCTTGGCAGAGACTGCCAGTGCATGTCTTCCCTGACAGTCCCTACTTTATTCACCACGGCTGCCCAGACAGAGGTTGCCAAGTCTACCAAGGTAGTTAGCCAGCTTGCCCCAGGGGTGTCCCGTCTCCATGTCCCAAATGCTGAGATTACAGGTAGGCCATCCTTCCATCACCTTTGACGTGTGTACTGGGGACCCAAACTCCAGTCTTTACCCTTGTACAGTGAGTGGCTTCTCCACGGAGCTATCTTCCTGACCCTTGTTTTTGTTTTTTAAATTATAATTTTTATTTCGCGCTAATTGAGATTCCACATGAAGTTGCTATTGAGGAGGATTAGGGTGACATTGTACGACCTGGCAGAGGCCAAAGGCTTGGCTTCTTCCTTGGTTTTTGCAGGCATGGGCCTGTTGATGCCCTTTTCCTTGGGATATCTGACTGAAGTAGAATGGTTATTGTCGAATAATACTCCTCTCCAGCCCTGTTGGGCTAGAGGGCATAATGGCAGTCATCATTGCCATCTGTTGTGCGCCTATTGCTGTATTGGCTGGTTGAGTTCAATACTGGAACACCTGAGGCCCAAAACCCAATATCACCAGCAGCAGCAGCAGCAGCAGCAGCAGCAGCAGCAGCAGCAGCAACAACAACAACAACAACAACAACATTCAGGAGTGAGCTCTTCTCAGACTCAAAGTCTGAGGATGTTAAGTCTTCTTTCTATATCTCTGTATTTGTTTCATATTTGAAGGTCAGTGCTTTTAATTCAACTAAAATTATAAAAGGGATTTCTATCTCCCCAGTTTAGAAAGCTGGGTATGAATATGTCTATGCCATCTCTCTCTAGAAGCTTCCTCAAATATATTTTGAGTATAAGGTAAAAGGAAAAAAAAAAACTGAAAGCAACCAAACCCACTATCCTCAGCCCCCGGTTTGAAGTAACCAAAAGAATGCATCTTAAATGTCTTTGGTAGGTTTGTACTCTGGAGGACTCCTGGTGCCAGGATCTTGAAGCTAAAGCAAATGAGCAGATGTGTTTGTATTTCCAAACCAGGATTTCCCTGGGGTAGAGGAACAAACAGATGTGAGAAGAGAAAGGCAAGGAAGAGCCCTGTGGATTGGATTGGGGTTTGGATTCTATGTATCATGTATGTATGTATGTATGTATGTATGTATGTATATTCAACAAACACTACAAGAAACATAGCACCTCCAGGAACATAACTGACCTGGTTCCGACATTTCTTAAAGACAGACAGTGCTAAAGCAGTGGTGAAGACTTGGAATCACACACAGATACGGATGCAATTGGCGTGTCTTTTTAGAGAGGACACAGCGCAGCACATGCACTATTAGAACATGACTGTGTGGGGCTGGCACTTTTGGTATTTGTTTGAACCAGATCTAAGGCATTTACCAGCCAGTGTTCAAATGACAGCTGTTTCTCTTTCCTCTGCACTGAGGGAGCAGCTTCTTTAACTCTGGGGAATACAGATGGAGCACTCTCTGGATGCCCTTTCCTGCCCACGCCCTTCGACCTGCTTCCCACCCCTCCCCTGCAATCTCTATATCCTCTTCACTCTCAGCAGTATCCTACTCCCACTCCCAGCAATTTGCACATTTGCAAAATTGGACACCCAGGATTTTTTTCTCAAGGGTGTGTCCCAGTTTCCTGGCTTCGTTAAACTTGCATGTGTGTGCATTCTTGCATGCCCTGGACAGTCTACTCCTTCTAAACTTGTCTTTCCGCATGCTCTTGGAGTTCCCACAGACTTCTCGATCTGTGGCTATAGATATTGGCCGTGGATGGAATTTAGAGGTTGTACTTGCAGAAGGATTGACCACATTTGTCAGCTTGCTGAAACTAGATATGATTGTTAAACATGTGTTATGGTGCTGAGCACAGAAACTCTTATGGAAAATATAGGTCTATGGTTCCCAAACTCACTAATATGTTTAATACAATTGCTATCCTTTAACTCACTTGCAGGAAATAAATCTTTACAATGGATAATAAATGATTAAAATAAATCAGCTATTTCCCACCACAAGAACCCTGTCTGACTACAGGATACATTGTGCCCCTTGGTTCATTTACTTACTTTATTTGTTAATGACTAATGTGGAATACAGAAAAAAGTAACAGTGGACTCGTTTAAAGCCAATCTCTTAAACTATTTTGCTTCATAATAGAAATTTTGAGAGTCATATGTTTTATAGATTAATTCACTGTTGGACACAAAAAGGAGCTCAAAAAACAACTGATTGATTTAAGTCTATAAAAATTTGTCAGTGTTTAGTCAGCTATTGATCTAGGGGCTGCCCAGGAGGCCGGTGACACGGTCTCCTTCCTTTTGCAGGAATTGTTGAAAAGCAGCTGCACAGACCAGAGCATCATAGAGGACAGGGCAGGGGAGCACCACAGAGGACAGAAGAGCATCACAGAGGACAGGACAGCATCACAGGACAGGAGAGAATCACAGAGGACAGGGGAGCATCACAGAGGACAGGACAGCATCACAGGACAGGAGAGCATCACAGAGGACAGGGGAGCATCACAGAGGACAGGGGAGCATCACAGAGGACGGGGTAGGGGAGCATCACAGAGGACAGGACAGGAGAACATCACAGAGGACAGGACAGCATCACAGAGGACAGGAGAGCATCATAGAGGACAGGGGAGCATCACAGAGGACAGGACAGGAGAACATCACAGAGGACAGGACAGCATCACAGAGGACAGGGGAGCATCACAGAGGACAGGAGAGCATCACAGAGGACAGGGGAGCATCACAGAAGACAGGACAGGAGAGCATCACAGAGGACAGGGGAGCATCACAGAGGACAGGAGAGCATCACAGAGGACAGGGGAGCATCACAGAGGACAGGGGAGCATCACAGAGGACAGGGGAGCATCACAGAGGACAAGGGAGCATCACAGAGGACAGGACAGGGGAGCATCACAGAGGACAGGACAGGGGAGCATCACAGAGGACAGGACAGCATCACAGAGGACAGGGGAGCATCACAGAGGACAGGAGAGCATCACAGAGGACAGGACAGGGGAGCATCACAGAGGACAGGAGAGCATCACAGAGGACAGGACAGGGGAGCATCACAGAGGACAGGGGAGCATCACAGAGGACAGGGGAGCATCACAGAGGACAGGGGAGCATCACAGAGGACAGGAGAGCATCACAGAGGACAGGACAGCATCACAGGACAGGAGAGCATCACAGAGGACAGGGGAGCATCACAGAGGACAGGAGAGCATCACAGAGGACAGGACAGTATCACAGAGGACAGGAGAGCATCACAGAGGACAGGAGAGCATCACAGAGGACAGGTATTGTTCTTTCTAAGGTGGAAACAGCTTTTCTATATTTGGTTATTATAATTTTTTTTTGCAAGCAGCTTAGTACCTATTATAGTCAAAAATAAAATGAAAGATCGTATTTGTTCTAGCTGCCCTCAAGGATAACAGCTATTGGTGCTGAAGAGATGGCTTTGTGGTTCAGAGCACTGAGTGCTCTTGCAGAAGACCCAGGTTCAGTTCCCAGGACCCACATGGTGACTCACATCCATCCATATCTCCAGTTTCAGGGAATCTGACGCCCTCTTCTGACCTCCTCAGGTGCCAGGTACACACGTGGTGCCTGGACATACGTGCAGGCGAAACACTCTTACATACATATAAAATAAACAAATATAAAAATGCTGAAAGATAATAACTGTTAAAAGTCAGTATGTTGGTTTGAAGAGTGACTGTAATTCAGTACTTGGAAGGCAGAGGTAGGAGGCTGATGACTTTTAGACAATCCTGGACCACATAAAGTTGTTGCTACTTTGTTTCCAACCCAATTATCCAGTAAAAGAAATCTCATCTCAATCAGTAACAATACAAGCTATAAGCCTAGATTGGGCAGATCTCCCACTACACTACTCTATTCCCACCTATATTATCTTGGATAAGGTGCAGTTTCTCCAGGCCGTGATCTCTCTCTGCAGCCCCTCTGTCGATCCCTCCAAGCTCCTCTCCCCTCCCTTCGAACCTCCGTAGCTCCTCCCCCTTTCCCCCAAACTCTCAGCTCCTCCCCTTCCTCCTGCCCAATCATTGGCTCAAGCGTTTATTTGAAAAGTTAAGGTGGGGCAAAGGTTCACAAGGCAACTCCTCATCTGCAGCCCCTCTGAGGAGTGGAATTAGCATCAAAATACAAGCCCAGGGCTATCCACAGCACATTGTAAGTTCAAAGCCAGCCCCCAAGAGCTTCACAGCGAGATGGTGTCTCAAAAAGAAGCAGTTGTACATAGCATACAGTTTTTCAGACTTTTAGTTTAAATCTAAGTGTTTTACAGATGAGAAGAAATTATACACATTATTCACATTATTTCTGAAACTGTTTTTTTTTTGATATTATAAATATTTTTAAATGTAATGTTAACACATAAAAGTATTAAGTTGGGGCTGGAGAGATGGCTCAGTGGCTAAGAGCACTGACTGCTCTTCCAAAGGTCCTGAGTTCAAATCCCGACAACCACATGGTGGCTCACAACCATCCATAATGAGATCTGACTCCCTCTTCTGGTATATCTAAACCACATGATGGCTCACAACCATCTGTACAGCTACAGTGTACTCATACACATAAAATAAATAAATAAATCTTTAAAAGAAAATCCTTGGTCTGGAGAGAGATGGCTCAGCAGTCAAGAGCACTGACTGCTCTTCCAAAAGTCATGAATTCAAATCCCAGCACCCACACGGTGGCTCACAACCATCTATAATGAGATCTGATGCCCTCTTCTGGTGTGTCTGAAGAATTTGACACCTGCATCTTCTTCCCTGCATTTTGAACTTTCGGCATCCCAACCATAAAATAATTTTCGTTGCTATTTCACAACTGGAATTTCACATTGTAATTTCACATCTGTAATATTCACAGTGTAATTTTGCCGCTGTTATGAGTCGTAATGTAAATATCTGTGTTTTCTGATGGTCTTAGGTGACTCCTGCGGGGGAGGGGCCTTTTGACCCCAAAGGAGTCTCAGTCCACAGGCTGAGAAACACCATTTTAGATAATCTTGTGTTTCTGCCACTAATGTTTCTTTCACTTTGAAAAATTCCTTTAACAATTCCAGTCTGTGGGGGCTGGTAGACAATTTGTTATCTTTCCTTAAAAGAGCTGCTTTAAACTCCCTAAAAAGCTCTCCCGTACTTCTCGATGCCCAGTGTCCTCCCTCAGGAGCTGTGCGTCTTGGGTTTTCTCGCGGCTCGGTGCTCACGGAGGAGCCTAGACTGACTCGCCAGAGAGTTGTGGATCTACTCAGCTCCACCTGCCGAGTGCCGGGATACTGCCTCGCACACAACGCTGGGCTGTTTTAGGTGGGTTCTGGACTTGAACTCAGACCTCAGTGCTTGCTCGGTAAGCATAAGGACACGCTGCCTCCTGCATTGTTTCAATATGTCTTTTTTTTTTCCAATTTGTTTTACTAAAGGCAGGCGCGGCAGTCTCTTATCTCGTGTGCTCAGGTCTTGGGAAGGTAGTTTGGCTTGTGAGTATTTGTTTCACCTGTGCCTGTGGGAAGACATTATCCCAAGACTGTACTGTTCATCTTATTCCACTTCCAGAACCCTCTTTTAAAACCTAGCAACATATCATGAGCTGTGTCCCATATCAATCGCTAGTCCGGCCCTATCCTTTTAAATAAGTATTAACTTTTACTTATATATAATTTGTTTTCTCATAAAGATGAACCACTTTTTTTTGTTGTTGTTTTTTGGTTTCTTTTCGAGACAGGGTTTCTCTGTGTAGCCCTGGCTGTCCTGGAACTCACTCTGTAGACCAGACTAAGCTGGAACTCAGAAATTCGCCTGCCTCTGCCTCCCAAGTGCTGGGATTACAAGCGTGTGCCACCAGCGCCCAGCTGATGAACCACTTTTTGAGGTAGTAGTTTTATTAATTGTTGGAGACATTCATACACCTTATTTGATCATACTTACCTCTTTCCCGTGAACTCGTCTCAGGTCTGCCTTCACTTCCTGTTCCCCCTGCTTCTTTCCTACTACTCTTTCCTTTCTATAACCCATGGCCTCCACTTTGTACTGCCCACAAACTCCTGGACACGAGTCCATCTGTCGGAGGAGTGTGGTGGACCTAGCAGGGCTCACGTCCTTGAAAACTGACTCTCTCACCAGAATCCAACTGGGAGCCCCTCCCCGATCTCCTGAGCTTGGGGTGCAGCTCATGAACTCTGCCCTCCTCTGTGTTAGAACACTGTCAACTGCTATGAGTTTCTGTCATGTCCCCGAGACAAGTTTGTCTCCATCCTCCAACCCTCACAATCTCTCCACACCTTCTTTGGAGATGTTTCTGAACCTTGAACAGGGAACGAGACGTAGCCATCCCACTTTAGTCGAGCAAACCACTGACACTTATTCTTTGTACTTTGATCAGTTGTGGGGTTCTTCATCAATCACCACTTAAAACACAAAGAGATGTCTCTGTTGAACCCAAGAGATGCATTAACCTATGGGTAGAGAAATAGAACTTAGAGGCAGTTTGACATGGTGTTCATCTCAGAGGGAGAGAAAGAGTAACAGTATGCACTGGCTGGTTTTGTGTCAACTTGACACAGGCTGGAGTTATCACAGAGAAAGGAGCTTCAGGTGAGGAAATGCCTCCATGAGATCCAGCTGTGGTGCATTCTCTCAATTAGTGATCAAGGGGGGAGGGCCCATTTTGGGTGGTACCATCCCTGGGCTGGTAGCCTTGGAGTTCTATAAGAGAGCAGGCTGAGCAAGCCAGGGGAAGCAAGCCAGTAAATAACATCCGTCTATGGCCTCTGTATCAGCTCCTGCTTCCTGACCTGCTTGAGTTCCAGTCCTGACTTTCTTTAGTGATGAAAAGCACTGTCGAAGTCTAAGCTGAATAAATCTTTTCCTCCCCAACTTGCTTCTTGGTCATGATGTTTGTGCAGGAATAGAAACTCTGACTAAGAAACAGTAGTAGGTTCATCCCTGGGGTCTGTGACTCCCAAATCAAAGGCTCTTATCTATGGTACGAGTCCTCTGTGTTGCAGGCCTTGGATCCAATCAGAAAGCAGTTAATCATACACTCTTAGGCAAAATAAAGTTCTCCCTTACTGCTGCTGTACTTCAGAAAATGCTTGAGTGCATACTCCTAATTCACACCTTTTTGCCAATGTGTCTAACTGTTCTCTCATGTTAGCTGTCCCGAAGAAGCATTGAGACAAATTACCTCCCACCTTTGTGATGTATCTTTCCAAACTGCTCTCACCTGAAATATCAGGCTCATTTTGTTTAGAGTGTGTGTTTTCCACACACCATTGAAAACACTGGGCATTATCCAAATAAATTGTGTATTCAATGCGTGGTCAAATAATCCTTTCTAAATTCCAACTTAAATTTGTGTTTTCTTTGCTGAGATTGAACATCTGTTGAAATTGCTTAGTCGGGGGTTTGTTTGTTTGTTTTGTTGTGTTGTGTGGATAGCTTGAATTCCACACATTTTCTGGTTGATGAAGATACTTGCATCTGTAAGTTATAAGAACATTAAATTATTAAGAACATCAGTTACTCACTGTGTGTGTGTGGGGGGCTTATTCTTACCTTGTTTTATGTTCTAGTATCATTTCTAGAGTTTTGCTTCCTGTGTCATCAAATCAGAAGACATTCTCTCTAATAGTTTCAGTCTTTACTATGCCTGGAAAGGCCTCCTCTTCACATATGTATTCTTTAAGGTCTCTGTGCCTTTTATAGTTGTATTTTACTTTAAAATGTTAAGTCTATGTGCACTTCTAACTTATATATGATGTGAAATAGAAGGCAGATACAATATCAACTTTGAGTGTAATAAAAGTAAACACCGTGTTCTTAAATTAACAATAGTTCTTGTAACTACACAACAGGTCAGACTATCTACTTTTGACATGTCATACATTTATGATTTAAAAAAGAGAAGGGGACAACATACCTCTCTGGGTGTCTCAGTTGTCTCTGCGGTGAACTGATGACAGGAGTTATTCTTTATGAGTTGGGGCCCACGTCATAAGGAGGTTCCCAGTTCACCTAGGTGATCTGCGTCATGGGGAAAAATGTTCACCTGGGAGACATTCTTCCTTTTTAAGGACATGGGGAGAGAGGTGGAAAGCTTCTTCTCTAAGTCCCAGGCTTGACTGCTCCACTGGACCTTTAAAAATGCCAATCAGGCGCCAGCATCCTGCCTGCATCAGAGGTGCTCTCGGTGTGTGGGGTTCCAGGGGTTCCTGGGCACAGTGGTGCTGATGCTGTGCTCAGAAGTACACAGTGCATGGTGATGCTGAGAACCTCTGTTCTGTATGTGTGTGCATGTGCATGTGTGTGTGTGCATGTGTGTATGCATATGTGTGTGCATGTGTGTATGTGTGTGTGTGTGTGTGCATCGTCATGAAGCCTATTCCATGCTACACAATATACACTGAGACAATGATTCACACTATTTTTCCTTAAATGTTGATTCAAAACTCCTATTCCTGCCTTTCCTATAAAAACCACTAAGACCTTGGTCTTAGGTTCAGAAAACCTGCACATCCCTCTAGATACATTTGAATATATACAATGAATTTAAGAGAACTGAAACATAGTGGTAACCAACAAATTTTAAAGTGATTTCTTCTGTGAATGAACCAGAACTAACCCTTTAACCCAGCGGTTCTCAACCTTGCTAAGACCGAGACCTTTTAATACAGTTCCTCATCTGTGGTGACCCCCAACCACAATATAAGTTTTGTTACTGCCTCATAAACTGTAATTTTCCTGTTGTTATGAACCATAATGTAAACATCTGTGTTTTCTGACGGTCTTAGGCAACCCTTGTGAAAGGGACCTTCATCCTCTGAAGGAGTTTCAACCCACAGGTTAAGAACTGCTTGTTTAAACTATGATATCTTTGCAGATTCAAGATGGAGGCCTGATGCAAAGGCTTTTAAAAGAAAATTCTAGCACAGATGCAATTGCCTCAATTTTTTTCTTTTTCCTAGGGCCATGAGAAAACCCACCGACGACGGGCACCAGCACCTCTGTGGGCACACAGGCTTGCCAAGTTTCGTGCAGGTGAATTACTTGGTGCTGAGTTAAACCAGGTCATCGAGGTCTGTTTGGACATTTAGGGATCATGTGTGCAATAGAATTTGCTTTCGCTCAATGAGCTTAAAAACCAATGCAGGTAACCTAAGAGGACTTCAGGGGAGACACGTTCCCTTGAACATCGCCTGGACATTCTTGGCACCCGAGACTAAATGTGACTAGGAAAATAGCTGCGAGTCCTATTCTTTCTGTCCCCAGAAAAGTCACCCTTTTCAGGAATGCAATTAAATGGTTCTTGGGAATATAAATTTAAAAACCCCGAGAGTAGACTAATGTGCTACAAAACACTCGTTATGCTCTTCAGAAAACATAGCTGGCTTCAGCCAATTAAGGGAAAGGCCCATTGCTGGGCTTTGAGTACTTCGTAATCAGTATTTCCAGGTGAAAGTTAATGCAAGGTCAGTGAGTGTGAACCGCTGTAAGCTATACTGCCCCGGTATGCTGGAGAAAGTGGGGACACGGGGCCACCAGCTAACGCGCTAGGTTAAAATGGGTCCATTCCAGCGAAGGTCAGTTTGTTCAGCGAGGGAGTCCAGCTGCCAACTTCACTCCCATGACCTTAGCCCAAAGCTCTCTAACTTTGTGTCCAGTTGGCCTCTTCCTGGTCCTTGCCATCCAAGAACAGCATGGACAGCTGTGGTCAAAAACAGGGTGTGTCACCTGCTGCGGGACACAGATGCCACCCTCCAGAATCTTTCTCTCATGGTGGCATTTTGAGAACCATGCCTTGGCTTTGCTCCCTGGGCAGCCGAGAGGTTGTGTGAGGTTTACAGGGCTTCTCAGTTCTCTCCCCAAGTGGTTTGACTTCCTTCTATGGTAGAAATGACACAATCTCCCTTGGGGATTCTTCAGACATTCCCAAATTGTCAGTGGGGTCTTCCAGTGGACTGATGCTATGTACGGGGGGACCCCTGTACAAGAAGATGGTCTTTACGTCGTGGTGAGGTTCATGGAGGGTTGTCAGGTCTGTCTCTTTGAGAATCTTTGTGCTTAGGTCTCTATGTACACACACTGGAAAAATATTTTTCTCTGCTTTTCTTCACTTTAACCTAATAGCCATTTATTCATTTACTAAATATATTTACTGAGGGCCTCCTCTGCTCTAAGCACACTGCGTAGAGAAGAGGCATGGTTGGTCCTGTGACTTAGGAACCTGGCAGGAGCATTTTGGAGGAACCTCCACTGAGATAATTAACCTTAAAATAGAAACGAGCCATCTGCCAAGAGTAAGGTATTTTAGGGACCTTAGGGAAGAAGTGGAGTGAAGTTTACACTCTCTCAACCAGAAGTCAATGAATATAGCTATTATTTGCCTCAAAGTGAAGGAGTTTGCAAAACACACAGACTACACCAAAGCTTTCAGGTAGATGCCAATGCTATTTTATATGTCTTTCCAATAAAGAATATCCTGGAAGCATCAGACCTGACTTATCAATAATAAAATTGAAAATTCTAATTTTCAGGGCTGGTGAGATGGCTCAGTGGGTAAGAGCACAGATTCCTCTTCCAGAGGTCATGAGTTCAATTCCCAGTAACCACAGGGTGGCTTGAAACCATCTATAGGGGGATATGATGCCCTCTTCAGGCAGGCAGGGGTATATGCACCAGAACAATCATACATTAAACAATAAGTTAACAAAAAGGAAATTCTAATCTGCAATTTAATTTCATGCTTTTTATAATCTTCTATGTAAAACGGGGGATTCAAAATATATTTGCTCCCATATGGGTAATGGAAAATTATTCAACTGCAAAGAGTAAAATCTGTCATTTTTAGAAAAAAAAATGGAGAGAACTGGAGGACTTGTATCAAAGTAACCATTTATCACCTGGGATACAAAATATTACTTGCTAGCATACAGTATAAGAATATATTTTAAGTGTTGGGCGGTGGTGACCCATGCCTTTAATCCCAGCACTTGGGAGGCAGAGGCAGGTGGATTTCTGAGTTCAAAGCCAGTCAGGTCTATAGAGTGAGTTCCAGGACAGCCAGGGCTATGCAGAGAAACCCTGTTGTGGGAAGCCACTTTATCCAGCGCCGTTGCAAGACTGCACTGGCAGGAAATATTTAGTCCTGGTAAACAACTTTGACACACGTGCAAACAACTTTGACACACGTGCAGTTGGTAAACAACTTTGACACACATGCAGTACGGCATGCTAATGAGGTGCACCTTAGTTCTCCTATCACAATACGACACGCCCCTAAGCAATGGCTGCTGGGCTATATAAGGGCGGCAAAAGACAGGCTCTGGGCCCGTGTAGAAGAAGAAAAGCAAGGTCCTGAATAAAGCGCTGCAGAGAACCTGGTCGTGTCACATCTTTCCTCGATGGTTGAGTTAGGCACCGACAGTTGGTGGCCCGTCCGGGGAAGGTTCAGAACTCTCAGCGTCAGGAGTGGTACCAAAAAGCTGTACAATAAAGAGTGTCCGCAGAAGAATCCTGTTGCCATGCGTCGTTCTTGCTGGCGAGACAGACGATAGGCGCGTGACACCCTGTCTCAAAAAACAAAACAAAAACAAAAAAGAATATATTCTAGGGTAGGGACAACATTTGTCATGTGAACAGGCCAGGGAGTCACAGCCCTCTGTCCTGTTCACTTTGGACGTATCTGTGGAGCAGATGGTCTTTTCTGGGAGTTAGGTTTTAGACAAGCTGCAGTTTAAGCCTCAGGTACAATAACACATAGTATTTCTGCCACAGCATACAGGTAGGATGGGAGTTATAACTGTGTCTGTGTACTCACATAGTATCTCATTTCTCTCGCATCGGAGGGACTAGAAATGAAGGTTAACACTGGCTCATTCTGTGAAATCAACAAAAAAAATTCTTTTATAGAGTAAACAGAATCTGGTCTACAGTTTAGACAACTACCACACACGAGCAGTTTCATTCGTACGGTTTCTGAGTTGCCTTGATTTGTATTTTTGGGTTCAATGTCGCCAAGATACGTGTCCTGAAAGGACTGAGATGAACATGCAAGTGCATCCAAGGAAACTAGAGCCCCAGTAATCCTGAGGGAGCATTGTCTCTTTCAATGGTGTGGGTTTAAATCAGGAAAGCTCTCATATGATCTTAGTTCCTGTGTGTGTGTGTGTGTGTGTGTGTGTGTGTGTTTTGTTTTGTTTTTAAATTGGCTGAGTTGGTCTTTTAGTCTCAGCTAAAATGGCCCCATTTCTTCCCCTTGTCCTTCTTAGTACACTTAAAATCTTTGTACAGAACTTGGAGTCCCACGATCTAGTTGGTTACGTCCCAGACAGGACATTCACCTGCATTCATTCTTGGAGTTGTTTTCATATATTCATATTTCATTTCCCTGTCTTGAGTGCCTATTTAAGCATCCCTGAAGACCAATGCAGCTATCCATCAAATTGAATGCTGCCTCTTTTTCTTATTATCTCTAGACAGAGCTTTATGGATCACTGAAAAAAAAAATAACTGCTTCATTTTTGCCAACCAGGCAAATGATGGCATTCACGGGAAGCCAGAGGAACATTAAAGGTGAGATTTTGATTGTGGAAAAGACATAAAAGAAGTTGGTAGAAGCTAGAAGAAAGGGTAGTCTATGTTTGGGTGTGGGGACACATGTTATCTTGCTGTTGTCTCAGTCTTGCAAGCAGATGTGGAGGATACATGATCATTCCAGTACTAAAAAGTAAAGAAATGTCTATGATCTTAAGAAAGCAGAGGCAGGAGGATTGCTGGTTAAAGCTCAACATGGGTTATCTAGCAAGATTGTGTCTCAACACTTCCCTGTGCCCAAATAAACAGGGCAGGAGAGTGAGGTTTAAGTACAAAGTAGATGCTCTTGTGACAGACTTGGGCTATAAATAAAATCATCCCATGGCTTATTAGTGATGAATACTTGGGACAAGATGTATGGCCTTTCTGACTCCAAGATTATCTTCTATCAAATGGAATTAATGTCTATTTCCATAGAACCAGACAGAAACTCTCTTTCCTTTGTCTTCCTGGTAGTGGGCCCTGAAAGATTGTACGAGGAAGTGGCTGATGTTTGGGAAAATGTAGCGGAATCCCTTATATTTTATCCCTGACATTGTGGAAGAAATACTAGGTTTCAGACTCACCAAACTCCAGACATAGTAAAATACAAATCGAGGAGAAAAGCTAAAAGTTCTTTATATAAAATGTAATTTTATGTAAATTTCTATAAAGGACCAGAAGAACATTGAAAAATAAAATTAATAGAAGCGACCCATGTATACAAGATTCAGAAGCAGAATTTGACCAAAAAAGACTCTACATTCAGTCAAAAACTTAAGACCCATAAAAGCAGAGAAGCACACTATGTTCATAGGAGACTCAGTACTAGTAGTTCTTCCCAAATTTGCCTACAGGATTAAATGGCATCCTGATAAAATCTGCAAAAGAAAATTACATTGAAACTGCCATGTTAAATCCCCAAATTTACATGTGAATGCAAAGAAGCAAGAATAGCTAAAAATAGTATCGAAAAAGAAGCTGTACTGGCTAGTTTTGTGTGTCAACTTGACACAGGCTGGAGTTATCACAGAGAAAGGAGCTTCAGTTGGGGAAGTGCCTCCATGAGATCCAGCTGTGGGGCATTTTCTCAATTAGTGATCAAGTGGGGAGGGCCCCTTGTGGGTGGTTCCACCTTTGGGCTAGTGCTCTTGGGTTCTATAAGAGAGCAGGCTGAGCAAGCCAGGGGAAGCAAGCCAGTAAGGAACATATCTCCATGGCCTCTGCATCAGCTCCTGCTTCCTAACCTGCTGGAGTTCCAGTCCTGACTTCCTTTTGTGATGAACAGCAACGCAGAAGTATAAGCTGAATAAACCCTTTCCTCTCCAACTTGCTTCTTGGTCATGATGTTTGTGCAGGAATAGAAACCCTGACTAAGACAGAAGCCAAATTGGAGAGGCTACTCTAGCATGTTTGAGGACTCCCTATAAAAACAACATGGCCTTGTCGCCGTAAGAGCCTGCAATCCAATACAGAAAGAATCCAAGCGTAAATCTTAACAATAACTAGCAAGGATGGATCCTGGTGCCCTTGAATCTTGTTAACAGCAGTCTGCTTCTCAGGGTTCTTTCCTGGAGCAGAAAATGCCTTGCACTCTCTTTCACCCCCTGGAAGCTTACAAGGCAGGGTCTTGCCTTGAGGGTCTTACTCCTTTCATTCCAGGGCAGAACAGAATTTTCCTTAATGGCACTCACCTTACAGTTACAGCTTCCCTTCCAGCACGTGCTTTGGCTGTAACACTAAGTTTCCTAGTGTTCCTTTTCTCTCCAAACCACACATTTGATATTTCTTTTTGACCCTCTCTCTCCTTTTTCTGTAGATCTGCATACACAGGATCAAAAATAACCACCCTACAGACTCAAAGGTATGCAGTCTTGACATTGTTTCCATCAAAGAAATGAGTTGGCTACTTTTTAACTTAGCTTCAGGCAAGTTCTCAGGACACAAACAGAAAACAACCATCTTCTTTGCCAAAATATAAGATGGCCTCCAGCCCAGTTGCTGTTAAAATTCTTGCTTCTTTCTGAGATCCCTGGGGCTCGCTTCCACAGTGAGCTGCATTATTCTCAGCAATGTGGCCTAGGCTCCTCCCAGTATTGGCTTTTAAGCTCTGCTTACAGCATTCAACTCTTTATCTAATCTAATGTCCTAAAGTCTTCCCACAATCCTCCAAAACTCAACATGGTCAGGTTCTTCGCAGCAACAGCCCACTCTCTGGCACCATCTCCTGTATTGGTTATTTGTATGTTGCAATGGTAAAACACCATGACAAAGGCATCTTACAAGAGGAAGAGTTGATTTGATCTTCCAGAGGGCATGAGTTCATCACAGAGAGGCAGGCACGGCAATAAGCAGCAGGCTTACTGGGCGCAGGAGGATGAAAGAACACATCTCAACCATAGCCATGAGGCAAAAAAATGTAAGCTGCCAGTAGAGAGATGCTATGAACTTCCATAGGCCACCTCTAGTGAAGTACTTCCTCCAGCAAGACTGTACGCCTGAAGCCCCTTTGAATGGTGCCATCAACTGAGGATCACATATTCAAATAGCCAAGTCCGTGGGGACAGTCCTCATCTAAATAACCATAGCGACATTTCTGTAGGTACATGCTATGTGCTAATAGTCACTTGACCAACACGGATGATATGCCACTTTGGTTTCTGCAGTCACAGCCTGAGTATAATCTAAGTCTCTCCTGCCTTTTGGTGAGCTTTACCTGTTTGTTCACTGTGTAAGAAGGAAAGAATAAACACTCCAGGGCTCCCATCTGTCATAAATATGGATAATCTTCTATGCCTAAGTTGGTGGCATAGGATAATAATATTAACCCCTTGTCAAGGTGATATTGATGGTTAGAGGTGACACACATAAAGCACATGGCCTAGAGCAAGCAATCAGTTGGTGACATGGTAGCAGTGATTATATATGTGTGTGTGTGTGTGTGTGTGACATGTATATACACACACGTATATACATATAATATATACATACATACACACACATATATAATATATACACATACACACATATATAATATATACATATAATATATAACATATTATATATAAATATACATATATTCAGAATGTATATATATATACACACACACACATAGACAGAACTCCTTTCTCTTAGCCATTGTTTCCAACCCACATTGAAAAGAGCAGTCCCCTTGCCATTCTCCTACAGACCTGCCTGAGATTTCCCTCCATCCTCCAGTTTCCCTCAGACCTAAGAATCTAATAAGTCAGCAACTATTTTCTTTGTCCATTCTTGACCCTCATCTTCCTGTCACCATGGCTGTGTCCTCTCCCGTATCCTATCCAAAGCTCCCAACCATTGCATCAAGGGTCGCTGTTCCAGCTCACCATTTGTTTCCAGTTCTTTTGTTCTGCTGTCTTCTGCTCCCCAGAACACTTGGTGACCCTCTTCTTTATTGCTGTTGAAAATCAACTATAGCAAGCCCTTGATGTTAAGGACCATGACTCCTGTTCCTCACCACAGTGCCTTATCAATAGAAATGAGAATACCGGATTCCTCTGGATACCCATTGCTGTTGGGTAGCTCAGTTTGCTGATTTTGCTATTTGGGTAATTGTGGGCAGTCTGGGAATTCACTGGATTGGTTTTTTACTATCAGCTGAAACTTCGGTTGAAACATTGACTCTATCTCTTGTTGGTTCCATATCTCTTAGAAGATTCTATTATGTTCAACACCAATGACATTAGCTCAGGTGGCATGTAAAGAGAGAAACAAACATTTAAATTTTTTGTTGCAATTATTTATTGTGTGTGTGTAGATGCATGTGGGTGTGTCCTGTGCGTGAATGGAAGTCAGAGGACAACTTGCAAGAGCCCATCCTCTTCTTCTACCATGTAGGTCCCAGTAATTAAACTCAGGTCATTGGCCTTGCCAGCCCTTTCTTTGACCTGCTGGAGCCACCTCACCACCTTGAAAACAAATGTTCTTTAACTAAAAATGATTTGACTGTTTCCAAATCCAAATAGAATGTGGTTGTGGGCTATATCCTGGGTGTGTTTCTACAAACGCACCAGCTTGCTTTCATGCCGTACTGTGTGTTCCGCTCCCCTTGCTAACCAACGTCCTTACTCATCGCCATCATCAACACCAGCAAATGCATTTTGCTGAAGGGAGAGTTCACAGACAACATTGGTGACAAATACTCAGCACAGGTTATTTGTAGGACGTTCATTCTTAGTCTTGAGTCTCCACAAGTCCAGAAAGCAATCAAACATTCTTGTACACTCGTCCACATGACTTCTGTTACTCCTTCAGGGTCTGTTTCTCCTTACACAGGGTCAGAGCTGCCTGGGATAAAGAGAGTGGAATTTGAGAAACATTTAACCTTCTGTCTTTGAAAACTAGTCAGAACCCAGTTAGGCATGGACAAAGGGCTTGGGGCTCTTCCCGTCTCCATTCTAGGGTGTCTCTTGCTTTTGAGATAATCGCTAGAGCTCCATTTTTTCTTGAATTTGGAACCCTCATGGCATCTTCAAGAAAAGCCCATCTCCAGTGCGAAGTGAACTATCAGAATTCTGATTGTTTATCCAGTCTTATGAAATGGATGGCCACAGCTGGGTATCTGGGGTTCTGTGTATATTCCTGAGGGAGCAGTGGTTTGATCTACGTACAAGTGCTTGATGAGACAGCCAGTGGAGAGCCAACTTATTGTTTTCTATCACTGAGAGGGGATAGACCGCTAGAGTTGTCTGAGGATTTCCACTCTGCTATGCTTCCTGGGCTCCTAGCTTTGACACAATTCTCTTGTATTCTTTTTCCAATACAGCTCAGTCAAAACAACCCACCCCTTTCCCTGTTCTCCTGACCCATGGTGATGTTTTAATTACACTGGTGCAGAAAGAAAAAGTATCTGTCTACATTGTATCTCCTCACTTGGCTACAGGGATTTCCCTTCGGTATGGAAAGAATAATCTTACAAATTCCACTATAAAATATACAGGAGAGAGAACTGAGATTAAGCTCTAGGAATGCGAGCTGCCGATGACACTTCCCTCAAATAATGAGCCGAAGGTGAGCTCTCCTCGACGTCCCTCGTGTCCGTGATCAATTATGACAAATTCTCTCAACTGTCGACGCATTCCTCACCTTTGATTTAAAATGTGTGGTTTAATTTTGTCTCTGTGCTTCAAGATACTCAGACATAAGCGGTCCTCAGCAGGTCCCTGGAACCATTAGCGGCGCCACACCCCCTAATTGCTCTTTCCTCTTCTCTGCCCTGAATATTTTTAGTGAGTGACAGCTATCTCGCCTCTGGCACCCTGCCCCGCCTTCCTGCTCGCCCTCATGGGTGTTTGCAAAGAGGCTTTGCCTGCTTGCTCAAGTGTCACTAAAGGAGAGGAGGTGGGGCCAGAAGAGCTTTAAAAGGGAGAGGAGAGTCTCTCTGGGTTCCAAAAGGAGAAGGAATCCTATCTGCATATTTCCTCCTTAGCTCCGTCCCTCATTCCGGTGGGGCTCGGAACTTTGCATTAGTTCTTTTCTGTCTCATTTTGCCTGTCACTTTTGCCTGGCGGTGCCTGTCACAGGGAGAAATCAGTCACCTGAAGGCTTTCCAGCGCTCTTAGGCTGTGTGAAATTTGTCATACAGGTGTCAGGGATTTCTTATTGCTGTCCAAGAGGGGGGAAAAAGTGAGATAAAGAACTCTCCCAGAGCACTTCGGGCTGCACTCAGAGGCTCTCGAAGAAGTGGAGAAGGACCTGGAAGGCAGCATTAAAACAGCTAAATAAAAGATGCCCTGGGGCCGAAGGCCAGCCTGGCTGGACGTTCTGGGGGTCAGAAGCACGGACTCCCGCCGCTCCAAGCTCTAGCAACTAAGTCACCGGGTTTCTTTTGACCTTAGAACCACGGAGACCATGCTGCTCTCGCTCACCTTCCTGCCGGTGTTTTTAAAGATTAGTGTACTCAGCGTCACAGCAGGGCAGACCGGGAACTGTCAGCCAGGTCCTCTCGAGAGGCGCCGGTCTTGGTCTTCCACTTGTGCGGGTAAGTAATCCAAGAAGCCCACCCTTCCCTTCCGGGACAATGCCTCAGGCAGGCGGGCTGCTCAGTCTACTTTGTACACCTGCGCCTTCCCCACCTGGTTTGTCTTTGGATGGGTCTGTTTGCTTAAGTTGTGTATTCTGGTTGTGTGTGTGTGTGTGTGTGTGTGTCTGTCTGTCTGTCTGTCTGTCTGTCTTGGTAGATACTGCCAATTATAAAATGTCACCATTCTCCACTGTTTTGTGCATGAGTGAACATGCCTCACTGAAAACCAGCTGAATATTTGTTTAAACCTCAGTCTTTATTCTCGGGAGCTAGTAACACCCCGCTCGCTCACTCGCTCGCTGATCAGCTTCGTATTAGAAACTGGGGGAACATATGGTGGCAGTCGATCTTGTTGAAAAGCCTCTCTTCTGATAACTTCATGGCAGAAAATGGCAAAAGTCAGTGTATTAAAAAAAAAAAAAAAAAAAAAAAAAAAAAAAAAAAACAACCAGACCACGAAAAAAACCAAACCAAACAAAAACCAGTCTCAAGTTCAGCCTCTGATCCTCCCCTACTCTGAAGCTCTGCCCCAGCTCCCGGGTTCTTAGTAACAGGTGCACCATGACTCTGCAAGCTGAGAAATGACACGCAGTAATGAGCCCCAGCTCCTCTCCTACAGACAGCATTTTCTCCAACAGGAACTGGGAATTGTTCTGATTGCACATTGTAGCACCTAACACTCCAGTTGGAAACAATTTTTTTCACTATTGATTATGGGGTGGGGTGGGGGTGAGTCCCTAGCTTGCTGCATAATCAAGGAAGCTACTTCCATTCATGCAAGGGCCCACTCTGTGCTGGAAATCCTTTCTAGTCATTTTTCACTCCGTTTTTGAGACACTGTCTCCCTCTGCAGCTCAGACTGTCCGGGGACTCACTGTGCTTCCTATGTGCGGTGTGTTACTGGTGTGGTGTGTTACCACCAGGGTTCACACATTTCTTATCCTCCTGCTTGGTTAAGATAGGGTCTGAGTCCCTAAACAAACAAACAAACAAACAATCAAACAAATAAATAAAGTAGATTGTCTGAAGAGAACATACTATGTTTTCAGAAGAGAAACCTCTGCAAGGTCGATAGAAGAGAATCATGGGAATAAGAGTGCCAGGGCTCTGCCGGCTGCTGTGGGGACCTCCAACCTGGGTCGTTCAGTTCAGAGGAGCTGCACATAAGGAAATCAGGAGTGCATGCCCACAGGCCCAGCTGATACCAGGAAGCATTCATTGCAACCACAGAGCAGACCAGTTTTGAAGGAGAGAGTGACTGCTAATTACATGTATATCCCCAGGACCCAGGGCCCTTCTACTTTGCATATATTCAGATAATAACATCAGAAAAGGGTTGACAAGACAGAACTGACCCTCCCCCCCCCCATGACAGAAGAGAAAAATCTTGGACACAGTTGAGTTACGTGGAATGGATTGGACTGGACTGGAAAGTTCTTGGGATAGAGCAGCCCCTGGAATAGTTGGAGAGTGATCAGGTCAGGTCCTGCTACCTGTGTGGTTAGCGAGGGGGTAATGGTGGGAACTGGTCACACAGCTCAGAGCTAGAAGCAATGCGCTCATGAGCAGAACTTAAGAAGAGGAAGAAACTGAAGCAACGATCAGGTGTGCACGGTTCTTGGGCTTCAGGAATAGTGTGTGATTCCTCTGGCTTGTATTTCTACCCGCTCACTCTGGGGGCTCGAGTGCTTTTCAGAGATAGTTTGCATAAGAGTCACAGGAAGCTCTGACAGGAATAATGACTTGGGGAGGGAGAGTGTGTCACAGTGTGGAAGAACTAGATTTTAGAAGCAAAAACGCTCAGTTTCAAGTTTGCATTGCCTTCTTAATAATTGGGTTATTTTACAACCTCCCTGGGAAGTGATACCAGTTTCTCAGGATCATGGTTGGGATAACTCGAGGCAACCTGAGATATCTCTCGCCCAGTGGTTGACTCTATGCCTTGACGTAAGTTCTTTGATCCGATCGTTCCTTGTGTTGCCTTATTTTGAACACTGCAGCATGGTGCGGACTTCAGAGCATGACGCTTGGCCTCTTTGTTCCCCTTTGTTGCAGGTCACTGCTTTAAGCCCTCTGCTTCACTCTGTGTCTTGGGTTAGTGGAGAAGTGCCTAGGCCACACCCTGTCACCCCTGCGTTCCGTCGGATAGCATTTCTTTCTCCTCTGTAAATAGATAATGGTGACATCGCCTATTTTTCCCCCACTTAAATTCTGTTTGTACCTCTTGCCTTTGCCATTAGACTGTTCACCTACATGGCCGACCCGACCTAGCAAGAAGAATACTTTGTGGCCTAACAAAATCCAGGTAAAATGTCATGTAAACGCCAATAGGTCAAGCCAAGGAATAACAAAGACAGGATTTGGTTTTCTTTCCATTCACCAGACGTGAAATCAAATATTTTCTTGGCTTTTATTTAAGCAAAAGCAGACGAGAACCTTGGCGAAGAACAGTCAGCAAGTGGTATCTGAACTTTTAAAGCTCTTTGCCCCGGAGGACGAATGTCAGTTGGACAGGGAACTGTTCCTGCCTGGCGTCTAAACCTGTGTTATTTGTTCTTGGTAAATGACAGTCTCAGAAGAAGCCCGGCCTCGGGAGAACTGATTGTGGGAGGGCTCTGGGCGCGGCGTCAGTCAGCTGACTGGGTGGACTGCTTTTAACAGTAGACACTGATTTCAGAGAAGGCTGAAGTTTGGTTGGCTTCCCAGTCATGTGCAATGCAGGGCCGTTCTCAGATAAAAGTCTTGCCATGTTTTCACTCAGTTTTTAGAAAAGTTTCTTTTGCCGGGCGGTGGTGGTGCACGCCTTTAATCCCAGCACTTGGGAGGCAGAGGCAGGTAGATTTCTGAGTTCGAGGCCAGCCTGGTCTACAGAGTGAGTTCCAGGACAGCCAGGGCTACACAGAGAAACCCTGTCTCAAAAAAACAAAAAACAAAACAAAAAAAAAAAAAAACCAAAAAAAAAAAAAAAAAACCAAAAAAAGAAAAGAAAAGAAAGAAAGAAAGAAAGAAAGAAAGAAAGAAAGAAAGAAAGAAAGAAAGAAAGAAAGAGTAAAGAAAAAAGAAAAGTTTCTTTTGACACCTAACCACAGAGAAACTGTGGGACCATGTTTTACCTCTGTTCTGTCTGTACATATAAACTCTAGGTCCCATTCCTCAGTCACTCAGAGTCACCTGTAAGCAGTCTAGTGTTTACTTTAGCTTCAATTATTGCTGCGAACCTAAACAATCCTAAAGTAAGAGAGTAGAGTATTAGTTTCTTTTCTTTACTTTTTTCTTTCTTTCTCACTCTTTCTTTCTCTCTCTCTCTCTCTTTCTTTCTTTCTTTTTCTTTCGTTCTTTCTTTCTTTCTTTCTTTCTTTCTTTCTTTCTTTCTTTCTTTCTTTCTTTCTTTTTTGTTTTTCAAGACAAGGTTTCTCTGTGTAGGCCTGGCTGTCCTGAAACTCACTCTGTAGACTCAGAAATCCACCTGCCTCTGCCCCCCCACACACACACACACCCCAAGTGCTGGGATTAAAGGCGTGCACCACCACTGCCCGGCAGAGTGGTAGTTTCTTCACACCATAGTTTCGAACACTAGTGTTTTGCTAGGAGCCCTGGGGATGAACCATCTCGGCTGTCTGTCCATGTCTTCCCAGCTGTCCCATTTGTTAGACACCAAGATAAAAAGATTACCAGAGTCAGGCCTGTGCAGATGCCTGCCATTTTTGCCAGGTGTGGAAAACGGAAAAAAAAATTTTAAATATTTTTTTAAAAGAAAACAAAGGGATCTTTCTGTTTGCTGACGGGCCTCTTGCTCTCTGAAAATGCATTCTCTCTGTAGTCGAGCTACAAGCAGGTAATTATGGGATGGAGCCTGCAACCGTGTCTGCTTTAGTACGCTTGCTCCTCAGCATTGGTTTTCAGAGCTGGGAGTTAGGAAATCTAGAGAAACTCGATCGATTCTCTTAGCCTGACACAGAATGTGTATTGTCATCGCCCCTTGACCTTTCCAAGCCTGGAGTTTGCATTTGCACATCTAGTTTCACTTCTTTCCTTGATTGTCTGACTCTCCCAAAGCAGGCCAAGCACGCTCATGTCTGTCAGTGTTTGGATTCCCCAACTATTCCCTAGGATCCTTCATGTCGTGGAACTGTGCGAATGTGCAGACATTTCGGACCCAGCTTGCTTCTGTGGTAGAGATTCATGATGACCACTGGTTTATTTATTTGCAAAGTCCCATCGACACACTAGAAAAGGGCCTTTCATAGGAAATCACGGCCTTCCTGTACTCTGTCTCCCTTCTCCGCCCAGGCTCTATGGGATGCCCCATTTCATTCAGGAGGTAGCTCTTTCTGTGGGTAGGCAGTTGCTAGGATACGGAGACTCAGAAGAGCCTCCCAGCAGCTGCCTTGATCTTCCATGCGGTACCTCAGTTAAGAAGTAGCGAAGTAGCGGTTCACTTCATTCGCATTTCATTCTTCATTTGTGCCTTGCTTTGTGTTATTCTAATAATATACTCAGAGGCTGCAGTTCGCTCTCTGGATAAGCCAGATCTAGGATGTTAGTCATGATTTATGCCATCCTTGATGGCAAAGTCTTAATATTTTTATTCTTACTGTGATCACATTTGCTTTTAACATTTCAAATAAAACGCTCATTTAAGATATTTTTCGGTGTATTTCTGAATATATAAGCTGTGGCCCAGAACTCAGTTGTGGCCAGATTGGGACAGAGAACAGTGCAGTTAGAGCTGAGGAGTAGCTTGACACCTCTGACTAGTTTTCTTCTCTGTCCTAAACATCTTTTTGCTTGGGTAGAGCACAGCTGCACATGCCTTTAAATCTCGGCTTTCATGAGGCAGAGGCAGGTGGATCTCTGTGAGTTCAAGAGCAGTTCCGTCTATACAGTGAGATCCTGTCTCGAAATACAGAAAAAAAACTTTCTAAGAACACTCGTGTGACAAGTATCTATTGCAAGTGTATATATGTTTTAGCCTTGCAATTTGAGAATATTTATGTACATTTTGGTTACTTAAAAGCAACAATGAGAACAGCAATTACATTAATTATAAATAAGAGCCACATCAAATTTTATACCTTAACATTGTTTTTTAAGATTTTAAGTAATTGATTAATCTTTTAGATCTTCTTTGGGGTGTGGAACATTAAATGCCACTTGGTAAAAGTTGTTTATTTTGGGTGATTTAAAAATTCTTTCTTTAATAGCGATCTTAAGGACACATTTCATACAGTATTTAAAGCTTAGAGAAGCAAAGGGAAACACATATTTCCCAGAAGTAGAGGCTAAGAGTAAAGATATTTATCCAAGAATTTAGCACAGGCTTAAGCTTCTTACAAATCTACTTCAAGCACAGAATCCACTTGTTTCTAGAATGTAGGCAGTTAGGAATTGGGGTGATGGATATTATAGTAGAAGAGGCCTTTGGGGGTCATATAGCTGACTTGCAATTTGAGGCGGAGGTCCACACAGAGGCAGCAGCTCAAGAGAGACCACTTTTGTCAGTCCATAGAACTCCAGGCTCATGTTCTGCAAAGGTATAATGCACACCGACACTTCCCTAAATAGTCTGTTAAAAGTCCATGCATGTGATGATTTCATTGGTTCTCCTTGCCAAAAAGTGTTCCTAATTCTAACTTGGATTAAGAAAACTTTCTTGGGACATGGGAGGGGGTTGATGACTTAGGGGCAAAATGTTCAGTAAAGCCTCTGGGGTGCTCTACTGGGATCTGTCTTTGTGTCATGCATGCATGTATGTATGTATGTATGTATACTGTGTATGTGTGCATGCATGCATGTGCGTATGTATGAATCATGTGTCTGTGTGTGAATCATGTGTGTGTGTCCTGTGTATGGTGTAAGGGCAGGGAGCGCACCTGTGTCACAGAGCTCATGTCTGAGGACAGCCTAGGATGTCTGCTCTCACTTTAGCTGGCCTCATCTCCACCTCCCATTTCGCTGTAGGACACCTGGAATTACAAATGTGTCCTAGTGCATCTGACTATGTGGGTTTGAACTCAGTTCCTCATGCTTAGGACTGAAAAAAAGTTTTCTAATTCTTTGTGTTGATAATCCAGTTGAGTCTAGTTATAGTGGTCTTTAAATAAAGTTGAGCATAATTTATGTTGAAAAACAGAGAGGTATTTAAACTGCTCACTTAAAATGAAAAATTCCTTACAGCACAGAACATTACAATAGAGTCCATTGTTTCTCAAAGCTGCATTTTTGAAAGAGCTTTTCTGGTTATCTTGATTATGGAACTGGCCAAGAGACAGGCACATGACTCCATGGAACAGACAGTAGCATGCAGATATGAATTCACAAGCATGTCATTTGATCCTTCACAAAGTTACAAAAGACATTTTATGGCAAACGAGTCTGTTTACCAGTGTCGTACCATTTAGACAGCTGGATGACTGGATGCTAACTGCACACTCTACATAAAAGTGGACTCAAAATGTATTGTAGCCCTGAAATCTTTTTAAAGATGTATTTACTTTATGCACGTGAATACACTGTATACTGTAGCTGTCTTCAGACCCATCAGAAAAGGGCATCAGATCCCATTACAGATGGGTGTGAGCCACCATGTGGTTGCTGGGAATTGAACTCAGGACCCGTGGAAGAGCACTCAGTGCTTTTAACTGCTGAGCCATCTCTCCAGCCCCAGACCTGAATTCAAAATATAAACCGACAAAGTTTTTAAAAGGAGACATCTTTGTTTTGGGGTTAAATGGGAAGTTTTAAGAAAATGATACAAAGAATGGAATTTATAAAAGAAAAATTGAGCCAGGCAGTGGTGGCGCACACCTGTAATCCCAGTACTCTAGGAGGCAGAGGCAGGCGGATTTCTGAGTTCAAGGCCAGCCTGGTCTACAGAGTGAGTGCAGAGATACACTGATGCCAGAGACAGAGTCCTCTGGACCTGGGGTTACAGGATGGTATAAGTCACCTGGTTCAGGTGCTAGTAATCAAATGGGGGTCTGTTAGAAGTGCAATGCATGCTCTTAATTGCTGAGCCGTCTCTCTAGCCTCGCATCATGTTTTCCCATGGATTACAGCGTGGGTGGGGAGTGGAGGTTGGCGGGAGGAGGGGGGTAGGGAGGCTCCTATTGACATTGGTAGACGAGAATCTCCTGTTTTGAGGAGGAATGGTTTGGTCCTTGGGGAGAAATCCTTGCGTCTTTCAGGCTTCAGCTTGGCTATATTACACTTGTCAGGGTCATCTGCGAGTTGGTCCTGGCTCTTGGAAGAGTATGGAGGGCTTCAAACATTGGCCACCCTTTGAGCTATGCTTCAATCCATGTCTTAATTCCTGGGGTCTGTGAGTGTGACCTTCACATAGAAAAGGAGCTGGCCTGCCTCCCTCCCTCCCTCTCTCCCTCCCTCCCTCTTTCCATCCCTTCTTCCATCCTTGTTTCTTCGTGTCTCTCCTTTTTTGTTCTGCAGCCTTGGCTGGACTTGAACTCTTGGCCAGTCCCTCTGCCTTAGCCTCACAAGTGCTGGGATTAGAGGGGTTCCCCAACATTCATGACTGCAAAGGGGACTTTGTAGAGGTGATTCTGGGGTGATGCCAGGGGTGATGCTGGGCCAGCCCTGAAAGGGTTGGGTACTGAGAGGGACACAGGCTGACGACCTCTAGTCTTTAACTCTCGCTTACTGTTCTGGGGGCCAGAAGCTGAAGCTGATGGATTCTGCCATCCTCCACCTTGCCCCTTCCCCTCCTGTTCCCCTCCCCCTCTCCTTACCCTCCCTCTCCCTCTCATGGCTCTCTGGTAATTTCTGATAGCAGCACGGGAATAAGAAAATAAACTTAGTCACTTGGTCTCTTTTCTCTTTGACTTATGGGGGCCTCTCTGGCCAGGTGAGAGGCTGGGAGCTCATTAACTCTTCATAAGCTAGAGAGAAAAGAAAGGAAAGAAGGAAGGAAGGAAGGAAGGAAGGAAGGAAGGAAGGAAGGAAGGAAGGAAGGAAGGAGAAAGTCACAGCCCATGCACATGGGGTGATGTAGAAAGGGCTATACCTAAAGTTTTATTATTGGTTTCAGCTTTTTAGACAAGAATTTTCTATGTAAACTTTTTACATAGAAATTACCTCATAGATAAAATGTTACATTAAAAGTGGAGTAGAAGATGGTTGCCAATAGTAAATTCAAAGCAGTGTTTCATTCTCTGAGATCATTATAAGTTCACAGCAAAGTTTTGCACAGCCTTGCTTTATCACAGTGCACACCTGTGGCCTTATCCTTGGACCTGACCTAGAGTGAATGATTTTCCTTGCTCACAGATCTGTCCCAAGCCTATTTCTCTTCTTAGTGCAAGCTATAACAACTCATTGTATTTCTTATTATGCAGCCTGTACTTAGCTATTCTATAAGGAGGGGGCGCATTCTATTCTTGATTCTAACTTTATTATATCTTTCTTGTCAAACAACTAAAACCATTTCCTTAAACCTTCTTCCTAAAATTATTTTAATCAAATCAGGAATTCTATAAAGTCATTAATTCATCTAAACAGTGTTAATTCATAAAACACTCATCTTCTTGTTGATCTGTAGAAAATTTGTACAATTGGGTAGGCTATCACGCAGGAAATAATCACGCCAGGCTATAGGCTCTGAGGGTCTCCTGGCGTCCACTCGCACTAAGCCAAATAAATGAGGACTATTGTTATGTTTTATAAAAAGACCAGGATATGTTTTGTAGAGCCAGGTATGGTGAGGTGTGGGGGTGCCTCAGCAGGCCCAAGATGAGGCATCCCTTCCCCCTGAGGTACCAGCCATATGATGGGTAGAATAGAGTTTGTTTAGAACATGGGAAGGGGATTTGAGAAGAGAGTAGAGATAGAGAAAGAGAGAGATGCGGGGGGGGAAGGGGAAGGGGAGAGAGGGAGGGAGAGAGAAAGAGAGAGAGAGAGAGAGGTCAGGGAGAGAGGAGAGAGAGAGAGAGAGAGAGAGAGAGAGAGAGAGAGAGAGAGAGAGAGAGAGGGGCAGAGAGACTGAGGAGGGGCCAAAGATCACCTTTTACAGCAAGACAGGCCTACCTGGCTGTTGCCTGGTAACTGTTGGGCGGAGCCTAGAAGCAATGCTAACAACATTGGCAAGGACCCATCAGTAGCAAGAAGCAATCCTAGGATGAAGTCTCTGGGACTGTGCCTCAGACAGTAAGCCATCTCCAGGGAGCTCAGCTGCCCACTGCAGCTCTTCCTGCATGTCATCCTCCAGGGTAAGAGGACAATCCTGGGTCCTACGGACAGCATAGGAGGAAGTTGGACAAGGGAAGCCGGGATTTTTAAGGTGCTTCACTACAGTTTTCAAGATGGGGAAAGGAGCAGGGAGCCAATGCTTGCAAAGAATGCATTCCACATGAGCTGCAATCCATC
Organism: Apodemus sylvaticus; assembly: GCF_947179515.1. Lineage (NCBI taxonomy): Eukaryota > Metazoa > Chordata > Mammalia > Rodentia > Muridae > Apodemus > Apodemus sylvaticus. Next base: position 32,835,248 of record NC_067475.1, read on the forward strand.
ACAGAATTAAGCAGACAGTTTGCAAGTGATGCGATTACAGGAACTTACTTAAAGGGTCCTCCTTCATCAGTAGCACCTGGGACGTGGAGAGGAGGAAGGCAGCCTTGCAAGGACTATGCCTGAAACAACATTTCCTGCCTTGAGTTCTTGGCACATCTGAACAACAGCATGCCAGACACTAACTGTTCCTGGTGCAGTTGGTTTTGGGGTTAGCGATGCAACCTGATGTTTAGAAGAAAGACTTACCTTAGTATAGTGAATCAAATGGGTCTTGGCCTTGGGATCTGTGGCCAGACAGCTGCTCCAAACATCAGTGTCTTCTGAGTAACAGGGGTGACGGCCTCTTATGTAGTACTATCCAATAGATGGATACAAAGTGCTACTCCCCCAGATAATTAAGATACTGCCTAGCTGGGTGGTGGTGACGCACACCTTTAATCCCAGCACTTGGGAGGCAGAGGCAGGCAGATTTCTGAGTTCGAGGCCAGCCTGGTCTACAGAGTGAGTTCCAGGACAGCCAGGGCTACACAGAGAAACCCTGTCTCGGAAAACAAACAAACACACAAAAAAAGATATTGTCTTTCTCTTCTGCTTGTCCCCACCTCATCCTTGGAACATTAACATGTGTAATAGCGTTAAAGACTGAGCCGTCCAGCTGAAAATGAAGGCTAATGTTGTGGAGACTGCTGTCCTGTCTTGATTATGGCCCCTAGGACCTAGCTCAAACCTGAGTCCCTTGACTGTGGACATAGTTAGGAGTTCGCAGGAACTGACTGTGCCTGGCTTGGGTGGTGATAATATATTGTCACTTCTCAGGTCTCAGGTGGTAACCCCATTCATTTTCAGGAAGTAAGATTAAAGCCCAGAGAGTTCTCTGCAGAGCTAAGACTAAGACTCAAACCTTGCCACTTTGGTATTATTCCGGAGTCACCTGGATCATATATCCAGCCTACCTTAACTTTGCCCTTCATGAGTAAGCCAAGAAGAAAAGAGTGATTATCAAAGTCGCTTGGTCCCCACTTCAGTACTGTTGCTGTAAAAAGAGAGACGGGTTGGTCTCAGCATAATAAAAAACTGTTCAGCACTATGTACAAGCCAAGGTAGTCTCTCCTTCAAGTCGGTCCCCTCCACCCCCCATCCCCAACCCCCACCCCCACCCCATCCCCCACCTGCCCCACCCCCCACCCCTATCCCCACCCCTACCCCCACTCCCACCCCGGGAGCGGTGGGAAGTGATTGCTGTGGCGTTGCCAGGTTCAGCATCTCCAGGAGGTGGCAGGCTTTCTCACTGCCGCCCAAGTTTTTACCAATGGTGTAGCTGTTTCCTGAAAGTCCAGTTTACTGTTCACCTCTTTGTCCGACAGGGGGCACATCAGCCCCTTTTCGTGTTAATCTAGTGAGAGGTCAGGTGGCTCCTTGATCCACTGAGGTTTTAAAACCTCCAAGGTGAGCAGAAAACTGTCAAGGCCTCCTCCCACTCAGTGTCGATCCCATAGACGCACAGAGGATGTGAGATGGTTTGTCTGTGCCCCACTTCATCCCTACTTGGCTTTGTGTTTCTAGCTGTGCCATGGGGCCTCTGTCCTAATGGAAGCCTTCAAAATGTCCCATGCCTCTTGGACTCTGCTCTGGTCCCTAAAGTTACTCTGCTAACCCAGAGGTTGAGAAATCAGGGATTCTCTTCGGGTTTTGTTCCTTAGAAAAGTGGTTCAATTTTTCTATTCACTTTCTTTGTATTGCACTGTGGTTCTTGTTGGTGGTTTGGTGTGATTGGGTTTGGTTTGGTTGTGATTTTGTTGTTGTTGTTGTTGTTTTTCCTAAGACAGGTAATTGAGCCCTAGCTGTCTTTGAACTTGGTTTGTAGACCAGGATTGCCAGAAACAAAGATCCTCCTGCCTCTGCCTCCTGAGTGCTGGGATCAAAGGTGTGCACCATACCTTGACTTTCAGATTGCTTTCTTGAATAACTAAGTTCCACCTGCCTGGAGTGGCACTGCCCACAATGGGGGAGCCCCCTCCAACATGGATAATCAATTAAGAAAATTCCCCACAGACAAGCCCGTAGGGTAATCCCATAGACGCAATGCTCCCCTGAGGCTCTCTCTTCCCTGGAGACCCTAGCTAGTCTCAAGTTGGCAAAACTGACTACACAATATCTAATCTCTCTGGTTCATGGTATCCTATGAAGACAATTAAGACCATGATGTGAAAACTCTGCTGTTATCATATTGTCATTAAAATAAATGCCATAGCCTGCACCATGCTTGTATGAATTTAGTAGATCTATTCCTCTCGGTGTCTACTGGTAAAATTCCAGGCAAATAAATAAAATCAGTTATTTCTTGATATTTTTTATTTTAAAGTTTATTTGTGTGTGTGTGTGTGTGTGTGTGTGTGTGTGTGTGTGTGATGTATCACATTCTCTGTGTCCACAGAGGCCAGAAGAGTTCCCCCTAAAGTGGAGTTACAGACTGTCCTGACCCTGTCCTGTGTGTGCTTGGAAGTGAACCCAGGTCCTCCAGGAAAGCAACCAGTACTCCTAACCACTGAGCTACTCCTCCAGCTCCTGTTTTTTGATTAATGCGTTCATTCACTCAAAGAGTTTTTTGATTGCCTATTATGTACAAAGAATCAGACTGTAATCGGGGGTGATGGGTATTAAAATGCTTAGTCCATGCTCCGTGCTTTTTAACCTGTAAACTCTCCATGTAGTGACATAAACAAAAGGTTGTATTGATTACATCAATGTATCAATGCAACAAAAATTAATCAGATATGTTTGAGAAATCATTACTTCTATTTTTTTTTAAATAAGGCCTGTTACACATGATCGAGAAGCCCCTTGTCAGTAAACCTGGGGTCCTGTATGCCTTTATACCCACAAGTGAGTGGTTCTCAGCTTGGGCTGCCTTTCCTCTATGGAATAGGTTATGCGCATATTCTAGGCCCTGGCTTCCGACTGGACAGTGGCACAAATCTGGGTAGCTCAGCCTGGACTGTGGGAATGCGCAGCAGGAAGTTCCTGACATGTAGCCCTCCATCTTTAATGTGGTGCCTTCTCCCGTGTGGTTTCACTTTCCCTTACTCTAGCAGTCCCCTAGCAGGAGAAATTCTGGGAGATGGTCACAGAGCCTTGCCAGCAAGCGTTGAAAAACAGGTATGTCCTGTCAGTGAGGTGTTTGTGTCCACAATAGCTCTTCGGGAGAAAAGGCTTATTCTGCTCATAGGTTCAGAGTTTTCTGTATTTGCTTGGCTGTGTGTTTTAAGATCCGCTATGAGGTAGAGCACTCTCAGCTGTCAGCAAGCAGAAGGAACGATAGAGGAAGAGGCCTGGGTTCCACGATTATCAAAGATGCACCCCTCCTGACCTGCTTCTGCCAAGAGGTCCCCACTTTCTGCCTTCTCTGCCTCCTAATGACAATTGTCCGTTGTGATCTAACCCACGGATTGTTAGAGACGGCTGAGCTCGATGTCTCAGTAGATGGCCCCACATGCTCAGCCAGGAGTGTAGCTCACTTACCTCCTGGGTATTTCTTAGCCCAACCAAGATGATAACAAAAACTCACCATTAGACAAAGCCACTTGTGTCTCAGTCAGGCCTCTTTCTGCATCTTGGATGGTGTCTCGGGGCTTTTGCGAGTTTCAGTGGTGACCAAGCATGGACCATTCCCCTCTGTTCAGGGGGCTGGTGTTGACACAAAGATGTAGGAAGGGGCTGTGAGTGCATGCTGTTAGACATCTGTAGTGACACCTATTGAAACTCTCCTGATTGGAGACTTCTTCTTTACTCCTGTTTCTCTACTGTTATGTATCCACTGAAATGGAGTTAATGCTTTCTAGCTATGGACCCCCAACTCCAGAGTTAGAGCCTGCTAATCCATCAGGTTTAATCCTTAGAACAATGGAGCCAATTATCAAATTCCATTACAGGAAAAAAGCTTAATACTCAGAATAAAATCAGGTCAACAAAAAAGGTGTCAAGAATTGCCCTCTGAATCTCCTCAGGAGTTCCGTTGTTTTCAACATGCAAGGTGGCAGCAACCTGTTCTCTTCTGGCCAGAGAGCAAGGGACCCAGCCTCACACTGGGAAATGAGACTGATATCCCCTGATTCACTTCAGAGGGTAAAAGACAAACTCGTCCAGTAACTCATGCTGAGGTTTCTGAAGAAATGGTTGGGTTCCCATTCAGATAGTGAGCCGTGGGAAGTCAGCATAGAAGGTGACCATGATCTAGATAGGAGAGGACTCCAGGCAATGGTCAGGGCTCAGCAAGGCACTTCTGAAACCAGGGAGCTCTACCGCTAAGGTTTAGTGAATGGAAATTCAAGAAGCCTGCTGAAATTAATTCCCGATAAATAGAGAATAATCTTTTGAGTGTGAATATATGTAACATTTAGATAGGTTTTATACCCAAAGTGCCTGGGGGTCAGAAATGTTTCAGTTTCTCTGGGATTTTGAAATATTTGTATATATACATAATGAGCTATACAAAGAATAGCGTCCATGCCTATGGCAGACCTCACTGATACATGAAGTCTAAAGATGATATGATACAAAATTTTTAGTCTACCTATGCAACCAGGTACGGCACTTTCTACTTGTGATATCATGTGCAGCACGATCAGGGTTTGGAGCTTTTGAAGCATTTGGAATGTCGGAGTTTTAGATTAGAGAATTTCAATCTGTATGTGGATTTCAAGTTTAACTTGCTATCCTCTATTTTATGGATAATGTAGCCGGTCTGTCACAGAGACATCGGCAGTTGTCTAGGGGAATGCTGGCTTTGCTCCTTGGCATGAACGAAGAATTGAATGACAGGGAGAGACAGAAGACCGTGAGAAAGGGCATACAGCAGCTTTAGACACTCAGAGTAGGAGGAGCCTAATGCCGGAAGTTCACTAAACAGACGTTGGCTCGGGTCTTTTATAGGGCCCTTGAGTCCTCCTCTTTGCCCTGTTGGTCCTGTCTGGATATCCACCCCAGTGCCTGCCTGCTGTTTCTCCTCATGGTGTCTTCTGAGAACAAGAAGCCATCATCTCAAGACTCACGTCTCATATCTCCTGCATACTCAGGTTACGCTGACCTTTCTCCACGGTCAAAATGTTTCCTAACATTTGGAAGCCAGCATTCAAATCTCTTTGCTTCCACTTAAGACCCCCCCCCCTGCTCCCCACCCTATTCTCTGTCAGTACCTGGTGGCTTTGGCCACAGGTGAAGTTAGAAGAAAGAACATCTATTTCCATAATAGTATCTGTAATTGTTATGGCTTGAATCCAAAACGTTCTGCATAGGCTCAGGCTTTGAGCACTTGGTCCTCAAGGGCTGTAGTGTTGGGGGACTGTGGAACCTTCAGGAAGTGTGGCCTGGCCGGCCAAAGCAGATGACCACGGTTGGAGTCAGTACCATGTTCCCGTCACTCTTTCTGCTTTCTGGTCTGCTATGATGTGAACAGCCTTCTCCACGACTCGTGCTGCCATGATATACCAGCCTCCCCCCACCACCACCACAGAGGGTTTGATACTCTTAAACTCTAATTCAAAGCAGATCTATCAAGTATTTTGGTCATAGCAACCCAAAGCGATTAATGCAGTAATTTTACTCCCAGTTTACACAACTAAATCCAACATTCATACAGACTTTTTTTCTGTGATAGCAAACATTACCTTGTTTCTTGATAATATATATCAAATGTACCTTAGTAGACCATATATTTCCCTTAAATTAATTAATTTTTTCATAATTGGCAGTACACATTTTTATACACCACCTATAAAGACAATGGTTTATAGAAATAGGCAGGAATCCCTTATTCTGTACAGAATAGTTTTTATTTAAAATATAAGACTACAAATTTAAGTCACTTCTACATATATTAACTGTCATAGGACATATTTTATGTGGATTAGATTAAATATCACTGATATCTGTGTTGGTTTCTTTCTCCTCTCCCCCCATCAGCTCCTGCCCCATTCCTAATTTTCTCACAAGGAAATAGCATCTCTAGGATTGACCCAGATGGAACAAATCACCAGCAATTGGTGGCAGATGCTGGTATCTCAGTGGTCATGGATTTTCATTACAAGGAAGAGAGACTCTATTGGGTGGATTTACAAAGACAACTTTTGCAAAGAGTTTTCCTTAACGGGTCAAGACAAGAGGTAAAGTACCATTATCCCCTCATAGTATTTGAAGAATTTATACAAAAATCTGACAAATGTGACATACTGAATTTCTAATGTGTGGCTAATTTGTCTAAGGTCAGAATTCTCTGAATGGGCCTGATCTCAGGAGCTAAACAGTACCTAGTACTTGGACAGGGAGATACATGAAAATACATCATGGTTCAAAGGTGCAGACGTTAACTGCAGGCATGTAATATGCACCAGTGGTGCTACACCACTGATCAAGCTTACAGATCAACATTTGTAAGCCTCCATCAGAAGGACATGAGAAGATGAATATAATTTTGAAAACATCTGATTCTGTTAAGTCAGTCGCCATGAAGACATCATTTGTATGTTGTACCTCAGACAGTTTTGTCCCTCTATGAATATTTGACAGTTGTCCTTTTTGATTATCACAAATAATTGCAATAAGAGGATGAAGATGCTCCAGGTATCCGGTGGGCCCAGTGCAAGGCTGTTAATCAACACCCTGGGCTGTGTGGACCAGCGCCATAGTGAAGCACTGTCTAACCTCAGGAGTCAATAGCGCCTTAGTCAAGAAACTCTGTTTTATCTGTATACATTTTTCTTCTCATGTAGGGGAGGGAATGCCTGACAGTAATGAAAAAAGTTGGCCTTGTATTCTCAAAGTACTTGTACTCTGGGGGAAAAAAAATGAAGCCAAGGACAGATAAAAAGTGTTGTATTTCAAGTACATACAAAAGACCCTTAATCTTTCTCTTCAATGGGTAGAACTCAGCAGTGAGTCCCAGGAGGAATGTCCCAGGGGATGGATTACAGAGAGCAGGTGATTAGCGGAACCTCCAGCATTTATTCCCAACACAAAGTGCTCAGTGTTTGAGTTTCTTCCTCCCCCACTTCCAAACTAAACCTCTCTCCTTCCAATTATTTCTAAAAGCTTCAATTAGGTGCTAATCTGTTTTTGCATATCTCTAATAGTGGCTAGCCTCACTTTAACAAGTTCGGCTGTTCCATACTCTCTAGTCATGTGCTAGAACAGTGTGGAAATCTGAGAATTTGGAGGCTCCTGGTCAGCAACCAAGGAAAAGAGCATAAGCAGATGTGGGTTCATGTCAAGTCCTTAGGAAAGACTGGCCTGGTGCCTAATAACTCACATTACACCGCCATCATTCCTTCATGGTTAAAACTCAGAAAACAGCCGGCGCTGAACATGAAGGCAATTTCAAGGGAAGGACTAATGAGAGAACACAGAGTTGTTTAAGCGTTTGGCTGGACAGTTCTGCATGAGATCTAGCACAGCTCTTAAGTTCATCGATGACCCAAAGGGATCTGAAACCACAGTGGTAGGGTTAAGATACCGCAGGAACCCGTGAAGGTAAAAACCAAGGCCTTGCCCAATCCAAACCTCAAGAGACTAATTGACTTACTCAGGTTAGACTCAAGAATACTGATTCTTTTGCTTGGTTCTTTCAAGAACAGACAAGGGACAGCCTAAGACATATAAAGAGAAACATTGTTTCTCTGGTGTCATTGAGGTCTGATAGAAGAAAGGAACTTGATGGTAGAAAGGTGAACAGAAGAAAACCAGGTTCCATAACGAAACTGTTTCCAGAGCTGGTGGCTATAGCTCAGTCGCTAGAATGTTGGCCTGGCATGCATAAAACCCTGGGTGTTAGGCCTGAGATCCCAGCGCTCAAGATACAGAGGCAGAGACTTGATCTGGAAATCAAGACCATCTTCAAACAGTTCAAGGCCAACCTAGAGTGCCTGAGATCCTTCCCCACCAGGACTCTGCTCTAGTCCCAAGGAATTTTACCAAAGTTTGGAAAGACCTAAGATTGAATTCTTGTTAGGATTCCATCAACAAATGGAATTTTAAAAAACTGTTTTAAGCATTAAAAAAAAATCTGTGAAAAATTTATTGTGGCTGCTCTTCTAATGTCAATAGTATACAGGATAGTTTTCAATTTCAGAGCTATGATACAAAAAGCCTATTCACAAGGAGGGCTGCACTGTTGCTGAGTCAAAACCAGCTCGCTCTGCGGCCATTTCATCACTTAAAAGATGCACGGATGCATTAAAATGGCAAATACTAAGATGGCAGACTTTCAATGTGCGATAAAGTAGCAATCGCAGTGTGAATTGTAAATATTCACAATGTTGGGATTTGGTTTTGCAGACAGTATGCAAAGTAGAGAAGACTGTTTCTGGGCTGGCCGTAAACTGGATGGAGGAAGAGATTCTCTGGGCAGACCAACAGCATGGAGTCATCACCGTAACAGATATGAAAGGGAACAATTCCCGAGTTCTTCTAAGCTCCTTAAAACAGCCAGCAAATATAGCAGTGGATCCAACAGAGAGGTAAAAATCCGTTTTGTTTTGTTTTGTTTTGTTTTGTTTTAAAGGAGATTAAAATGAGCTTCAGATCTCACCAAGATTTGTACATTGTTTTACTTGAAAGGACTCCTGAGTGAGATGCAGGTCTTCTTTGACAATACACAGGCGCCATTTTCCCCAAAACAAGTGATTGGATTAGGATTCTAGACAGTTCTCCCTGCCTGATGTTCTTCTATAAAAGCTAGTTTCCCAACACACTTGAAATCACATACAGACATAGGTTTACATTCTCATTCAAAGCAGTCAGACTGGACAGGCACCAGACGTGGGGGCCCTGAGACCCCCGCTCCCCACTTTAGTGGCTGTTTACTCAGTTATGGTTGTGTATGCTGTGTTCATCCCCAGGTTGATATTTTGGTCTTCAGAGGTGGCCGGCAGTCTTCACAGAGCAGATCTCAGTGGTGTGGGTGTGAAAACACTGCTGGAGACACCGGAGGGGATATCGGTGCTGACTCTGGATGTCCCGGACAAACGGCTCTTTTGGGTTCAGGACAGGGGAGAAGGAAGCCACGCTTACATCCGTTCCTGTGATTATGACGGTGGCTCCATCCATCTTATCAGACATCAAGCGCAGTAGGTTTTGCTTTTGATATACAGAAAAGAGTTGACGTTTGAAGCTAGTGTGACAAGTTAACTTGACTCTTGGCAGCAAATGGGGTATATATAGTTGCTTATACACAGTCACTGATTAATTACTGGTGAGTGACTTTGGAGTCATTCCTTAACGTTTCCTGTTTTAGGTTTTCTTTAATGGGGTTCTGGTAACTGTACCTGTTTGTTGGTGTCTTTGTGAAGATTAAGGAAATATATGCATATAATACTTAGCAACAGGTGTGGCCTAGGATAAGCTCCCACAGGTTGATATGTGTCCTTCTTCATTTTGAAATTTATTTGTGAGGCACTGTCTCTCTGAGCCTTGCTGGTGGAGAAAGCAACCCCTCACCTGGTGTGACATTATCAAAACCAGCGCTCCACTCACACTTGACTCCTAGTTCTGTCTCTGTTTCATCACATTGGAGTGACAGAGGGACAGGAATTAAGTGGAAGCAAACATTTTATCCCATAGTTCTGAATACGATGACATAAGCTAGATTTTTAAACCTAGTATGTCTTTCTAAACTGAAATGACAAATGAAGATAAAGTGACTAAAATTCAAACAAACAAACAAAAAATCAGGAGGGGGATTAGGCTTTAAAAATTCAAGTAATACATGCCTGGTTATTTAACCCTCCCCTCCCCCTTTTCTTGTTGTTTTTAGGCACAGTTTGTTTTCAATGTCCTTCTTTGGTGACCGAATCTTCTACTCGGCATTGAAAAAGAAGGCAATTTGGATAGCCAACAAACACACCGGGAAGGACATTGTTAGAATTAACCTCAATGCATCCTTTGTTCCTCCTGGAGAACTGAAGGTAGTACACCCACGTGCACAGCCCGGGACGCAGGATGGAACTCAGGGCCCTGGTGAGTCGCTAGCTCCCTGGTATGGATTTACTTCTTATGCACCCGCTCAAGATAGACCAGGAAGCATGGTGTGTAGGGGGTGGGGATTTTTTATTCAGCCTCCATCTGTTCTCAGCTAAAATGTAGTCCTGTAATAAGGCAGATTAAAGAGAGAAATCCACATTTATTAGCATTTGCCTTCATATCTATGAGGGAGACATACAGGGTTCCTAAGGAAATTAAACCTGGGAAGTGACTAGATTTAGTCAATGATTCATTTATCTGGCTAATATTTACTGTGTAAGATTTACTTTCTAATGAATAGCCATTGCATACGTGGCAGTTAAAACCCAAATAATAAAACAAAATAAAATGCTTTCATGTGCTTACACGTTCCATATTAACAGGTGGGAAACAGAACTTTTTTAAAAAAGCAAGTTGATACATAGTAACACCTTGTAATGCGTTCATGGAAGGGAGCATTGAGAACAAAGCTGGGATGTGATTGGTTGCTCTTTGATTGGTTGATCGAAAAAGACCCATCTGAGCACATGCTGCTTAGAGACTATCTTCAGGGATGAGGTTTTAGAAAAGAGATATGGGGGGGGGAAAACCCTTCTTTGAGTCCCCACGGGTGGCCGCTATGGGTAGGAAAATCACTGGCGGACAAAAGCTGCTGGGAGCTGTTAGAATCTAGGTCTCTAGGACTGTCTCCAGGCAAGGAGGGGGAGACTGACTTAGGTAGTTTTACCCTTGCCCTCTCTGTGGGACCCCTTTGTGAGACCATGCCTCGCCTTAGGCAAGAGAGAGTGAGGGCAGAGATTGCCTTTGGCTCCACTGTCTCAATATATTAGGGGGCATATTTTAGGTGGTCTCCATTTTTTCCACCAAGTTCCTTCCATTCCACCTCTTCAGTTCATCTCAAATGTGCAATTCTCTCTCTGCTGACCTGTGAACTTTGACCACCACTGCCCCATCTCCTGCCTCTCTAGTCTCTCTAGCTCAGTGAAAGGGACCAGTACTTATCCCATCTCCCAGACTAGAAATCCAGGAGTTGCCCCTCCCTCTTTGATGTTCCAACCTCCAGATTCTAACAACTCCTCCCCTATAAGCAAACCTTCTTGTGCCCCACCCCATAGCTTCCCCTCTCCACTGCCCTCCCCCTCCCCGGGAAGGTTGGTACCCTACCTCCATTGCCTAGGCTGCAGGGACCAACAGCCTCCCCATGTGAGAACCTGATCTTGTCTCATCTTAGTTAAAACCTTTGACAGCTTCCAGCAATGAACACACAGTCTCCTCACTGGCCCCTCTGCGCCTTTCACGGCCTTGTATCTCCCAAGGCTCTGTACTTCATTTTGTACCATGGTGTAGTTCCATTCCCTGCCCCAGACAGCCTCAAAGGTTTGACATTCTTCCCAAGAAGGGCTTCCTTTCTGCCAGGCTAGTCAGCACCCTCGAGAGTCCTCTCCTCCCCTCTTCCTCCTCTCCCCTCCCTTCCCTCTCCTCTCTTTCTCTCCCCTTCCCTCTCTTCTCCTCTCTTCCCTCCCCCTCCCTCCCCTTCTCTTCCCTGACCCTCTTATCCTCTGAGAAACAGCTCCACACCACTGCCTTCAAGAACACCTTTCCTGACCAACTGAGTGGTTGCACCTCAGAGTTCTGAGAACACATTTGCAGAGAATGTGTTCTTGGAGAAATTCTCCCATCACATAGTACCCAGCATGCCTATCTGCCATTGCCAGTCTTTCTAAACTTCCTTAGCAGCGGTGACAGGGAATACAGCTCTCCATTGTAGTCCAAAGCCAAGAGGATTTTAACTAGTGGTGGGAAAACAAATGTGAACACTGGCCCACCCCCACCCGACCCTTGGCGTGCTCTCCCCCAAAGTCGAAGTAACCGGTTTTCAAAATAGGCAGTATCTAAGAACACCGCCTCCAGGCCCAGGAGCAGCAGGCCTTCTCATCGTGTCCCCAGAGTTTTCTACTTGGGGACCTTTCCCTAGATTATGTCATCTAACTTCGTGATAACTTTATGGAAAAGGGTGTGATTTGAATACTGTCTTGTAGACTAAAACCATGTCTCAGCGGCTTTTCAGCGTGGTGAGGCTGAGATCTGAACTCAGGCTGACTGGCCTGTACATCCCTTCCCCTGCCCACGCTGGACTCCCCCTCCATTGGTCATTTGTTTCAGAGCACAGATTTTCGTGAACTGGTTTGGGAAAACCTGCTATCTGCCACATCTGGCAGGTGTCTGCCCATTTACTCCTCCTGTTGGTGAAAGAGACCACGGAGTTAACATCTCCCCTTTCTGGCAGTTTAATCACAGAAAATCCTTCTCATACCCCACCCCCTCTGAGATCCTTTCTTCTAGATGACTCAAAACAAAGAATTTAACTCACATTTGTGTTGGCCTAGTTATGCCAGTAAGCCAGCTCTGCCTGCTGCCCTGATCCCATAGTATTACACTAAACCACTTCTATGTGCACACTATCAATAGAGAATTAATGAACTTCTATGTGCACACTATTGATGATGTATTAATGAGCTTTTATGTGCACACTATCGGAGATGTATTAATGAACTTCTATGTGCACACTATTAATGTTGTATTAATGAACTTCTATGTGCACACTATCAATGGAGTATTAATGAACTTCTATGTGCACAATATTGATGATGTATTAATGAGCTTCTCTGTGCGTACTATCGGAGATGTATTAATGAACGTCTATGTGCACACTATCCATGGTGTCTTAATGGTGAACATCTGAAGACTTTATGCTTTGACTGCTCACAGGTGTCATTTTATAAATGGTCTAATTTTATTATTATTATTATTATTATTATTATTATTTCTTCTGTTTTCCTTAGACGTAGATTTGAGCTTTGAGATGAGTCTTCAAAGCATATTCATTGGCCAATAGGGGGAGCCTGTCATCCAAATGGCTGTGTGAGATTTGACAGTTGCTTCATGCACAAAATACCACTGAGCTACTATTTGTAGACAGTTTAAATAAAATATGAATTGTTCTATCATTCATAGCTACTGTCCTATCTTAGAGTGTCAGAGGTCCATGCCACCGGGTGAGCAAGGCATTGGCTGGAGCAAAGCCAGCCTCACAGTACAGGTTTCTCCTTCTGCCAAATGGTTGCTGTTTGAAATGCCGTTTTAAAACTTGAGTTGCTCCTCATCTCTTCCTGGCTCCTCCTTTGCAGCGAGGGCTCACACCTTGCTGGTTCCCACATGCCTGCCAATGGGAGGGGGGTCTTCTGATTATTCTTTAACCTGTGGCTTTTCCTTGTCAAGTGTTTGTTCAAGAAATCAGTTCATTTGTCCTGGAGAGCTGTCCACTTTCTGAATTTTTCCACATCATTGGCATCACTTAACATGTTTGTGTCCCTTGTCCTTCCCAGAATTGGAGCATGAGATCCTGGAGCCTAAGAGCCCGTAATTTTTTCCAGGACACTTTACGGATGAGACTGCAGGTGGCACTGCACCCCTCCTATTGTACCAACTTAAGGACACACCAGGCCAGCTCCCGGTCTGGTTTTGGCTAACAAGAGGGGTCAGAGATTGCCAGCTGGGTCTATCATCTATAAAACTTCCCGTCTGCCCTCCGCACAATGGCTTTAGAAGCTACTGATTAGTGCCTATGTCACTAGCGCCATTTCTTTCTTTCTTTCTTTCTTTTTTAATTAAGAGCTCAGAGTGAAGCCATCCACTCTAACCCTGCTTCCCATTTATCTGCTAGAATTCCTATACACAGAGGAATCTTTTCATATCAAATATAGTATTGCTCCAGGGAGCTAGGATAGGAAATGCAAATTCAAAACTTGACGCTCTCCCTTAGCATACATGTTTGCAGAAGAAAGAGTTAATTTCTCAGGATTACCCAAAGCATCTTTTTGGCATGTTTCGATTGGTTGTTGTTATCCTCTGGATACTCACACGGCAGTATCCTTCCCCAGAGGAGCTCATCTGAGGCTCGTCCATCCGCATAGGAAAGATGAGCACTAGGTTCCTCCCTCTGTGGTGAAGCTGATGCTGCCTGGAGACCCGGGATGCAAGGCCAAGGCCAGCTTAGCATGAGCACTGGAACTGTACAGCCACTGCGCAACCGGAGACACAGGTGACAGGGGGATCAGGCCATGCACACCTCGGGTTCCCCATGTTCACTCTATGGGATGGCCAAGCTTGTCAGAAATGGGCATAAAATAAGAAAGGGAGGGTGTCTTAAATGCTAGTTCTGCCTACCTGCCCCCAGTACTGGGGACTAAACATAGGAATTAGTACATGCCAGGTAAATACTCACTACCTCCCCAGCCCCAAAGCACCTATTTTTCAACTACTTCAAAGCCATTGGTTGGTTTACATTCTAATTCTTAAAGGAATCCAGCAGGATAAAAATAGCAAGTAGCCAAATCCTGTTCAGGTGATTTATTTTTTAAACCAGTTTAAAATTCCAGTAATGGAATTCTTTATTTCTTGTGTGTGTGTGTGTGTGTGTGTGTGTGTGTGTATGTGTGTGTGTGTGTGTGTGTGTGTGTGTGTGTGTGTGTGTGTGTGTGTGTGGTGTATATTCACAGAGAATCCAGCCAGGCGGTGGTGGTGCACGCCTTTAATCCCAGCACTTGGGAGGCAGAGGCAGGTGGATTTCTGAGTTTGAGGTCAACCTGGTCTACAGAGTGAGTTCCAGGACAGCCAGGGCTATACAGAGAAACCCTGTCTCAGGAAAAAAAACAAAACAAACAAACAAACAAAAAACCCCAGAGAATCCACTCTCCAAATCTATACTAGATACTTTGGGGAATCTTCGAGGAGGTTCAGGCAGTTATTTATGAGAATTCACCAACAAGAAAGGCAATAAACAAGTGAATCAAAATGTAATCATAGGTTTACAGAGATTTAACACACTGTAACATTTTTAAGTATATATGTACACAGGCACATACACGCACACAAACACACACACACACACACACACACACACAGAGAAAGAGAGAGAGAGAGAGAGACAGAGAGACAGAGAGAGGGGGGGGAGAGGGAGAGAGAGAGAGAGAGAGAGAGAGAGAGAGAGAGAGAGAGAGAGAGAGAGAGTCCATATGTACACTGTAAAAAGCATAGTCAGCATTCAGAAGGTCTGAGGTCGAGTCACAGTTCTACACTTATTTGATCCTTAACAAAATCCAAATTCTTAATCTGTAAAATAATATTGGTTGTAAATATTCTGATAGTTTGTTCTGAACATTAAGTATCATAATGTACTTTATAAAATGGTACTCTAACTTTTATTGCCTAAATATTTAGGCAATGCCAAATACTTAGTTAAAAGAAACATTAGGGTTGGGTGGTGGTGGCTACACAGAGAAACCCTGTTTCCAAAAACCAATGTGTGTGTGAATGTGTGTGAGTGTGTGTATATGTATATGTGTGTGTGTATATGTGTGTGAGTATGTGTGTGTGTATGTGTGTGAGTGTGTGTATGTGTATGTGTTGTTAAATGGGCTGAACAAAGACTAGAAAGGCTTTCTTGATGGGGTGAATGTTACACAGAATTTAAGGAACAAAGAAAGCACAAAGCACATGGGTGGTGGGTGGGGGCACAGGATTGGGAATCCCATTCACCCTGCTTTAGAACTGGGTTGGAACAATGTGACTTACTGAGCTGGAGGACAGCTCACCTTGGCCTGTATGCTTGGCAGGTAGCTAGTAGTTGCTGAAGACATGGCCGGCTGTGGACATTAACCTCCACCATTAGGAGCTTCAGTTGATCTAGGGGGTAGGTAAGCCCTCTGCCTGGCTCCGCGACGGGGTGCTACCTGAGGGCAGCAGCAACCCTTGGAGTGTTAGCTTTGGCTGATTTGGACGCTAAAGAATGGAAGCCTAACAAGATCAAACAGAAACACAGAGCTCAACCCTGTTTGGCAGCTTCCTGAAATGACCTTTCGAGTGTTGAGTGTCTGAATTCGGGTCACGCGATCAGCACAGCCACAGAACAGTGATCATTTTCCCACCTGTGTCCAACCTTGGAGAGTGGTTTATATTAATACTGAATAGCATTGGAAGCCACCAGCAGTGGGCAGAGGAGAGCTATCAGGTTCTCAGTTCTATCAGTAAGATTGACTGGGAATTCAAGGGCAAACCAAAGAGGAGTGCAGGTCCGATGACCATGTGCTGGACACACGCTGTGATAGGCACTACTCTAGGTTCTATTGAAACAGTAAATGTAAATAGAGTATAAGACTTACTCCCAGACTCTAATCAATTAAAAACATGTAGCTAAGATACATATACATAACTGTAATGATGGTGATGGTGGTCCTGATGATGGTCCAATAGAATAGAAATGAAAAGTCTGGTAGACAATAGGGGACTAGAATAAAACCCAGCATATCTCCTCTACCCTACATACAGAGCAATGTTTTCTTCGTCAATCAGTTTGATTTTTTTTATTACCATATATTAAGCAGTCATCAAGTTTGATGTCTTTGAGGTGTAAATGCAGAGGAATTATTATAAATAATTAATTCTTTTAAGAATCATATAACTTTTTCTAAAAGAAGAGCTGGGTGTTGCGGTTCACACCAATCATCCCAACACTCAGGAGACTGAGTATGAGGACAGAACATTTGAGGTCAGGTTGGATTACAGAGCAAACCCTGTTTGGGAAGGGAGAAAATGACCTGGGGGTGTAGTTCAGTGGTAGAGTAGTCGTCTAGTGTTACAAAGCCCCGAGTCTGAACTGTGGCACTCCAAAAATAAATTTAAGATAAAGAGAGAGGGGTGCCGGAGAGTATCTATTTCAACAATTCTATTTCATGGATTAGGAATCGAAGGTCAAAGGTATAAAGTGATTTGTTGTAAAAGACAGAAACAGAACTTGGTTTTCATGGTTCTTAATCCTATAATGATCTACCACGCTGGACTTGAAAAGATGTTTATAAGGAGTATTAGAGGAAGCATAATCTCCTACTTTCCACCTTAGGGAAGTGGTGGCATTTTGGTGCCATTAAGAGGCTGATGCAGACTCCTCTAAATTGTAGTGTTCACTTGTAAAGTTACAAAACTCAAACATGCTTTATGCTCTGATTTTTTTAAAATTGAAACTATATTTTGTTGCCAATAAGTATACATTTCTAATTTTATTCATTCACTTTTATTAGAGGCATTTTCTTTTTAATTTTGCTTGACAGTTAATTTCCTCCTCCTACTCTTCCTCCTTCTTCCCTTCTCTCTTTCTTTTTGACAAGGACTTGTACACCATACTGGCTTTGAACTTACAACATAGCTGAAGATGACCTGCAACCCTTCTCCTCCAGCCTCTGCCTTCTGGGTACAGATTATAGGCGTGCACTGCTGTGTGCTGTGCCCAGGGTGTGCTATGCTAAAGATTAAGCCCAGGGCTTTCTTCAAGTTAGGCATGAACACCACCAGCTGAACTACATCCTCAGCCCCTAATTTTGCTTCTATCCTAATTTCTGATAGTGAAGCACAGAGATGTGAATAATATGTGTGCACAACTGACATAAAAACCACAGAGAATAAACAAAATTTTAGAATTAATCTCTAAAAGACTATCCACTGCAACTCAACCTACCCAGTAGGCGTTGCTGAATTTGTATTGCTTGTTGGCAAGATTCCGCATTTAATTATTTGAAAAAATTAGAAATATTTAAGAATATAAAACAGATTGGCTAAAAGTAGTTACTTGCAACTAACATGCGGCACACTAGGCTAGAGTTTCTAAAAGTATATTTTGAATACTCTGGCATCAGAATTAAAGATCCTGTAATACGTAGACGCATGAGGCTCCCCTTCGTATATTTCTCACTGATGTTGAATAAAGATGCATGAAGGACTGGAGGTCCCTGGCTGAGGCTGAGCGTGATCCTCCCCAGGTCCTGGACAGATCCAGTCCTAACTACGTTCCACATGACTGATGGTTTATCTAACTTGAGCAATCCGGAGAGAGACCTTGGATGGCCAAGTCCCCCGCAGTTTATTTCCCCAGCAGTCCGGATGTTGTAACCCTGACTAGGGGAGTACCTGACGCCACCCAATCTGTTCTTCGCAGTGTCATTTCCGCTTTCCACTCGGGCTAGCTGTTCAGCCACCTGCAGCACCACACCTCTCAAGGCTTCGATTAACTGCTGCTCGATTTCTGGGTTGCAAATAAAAGACAAAGAAGTCATTTAACGAAATTCATTCAAATTTATCTTTTAACAGATTATTATTATTATTATTATTATTTGGTTTTTTTTCGAGACAGTGTTTCTCTGTGTAGCCCTGGCTGTCCTGGAACTCACTCTGTAGACCAGGCTGGCCTCGAACTCCAAAATCCGCCTTCCTCTGCCGCCCCAAAGTGCTGGGATTAAAGGCGTGCGTTACCGCCATAGGCTTAGTTCTGTACTCTAAGCGCTTTACAAAAGTTTCAAAGCACCTTACAAAATGCCTACGAGTGAAATTGGTAAAATGTAGGAGGGAGCAAAATGGACAAAGTTCTTGTTAACATTTTGAAAAAGGATATATGTTAGCGTTGTTAATTCTTGGCATTTGGGTCTGAAAAGTAAAATTACCATGTGAGCCACTTACTCATCACAGTGAATTTAGCCTAAGCCTCACTTTATGGTTAATAAGCACATGTAACGGTAGCACTCAGTTAACCGTGACTTAACCCAACTCTGGCTAATTCGCCCCAAGCATCCGTTTCACTGCGCATTCTTTACACTTTCCCCTGGGATATTTCATGACACATTGGATACTAACTGCAGTAAAACGAAATATTCAGAAGGAAGGCATATGCCAACAGTACGAAATATGAAACGCTCTTCTTTAAGTAAAGACCATAAAACCAGTCAGGTGTCAGACCTGAGCTGTATTTCTGTCAAGAAAAGCACATTTTTACGTTCGAGGTTTTTTAAACTCTTAAAGATATAGTATGCGTAGTTTTAATATATAAATGTAAAGCAAAGTGCAGGCGCTAATCAGCTATGCTCACTTTGCAAACTAAATACCGTCTCCAGCTAATGATGCCCTGCCCTGACCCCGAGCGACCACAGGAGCCTTAGGATTAGGAAAATAAAGAGGCTTGGCCACTAGTGGGTGGGTGGGAGGGAGGGAGGGAGGGAGGGAGGGAGGGAGGGAGGGAGGGAGGGAGATCCTGTTTGCGGGCTGATTGGAGCGGAGCGGAGCAGTAGGCGGTACCGCTGTGATGTCACCTCGAGGTTAGCCCCACCCCCAGCTCCGCTGTAATCAATAAGCGTTCTAGCATGGCCCTCCGTCAAAAAACCGCATCCCCACTTGCTCTGAAATAAACACTCTTCTGTTTTAGATTCCGAACGTTGCAAACAGAGGAGAGGACCGTGCCGCTACAGTCTCTGTGAGCGAGACCCCAAGTCCCACTCGTGCGCATGCGCTGCAGGCTATACGCTAAGCCGAGACCGGAAGTACTGCGAAGGTAATGTGCGCATGTACCGGAAGCTATCCTTTTGAGTAGTGGAAGGAGGACTGCTAGTGAAGCGCATGTGTCTGTTTGTGGCTTGTATTCGTGGGGGACTGCAGTTGTCCAGGGCCTCCAAGAAGAACAAACTTAAATCGTCGGCTTACTCCCTCCCTCCCTCCCTTTCGTCTTTCCCCAGAAGAGAACTTTTTCTTCTGTTTTAATTTCTATTATACTCTCAGTTCTTTTTAAAATTAGACTTCTCTTGCTAGATGCAACCCATTAGGAAGTTGCTGAGGGGCTGATAAAAGGCCAAGATTTTTTTTTTAAAGACTTATTTTTTTTTTAAAGACTATTTTTATATTGTCTGTATGAGAGCCTGCATGGTTGGTACCTGGTGCATACCTGGTGCCTGTGGAGCCTAGAAGAGAGCGTGGGATCCTCTGGACCTGTAACTAAGAATGTGAGCTACCGTGTGGGTACTAGGAACCGAGCTCGGGTCCTCTGTAAGAGCAGCAATTAACCTCTGAGCCATCTCTTCAGCTTTAAGCCAGAGGTTTCTCTCCCCCTCTTTCCCTCTCCTTCACTCTCCCCCTCTCCCTTTCTCTCTTCTCTTTTATTTTGCAAAATATCAGGATGAACAGTTTCTTAAATTTTATATGTTTTAGGAGTAATTCCATAGCTACCACCAGATTGAGAGTATTCCATACATGTCTTACCCCACATGAGATCTAGAGAGATCCTCGGGAAACTGAATCCAGCTGCTTCCTTATCCAGGCCTCCTCCTAGAGGAAACCTAGAGGTCTGGAAATTCCTAGTCCAGTATAATCAGCCGTGGAACCCCGGAGAAGTAACTTGTTTCTCAGAAGGCGCAGTGATATACACATTCAGAGGAATTCGTTGACTTGGAGCACAGCTAGCCTGTGGCTGTTACATGTTTCAGCCCTTGCTTATGCCCAGTGAGCCTCAGTCAGAGCAGAGCTGTGGAGAAGTGTCCCTCCTGAGGAAGGGAAAGACCGAAAGCAGAACAGGAAATTTCCTAAAGCGGCTGGAATATTCTGACCCCAGCTTCAAGAGAGGCTATGTGTGATTACAGTTCAAGGCCACTGTGAGCTTTATAGTGAATTCAAACCAGCAGTGGGGCATAGGGAGACCCTTTCTCAAAGAGGAGAGAGAGAGATGCAGCCCAGGGACAGATGACAGAGTACTTTCTTAACACAGGTAAGACCCTCAGGGCAACCCTCTGAGTCACAAAAAGGAGTTCCTACTTTTCCACATGATTTCATCTTAACTTTTATTTACTTTTTTAAAGATTTGTTTATTTTATATATGTGAATACACTTTCGCTGTCTTCAGACATACCAGAAGAGGGCATCAGATCCTATTACAGATGGTTGTGAGCCACCATGTGGTTGCTGGGAATTGAACTCAGGAAGAGCAGTTAGTGTTCTTAACTGCTGAGCCATCTCTCCAGCCCCTGTCTTAACTTTTTAGTAAAGGGTAAATCCTGTCTAAAACTGTGAGAAAGTGGTCTCTAAGTAACCCTGGGCTGATAGAAATGACTTTCGTGAGCACTAAGCTAACTGATTTCTGTCGCCCTCTCCGAGGGTTGGAGAAGTCACCCTCCCGTGGTGATTGGCAGTGGAAGCAAGCCTGAGATGCCCCACCTTGTGCCAATTGGGGATGTCACCATTTATTTTCAAGGATAATCATGGGTTGTTGTCTTTGTGCAGATGTCAATGAGTGTGCCCTTCAGAATCACGGCTGTACTCTCGGGTGTGAAAACACCCCCGGATCCTATTACTGCACATGCCCTACAGGATTTGTTCTGCTTCCTGATGGGAAACAATGTCACGGTAAGCCACAGCAAGTCATCACTGCTTTATTTTATTTTCAGCAATGTCCCTAAGGTGGCTGTGATCGGAGTTGGTGGTCTTCAGTTAGCAGTGTGCATCAGACTTACTTGGGCTTATATTTTACTTTGCTTTATAAAACATGGCTAGTTGAAGCTGGACATTGTGGTATGGTTTGTAATCCCAGCACTCTGAAGGTGAAGGTAGGAGGATCACAAGTTCAAGGCCATCTTGGTCTACAAAGAAGAACTTTGTCTTAAAGACCAACAACCACATGTATAACTAGGCTCTATTACAGGCCTATTGAAAAAAAGAAAAGAAGGAAGGAGTGGCCCCTGGTTCTGGAAAGGCTCAGTGCAGCAGTGTAGGGGAATACCAGGACAGGGAAGTGGGAAGGGGTGGATGGGGGAACAGAAGGAGGGAAGAGGGCTTATGGGACTTTCAGGGAGGGAGGGATCAAGGAAAGGGGAAATCATTTGAAATGTAAATAAAGAATATATTGAATAAAAAAAAGAAAAAAAGAAACTGAATGAGACATGAAGCAATACAGTGTTTTAAAATTTTTAAATGGAAGCACAAGATAACAATATAGGTTTTTCTTAAATATTGTAAATAAAATGAAATAATTACATTTCAAAAAAAGAAAAAAAAGAAAAGAAAAACTTCAGGGTGAGGGAAATAAAACTATATAAACAAACACAGATTTCTATTTTAATTTATATTATCTAATATTTCACTGTGTAGCTTTAAAAGAGAGGCATATAATAACCAGTGGTGGTGCATTATTACACCTGAAAATGAACTATAATCCCCTAGTGTGATATCTGTCAGTTTTTAGATACAATCACAATACTACAGTTATAAGCCCTAACATTGAAAATAATTCTTAATAGCATCAAATATCAATTTTTCTATTATGTGTCTGTATAAAAAACTAATAAGGGGCTGGAGAGATGGCTCAGTTGTTAAGCGCACGGACTGCTCTTCCAGAGGTCCTGAGTTCAATTCCCAGCAACCACATGGCAGCTCACAACCATCTGTAATGGGATTCGATGCCCTCTTCTGGTGTGTCATGAAGACAGCTACAGTGTACTCATATAAATAATAAATCTTTAAAAAAAAAAACTAATAAAAACAAAACCTTCAAGTCTACATAAGCTTGTGCTGCAGAGGGTGTTGCTAGGTTACACCATCCTTAAAAAGTGCTCTCCATAACAGATTTGTTTGAATAGCATGTTTTAACCTGATGCGTCTGTCTCTCATACACTCTTCTTATCCCTCAGATAGTGGTAATTAAATTAGCTATTTTTATTTACTCCAGAGCTGCTTGCTTTGTGGGCTTTGTCAGCTGCACTTTCTCGATGTCCCTGAAATGCTCTGTGACTTGCAATTACAACTGTAGACTGGATTAGAGTCGGCATTGTTGTTTCTTGGCCAGAATACATTATAAGTGTATTTGTACTTCCACCAAGACATAGGTATGCCCTGTGGTTCCTTTGTATGTGAGATTAGTCAGTGTCCATTCATCTGTTACAGAGCTCACCAGTCACATTTTAATATTTCCTAGATCTATTATTTCACCAATAGTTTTGTAGTAATATTCTTGTCCTTCCATTTCTAATTATTAATTAGAAAGCTTTTATAAAGGAAACTGTCTCATTAACTGTTTTCCCAAGACACAATTCTTACAGTATAGGGCAAAACAAATGTGAAACTTTGTATTTAGAGGATATAATTTGCTAGTGAATTAGTAATTTCTAGTTTGGAGGGGGCATTGATATTAGAATGTACTTTAAAAAAAGAGGAAAAAAGGAACATTGTGAATTCCTGTGGATCCCCCAGTGTGAATTTAGGACTGCATAGTCAGATATTCCTTTAGTCCTGGTTTTCAGTTCACTCTTAGCATGACTAATGTTCAGACACGTGTTTGAAATCATGCTTATTATGTAGCTTTGTATCAGATGATGGAGAATAGGTCTATCTGTAAATCATTCTGGTTTATGAAACCAGAATCATTGAAATTGATGGATAATGAATAATGAATTTTTTGGAAATTACCTATCATCATTGCACATATAAGACTTGCTTTTGACCTATTACTAAATGCTCTGAAACACTGGGTATAAATGGATTGAATATAGGACCCATCATATGCCAACAAGAACACGTACAGTTTTGCTTAATTCTCAAAGCTTCTAGAACTTTTTTTAATGATAGATATTTAAAGTTTGTATTCAAATTTATTGGAGTTAATTTTTATACAAGATATAGAGTAGCATCTAAGTTTGCTTAAATCACTATGCTGTTATTTCTATATTACTGTTGAACTTTCATATGCACACCCATTTAAAAAAAAAAAAACAACCTTGTGTGCCCTGGAAGGGTTTTCTCATTAGGTTTGTTTTGACCCAGTCTCATTAGGGTGGTGTAGGTGGCCCTGACCTTCAGGTTCTCCTGCCTTAGCTTTCTGTGGCTGGGATTACAGGCTCCCAGGTGGAGCCTTTTCTAACCTGAATTTTCTATCCTTTCCTGATATCATCATCGGTCTTTTCCTGGTCCCATTTCCCAGTGCTCTGAATTTGTACAATAGCACACATACACAGTGTATTCCTATGCATGTATCATAAACTTTGATATTTGTTGAGAGCCTTTTGTTTCTCTTCCAACATTTAACCGTCACAGAATACCTTTACTGCTTCCAATATTTGTAATCTCCAGAATCACTTGGTAAATTTCTATGTAAAATATTTTTGTAATACTTTAAAAATATTATTCAAAGTAGGAGAAACTCATAAGAGATTGGAGACAGTTCCTTGTTTTAATATTCCTCAATACTGTGGTGTCTCATAAATGTTTGATTTTTTTTTTATTCCACTTTCACCTTTTGGAGTAGCAACTCATTGTAACAAATTTTCACAACCAATTTAACACTAATCTTGCTTTGTTCTTCTTAATTAGAACTCATTTCCTGTCCTGGCAACGTATCAGAGTGCAGCCATGGCTGTGTCCTGACGTCAGATGGTCCCCTGTGCATCTGTCCTGCAGGTTCAGTACTTAGGACGGATGGGAAGACATGCACTGGTGAGTTTATTGGCTTATTGACTTACAATATGAATCTTATAAGAGACACTGAAATTTTTACTCTATTGTTTGCCAAAGCAGACTAGGTCTTCAGTTATGTATTGAAAGTCACTTATGTAACAGATTAATAGATAAATTTGGGAGGTTTTTAAGACAGCAGAGTGTTTTCTAGAAGTTCTTTGACATTGTTAGTCCTGAACTAGCATTATTAGTTCCTAGCAGTGTGGTGTAAACCCCTCCTGTGACCTTAGTGCTGCCGAAGCACGCAAAGCGCTCAGCCTGTGGGAGGCCACTAATAACCTCAGGCTTGTCTCTTCCTAGAGACTTAAGCACACAGAAGTCTGGACAGAACTCAAGATTAGTGGAAGAGTTTTAAGTAGTTTTGAATTGTTTAAATAAAATCTGCAAAATATGAAGACACGTATTTGGTGGGATTTACTATTACCCAAATCTAGAATTGAAAATAAAGTGAGTTAAGATCATTGAAAAACAAACAAACAAAGAAACAAACAAACAAAAAAGGCCCAAAGTCAAGAGGCCCAAAATGTATGAGATAGAAAAATTGTATTACCCAGCAGTAGAGTTAGGACAGACTCAAAGGCGGCTGCCAGTGCATGTGTTCCTGAACCCAGTGGTGGGACACAAGGATGAGGACCAAAGGAATGTGAAGGGTTAACATCAGAATGCTGGGTTATGGGGAGGAGGATGCTGTGACTGACAGTTCCTCCAAACTCTGAAGATACACTTGATGGCAACAGTATCAATAATTAAGAAAATGGGTGTAAAGGACACACAGTTGGTTCCACAGAGTATTTTCCAGAAAAAAAAAGTTACATTTTGTGTGATATAACATCATTACCCATGGCTGGTTTTTGTAGGTTGTTCATCACCTGATAATGGTGGGTGCAGCCAGATGTGTCTTCCTCTCAGCCCAGTATCCTGGGAATGTGGTTGCTTTCCTGGGTATGACCTACAATTGGACCAAAAGAGCTGTACTGCTTCAGGTTAGTCTCTCCTTGAAAATGAGATTACACAAAAATAGTATTTCGTTAGAAACATACAAAGTTAAATTGCTTCTGGATTTCTGGTAGAAAATATGATTTGAAAAGAAAATGTTGGAAGTAGAATGAGTCTTGTTTTAGTTAAGGGGCATCCAGACACTTATAGTAGGGTCAGCTGACTTTAGTAGATGGGAGACCATCACAGGGAATGGTTTTTAAAGCGCTTTAGCGTGAACCGATGTTTAATAAATATTTTTTGACTGATTTGATTTTGATCTCTCTGGTAAGTATAGTAATCATAACACTTTGACAAGTTCTTTTTCCTTCAACTTTCATGTGAAGTTGTGTGCTTCAACTGCTTCTTTTCATCTGCTGATATTGCATCTTTTCTATCTTTCACGACCCTTGGAATCTTAGATTTCTACCGAATTGCTTTTGTCTGTTGAGGGTTGCTGGTGTTGATAATCTGAGATGCTGTAATTCTGATTCTGTGATTGCCTAAGTCTGATCTCAATACTCTTAACTCCATAGGTCTTGGGTAATAAAACATAATGAACCTAGAGAATGATTAGGGAGCCTTATAATTCAAAGGATTATATGATCCCCTTTCAGAAGAGCACCCAGCTATGGAAAATGAATTAATGAATTCATCCCTTGTAAGTGAAGGAGGTTACAGCCAAAAGATCTGAGTGATTTGTCTGTGCTTTGAGTTAATGCCACCCTTTTCTATAAGTAAGGCCCTGGGATTAAATCTTGCAGTGACACTTTGCAAGGGGCAGGGAATGTCTTTCCACCTGTCTTTGCCTACATAACCCTAGTGGGAGATTGAGTAGACCAGTACTGCAGGAGTTAAAGAAGATTGTGCAGTGAAAAGCAAGAGTCACAAATGCCATAGGTTTTGAAGCATTTTCAGTTCAACCGTATCTGAAATTTTTGTTAACAGGACCACAGCCATTTTTACTGTTTGCAAATTCCCAGGACATCCGACACATGCATTTTGATGGAACAGACTACAAAACTCTGCTCAGCCGGCAGATGGGAATGGTTTTTGCCTTGGATTATGACCCTGTGGAAAGCAAGGTACACTTTTTCTTTTTAAATGCATGAACAAATTATGAAGGTGGAGGAGTTTAGCTTCACTGATGGCTTGGCCTACTTGAAAATGCTCTGCCACACTCACAGTATTAGACCTGGAACAAGTTAAATATATGCATGTGAGGAACATTTAGAACGCCTGTGCTCTGATACCTCTACCCTGTTCCTCATGACTGCCTTCCCGGGCAGACTGTGCAACATCCTCCTTTCAGGTGCCTCTGCGAGGGGGACCAGCATGATGCTCGCCCGTAGCTGTGCTTCCCATCAGGAGGGCTTTGATTATTTGCTAGTATGAGCAGAGGGTGGATTGGCCCTCGAGCATAAGAAGTTGTGATGGTTTGTATATACTTGGCCCAGGGAGTGGCACTATTAGAGGGTGTGGCCTTGTTGGAGGTGGTGTGTCACTATGGGTGTGGGCTTTAAGACCCTCCTCCTAGCTGCCTGGAAGTTAATATTCTGCTAGCAGCCTTCAGATAAAGATGTAGAACTCGCAGTTCCTCCTGCACCGTGCCTGCCTGGACGCTGCCATGTTCCTGCCTTGATGATACCGGCCTGAGCCTCTGAACCTGTAAGCCAGCCCCAAGTAAATGTTGTCCTTATAAGACTTGCCTTGGTCATGGTGTCTGTTCACAGCAGTAAAACCCTAAAACAGAAGTATAAATTAGTAATTGACATTTGATATAAGTCACCAGGAGAGAGGACCAAATAATTTCTTAAATATGAAAATCGGTGAACACGATTCATGATTCTGTGAAAACAGCAGCCTAACATATAATGGTTTATGTAAATGATACTGAGCATAAGTCAGGTGGCTGTTCGCTGTTCTCATGATTAGTGTTCTCATTTTCTTACTACTCAAGCTGTGGTCTTTGGCCCATTTAGAGCTTATTAAAACTGCAGAATTCTAGGCTCCACCCCAACCACTGAACTAGAACCTGCATTTTAACGAGACCCCAGGTGATTTGTTTAAGAGAGAGGGATTAAACCACTTCTGGTTACGTGTCTTCAGAAGCAGCAGAGTCTGTCTCATAGCCTGCGTTTCCACATAGAAAGCACTTTGCAGCTGCAGAGTTGGGCAAGATGAAGGACTCAAGATGAAAGGAACTCAGGAAATGGCTGACCGAATGCCCTCATGTTTGCAGTCAGGGAAGTTGAGGCTTTATGCCTCATCCGAGTCAGGTAAGCAAGCGAGCACCCATGTTTTCTGAATTGGCCTGAAGAGAGAGGAGGACTGGACCAATGCAGATCCAGCCTGGCTTGCGTCCCCCATTCCATTGCAGATCACTGCTTTCTGTCCGCTGTAGAAGCTACCAGGGGTTAAGTAGAAATGCTATGTCACCAAACAATGGTCAAAGATAACTAAATTAACAGTGTAGGGACTAAGGGTGTGTGTGTGTGTGTGTGTGTGTGTATAAGAGAGAGAGGGGTGGGGAGGAAGAAAGAGACACAGAGTCTTAGGGTTTCTCTTGCTGTGAAGAGACACCATGACAGTGGCAACTCTTACAAGGAAAACAGTTCACTGGGGCTGGCTTACAGTTCCGAGGCTTAGTTCATGGCTGTTATGGCGGGAAACATGGCAGCATGCGGGCAGACATGTCGCCGGAGAGGTAGCTGAGATACATCCAGATCAACAGGAGGAGAGACCGGGGCCTGCCATCTGGAACCTCCAAGCCCACTCCCCGTGACTCACTTCTTCCAACAAGGCCACACCTCCTGGTAGTGCCACTCCCTGTGACCAAGCATTCAGATCTGTGAGCCTGTGGGGGCCATGCTTGTTCAAACTACCACACAGAGATTAATTCGCCCAAGATGACACGTATTCGGGAGCAGCAGACCTGGGACTTATTTTTTGTAGTTACATCTGTCTATTTCTGATAAAAAAAAAGTGACCTGAAGACCTGCTAATCCTTCATGCATATTCTACATTAATATTTAGAATACAAGCCAGAAATGCCTGGTTCTCTCTTGCAGATATATTTTGCACAGACAGCCCTGAAGTGGATAGAGAGGGCTAATATGGATGGCTCCCAGCGAGAAAGACTTATCACGGAAGGAGTAGACACGCCAGAGGGCCTTGCCGTGGACTGGGTTGGCCGGAGGATCTACTGGACAGACAGTGGGTATGCTGCTTGCTTTAGTTTTCTGTCGTAGGAGATGGAGGTGAGGGCACAGGTGATACTACTGGCTTGTCCTCTACTCTGAATGCAGAGAAATACTGCGGGCCACTTGGTGAGGATGAGAGATGGCTCTATTGGTGCTTGGTGGTGCCCCACCCCACCCTTCCCCACCACCAAGCAAGGCACTCCTTTCACGGGACAGGGTCCACAGGGATAGGACTTCCAGGACCAAGGACTGGTATGGGCTTTGCGGTTCAGACCATTGTCAACAGCGCAGCCTCAAACCCGGCTGAGCACAGTCAGGAAACGCTTGTATGAGGCGCTCTCCTAGGAATCTCCCAGAAGACACGATAGAGAAAGCGATGGGATCCATCTCTGTGGACAGCTCTCAGTTTAGCTGAGAAGAAAAGACAGATCTTCCCATTTTACAAAGTCTTGGTGTAGACAGAGGTAATGGAAGTGTCGGGCCATGCATAAATACTTGCCAACAGACAGAAAGGTACAGGCAGGCCGACGGATCAGTGGGCCCCACCCCTTCGTCTTACAGCCCAGAGCTGCTAAGGTTGTCCCGGGTTGTTAACAAGCTTGTGAATGACAAGTCTTCCCTAAAATCCTTGCCCTGGCTCCTGCTGAACAGGCATGAGAGAAAGATCCGAAACTTCCTGGAGATGGGGTCAGAGGTCAGATAGAGTGGGCTTCTTCCCTTAGGGTAACAGGAGAAACAATGTTGGGACATTTCTGTCCTCTCAGTCCCCTCTGTCCCTGTAGCCTGTGGCCTCTATGAGCCAGAGAAGAAACAGGGCTGGACAGGAGGAGGCTAGAAGAGGGAAGGGGCTCCCTCCTGCGTGATGCTGAAGGAAGCCCACTCCCGCGCTGCTGGCGGGGAAGTATGAACCAGACCCCCTCTCAAGATGGTGTGAGAGGGGCCATGATGTGCTCTGTTTCTTCCAAGTATCTGAAAAGCACAGAGTGGGTAGTGAGCGTTCTGAGCATCTGGGGCTGACACGGCCACGTGAAAAGAAAAGAAAATCAACTAGGAGTTCATGTCCGGGAGAACAGAAGTGCCGACTCCAAGAGCAGAGTCCCAGGGACTGTCCACGTGGGCTTGTGCGCAGCCGCTCTGTGTACAGAAAGTCTTTGGTTCTAGAAAACAGACAGGTTCTTCACAGTGAGCCAGATGTGCCAAGTGGCGTGCGGCCGCCAGTGAAATCCCCAGTGAAATGCAGTCCGCGTCCAGGTTGGCCGTGGCTTTCTATTCAGTTGCTCCTTTAGCCTTCTCCTTCACCTTTCACTGTTTGTACATCTGTCTATTAAATAATTGAAGTGTACCAGATACTGCGCTAAGAGTGTTCCATCCAGGATACTATTAAGTCCTAAATAGGTATGCTTTCATATCTCTTAAAGATCAAAAGAATTTATAATCAAAGTGCTAAAATAACTTTCCCAGGATTTAACAGTGAACTCAAGGTTAGCCATTTCCAGAGGCAGTTCCTGACTCATCACAGAAATGAGCTGGGGTGGTACTTGGGGTAGAAATGCATTTAGCACTAGAAGGCTTGGGTTCAAGCCCCAGGACCACAAACCTTCCTAGAGGGGTACTGTCAGGAAACAGGATGGGTGAGTGTCATTCAGCGTCAGGTCGGGTAAGACCCAGAGTCACAGAGTAGATTCAAATCAGCTCCTGCCAAAACGATTATACCCATCATAATAACAGCCTTCTCCATGTTGAACTGACTTAAAAGGATGTTCTCCCTGTCAGCTGTGGGTAATAACAGAGCTAGTACGTGGTTGTTTCCAAAGTGTAAACGTTTATCAGGGTTACAGATGTCAACAGCTCTCAGCAACTCTGAGGCAGCTCTCTTCCCATTTCCACACATTCAGGAGGCACCTCTAATTTTACCAGTGTGTGATTAGTGCCTACTGCCCGGGCAGTGCCTTCAGATGGGCACAGCTGGAGCCTGCAGAACCAGACCTCACGCATGTCCCCCAGCCCACTGACTTCGGCAATAACAAACCCTTCTTAAGTCCCCTCCGCTCTCAAAGACAGCTGCTTAAGCAAAACCTTTAATTTGTCTGGAAATGAAAGGTTTGTAGTTTTAAAACCTTGATATTAGACTTTAATCTAGATATTAGATTATGTGGTATCTCTAAGTCAATGAAAATGGAAGAGGGGTGGCTGTATTGGTTGAGAGAAAAAACATTGATAATTCTATGAAATTATTAATTAACATTAAGGAGTCCTGACCTCTAAAGTCGTAAAGTTGAGTCATAAAGGAAGATACATGCGTGCTTGTTCTTTGGGGCACTCTCTGGAGAGAGAGCTCCAGGAGCATACAGTGCACTCTCTGTGGAGAGAGGCTCCAGGGGCATACAGTGCCCCACAGGCTTTGCCTTCCTAGCACCAATCCTGGGGCCTCTGCTCTGCTTTTGGCCTGAACTGAACAGCACCATGGGGAGCTCAATCCTCACTGCCTAACTCCTGCTCCAAGCAGTTGAAAACTTAAGTGATGTAACAGTGAGATCAGAGAGGGTGCTTTTATTACTGCTGGTCACACAGTTCAGAAGGAGACAAATATACCTTAAGGACCTGAAACCATGGGAAGCCAAGTGAGGGATAAGGGCTGGCCACAGCACACCCTGAAGCCCGTGTAAATCCTCCCCCAACACACTATCCCACTATCCTTACACTAGCTTGTGTCTTCTTCTCATGGCCTGTGACCTGGCCTCCTAGTCTCTGGCTTCTGTGAGTTCCAGCAGGAAATGGAAGGTTGTGAAAAGAAAGAGACTAAATAACCACTTGCCTCTTGGCTTTGTCTCTGCCAGCCTGCTGACAGCCCCCCTTTATCCTGTCCCGTGCCTGGGATCAATAAGGGGTGCTAGCTAACTGGTTTTTTGTTTGTTTGGTTGGTTGATTTTTTTTTTTTCAAGATATGGTTTCTCTGTGTCTCCCTGGCTGTCATGCAACTCACTTTTTAGACCAGGCTGGCCTCGAACTCACAGAGATCCACCTATCTCTGCCTCC
The DNA here is from genome assembly GCF_947179515.1 of Apodemus sylvaticus. Classification (NCBI taxonomy): domain Eukaryota; kingdom Metazoa; phylum Chordata; class Mammalia; order Rodentia; family Muridae; genus Apodemus; species Apodemus sylvaticus. Next base: position 32,866,837 of record NC_067475.1, read on the forward strand.
CAAGTGCTGGGATTAAAGGTAAGCACCACTGCTGGGCTGTATTTTTTTTATGTAGAGAGCTTGCTGGTACTAACTTGATGAGTGTGTGTGTGTGTGTGTGTGTGTGTGTATGTGAGAGAGAGAGAGAGACAGAGAGAGACAGAGAGAGACAGAGAGAGAGAAAGACAGAGACAGAGGGGAAGGGAAAGAGAATGTTCATGTATCAGCATGAGAAAAGGAAAATCTTAGTTGAAATGATGAGTTAACACCTTCCCGCTTACATCTACCTCGTAGGAAGTCCGCCATTGGAGGGAGTGATTTGAACGGGAAGCATCATCAAATAATCATCAAGGAGAGCATCTCAAGGCCACGAGGGATAGCTGTGCATCCAAAGGCCAGGTAGGTATTGGTGAAAAGATGGAACCATTTATCTGAGTTTATGCAGTTGTTCATGTCTGTAGTGCTCATGGCCAGAATTTGTACTAAGACTTCAGTGGTCAATACAGTCAAAAGCCATTCAAATCTGTGAGTTTTGTTCACAGATCTTCAGAACCAGTATGTCTAACAACTTATATCCCTTCCTTGTCTCTTGGTTCTCATTAACCAACTATGCTTAATCCCATGAATCTACTTTTCATAATGTTGTCAGGACTAGAAAGATGGCTCAGTGGTTAAGAGCACTGACTGCTCTTCCAGAGGACCAAGGTTTGGTTTGTTCCCAGCACCCACATAACAGCTCACAACCGTCTGTAGCTCCAGTTCCAGGAGATCTCTTTTTTTTTTTTTTATTGAATATCATCTTCATTTACATTGCCAATGGAAAAACCTTTCCCGATTCCCCCCCCCCAGACCCCCAACCCCTCCTCCCACCCCCTGCCTCCACATATATGCTCCTTCACCCAACCCACTCCCACTCCGCTCCCCTCGATTTCCCTTTGTTGGGGCCTCTATTGAGCCTTTACCTGACCAAGGACCACTCCTCCCACTGATGCCCAACAAGGCCTTCCTCTGCCACATGTTTGTCTGGAACCATGTGTACCCCTTGGTTGATGGTTTAGTCCCTGGAAGTTTTGGGGCATCTGGGTGGCTGAAATCATTGTTCTTCCCATGGGGCTGTAAACTCCAGGAAATCTCTTGCCTCCACAGATACTAGGCATGAAATGTTATGCACAGACATACAGGCGAGCAAAACATTCTACATAAAAATTTTTAAAATCCTTTATTTGCAAAAATGATGGAAAAATCTGTGTTGTTTCTTCAGTGGAAAATAAAATTAAGAGTGTTGACTTATCGGCACTATTTAGAGAAATCTTAGGATAATTTCAAATGATAAGTCATTTCTAGAATCAGATAAGCAGAAATAAAAATTATGAAAAATTAGTAGATTCTATGCTACAAACTGAATTAACATTTCACATTTTGGCTTGAGAGTAGAGAATTAAGGAGAGTTTTTTTTTAGAGTTGTTAAAAAGCAAAGAGAAAAACAAATGCTTATTTGTTTTATTGGCCATTTCAATCAGACTGCTTAATGTCACACCAATATCTATTAAGTAGTCAATTGCAATCCCACTGGGTTCCAGTGGGTTAGAGCTGGCTCTCAGCATCTGGCCAGAACCTTGAAGTTTTTATTTTTGATGGAAATGTTATAGTGATCTCTGGATGACGTGTTAGTAGTAACTGATAATTGATCTGGAGTTGCTCAAATGGCCAAATCAAAGCAAACCCATCTTTAAACAAGCCAACAAGATATTAAACCAGATTGATATTTTTAAAAATGTGAAGTTAAAAATATCTTAGCAGGCACAGTACCTTGCTTAACTCTAGGAAACAGGTAAACATACTATTTCTTTTATATTGTAACTTAATATGTACATAATGTAAGGATGAGCTACCAAATTGTATGCATTTTGCTGCTAATTTACTGCTGTTCAGTCAGGTACAAATTTAAGTAATACTCTGCAGTTTCAAAAATCAGTTCCTTCTCCATCTAAAGGTCTGGCACCATTTTTTCTTTTTGTTCTAGATGCTTTATACAGGCCATAACTGAGGGTTTTCTTTGTTTTTGTTTTTAATTGTTTAACATGCACTGCTGCATTTTCTCCTTGCATATTTCTTGGCATACCACTTTTTAAAGTGATTTCTATTGGTTTTCTATGCTTTGAAAGAACGTAAGAATTTTTTCATGCAAATTTGACTTGTGAGTTTTCTTGACTGAAGGAGACTCTTCTGGACGGACACAGGGATGTCTCCACGGATTGAAAGCTCTTCCTTTCAAGGTTCTGGCCGGATCCTGATAGCCAGCTCTAATCTACTGGAACCCAGCGGAATCACGATTGACTACTTAACAGACACCTTATACTGGTGTGACACCAAGCGGTCTGTGATTGAAATGGCCAATCTGGATGGTTCCAAACGTCGAAGACTTATCCAGAATGATGTAGGTGAGGCTTCGGGCTGCATGATTTTTTTCATCTTTAGTTTACTTGTACTATTATTTTTTAAATCATGTACACGTATGTATGTGTTTGGGAATGTATGCATATGAGTGCATGTGACCACAACGGCCAGAGAGCGTGTCAGGTGCTCTGGAGCTGGAGTTTGCGGTGACGGTAAGCAGGGGGATGTGGGACTGGAAGCCCAGCATGGCTTCTCTGTACGAGCAGTGCTTGCTCACGAGAGCTGGGCGTCTCTCTAGCCTCTGGCTTCCTTGATTGAGTGCTGAGGAATGATAAATCCAGCCTGGGCTTGCACATGTTCACGTTTAACCAGACTAGAGAGTTCTCCAAGGATTGTAAAACGGAAAGATTACCCAAGCCCAAGCACTGGAATACTGGGTAAAATGTAGTATTATAGACTCACTTTTCTTCAAGATTTCCCCAAGTGAAACTGAAAACTTTTAATTTTTTTCTAACTTATTTAAGAATAAGAACCTTATTTCTTCTGTTTTTCTCTTCTTTTTTTCTTTCATTCTATAACAGTGATAATATCATTTTTAGGCACTGATGAATGTCAATTAATAACATGGGAAAATTAATCAAGGTACTTTTCTCCCCTGTTGCTTTTTTTTTTTAATTTTTAATTTTTTTGAGACAAGGTTTCTCTGTATAGCCCTGGCTGTCCTGGAACTCACTCTGTAGACCAGGCTGGCTTTGAACTCAGAAATCCACCTGCCTTTGCCTCCCAAGTGCTGGGATTAAAGGCATGCGCCACCACTGCCCAGCTCCCTGTTGCTTTTTAAGATTCTTCAAGGGAGATCATGAATTTTTATAAATATCATTAAAACACTGAGCCAGGGGCTGGAGAGATGGTTTAGTGGTTAAGAGCACTTGCTAGTCTTCCAGAGGACCCGAATTTGGCTCATAACCACCTATAACTTTATAAGCTCCAAGAGTTTTGACACTCTGCTCAGGCCTCTGCAGGTACCCACACGTACTCACACAAAGATATACACAGAACACACACACATACATGCACACACATGCACATACACACACACATGCACACACACGGACACGCACTGTAGCCTGTAAAAGAGCAGTGCAAAGGCAGTGGGAAATTGCCCCGGACTCAGGGAGTCTACAAGGACCCTTCTGACCCTTTGAACGCAGCCATGTGGTAAGAAGTGCCAGCATAAAGTGACTGAACCTAATGTTGAATTTACTAAGGAAACAGTAAATGTTCTTGAGTGAGAGATATATGTGAGAAGGCCGCCACTTCAGGGTAACCATTCAGATTACAGCACAGCGGTCAGGTTGGGGTCTAGAGAGAGGGAAATCAATGACAGGCTCAGTGCTAGTCCACACATCAGGGCATGAAGACCCAAACTACATTGCTATTAAACAGAGAAATAGAAGATTAGGGCATTAAAACGTACTGTGAATAAAACTTAGGGTCTGATAGCAAGTTGGTGTAAGGAAGAATGAGAACCTGGGAGTGTTGGGACAGAGGGCTTTAGGGATTTAGACGCTAGTTGGGAAGATCAAAAATCAGTCTCATTTAGCAAGGAACTAATAAAATAGTTAGATCTTCCTAATTCTCTTTAGTTTAGAGACAATATAACTTGAAATAAAGCAAGAAAGATACTTAAATTGTATATATTTCTAAGATTCCTCAAAACAGCCACATTCTTTACAAACAGTGATAACTTGCATCCTTAGTTAGACTATATCTATCCCTGCACTTGGCAGATACTCACAGGCTTCTGAGGTAGGTAGATATGTGAGCATTCCTAACCAGAAGAAGCCATTGCACTCTAGACCCAAAAACACAGTATATAATGTTCTAGTTTATTTAGTTTGGGACAGGGTTTCATATATTCCAGGTTGGATTTGAACTTTCCGTATAGTGGAGGATTGCCTTGAATTTCTGGTCCTCCTGCCTTTGTCTCCAGAATGCTGAGATGACAGGGCCTATTTAGATGGTGCTGGAGATTAAAGGGAGCTTAGCAAGTGAGAGGCAAGCCCTTCACCAGCCGAGGTAGACCCAGAGCCCTTGAGCGGAGATTTTTAATTGCAAGTGCTACTACAATCAGAGTAGTGCAACTCTCTCCTGAAGAGCAACCTTACATAATGTTCTGTTTCATTGTCTCCTCATCTCTAGAGCACCCTCCACCACAAAACATGCGGTGTGTTCTCCACTGACATCTCAGGATTTGATTTTTTTCTTCTTTTATGGATTTATTTTTATGGCTGTTTTGTCTGCTGCATGTAAGCCTGGGGCCATGGAGAGTATTGTGTCCCCTGGAACTAGAATGATAGACAGTTGTGGGACACTATGCTGGTGTTGGGACTCTATCCCAAGTCTCTGGGAGAGCAGTCAGTTCTCTTAACCACTGAGCCATCTTCTGAATGACAACCATTCAAGACTTAATGAAAAGAGTGGATGAATTTATCCTTAATTAAAGTACAATTAACTGTGGTTCTTTGCCTTAAGATAAGGAAGATTATGTCTAATGTGTTTGTTGAGCATCATAGCTAATTCTAGTGCGTGCTTCAAATGAACAAACCTTGAGGACATTATGCTAAGTGAGTAAAAAAACAACTGCTGGACACGCCCACTGACTCTTGGTAATGCCGCAAGGCAGCCTCATACCCAGGGGGATAGTATTTATCGAGGGCTGGGGGAAGGTGACACAGAGTTTCAGATTTTTTAAAAGTGCAAAACTTCTAGAGACTGGTTGTGCAGCAGTGTGTGAGTGTACTTAGCACCTCTGAATTGTACGTAGAAGCTAAGGTAGTAAATTTGGTGTTGTATGTTTTCTAACCACAATAAAAAAGAACAGTAGTCAAGTAAAACAAATTTCCATGATGACTAGTGACTGAGGTGAAAGCTAAGCGCCCTGGTCAACAGTAGTGAAGTGGAGGAGGCCTGCTGTGGCCAGGACAAGTCATTTGAGTTTTCTACCACACGGGGGAGATATTCACTTCACAGCTCCAAATTCATGGACCTGGCGAAGGTAGAGAGGAGTGAGGCAAGCTTTTGAGCAAGCGAGCAAGTGCTTCACCCTGGCGTCTAGCAGCTTGAGACACTGAGCTGCATTCTCCTGAGTGGCGGCACCTGAATCCACTCCCAGCAGCTCCAGAGGCCTGCAGAGGGGCTTTGGGTTGAGCAGGGCTCAGAAGGCAGCCCCACTGGATAGGAGCTGTAGAATCGGAGGCAGCAGATAAATAAAAAAGCTCCCTTCTGCATGTCAGGGAAGAGTCAGAGAGTCTGAGGGGACAGGGAAGGAGGTTTTAGTAAGGAGGTTTAGTCCTGCCATTTAAATGACAGGGGACCTGGAGCAAAGAGAAACCCACTCAAGTTCGGTCTGTGGCACATGAGCACAGAGCGTGCCACCTTGGCACCCTTGGGGCCGTTCAGACCCATGGAGGTCACCCACCCCGGGGACGGGGTGTAGTGGTTCTAAGCCTTGTCCTCTTACAGGTGCCCCTGGTCTGTGATGAGTGACCTGTCACTTGCTTCCAGGTCACCCATTTGCTCTGGCCGTGTTTGAGGATCACCTGTGGTTCTCGGATTGGGCCATCCCATCGGTAATAAGGGTGAACAAGAGGACTGGTCAAAACAGGGTACGTCTCCGAGGCAGCATGCTGAAGCCCTCGTCACTGGTTGTGGTCCACCCATTGGCAAAACCAGGTACACTGGAGAAGTCCTGCAGGCCCTCCTGCACTGGAGACAGCGACTGTGTTAACCAATGGTAGCAGGCCGGGGGTGGGTGGGGCGGGAGGGGGCTTGTCTGATTTTTTTTCACCTGTCTGCATAAATGTTAAGATTTTCCAAGATTTGGACATTGATTGAATGAAAACCCAGACAAGCTTGGTAGTTTGGTAATTTGCGCTTTGTCCCTAATATGATTTTAATAATCTGGGTTTTGTCTCTCCAGCCACACTCCTCCCTGCTCTCTGTGCTTGCTACATTTCAAAAAACTTGGGTTACAGAAAGTCAGGATAAGCAAGTTAGACTTTGTTCATAGTGACTAGACAGACAGACAGACAGATAGTTGGATAGAGAAATTATCACCAGGTATAAACAACACAATAGAAAAAGGTCCCACCTGGAATTACTAACACCAAATAGAATTATTTGAGATGTTAAAAGTTATTGAGTCATGCAACTTGGATTTTCACAGGGAACTTCTGCCCTCCCTTGGGGTCCCCTTACCCCATATGCCAGGCCGTGAGCAGCAGCCAGGAGCAATGCAAGGAAGGGCCTGCAGCTCCCTCCCTTCAGCATCTCCTCATCCTGAGGACCTCTGAGTTTGTGCAGATCCTGGGTCAGGACAAAGGAATCTCCAGAGCCATCTGCACGTTCTCTCTGCTCTCTCCTAGGTGCAGATCCCTGCTTACACAGGAATGGAGGCTGTGAACACATCTGCCGGGAGAGCCTGGGCACTGCTCAGTGTTCGTGTCGTGAAGGCTTTGTGAGAGCCCAGGATGGGAAAGCGTGTCTCGCCCTGAAGGGTCATCAGACGCTGGCAGGTAGCCTAGCACGCTGTGCAGTGGATTACCTCACCGGGCTCCGTTCCCAGGGCGTCCATGTTCTACTTTGATGATTGCAGTGCTTTGTATTGTTAAGGGCTCCTGTGTCTTCAAGATGCTGGGCGTGTCTGGTGTCTGCACTCTCCCCCCATGAATTTTTCAGCCACGGTCTAAGTTAAATTGACCTTATCACAGTCTGAGTTAAGCCTCTGATTGTAAAAGCTTTAAGCTTCGAGCTCTCTCCTATTTGTAGTGGGGTGTACCAAGGCTTAGAGATAAATGCCACCTGTGACAATGTTCAAAGACATTTTGTTTAAAAATACTATGGTCTTAATCTCAGGGGTCCTGAAAGACAACCTCCTCTCCACACTCTAGGTCTTAATAAGAAAACTTGAGTCCTTCATAGAAATAACTTTACTGTATCAAACAGGTGTAGGAAGTAGGTACTGAGAAGGTCACGATCCGTTTCTTTACAGCTATAGTTGAGAAAGAGGGCAGGAGAATGAGCCTTGCATGATGGACGACCTTTCTGCCTGCAGTGCATGCCCAAACGAGGCAGATCTGGAGTCATCTTTGATGTCTCCTTACCAAAAATGTGCCAAAGATAATTTATATTTATTAAGCCTCCTTAAAAAGCATATAATTACTTGGTAGGCATGTTATAAATATAAGTGGCAGGTTGATCACAGTGAATGGATGGCCCTGTCCGTGAAATGGAGTTGTATATTGGGTTTTCAGACGTGGCTTTTTTTTCCCTATTATTATTTTTATTTTGCCTTAGGATAATAGTTTCATACTTCTTAGACTCAGAACTCTGTTTTGCTCTTAAAAGACTTATTAAGATCCCTAAAGGGTTTTTGTATATGTGGGTTATATTTATCAGTTCTTAGGATATTGAAATTTTAAAAAATTTTATCATCATCATCATCATTATTATTTAATAATTTTTTTTACAGTTCAGTTGTTATCCCCCTCCCAGTCCACCCTCATCCCTTTCCTCCTTCCCCACCCCTCCACTCCCACCCACCAGACCTCCCCAGTCCCTGGGGCCTCAAGTCTCTCGAGGGCTAGGTGCCTCTGAGGCCAGACCTGGCAGTCCTCTGCTGCATATGTGCCGGGGCTTCTTATCAGCTGGTGTATGCTGCCTGGTTGGTGGCTCAGTGAGAGATCTCAGGGGTTCAGGTTAAGACTGCTGGTCTTCCTATGGGGTCACCCTCCTCCTCAGCTTCTTCCAGCTTTTTCCCTTAATTCAACCACAGGGGTCCAGGCTTCTGTCTATTTGTTGGGTATAAATATCAGACTCTTTCAGTTGCTTGTTGGGTCTCTCAGAGGGCAGCCATGCTAGGCTCCTGTCTGTAAGCACACTATAGCATCTGTAATAGTGTCAGGCCTTAGAGCCTCCTCTTGAGCTGGATCCCAATTTGAGTCTGTCACTGAACCTCCTTTCCCTCAGTCTCTTCTCCATTTTTGCCCCTGCAGTTCTTTCAGACAGGAACAGAGTTTTGACTGTAGAATGGCAACCCTATCCCTCTACTTGATGCCCTGACTTTCTGCTGGAGGTGGACTCTACAAGTTCCCTCTCCCCACTGATGGGCGTTTCATCTAAGGTCCCTCCCTTTGAGTCCTGAGAGTCTCTCACCTCCCAGGTCTCTGGTGTATTCTAGAGAGTTCCTCCACCTCCTACCTCCCAAGGGTGACTGTTTCCATTCTTTCTGCTGGCCCTCAGGGCTTCAGTCCTTTTCCTCCACCCCAGTACCTGATCATGTCCCCCTTTTCCTCTCCATGTCCCCTCTCCCCCCCCAGGTCCCTCCCTGCCTCTACCCCGCCCCGCTGTGATCACTTTCTTCTCCCTCCCAAGTGGGATTGAGGCATCCTCACGTGGGCCCTTTGGCTTGTTATTCTTCTTAAATTCTGTGGATTATATCCTGGGTATTCTGTACTTTTGTGGCTAATATCCACTTATTAGTGAATACATACCATGAATGTCCTTTTGGGTCTGAGTTACCTCACTCAGGATGATATTTTCTAGTTCCATCCATTTGCAAAACTCATGATGTCCTCATTCTTAATAGCTGAGTAGTATTCCCTTGTGTAAATGAACCACATTTTCTCTATCCATTCTTCTGTTGCAGGACATCTGGGTTGTTTCCAGCTTCTGACTGTCACAAATAAGGCTGCTATGAACACAGTGGAACACATACCCCTGTGGCATGGTGGGGAATCTTTTGGGTATATGCTCAAGAGTGCTATAGCTGGGTCTTCAGGTAGATCTATTTCCAGTTTTCTGAGGAACCTTCAAATTGGTTTCCAGAGTGGTTTTACCAGTTTGCAATCCCACCAGCAATGGAGGAGTGTTCCTCTTTCTCCACATCCTCGCCAACATGTGCTATCACCTGAGTTTTTGATCTTAGCCATTCTGATTGGTGTAAGGTGCTTCTCAGCCATTCAAGATTCCTCTGTCAAGAATTCTGTCAAGAATTCTCTGTTTAGATCTGTACCACATTTTTTAATTGGGTTATTTGGTTTGTTGGTGTCTAGTTTCTTGAGTTCTTTATAAATTTTGGATATTATTCCTCTGTCAGATGCAGGGCTGGTGAAGATCTTTTCCCATTTTGTGGGCTGCCCATCTGTCCTATTGATGGTGCTCTGGGCTGCGCTGAGCCGCGCGGTGTGCCACAGTCTTTCCCACACTCCCTCACTGTATCAATATTAACGTGAACATGTGAACAAACAGACTGTGATGCCGGTAGCCTGGGTGCTGCAGATTCTGTGCAGTGGACCCTGGGGTCTGTTTAGCACAGCTGAGCACAGTACTGCCTTTGGGAGTCCATCTCCTCTTCTCCAGGAGCAGAGAGCTTTGTGTTTCTATAAGGCTTTTTATACACAGCAGCTTCAAAAGTACAGTTAGTCTGAAAGGAATAAATACCATGTCGGGGTATTATAAATATGGAAGCCAAACAAATAGAGGAGCCAGCATAAGACAGGTTGTGAAGAGGTGGCTGCCACAACTTCTTGTCATTGTGATTCTGAGCTGATCATATTCAGGTGGAGTGCTGTTTATCTAAAAGAGCCCCATTCTCTCCCCCATTGGCTCTACCAAACCCTACTGGTTTCTCTCAATCTTCGTACTAAATGAGTACTAAAATGAGTCTGAACTCCTAACCAATGAATGACCATCAACATAAATTAAATCAAACTTTCCTTGAAATGGAAAGGCTTAACTAATCTAGTCTTTTGTCCCACAGGTAACAGTGCTGATCTAGGTAAAGAGGTGACATCGTTGAACAACTCCATTAAGGCTGAAGTACCAGACGATGATGGGACAGAGTCCTCCACACTAGCGGCTGAGATCATGGTGTCAGGGATGAACTGTGAGTCCTCCCAGACAGCTTTGGTTCCACCAGCAGGAATTCTGTGCTCTCCTTCCCTGGTATACTGTTAGCTAACTGTATGCGGCCCAACCTTGGACTTGGGCCTCCTCTTTTGAAAAGCGTGTGCCTTAAAGCTCTGTTGGCTGGACATGAACTGTACAAGCTGAGGAACTCTAGGTTGAACCGTTTGAGGTATAATTGGAAACAGGTGACAGGCTAGAAGAGACAAGTATTACCTACTCTGGTGGGTACCTGCTCTGCCTAGCCACTGTGCAAAGTTGATAGTAATTGATGAGCCGTATTAATTGGTTACTTTAATTACTGCAGAAACTTCATAAACAGAAATGCTAGAAGTCTTAGTCTATGTTGCTCATTTATCAGCAGAATAATTTGGTTTATAATAGATTAAATATGTTCTGTGTATGGTGAGTAGTTTTGATGAGCCCTAGAGCGGCTACGAACCCACCCTGTCCCCACGGCTCATTGCCCTTCACTCAGTGTGGTTCACTCTGACTCTGAAAGAGTTAATCATATATGTATATGAAGTATATATACTATATTATATATCCATATATTTATATGTCCATATACATATATGTCCATATATATGCATATATCTCAATCACATATATATTATATATCACATATATATATATGAATATATATTATAGATTGCTCCAGAGAATCCCATCTTCATTTTCCAAGTACTGGGATTGTAGGGAGGCCGCCACACCCTGCCATTTATCTGAAAGCCAGGGGTCCCAACTTTACCTCAGGCCCCTGAGTAAACATAATGTCTCCATGCGAGAACAGTTACAAAAGTCTTCTCTGACTTCTGTGGTCTGAAGAGCAGATGTTCAGGGCTCAAGGACCACCTGCCCCACCTGTGTGTTTTTTATAATGTAAAGAATTTTTTACGTATTTTTAGTAATGGTGATAATTAAGATTTGTATGAACTTTTAACATTTGCCATATTTAAATTGTATTTTTGATTCCTGTTATATCCCATCATTTTATAGATGTAAAAACTGATACTGGGGTGTATTGATGAGTGACTTGACTAAAGATTTTGAAAACTATGGTCATATAGGACTGGAGAAATGATTCAGTTGGTAAGGTGCTTCTATACAAACATGAGGACCTGAGTTAGGATCCTCAGAGCCCACATTAAAAAACAAAAAAACAAAGCAGGCATGGCAGTTTGCAGCTGTAACCCAGTGGCAGAGGTGTGTATACAGGAAGATACTCAGGACTTCTAGCCGGCCAGTTTCAGTTAGCAAGGTCGTGTACAGTGAGAGACATTCCCTCAAAAGAATCAGGTAGAAAGTGACTGAGGAAGAAACCCAGCATTGGCTTCTGTTCTCCACACACCTACACGTGCACTCACACATGAACACCTATCTACACAGGCACACGCATGAACATCTACACATGCACACACACATGTGAACAAAGAAGTATGGCCAGACAACCAACTCCTGTTTAAGAAGTTCCAAAAAATGTTGCCACAAATAAAAATATATTTATTTGGCTATTTGGTTTTTTTTTGGTCATATACTATACTAAGTGCTGGGGATACCAGGTGTCTTAGTCAGGGTTTCTATTCCTGCACAAACATCATGACCAAGAAGCTTACACTTCCACACTGCTGTTCATCACTAAAGGAAGTCAGGACTGGAACTCAAGCAGGTCAGGAAGCAGAAGCTGATGCAGAGGCCATGGAGGGATGTTTCTTACTGGCTTGTTTCCCCTGGCTTGCTCGGCTTGCTCTCTTATAGAACCCAAGATTACCAGCCCAGAGGCGGTTCTACCCGCAAGGGGCCCTTCCCCCTTGATCACTAATTGAGAGAATGCCTTACAGCAGGATCTCATGGAGGCATCTCCCCAACTGAAGCTCCTTTCTCTGTGATAACTCCAGCCTGTATTAAGTTGACACACAACACCAGCCAGTACACCCAGGCATGCTAAATACAGCCACAACCTGCATAGTCACAGCTTAATGTGAGAACCAGAAGTCTAATCAACTAAAGCGTCAGGGTTAGTGGGCTAGAGACCACCTTCAGACTCAGTAGGGAGTCATGGGGGCATAGGGCAGATTCTATCATAGTGAAGAGAGATTGGCAGACAAGAAACATGACGGAGAGTACCTTGATGGTGTTGGGGGTCAAGGAGCGAGGGAGAGACGACTTATGTCATCATCTGTGTTTGGCTTTGTATTCACTTAGCCCCCAAAGACAATGTAAGACAGCAGAGCCTTTCCCTGCATCCTGCATCACTGTGTAGGACCTGGGCGCACATTAGATACTTCTGAGTGAATCTTATTCACTATAGCTAACTATAAAGTTTAGTTCACAGAGTTGCTTCTGGTATTTGGGGCTTTTTCTTTTAAGTGCTGGTGCTCAAACCCTGAGCTTTGCCCGTGCTAGAACCACTGAGCTACACCCTCAATCCTAATTATTAAGATATCACTATGCCCTTCTTCTTAACAATTGAAATGTTTTAGTTATTTTATGTGTATGAATGTTTGTCTGTATGTGTTTGTGCACGACTTGGGTGTCTGATCCTGTCAGAACCCCTGAGACTGGAGTTACAGATATCTGTGTGCAGTCGTGTGGGTGCTGGGAATCAAACTGTGGACCTCAGGAAGAACAGCAGGTGCTCTTAGCCACTGAGCCAGGTCTACAGCCCTGACTGTGCCCTTCTTTGTCATCTTTAATTAGCTATGTGTAGCGAATTTTAATTGGCAGAAGATTTTTAAAGTAGTCATGTTTTCTTTGGTTTCCAACAACAGTCATGCAAAGCAGCAATCCTATTAGACTCCTACTCATCCTAGAGAGAAGCTGGTGGGCATTGCCCACAGCCAGCCTGCCCCTCCTACTGCACATCACAGCCAGCCTGCCCTCCTACTGCACATCACAGCCAGCCTGCCCCTCCTACTGCACATCACAGCCAGCCTGCCCCTCCTACTGCACATCACAGCCAGCCTGCCCCTCCTACTGCACATCACAGCCAGCCTGCCCCTCCTACTGCACATCTGTTGATTTCCATCATGCAGAGCTGACTCCAGGTTTGCAACAGTTCTGCATCATATTCTAATTTAGGATAATTGTACAGTGGTGCCAGATGTTTGCTGTGCTCTGATACTGTCCACCCCTACTCTCAGCAGCCTTGTGATTTGGGAACTAAATATTTGAGTGTACCCATCCTGAGCTGTGAGTAACCAGGCCGGGAGGGGGGGTAGCCAAGCATGCATGGAGGGTATTGTGCTCACCCAAGAGAAATCTTGGTTAAGTAACTAAACATACGAAACACAAAAACACAATTACCACTGGAAAGTGGTGGCACATGCCTTTAATCCCAGCACTCAGGGAGGCCGAGGCAGGTGGATCTCTGTGAGTTCAAGGCCAGTCTGGTCTACAGAATAAAACCCTGTCTTGAAAATCAAAACTAAAACAAAATGAAGAAAATCCCCAAACCACAATTATCCCGCTGTTTGCAGTCATGAGGGGCCTGAATCCAGCTTAAAACATATAACCTTTACAAAGGAGCTCAGAAGGCTTTTCATCTTTCCTATATCCCGTGAACAAACTTGATAGACGATGGTGCATAGCGGGCGGTGGTATGTCAGAGATTCCAACTGAGAAAAGGAGGTGGTGTGTGGCATTTGGAGAGTGACTGTATGAATAAGTGGTTAAAGCAGAAAAGCAAGAAACAAAGAAAAACCGTGCTCATGTCAGTGGCTTGACACGCAGCACTGGCCCCCGGGGCATTTGCATTTCAATGGAGTATGAAATGAAATGATCTTTCACAGCATTTGACTTGTAAGGTTCGTGACTTCTCAGAAGTGCCTGGAGGCTTACAAGTCAGTGCATAAATCTTGATAATAAGCACGCACTGTGACATATATCCTATTAGATATGAAACATGATATTAGTAAATTGACAATAAATCTTTCTGTGAGCCAATTTCTCTGTCAGAAACAGATCTGCTTGCTACATACAAGTCTGTGTGTTCCGGGAGGAGAATAGATGGGCTTTTTGTATGTCACAGTGGTTGGGGATTTTTGAGTAAAACTGTGGTGGGTTGCTTGTATTCTAAGGCTAAATACTAGCTGTCAAGATCTGCTTGTCCCCCATAAGTGATCTTCACACAAGTGATGCTATGTAAACCTTGTTCCTCAGTTTAACTGGTCAATAAAAGGCTGGAGCTTGTGATTGGGTGATGGAGGGGGAGGGCTGCAGGGAGAGAGAGAAAGAAGAAAGGACCGTGGCAGAGGAGGCCACCATGAGGGGGCTGAGCCATGAGCTTGTGGCCAGGAAAACCAGCAGGTGACAAGGGCCATGCGGTGGCCGGGGTGTCCGCTAGAACAGCTCCAAACCTGCCAATCTAGGCTGACAGCTTGTAAATAAAATATCTGGCCTGTGTGTCTTTTATAAAGGCTAGCTAGAGGAATAGATTGATAATACATAAAATGAAGTCAGAGTCTGTTTTAAGCTCTATTAGAAGTTCAAACGTGCAGATGACAAACAACTCCACACTGGCTCCCTGGATATCAAATGATGGTTCTTTAAGATTGACGCTTACCTCAGCATGGGAGAGAAAAAGGCAGCCAGCCTTGGCTACTTACTTTGTCAAAAAGCTAGAACAGCAGCAAAATCACAACCACAAACCAAAGCAAATCAAAGCTAGTAAGCACACAACGCCACGCAACTGAAGGCGCGTGGGAGCAGTGAGCTGGGTCTGAGCAAACAGACACAGCAGGCAGACCTAGGCAGCTGTGTCTGCGTGGAGGCTAGCCCCTACGCACGCACGCTCCAGGAAGGAGGCTAGCCCCTACGCACGCACGCTCCAGGAAGGAGGCTAGCCCCTACGCACGCACGCTCCAGGAAGGAGGCTAGCCCCCACGCACGCTCCAGGAAGGAGGCTAGCCCCCACGCACACTCCAGGAAGGAGGCTAGCCCCCACGCACGCTCCAGGAAGGAGGTGCCGGGACGTTCTGTCCAGCACCTGGAGGGCCACTTCCTCCTCTGAAGACTGGAAATAACTGCATGTGCTCTCCCTGTTTGCAGACGAAGATGACTGCGGCCCTGGGGGGTGTGGCAGCCACGCTCGCTGTGTTTCGGATGGAGAGACTGCGGAGTGTCAGTGCTTGAAGGGATTTGCCGGGGACGGAAACCTGTGCTCTGGTAAGAGCACAGGCCAAGTGCACAGACTTGAGACTCATGAGCCAAAAGAGTTCTTTTTACTTTCACTAACTAAAACTCTCCACGAGGATGTAACAATTAGTAGGTTTCAATAAAGTATTTGATATGGGGGGGGAGGAATTGTGTGCATAGGAAATGAGACACATACACATGTTTACATATACTACCTCATATTATACTAACGTTGTATTAAAATTAAACAAAAAATGAAGTTGACACTAAGAGAAACGTGAATTTGAGCTCAAGTCAAACTTATGGATCCATATAAATAGAACATTTTCCTCCAAGAAGCCTAGTATATATATTTTAGTGAAACAAATAGATTATGATAGATAGGTTTCTATTTTATATTGGTAGCTATTTTGATACAAAGTTAATGATTATTGGGAAAATGTTAGTCCTTGTTGTCTGAAACGCTGGAAGAAAGCAATTTCCTTACACTTATGTAGCTGTTTGAACAGGCAGGAACATCATGAAAATTCGCTGAGGGTTTGCATTTTATTCGCGGACAGTACCTGTCAGCAGCTGAGCGATTGACTATACAAAGGCTCAGGCTCCTTACTATGCTTGTTATATCTTTCCAGGACTGCCTAAACCAGTGGTTCTCATGCTTCCTAATAAGAGTTCCTCTTGTTGCGGGGACCCCCCCACACACACACACACAACCATAAAATTATCTCATTGCTACTGTAATCTTGCTATGTTGTGAACTGTAATGTAAATATCTGATATACAGGATATGTAATATGTGACCCACAGGTTGGAAAATGTTTCACGTGCCCATAATCTCCCCCACAGACATAGATGAGTGTGAGCTGGCCAGCTCTGACTGTCCCACCACCTCGTCCAGGTGCATCAACACCGAAGGTGGCTACGTCTGCAGATGCTCAGAAGGCTACGAAGGAGACGGGACCCACTGTCTCGGTGAGAGAGCGAGCGCAGGTGTCAGTGGACAAGGGAGGTGGGAGGAGGAAGCAAGCTAAAGAGGTGACAAAAGTTGTAGTTGCTGCCGGCTGAGGGAAGGCAGGAGAGAGCTGGAGTGAAACAGTGTCAAGACCAGTTGTTTGACCTGTGCGGACAGACGAAGTTAGGTCTTAGGAAACAATCTCCTGGCCATAACTGCACAAGCTGAGATGCTGAGGTAAATCTACCTCTTCGCCTTCTAGTTCATTCTCTGAGGCTTAGAGGATGAAGGCTCATCAGTGTTCAGTGTTGTAAGCATCAGTGGGCAGTTGATGTGCACCTTTCTGTTACTGACTTTAGCCACTGGACCTCGATCAACTGCCGCGCTGCAGCAGGTGTGTTGTAATCATTGTGTGCAGGGAGACGAGCAGGAGGCTCCCAGGCAGGCGCAGGGTGTTTCTGATGGTTCCATGGATGAGAACTTCCAGCACTGACATTTCATTGCAAGATTGATTGAAAGCCTTTTCGTAACCATCCTCCTCTGCCAAGGACTGGGTGGGGCTGTGGGCTGGGAGTTCACTCCGTGGATGTCTTCTGCTGCCCCGGGTGTCAGGTGCCCAGTGGCACTGCACAAGTGGAGGCCTGCCCTCCACACCCTCACCAGTGCAGCGCTGAGATGCTTGCCCAGGGATTCCCCGCCCCTTCTACGCTGCTTCTTTTCCTTCTTCTGAAAGCAAACAGTGAAGGGCTGATGCTCTGGTAAACTCAATGCTGGTGTTTTCTCTCACATGTGAAGGTCATGACTAGCCATTTGTGGATCTGGTTGGCTTAAACCAGGCTTTATCAGATTAGTTCTGTGCGGTCCACAGACCTCCAAAAACACACCTTTAAGCACAGAGTTGGCAGTCAGTCAGGAAAATGTCACTGCACTAATTAAGCAGGCTCACAGATATTTTGGGCAAACAGACTTCATATTTCATTTCTTTTGAAGAGAAGAAGGTATATTTCCCAGGGACTTAAGCTCTTTAGACTCTCACTCTTACTAACATACCTCCTAGTAGTAAGTATGCCAAAGGGGGTCATGACCCTGCCCGGCCTGGTTCCCTGAGGGAACCGTAGAAGCCATGTGTCCTCCCATTGGACTTCAATGTGTGTGTGTATGTGTGTGTGTGTGTGTGTGTGTGTGTATGTATGTGTGTGTGTGTGTGTTTGAGAATAGGTGTCTTAATCAGGGTTGCCATTACTATGATAAAACACCCTGACCAAAGCAGCTAGGGGAAGAATGGATTTATTTTAGTTTACACTTCCAGGTAAGTCCTTTACTTACCAGGGAGGTCAGGGCAGGAACTCAAGCAGGGCAGGAACCTGGAGGCAGGGGCTGATGCAGAGGCCATGAAGGAGCGCTGTGTACTGGCTTGCTCAGCCTGATTTCTTACAGAATTCAGGATCACCAGCTCAGGGGTGGCCCCTCCCACCACGGGCTGGCTCTTCCACGTCAATCACCAATTTAAAAAATGCTCTACAGGCTTGCCCACAGCCCAGTCTCAGGAGACATTTTCTTAATTGTGGTTGTCTCCTGTCAGATGGCTCTAACCTATGTCAAATTTGACTCAATATAAGCCAGCACACTAGGTGATTGGCTTTAAGCCATGACACATACATTCTCTGGAAGGGTGTGGCTGGGCTGGGAAGACAGCTCGGTGGGGGAAGGTGCTTGCGGCCAAGCCCAGTGGCCTGAGTTAAGTCCCTAGGGGGCACATAACGGTGGACGAGTACCAACCTCGGCAAGCTGCCCTTTGACCTCTGCAAGCACACACACATACACACACAAACAGTACATCACTCTTTTTGCTTTAGAGCAAATGCGTTTGCTCAAATTGAGAGAGGATTTCTTTGTCTTTCTTTTGTTTTGTTTTTTGATGTTATTTTGGATGTTGGATGGGTTTGGTTTTTCCAGACATGGTTTCTTTGTGTAGCGTTGGCTTTCCTGGAACTCGCTCTGTAGAACAAGCTGGCCTCTAAGTTACAGAGATCTTCCTGCCTCTGCCTCCTGAGTTTTAGGCTAAAAGGTGTGGTCTACCACCCAGCATGAGAGATGGCTTTGCTGTTAAAAGGGTAGGCTCATAACCAAAGGGTGAGAGAGGATTTCTAACCTGGCATTACAGCAGGCCTTCTGGTGGGTTTGGAGGGCTAGAGGTGTGGGCCGGAGCTTGTGCAGCCTGTGAGAGGCCAGAGGCTCAATCTCAGAGCTTGCAGGAAAAGAAAGAACTGAAAACCATAGGAAACAAAGAATAGAAGTTACTCGGATCCATTTAGGATAGCCATTCAATGCCCTTAACCTCCACTGGGTTAGGGGGAGCTGCCTCAGGAACTGTTAGGACTACCACGATGAGGAGGACATTCTTGCTTGCCAATAGAACACAATGAAGCTGAGAACTGGGAGGAAGGCCTGCTTGAAGCCTTGGGTAAGATTTCCTAAAGGAAGTGTCCCTCAGGCGGGTGGGCCTGTACAGAATGAATCCACATTCATTAAGCAGAAGTGTAAAGGGGTGCGGAGCATCCGGATGTGAACAGATCACGTGTCTGGAGATAGGAAGCCGTGCTAAGAACAGGCTGCGTGTGAGCAGAGAACCCACAGTGCATGATGGTGGCTCTGGGCACAGAAACGACCTTCCCCACAGCTCTCCGGGCTCCATGATGGACGATGTGGTGTGGGGAAAGGAGCCATTTCTGGCGCATGGAAGCTCACTACATCCTCAGTCTGTCCTCTGATGTACAGAAACTCTGGTTGGTGCTCCTTCATCTGCTAAAGACACAGTTCCAACAGGACACCCTCCTGTTCTCATCTAACCTTCCTTAGCTCCTCACAAAGCCTGTCTCAGATCAGTCACTGGGAGGTAGGCTGTCAAGGTCTACATGTCTGGAGGGCCTCTGTTAGCAGATGAATTAATTGTCTCTAGGCGCAGAAGACGAAGTCTGAGGGTCAGCCATTGTTGTTACTTCCTGCTCTTAAGCAGTCTAGTTGCTATTTTATGAAAATTCAAAGGACAGAGTTGATATTAATTTAATAGTGCATTTTATGTGCTGTAATTAATATACCTAAAATATTAATGTTTTACTATTAATTGGTATTTTAGATGTTTATATTTTAACTTGTACACTAAGACTTAAAACTCTGGTGTGTATTTTATACTGACAGCGCCATCTGGACCAGAAGACTAGGTGCAGTTAGAGAGCCTAATACTCCCAGAGGGCAAGTCTCTCCTTACTGAACCACATAGCCTTTGGCAACAGGAAAGCCTCTGGCATGCCCTTAAGTGACACAGTCACAGGCTCTACACTGTGTGGCCCCGGGTGCAGGCGAGGCTCTGGTGTTTGGGAGTGGCCTGGAGGAGATTGGAGATGATGGAATTTATTGAGGAAGCTCTCCATAGAGTAATTTAGTACAAACAATGGGAAGACCTACTTGTTGGGGCAAGCACAGCTGAGATGGGCCCGGGCTGGGGGGGGGGAGGGCTAAAGGGGACTTAGTTAGTTATATAGTTCATGCATAAGATAGGGTTTCTCTGTGTAGCCTTGACTGTCTTGGAATTCACTCTGCAGACAAGGCTGGCCTCAAACCCACAGAGATCTGCCTGTCTGCCTCTGCCTCCCTAGTGCTGGAATTAAAGGTGTGCCCTGCCATGCCTGTCTTGATATGCCATTTATGTCAATGAATGAGCATCTAGTTGCAAAAGTGAAGCCTGAGTTTTAGGATGTGAGATGCTGTTGCTCGAGGTGCCTTATGGAGCTCTGGCCTGGAGGAGTCTTGAACTCATTCCTTCCAAGTGGAGAGGAATCCTGTCAGGAGCCGGGGAGCCCAGGAGCCCTGAATAGGTGTGCAGCCGTGGACCTAGCGATCTTTGTTTCTAGCATTCATGACAGGGCCCCTACCATGCATAGGGCCCCGAACCCAGGTGAAGAAGCCCCTTTGACAGCTGGACTCGGTGCTTCCCTAACTCTTCCCTTCTCTGCATGCCCTTCTCTTCCCCGGACTCCTGGGGCAGATATTGACGAGTGCCAGCAGGGAGTGCATAGCTGCGGCGAAAATGCCACCTGCACCAACACGGAGGGAGGCTACAACTGCACCTGCGCAGGCCGCCCATCAGCACCTGGACTGACATGCCCTGGTAGGTGGATGGGTGGTCCAGATCAACGGTGAGGAACTTGGTTCAAGAAATCTTATACTCCATTTGTTTGCCTTGGGGATTCTAGAAATCACTGTTTCATTTGACTGGAGAGCTAGATTGCATCACCAGATTAGTGCTGGGCTACAGAATTTGAGGTCATTCTGGTTTTGTTCATTTCACAGCATCTGTAATAAACCTATCATCCTCATCATCCTTGCTCACAGTTTTAGTACAGGTGTTTCTCCTTAACTCTGTGACTGCTTTTCCTTTGGTTCATTGTTTTCAGAGGAAAAACTTAGCTGGGCTAGACAGGTCAAGACTATATCTGGACTTATAATAGTGTACTTTTTTTTTATTTCAGCCAGCCTGGTCTATAGCATGAGTTCCAGGACAGCCAGGGCTACACAGAGATACTCTGTCTCAAAAACTAAAAACAAAACAAAACCAAAAAGCAAAAAGAAAGCTAATCTACTTAGATTTTGGCACTGAATCTTAAACCTCGTGTGTATTTTACACATGAGGTATATTTTACACACCTCAGTATGAACTACAGGCTGTGGCACCACATTGCCCAGCAAGTAGTGGCAACAGGGAGTTTCCAGCAACTTTTCAGTAGTGTGTGGGGGCTGTGATGGGAGAAGAGTCACTTTCAAGGATTGTGGTTTTGTTGTTGCTGTCATCAACGTTGTTGTTGTCATTGTTATTTCTTTGAGACAGTGTTTCTCTGTGTAGTCCTGGCTGGCCTGGAACTCAGAGACCCCCCTGCCTCTGCCTTCCGAGTGCTGGCGTCAGTGGTGTGAGCCTCCGTACCCAGCTTACTCTCAAGGATCTTAAAGTTGATTTGTTGAACTTTTTTTTTTTTTGCTGATTTGAAGTCAGCAAGTCTTGACATGAATTCACAACCCAGCCAGCTTTTGTTTCTCTTAAAACAGTCAGTGCTGACCTCATCACCTACACAGCGCAGGCAGCACCCCACAGAAGGTCCTGGCTGCCAGGATAGGGCTTGCCCTCTCAGTTCTGCAGACAGAAAAGGACTGCAGGGAAGTTCAGACTTGCCTGCTCTCTGGATTTCGTAGTGAATTGTTTTGTTTTTCTCAGATAATTTTCTCCACTTAAAGGGTATTAAAGATAGGTGTGGTGGCTGGTGCATATAATCCCAGGAGTTGGGAGGCTGAGGCAGAGGGATTGCCATGAGTTTGAGAGTAGGCTGAAAACCTTCTTAGTCAGTTGCAAGCAGCAGTGCCTTCTCTTTAAGGTATAGGAAGCGATTCAAAATCAAGAGGCTTTGCATCTTGACTTTCTGCCATTACTCTAACATTTTCCCCTCTGTTGCTATAGTCTCATGTCTGAGGGGGCCCCTGTAAAAGTTAATTCTAGAAGAAAGCAGTTTGTGGGATAAATGTTTGTGACTCCCTCGATTAGGAGGGCAATGAGCTGTGTGCTGCTGGGTAGCTTGTGAGCCGTACAAAGACCCCAGTTGTTCATTTCAGATTTAGGCTTGTCCATTTTTTTTTGCCTCCAGTATGATAATCCGAGAGAGAGAGAGAGAGAGAGAGAGAGAGAGAGAGAGAGAGAGAGAGAGAGAGAAGGGTTTCGCTCTTGGTGGGTGACACAGGCTTGGTTAGGAAGGTGACACTCAACCCTCCCGAGACTTCTGCCATCATCAAGAGACCACAGCACAAGTTGTTCACAGAAACTCAAAATAAAGTTAATGTCTTTGCCTATTCCAGACTCTGCCTCACCCCCTCTCCTTGGGGAAGATGACCGCCATTTGGTCCGGAATAGTTACCCAGAATGCCCAGCGTCACATGATGGATACTGCCTCCATGGTGGTGTGTGCATGTATGTTGAAACAGTGGGCAGCTACGCATGCAAGTGAGTCAACCATCTTTCTGACAGCCCAAGTGATGGTGTGGTCCGTGACTTTCAGAAAGTGTGTAAAATTTATACAGAGGACATTTTTCTATAGACAGTGATGACTTTCTTTTTACATAAATAATTTTATGAACGTAATCTAGAAATTCAGTTGCTCATTAAACATGAAGAAGGCATATTTATAGGAAATTTACCAAAACCAATTTGGTTTCAGCCAGATTCTAGATTTATAAAAACGTTGCACCTGGATTCACCCTGAACCTATTGCCTCTGATATTTAAAGCTTTAAAAAAAAAAAAAAAGTTTTCTTTCTAGTAGATCACTTTTCATTGTTGTCTTGGCAACAGCTGCTGAGGGGTGAAATGGCTGCTGTCTGCTCCCTCTTAGCTCCCTGAGTCATATGACAGGCCAAGTTGTCACCTGAAATGATTCTGAGGACCGAGAACTCTGAGGTACTCCGTGGTGCTCACCAGGAAAGCCTTTCCTGTGTAACGAAAGCTGCACACAGGCCTGGGCAGAGGGGAGCGTCAGGAAGTGCTTTCAGCAGAGGAAGGGAGCCTGGGGTCAGAGCTCTAGCTTCTATATGAAAACCCAGATTGGGCAACGAATGGTTTTACCCCAGCACTGGAGGGGAGGAGACTGGAGAAGCCAGGTCACTGAGAGACTCTGCCCCTAATTATGAGGTGGGAGGTCTCCTTGGACAAATACTCTCCCTACCAAGTCCGGACCTGAGTTCAGTCCCTGAGATCCACCCGGTAGAGGAAGAACAGACTCGTGCATGTTGTCCTCTGACCTGCACACATCCTCTGGGACATCTGTGAATCCACACTCACAAGGAAATAAAAATGACTTTAAGAAGCAGAGAGCAGAGGGTACAGACACCTGATGTGGAATTCTGGTTTCCAAGTTCACTTGCATGCACACCCATGCATGGAGATCCACACACAAGTGCACACTTGCATGCACACCCACACATGGAGATCCACACACAAGTGCACACTTGCATGCACACCCACACATGGAGATCCACATACAAAGCCAAGTGGGCAGTGTGGAAGTCTGGACTACATCTGCTCTAACTAATTCCACATGTTCAAGGCAATGGGAGGGCTGGACAGATGTGCGAGCACACATGGGTCTCACATGCCGAACCTGGGGCCCTGCAGAATGCATGTTATGGGCTTGAACAATTCTGTGATTTTTGTTAATAATAGTGAAAAGGAACAAAGTTATTAGAGGAAGAAGAAGCTATATTCTTTGACTAAGTATGGTCTTACATTAAAAATCACATCAGCATGACAAAAATTGTGGAGATGTTTGGAAATATTAGTAAAAAGAACTCAATTACCTGGGAGGTGGTGGTGCACGCCTTTAGTCCCAGCACTTGGGAGGCAGAGGCAGAGGCAGGCAGATTTCTGAGTTTGAGGACAGCCTAGTCTATAGAGTGAGTTCCAGGACAGCCAGGGCTATACAGAGAAACCCTGTGTGTGTGTGTGGGGGGGGGGGGGGGTAGAACCCAATTCTAGTAGAACTCTGCTTTTGAGTTTATATCACCATACCATGATTTTATAACTTATGATGCTTTCAAGTATAACATAATAATAATTCACTTTTAATTAATAGTTAATGTTAGCAATCAGTTTTTATCTACACACTTAATCCTATTATACAAATACAAAAATTACAAAACTGGATGTGTCGTTGATTGTCTATGGCTTATTCCCTTCATGGTAGTTAACTGTAGGTCCCCAGATTACTGTTGCAGTGTGAAGGATTCTAAATGGCTAGAGAGGGCTTTGTCACAGTGGAGTTTCCTTTCCAATCCGATGCTGCTGAATTGTCATTACGTCCCTGTGAAAGCACCATCTTTCTTCGTTCGTATTTTCAACACGTTAAGCTGGAGCTGGGCAGAGGCATAGGAGCACACCTGCAAGCCCAGCACGGGGGGGGGGGGGGGGGGGGGGGGAGGGGGGTAGTAGGGGAATCAGGAAGTTCTAGGTCATTCTATTCAAGGCCAGCCTGGGTCACAGGAGATCCTGTCCTAAACAAACAGGCCGCAGCTGAAGATGTCCCTCACACTTAAGGACCGTTAACCAAAAGCAATGTTTAAAGTCTACTTTCCACAGTCATTGGAACATAACTTTATTTTGAATTGATTTGATAAAAATGTGTTGATAAAAAAAAAAGTTTTCAAAGCTTCCATCCATTTGTCCTCAGTAACAAACCTCAGGGGTCCTGTCAGTGCAGCTTTCTCCTCGCTGGGCTTTCTGCGCAGGGTGGCTTCTAGCGGCCCTTCCTTCCTTCCTTGCTGGGAGCAAGATGCAGAGCCCAGGTGCGATGTGGGAGAGTGAGGCCGGAAGCACTGACACCCACTGCTTCCCTGTGATGCTGCTGACCTGGATTCTTGGGACATTCCAACTCTTGAGCTCAGAAGACGTCTTCATTCTTTCTGGTTTGGTTTTGGGCAAACATCCATCCTTCTGACGCATCTTTTTCAAGGCTGCAAGGCCTCCCGTGGGTCATGAGGTTTCTTGAGGACAGGTGAGGTTGGAGGATGCCGCCAACTCTGCCATTCCTCATGGCTTTGTGGCCACAACTCACTTAAAAGGCTGCTTTACCCTTACTTGGTCTAGAGTGACTTCATATTGTTTGACCGTAGAAACTCAAATGTATTTACCCAGGGAAACCTCTTGGTTTAGCCAAAGTAATTAATAATTCAATAATTCAAATAATCCAAAAGACTCATGTCTCTGTCCGATGCTCTGAAGAAGCACTGGTCATTTGACTGCCCTGGACACGGGCCTCAAGACATCAGATCACTTCGATTTGCAAGTGGAGCCCATTAGTGTCCAACAGTTTGTTTGTTTGTTTGTTTTTTCAAATGACTGTTAGGGATTGTCAATAAATAGCTATAACCAAAATGAGCTAGAATTAAAAATAGACCCCAGGAAGCCTGAGAACCTTTAGGCCCCACCTCAGTTCCTGCTGTGTCTTCCATGGTCTTCAGAGGTGAGTGGAGCAGAAATCCCTGGGAAAGCAACACAGTGCAGCAGACAGCGCAGGTGTTTGACATCTGAGAACCACGTGAGTCAGGCCTGCCAACCATTAACTGTGTGACCTCATGCAAATTAGCTAATGCTGAGTCTGTTTCCTCACCTATAAAATAGGGGATGTCCGCAACAAAAAAATAGTTAAAAAATATGCTATTGCAGATGTCGAAGTCAGCTGTTTAAATAGACTTAATTGTTAAAATAAATGTATGGTGTCGGTCATTGTGACTACTAAGTATTGCTCCTTTTCTTCCCTCCTGAGGAAGTGAGTTTCTTCTTTCTTAGGATGGGCTAATGGTAGATTTAGGGAAGAGATCTGGAACTTTCGACAGTGTTCTTCCAGGCTTCCCACGGGAGCTGCTGGTATTTCTGTGCATGCGTCCTCGGGTTCTTTTAGAATGAAGTGGAGAAATGGACGGGTTGGTGGTGGGTTGGGGCTAAGAGAAGGGAATTTTAATATGATTAAAAAAAAAAACAAAAAAATGTAATTCTGGTGCAAAGAAAATGCAGTTCTTTGAGCATTGACTTCTAGAAACAAGCACTTCCAGTAGAGGGCAGCATTGCTTCGCTTACGTTAGAGCATTGCTAGCACACTGGTGTCTGATAATTACAGTGACAATCTCATTGGAAGGGGACGGTAAGGAGTTTATAGGCAGATGGCCCCTTCTCCAGAACAGCTCCTCACCTCTTGTATCTCTATTTTTTTCACTTGGGCTATTGTTTTCTCTTGGGCTAGTGGTAAGTTTTACAAAAGCAAACAGTCCCTCCATAGCGTAAGGGGCCCTGCTTCCAGTGCAGGGCCCTGTGTGCACCTCTGTTACCGACGTGTTCAACAAGGGGCCCTGCTTTCCAGTTCTTTCCTTTGACCTAGGACTGCTCAACCGGCCAGACATCTGTCTCCAGGGGTCTCCTGGCCATGTTGACTTAGAAAGGGAGCCTCCTTAGGACTTTAGCCTGAGAGTTTATCTCTCGCCGGTGTTCAGTTATGTCTCATAGAGACGGTATGCAAATAGCTCATCATCCCAAAGACAGGTTGGGAATAGTGCAACGCCTGTGAGCGGTAATGGGAGTGGATGTGAGGGATGGATGATGTGTGACCTGCAGCCGACTTCACGGGCTCACAAAGTGGCATCTAGAAAGGTGCAGGGCTAGAACACTGAACACACTGAATTCGTAAGAACCGGGCACCTCTGCTGACCTCTGCTTGCATGTCATCAACAGCTGTGTCGTTGGCTACGTTGGGGAGAGATGTCAGCACCGCGACTTACGCTGGTGGGAGCTGCGCCATGCTGGCCACCGGCAGAAGCGCTACATCACTGTGGTGGCTGTCTGTGTGGTGGCTCTGGTCCTGCTGCTCCTCTTGGGGACGTGGGGGGCTTACTACTACAGGTAACCATTCTCTACTACAAAACTTGACTTTTCTAAGCTCTCCCAGGGAATACATACTTCCTTGGGATGACCTTGAGCAAAATACTGCATTTAAAAGGAGGAGTAGTCTCTTTTCCAAAGCCTGGACTTCGCTGTGCAAAAACATCAGCGCTCCGCATTTTCCTTCCCAGTCATTTCACATGTATAAGATTTGTGGCCCTCCATTTCAGTGATGCTGAGGACTGAGTGCAGGACCTTGCGCATGTGCTACATCCTCACATCATGTGCTTATCTCCCACAATGCACCCCTGCAGCCCCGTCTCATAGCATCACATACCCACATCAGCCAGCATAATTATAATTTTTCATGTTTGCCTGCTGATTATTACCCACAAAACCTCCTTTTTTGTTAGAGGAAAACCATGAGCTTCTCTAACTTGGAAAGAAACTGTGATCATTGGGTTTTGTTTTCAGTAATTTAAAGTTAGGGGTTTTAAAACTGTAAGACTAGTTTTTCATGTAAAAGCCCCACCTTAGCACCAGGAAGCAGGCGTCTCAGTGCTCCTGTTCCTTTACTTTAAAATGATGTCGCATTGTCATCAGTTGAAACTGCTTAGGAAGTATTATAGTAGTCTGTGCTGTTAAAAAAAAAAAAAATCAAGGAATCACAAGACTCGGCTGAAGGAGCTTTATAAAATTGTCCAGCGGCCCACATGCCTGCCAGGTGTCAGCTTTCTGGTGATAGGTAATGTACCTACTGATGTCAGAAGGAAATATCCAGCCACAGTTACCAAAGCTGAACAAGCACTCAAGTTCCAATGTTTCATATTCTGGAAAATTAAGCAGAATCAGCCAGGCGCTCTCCGCAAAGACCCTGCTCTAGCATACTGGACCAGTAAACAGCGCTGACCCTGGAATTGGCTTGCACGGTTCAGATCCAAGTTGGCACTAAACAGTGCCCGTGGCGTGCCTTCTCACTTGTGGGCACTGATTTTCTGTGTTATGAGGTGTGGGATAATAGTGCTTCTTTCAGGGGTTATTGTGAGACTGGGTTAGTGTGTGTTAAGAGTTCACCATAGGCCTGGCTGGTGGATTGGGTATAATAAATGTTACCATTGTTTTATAGGAATAGTAATCTTCCTAATAAGAGGCATATATACTTGAAAACCTCCATCACCTCTGGGAGACAAGATTCCTAGGAAAACTCTTGAACTTTTAATTTGGTAACCCATCAGTATGACTGCACTTCTTAGCCTATTATTTGGATTCTGTATATTGGTAGAAAGAACATTAAGTTATTAATGGCTTATTCCCCTGGAAAGAACATCAAACAAAGATAAATGTAAAAAACAAACAAAAGTAAACAACAGAAAAACTAGGAAACCCAAAAAAACTTCCCCAGTCCTAGTGGTGCACACCTTTAATCCTGCTACTCAGGAGCAGAGGCAGGTGGGTCTCTGTGAGGCCAGGCTGGAGTACAGAGTGAGTTCCAGGACAGCCAGAGCTACATGCATGCATGCATACATACATACATACATACATATATACAGATATACATATATAGTGAGACCATATCTTGAAAGAAAGAGAAAAATTTTTTTAAGTTAACCCATGATATAATTAGTTTTTTTTTGATGTATTAACATGTGACTTAATGTTTTTCAGAAATTTAGATTTTTTTTTTTAAGATGAGTTTTTCTGTGTAACCTGGACTAGCCTTAAACTCTTGATTCTTTTGCCTCAGCCTCTGGAGTGCTCTGATTTCATGAACACAGCAGCAAGCCTGCCTGCGCAGTGGTGGGTGTGGACTGAGAGCTAGTGGCTAATAGATGGTAGTCTTCCAGCTTCAGACCGCCATAGCCAATAACAAAAATGATGAAGGCCACGAGAATAATTCAGTCAGCAAAGTGTTTGCCATATGAGCCTAAGGACCTGAGTTCAGCCCTTGGCACCTCTGCGCAATGCAATGCAATGCAATGCAATGCAATACAATACAATCAGGCAGGGCACACTGTGCACTTATATCTGAATCACTGAGGAGAAGAAACAGGAGGATCCCTGGGGCTTCGTAACCAGCCAGCCTAGCTGAATTGGCAAGCTCTGGGTTTACTGGAGATACTGTTTAAAAAAATAACACATAGAGCATTGAGAACGACGCCCACGGACTACTTCTTACCTCCAGGAGGGCACACTTCCACACTTCTCACCTCCAGGAGGGCACACTTCCACACTTCTCACCTCCAGGAGGGCACACTTCCACACAGGTGTGCACATACAAACTGTCTCTACACACGCAAATGGTAAGGACTATTGCTTGACACAAAAGCTTGTTAGAACTCTTTCTAGTGATTGCAATGCCCCCAGAGTTGGGCATCTCTGTAGCTATTTGCTTAACAGTACTGCCCCCTAGAGCTGCATCCAGGGCTGTGCGTGCACCCTCTGTAGATTTAATTTGACAAAATAGTTGCTCTGGGTTATCATGGAGTGGGATGGGTATTTCGTTTTTATTTTGAGATTGTCTCAGGTTTTTTGGCTTTATCTCAGGACTCAGAAGCAGCTATCAAAACCCCCGAAGAACCCTTATGAAGAGTCAAGCAGAAACATGAGCAGTAATGGACCCGACAGCAGCGGGGCTGGCATGTCCTCCTGTCCCCAACCTTGGGTAATGGTAGCAAAGTACATGAGGCTAAGAATTGCTTGATGAGTGTTCCTAGTCCTTCCCTTGTTTCTTCCTGATGTTTAGAGAAACCAAAATCTGTCCCAGCTGCCAGCTGCTCTCAAAATGACTTCTAGACTTAGCGTCCAGCCAATCTCCAACAAGTGCTTTAACCTCTGCGTCTCCCATCCCCTTCCGTGTAACTGCGTTCTTCTTCAGCAGACCATTCTGGAGATGCCAAGACTGATCTTCATAAATGCCACGTGATTTAGGACATGGGCAGCGCTCAGTTCCTTGATGTCTCATGGCTTCGTGGTCTGCTAAATTACCTGTATTCCCCTTGGCAGGCTGTAGAGACTTACAAGCTTAATTAATCTTATTTAAATCATAGGAGAGGAGACATGGTTTCGGTATGTGTGTCTCTTTAAATAAAAAAAAAATACATTTAAAAAAATCAAAATCCCACACTGCTGTGGCGAGCAGCTTGCTGGCTCGGAACGTCGGTCATTCAGAAGCCGGGGCTGCTGAGCCGTGTCCTCCCAGCCGTCACACCAACTGCCGCTGCACATACACGTCAGAGGGAGCTGGGGAGAGCCGGGTTCCCAACTCCTTCCCCCAAGAATCAGCAAAAACAAATCTGCTCCCATCATCTGCCTTGCATTGTAGCCAGAGTCCTGGAGCTCTGTGCTTCTGGCAGAGAGGCACATGGCTGGAAAGTTTGCAGTGCGCATCTTGGCGGGAGCTAGAAATAACGGGCCTACACCCTTACGCAGCAGGCCGCTGTATTGATTCTGCAATATGTCACTGCAGAGAGACCATTAATGAGGAAGAGAGTAAGGGTGACGAGTGTTTTGAGGCATGGAAAGAGAGAGAAAACAGCCCCTGTTACCTAACTGGCTCCTCTCGTCAACCCCCCTCCTCTTCTCCTGATGGGAAAGATGGGTACAGAGATTTATTTTTTTCTTTTTACTCTTTATTGTTGAGTTCTAGGTCCTTCCTGTAGAAGGCTCCTTTCTGAACCAACAGAAGTCCAGACCTTGGGGCAGTCCATCCTTCACCTGGTTACTTATTGACGAGGAAGGACTTCACCGGCCTGGGCCCGCGCCAGAGCACGGCCGGCTTCTGTTCCTCCTCTTTCTGTTTGATTTCTTTTAATACCTAACCGGGCCGGCCTGAGGGCAGGCCAGTCAGCTCTGCTCAGCCTGTCTGCAAGTGTGTGACGAGTTTGAACCATGCAAACAATGACAAAAATGATTGTTGAGTGAAGAGAAGGGCTGCTGTGCTTCCCTGGGCCTCCCTCTCGGCACTCCGCCCCTGAGCGGCTCACCTAGGTGGTGGATCCCTGCAAGACAGGAGTTATGCTAGTAGCTGTCCCTGCTTACTAGTGACCTTGTTACTTGGGACTTGATAGTATGCTTAAATGAGTTATATATAACCTTATGCACACACACAGTGGTAACCCATACACACACATGTGACACATACATGTTATTCATCTGTCCCATGGGCAGTACTTGTAAACCCTATGGATACTTGCACAATTTGCAGCAAAACAGTAGTAGCCTCCAGTGATCCAAGATTCTTAACCCAAGATTCCAGAATCAGAACAGATTCCCCAGTAAAAATAGTTGTGTCCCAAGTAGAAATTAATGCGATGCTTCCAGAAGCTCCCTAAAAGCTCTCTGGCTGGGGAGATGGCCCACAGCTAAGATCACTGACTCCTCCTCCAGAGGACTGAGATTTGATTTCCTTGCACCCACAATGCTGGCTCGTAGCCATCTGTAACTCCACTTCCAGGGCATCCAGGGCTCTCTTCTGGTCTCCATGGGCATCAGGCATACACATAATGTACAGATATACATGCAGTCAAAACACCCGCACACATAGTAAGATCGTAAGAAGGAAATTTAAAAGGCGGAGTCTCTCCTTAGCTGGAGACAGTTAACAAGGCCTTCCTTTCCAGCTTCACCTTCTGCATGGGTGCGATCGGCTACAGTTCAATGTTTATCAAGGTGACTTCTGCATCACAGCAGTTATCCTCTGAACCCTTTTCTCTTCTGCAGTTTGTGGTCCTAGAAGAACACCAAGAGCCCAAGAATGGGAGTCTGCCAGTAGCTGGCACGAACGGTGCAGTAGTAGATGCTGGCCCGCCTTCCTCCCTGCAGCCTGGTGAGTAGGTAATTTTACCTTGCTTGTTTTCCATTGAGAAATGTCATCTAGTCACAAAAGACCATTAGCCTTATCTAAGCGGGGAGGTGACATACCGTGGAGTTTATAGAAACACATTTGACTACATTTCCCTTTTCTATAAAGACCCCTCGTAACCCATTCTCCAGGCATACTGCAGACTGCTAATTACTCTGAGCTAGCCCACATGACTTAGCTCCTTTCTGTGAGCTACTTAAGACTGTAGGGCATCCCTGGTGTAGGTTCTTACCAGTTGCTGTAAGTGCAGCTCCCCTGGAGATGGAAATGGCTCTCCCCAAACAGGTTCCATGGGCTAGTGGGAGTGTTCTTATTAATGACAGTTGGTCTAGCTTTGTCCTAGCGAGTTCAGCATATTCTAGTCTTATTGGGAGCTAGCCCTCAGCCACACTCTTGGCTGAGAAGTCCAGTCAAACCACTAAGGGACCACAGAATCAGTTCTCAAGTTCTCCTGGAGCTTATTCTGATAAAAACAGAGTTATGCATCCTTTGCTGTGGTCCTTCTGCCAGGACTTGTATTGTGATCTGTCCCTTGGGTTTGGAGCTCAGATATCATTGTCCTCTTTACAACCCTGAGGGCAGCACTGAGCAGGCTTCTGTGTCATAAGCCACTGGGAAAGCAAAGGGAATCTTTGAGCCAACAAAAACAGGTCCCCTGCTAATGGCAGGAGCCAGTTAAGTGTCAGCGCTACTTGTATTTCCTGATAGTTCCTATCGCACACACCCTCTTCCGGTTTCCAATAGAGAGAACCTGGGGTCTTATTACAGAAAACTCATTCAAAATTTCCATTTTGAACATGTTGTGTACTGTAACCTAAAATACTAAATTCAGAAAAAAATTAATGCGTAATTTGAACAAGATCAGTATATTAAGCCTCATTAAGGAATTGAATAAAAACTGTAATAAATGTTTATGCATGGTGACTGTTGTCTGTTACTTTTGAAACTCAGATTTTCAGTAGTTGCTAGGTTTTGTTGCTAGCACTATCAGAAGGTAAACTGTCGTCTTGTAGTTACTACGTTTTCTTAAGTAGCTGACAACACATTGTTCCTTTCAGAGAAAATCTGCTTAGAAGGAACACATGGTAAGATTTTGCAACTTAATCCAAAGCTCAAAGATTTGACAGAAATGTGTTATATCACAGGTGGGGGATTCATTGTTAAGGCTAACAGTAGTTCTCAACCTGTGGGTCACAACCCTTTTGGAGGTCAAATACACCCAAGACTGCTGAAAAACAGATATTTACAATTCATAACAGTAGCACAGTTACAGTTGTAAAGTAGCAATGGAAATCATGTTATGGCGGGGGGGGGGGGTCAGCATAGCATGAGGAACTGTATGAAAGGGGCAGCATTGGGAAGGCTGGGAACCGTGGGATTAGAACACTTACATAGTTATTCACTCAGACAGCACAAGCGTCAATCCACTCACTAGCTTCCCATGTCAGTAGTCCACCCCCATCATGTTTCCGCCCCATAGATATTTTCAGTGAAAGCACACACAGAGGTTGGGTGGGAGGGGGAGTGAGGGAAGAGTTGATGTCAGTCTGGCTAGGAGCCAATGCTCCCTCTGCCCCCAGAAAGGCCTGAAGCTAGAAGTGGGGAACACAGCCATCTTCATGGGCCCCAGCCTGCCCCGGGGAGGGTTAGGGGAAGAGTGCTGTGTTGCGGGAAGGAGGACCATGCTGGAGGAAGGAAATGGCTCTCAAGTCTAAACGTTGTTCTAGGGCATTCGTGGTCCTGAGGCGGAGGTGGGAAAGGCCGGAGAGCACTCCACTCTCTGGATCATCTCAACCAACCGAGGCATTGCCAGTTTTAAAACCGAGCCCAAGGGCTGGAGAGATGGCTCAGCAGTTAAGAGCACTGACTGCTCTTCTGAAGGTCCTGAGTTCAAATCCCAGCAACCACATAATGGCTCACAACCATTGAGATTGGACACGTTCTTCTGGTGTGTCTAAAGACAGCAACAGTATACTCATACATAAAATAAATAAATAAATCTAAAAATAAATCTCTAGGTTAGCTTGTGCTAACCCTAAAGGAGTATTAAAAAAAACAAAAACAAAAACAAAAACAAAAATCCGAGCCCCAGACAAGTTGTTTCTTATGTTTTTAAGTTGATTATCCCATGACTGTTACAAGGATCTCTTTTTCTAGACATTGTGAACAATGAAATCTCTTCCTCTTCTTCATCTCCTCTTCTTCCTCCATCTCCATCTCCCGATATCTCCACTTTCCCTTCATCCTTCTCTCTTGTCCTCCCTTCCATCTTCTTTGAACAGGGTCAGTGCATCTGACTTCATGGAGACAGAAGCCCCACATATATGGACCAGGCACAGGGCAAAGCTGCTGGATCCCACCTTCAAGTGACAAAGGACCCCAGGAAATGGAGGGAAACTCCCACCTACCCTCCTACAGGGAATGGCCTCTAGCCCTGGGGGCTGAGACGCTGCGTTCTCTCCAGTCAGCTCAAGGATCTCGCCAACAGAGGGCTCTGGACCTGCCACAGCAAACAGAGCCTGTTCAGCAGAAACTGGGAGGAGCCAGAGGTACAGAGGGGAAATAGCAACCAGGTCAACGGATGGTAGAGTGCTACAGACTGGGAACTCCAGTCTCCATGCTAATCACTGCTCAGGGTCCTGAAGATAGCTGCATAGCTGCGTAGCTGCATAGCTGCATAGCTGCGACTTCTGCTTCTTGCTTTAAGTAGTCCCATTGAAGACGTTCAAAACCGCAGTGGAGAAAATCATTAGAAGCCAAAGTCAAGACATTCACATCTAAGCTGTGTCTTCTTCCTGGACTGTTTGCCTCTTTCCCTTGTTGCCTCAGAAGAGATGAGCTAAAGCAGGTGATCACAGGCTCTGTCGTTTGCAAAGCAAATTACATGATCTACATAGACGTCTCAGCTCAACCTCCTGGAATGCTTGGAACATTAGCACTATTGCTAAGACGCACAGCAAGTGTGGCCCATGCTCATAATTTTGCCTTCTGAATTGTGATAAATTAGTGAAAATAATTGTAACTTGGAATCTGATTTATTCAGATTAGATCATTTATTTTTTTATACTATAAAAATCTTTGAATGAAAGTATTTAACTTTAAAAACATTTCCTAAGAGACAACAGTGTTTCTTAATCATTGTCTTTTCTTCTTGAAGTCTTTCCAGTAAAAACGGTAAATTTTGCTGTTTGCATAGATTTTTTAATTTTATTTTAAGATATGAGATTGTAAACCAATTGCTTGATTTATTTTCATCAATTTATTCTAATTATTTAAATAAAGTCACCCTAAAACATCTGCATTTTATTATAATTTGATGATGTTTGTTATAGTTTGAGCTGGACCAAAGTAATTCACTAAACCTGTCACTGTAAAGAAGATTGAACTAACTCTGATTCTAATGGTGCATCTTCCTTACGGCCAAGGCGTGGCTAACATAGAGGATATGGGTGTCCACACTGTGTCAGGGACAGTCCGGGGCTCAGGCTGTGCAGGCATCAACTCCTCCCATTGTTTATCTTTGCCACTCTTTTATCCTCAAATCTTTAGATTTGGGTTATATAATCAGAATAAAAAGGCATGAACACGCATGTTTTCAAAGTGGACATGTTGACGAAACCTGTGTGGGCATTCGGGGGCAGGATGACTTCAGGTTTGAAGATCTTAGTTAATTCTTCAGTGTAACATTCTCCAATTTTTTTTTTTCTGAATTTGGTTTTGCTTCAGTTGACAGTAGAGACCCTGCAGGTTCATAAGACTCATCTTTTATTTCTGACAGGCACGACCTCTCCCAAGTTAGCCTTCTGAAGCCTTCCTTTTGTGTATGTTAAAAGTACTTTGTTTAGAATCTCAAGAGAGCCAATGGAATATAAGCCCACAGTCCCTCAAAATATATGTCTGGGTTTGAACCAGCAAATCCTCACTTCCTTTGAGCTCTGCACTAATGAGGAAACCTAAGAAATAGGAGCCCTTGCGAATGTTTATCCAGGTCCAGCAGCAGCCTCTGGTCTGGTCAGAGCACAGGCTTGCTGTGTGGTTTGGTCAGATGTGACCCTGGAGGTGTGCCTTCCCTTCTGTCTTCGGGTCTCTAAGAGACACATGATCATTTGTTTGAAAATACACATTTAAAAAGCATTTTCATCCACAGTATTTGATTTGTATATTTTCGAGACTACGGTTCGTTTTCTAACTCTCGTGGTTTTGTCCACAGTACCCGATGGAGATTCCGTGCTGTCACCCACTCCGTGTGAAAGAACACTCTGCCCTCTGCGGCACCTAGCGAGGTTTTAGAATCCAGGTTTTGCCTGGTTATAAAGTGCCCTTTAGACATGGGTATACAATCATTGTATGGTCGCTGAGAATGTGATAGCATTACCAAGTATAATAAGTAAGAACCCTTCACATACACACCCCAAAACAACTAAGCAAAATGGCTAGGAGAATTAAAAACGCTGTTATCTCAGCAAGAGTTTACATTTTGTTGTTTCTTTTTCCATTTTATGTCCTCTGTGCAGTTCCAAGCTCATTAGTCCAGACACATGCCTGAACACGCCTAACTTCCTGTTAGGACACTGCAGAGTTTCTACAGCTAGAGGCCCTATGGTGGCGACCAGGAAAACACCGGGTTTCCCACTTCAGTTGTGATATACAGGGTCAGGGGTGGGGGTGGGAGTTCTCATCCAGTAAGCTATGGCCACAGCCAGTCGCTGAGAAGTGCGCAGGCGCAGGCACAGACGCTCCTCCCACTCTTTCTCACAGTGACTGCTGCCAGGCTGTCGATCACCCTCACGATCTTTAAATTTTTTTCATTGATTCTTGGTGAATTTCACATCATGCACCCCAAAACCACTCATTTCCCCGCCCCTTTGTATCTGCCCCCCACCCTTGCAACCTCCAAAAACAAATAAACAAACAAACAATAAAAGATAAGTCTCACTGTGGAAGCTGTAGTGGGTCACCTCAACAGCTTAACTTGCAAATGTTCATTGCAGTGAGTCATTGGTTTGGTTCAAGGCCTCTGGCTTCTGCTACAGCATCAATACTGGATGCTTACTGGGATGCCTCTCAGATATTTTGCAGTTGCCTTGCCTCATGGAGGTCCTGTAGCTCCAGATCTACAGACTGGACCCAGTCCCACACTCCAGCAGTTCACAGATAAGATAGATGTTTAGGTGGGCCAACTCGGCGCTCCGGATCTGGGCCTGGGAGGAAACTAAGCAGGTCAGCCCTCCAGCTCTCCTGCGCCTGTGCCACAAGGGTCGACTCTCTCTACCCAGACAACAGCCAGCTCCCTGTCTCTCATGCCCACGAGGCAGGCCCGTCTGCACCGTCACAACCAGGTGACTGCACCGTGACAACCAGTCTACTGTGCTCTCTACATCTCGTGAGCACCTTCATGTCCTTTGCTTGGTTATCCCTCCTATTAATCCTAGGAGAGCTCAGGCCCGCCGCCACCACACTCACACGTGAAGCATGAGCTTCCCACAAACCTTCTCTACTACACCCTACCACTGAGGGTCCGGGGCTGGCCCCATAGTTTTCCTACAGTTCTTCCTTGTCCATGTTTCCCGTTGCCTCACAAATCCTGAGAGATGACTGTGCTCTCCTCCTCCTAGACCTGACATTTCTAATGCCCCTTGCAATTATACAGGATTTCATTTCTATAATAAATTACCTATTATATAATATCCTGTGATTTGCTTCCTGTGTGAGCCCTGGCTAATACAACAAGCATATACAACCAGATATTCAGGATGCAGGTATCGTATATCATGCACTAGAAAGGAGGAAGCGCTCCTCACCTTGTTTTAACCTTTATTTCTTCAGTGGACTAGTACAGAACGGAAAAGGGTGACTAAAATCCAAACTCAATTTCAAAGGTCTACGCAAAAGATTAGCAATGAATCAGGCAGTGAGTTTTAAAAGCATTTTATGACCAAATGTCAATTATGTAACAAATAGAACATCCGCTGAATATTTCAAAGTATCATGTAAATTATTCAATTATATTACAACACAAAAGAAGCCATGATACAGGCATAAGGTATTTTCAGAGACGTTCACCATGCATTCATGACAAAACTTCTTAGTAAAATAGGAAAAGTGGGTTTCTCTGATGCGATGAAGGAAATCATCCAAAATCTACAGCAAACATTCTACCTAATTCTGGAATGCCAAAGGCATTCCCCTTAGAGCAGGACTGAGACAGAAATGTGTCATTCATTTATTATTTGAATTTCATATATATATATATATATATATATATATATATATATATACTGTATTTACATAATTTCCTACTTTTCTCTTTCAACCCCCATGCCTCTCATCCCTCTTAAATACTTAGCCACTTTTTCTTTAATTATCACTGTTACACATAAATTTATAATACCTATAAATATATGTAACACACTGTTATACATGTATAATATAGAAGCACAACCTTCTGAGGAGTCCACTTAGCACTGAGTACTGCTCTTACATATTTATCTGTAGGATGGACCACTGAGCTCGAATAGCCTGAGGGGGCTCACCCCTCTCTGGTTCTGTCCTATAGTGTTTATCTAGAGGTGGGTCCTTGAGAGATTTCCCTACTCCTGCGGACATGCCAACTGATTATATCACTCAGGTCTTGGTTAGGCAACCATAGTGTTGAGATTTCAAGGGTTTGCTTTCCCTGTCATTACAAAAGACAGTCTCACAGCAGACACCCTAGTCCTTTTGTCCCCTCTTCTCTCCATTGTCATTTCTATTCAAATATTGTGTTACGTGTCTTAAATAGTATTCTGACAGCATAGTAACACTCTAAATTAGTAAGACCGGTTGCTTAAAATACATAAAGATTAAGAATAAAATTATTTTCCAATAGTAGAGTTGTCTGCAAAAAAAAAAAGTACAAAATAATACACAAGTAGTAATACAGAGTCAATACATCTCACCAGTCATGATGGCTCAGCTGGTAAAGTCTGTTTTACAGTATTTCTTCCCAACCTCTGCTGCTAAAGTGGACCACCAAGGCTAGGACCCACATGGGGAAATGGAACTGGCTCCCCTAAATTGTCCTCTGCCCACCACACACATGCGAGGCACACATGTGTGCTTGCTCTCTCCCTTACACATACAACAATAATGAAAGTTAGAAATAAAATAACATATTTACTACACTGAATTCCATATTCCACAAAGTACTGCTCAGAAAGAAAGGTTATGTAAAGACTATCTAGAAAAATTTGAGGAATTGGAAATAAGAACACCTTCACTGTCTTAGTTAGGGTTCACATTGCTGTGAACAGACACCATGACCAAGGCAACTCTTACAAGGACAACATTTAATTGGGGCTAGCTTACCGATTCAGAGGTTCAGTCCATTATCATCAAGGCGGGAGCACAGCAGCATCCAGGCAGGCATGGTGCAGGAGGAGCTGAGAGTTCTACATCTTCATCTAAAGGCTGCTAGCAGAAGTCTTAACTCTTCTACACTGAGAGAAGTTTCAAAGCCCACCCCTCACAGTGACACACCTACTCTAACAAGGCCATACCTCCAAATAATGCCACTCCCTGGAGCAAGCGTATTCAAACCACCACATCCACTCATCAAATATTGAAGAAAACTTTTTAGCTAGAGGTTCATTTCAGACAAAATAGTGAAAGTATTGCAAAAACCGAACAAAGGGTTAATGTGTGCGTCATTGTAAATGTATGTAGAATGGCATAAAAATGTGAATTTTCATGTGTGTCAAAAAGAACTAAATAGGAAGGTTTTATTTAACAAATGCCAGAGATTCTTACAGAGTAGAAGTAACTAAGTATGGTATTGCTTCAGAAAAAAATAGATCAGTAGAAAGCTCTGCCTCTAGGCCAGTGAGAGGGAGGGAGTGGTGAGGGAAAGACTCTCATTACTAAATACCATCCAGAAGATTGATTATCTAATCAGAAACAAAGGGAAAGACATCTCTGCCTTCTACTGTACACACATACACATCTAAGTAGGGTGTAAACTTAAGTTTTTAAGGCAAAAGTTATAAAACGTTGAGGAGAGTTTATTGTAGAGCATTTTAGTAACCTTGGATGCCTTCTTTTTTTTCTTTTTCTTTTTTTTTCACTGAACTTAATTATGCTTTTGTGAGTATGATGTATGATTAATCTCCTGAAGAGGGGCAAATTCTCAGTTACTACACTTCTGAAGAAAACACTTAACCCTGTAACTGCGCATGTTCTCTCAGGGAGGGAGGGGCTACAGTGCGCGCCCCCTGTGCTGAGTATGGAGGACACCGGCTCACACCGTTTCTCCCCGACTTCTGCCTCTTACACTCTTTGCACCCCTCTCCTAAGCTTTCCAGGTGGGAAACCCTCTCCCTGTCTTTACCGAGCACCCACAGTTATTTATTCTCTACACGTTGACCAATCCTGGAGCGAGAAGAAGCGAGAGCAGCCCCGACCCGTGGGTGTCAGTTTGACGCCATGGTGTTGTTTATTTTGTTTGTTTTTGACAGTCTTATTGTGTGGTCCTGACTGCTCTGGAACTCACCATATAGGTAAGGTTCGCATAAATGTGTGCTCTTCTTGTCTCTGCCTCCTGAGTGCTAAGGTTTTAGGTTTGTGCCGCCATACGTGGCTCAAGGAATGGTTTCTTAACCAAGACTCAGAAGAGCAATAGAGCAACAAGTCGTTAAAGTTAGTGGCTGTCCATCTCAGGAATGCCATAAGCGTGGAAAATATAAGATGCAAGCTTTTTAAAAGAGATCTCAATATATTTGACCAACACCAGAGGATACACGTCTAAAATACATAAGCACTACATATAGTCAACACGAAACAATGGAATGGAAAAATAGGTAGAAGAGGGAACACAATCACACACACACACACACACACACACACACACACACGCACGCACACACACAGAAAGAGAGAGAGAGAGAGAATGATCAGTGAAAAAGAGCCACAGAAATGTTGCTATTTCACAGCTAGATACTGGCAGAAATTTTAGTGACACAAATCCAAGTTTCATCAAGAATGTGGAATGATACATGCTTTCACACACTGCTAATGGGGGTGTTAATTGCTATGATCGTTTTGGCATGATTTAGTGCAGCTAAACACTGAGAGTCTGCAGTTTGGAAGTTCTAATCTTAAATAGATCTATTGGAGGAGAAATTCACTCCGCTTGTATTTCTCAGGGTGTTAAAGAGTTCTTAAAGGCAAAAGACTGGAAACCACACAAATTCCTACAGTCACGCAGTCACGTGAATGTAAAATTGTGATGTTTTGTTATGGAATTCTGTAAGGCGGTTAAAATAGGTAAATTTTAGTTGTGTACATGCAAAGTGGTATTTGCTCTTGGTGGTCCTAGTTATTTTTCTATTGCTGTGATAAAACACCGTGACCCAGGCAACTTATGAAAGAGAGCATTTAGTGTGGGAGCCCACGGTTTCAAAGCAGGTCCATGACCATCAAGGTAAGGAGCAAGGCTGGGCAGTGGTGGCGCACGCCTTTAATCCCAGCACTTGGGAGGCAGAGGCAGGAGGATTTCTGAGTTCGAGGCCAACCTGGTCTACAGAGTGAGTTCCAGGACAGCCAGGGCTACACAGAGAAACCCTGTCTGAAAACAAACAAACAAACAAACAAAAGGTAAGGAGCACGGCGGCAGTCGGCAGGCTTGGTACTGGGGGACGAGGTGAGAGCTCACATCCTGAGACAGCGACCCCAAGGCAGAAAGAACTGACTGGGAATGTTTATGCTTCTGAAGCCTCAAAGCTTGACCCAAGTGACACACCCACCCCTAACAAGACCACACCTCCTAATCCTTCCCAAACAGTTTCTCCAGCTGAAGACTAAGTACTAAACGACATGAGCCTATGGGGGCCATTCCCATTTAAGCCAGTACTTGGGTTAATTGGGGGAAAGGGTGTGATGGT
This sequence comes from Apodemus sylvaticus, assembly GCF_947179515.1. Taxonomy (NCBI): domain Eukaryota; kingdom Metazoa; phylum Chordata; class Mammalia; order Rodentia; family Muridae; genus Apodemus; species Apodemus sylvaticus. The sequence continues at coordinate 32,908,508 of NC_067475.1, forward strand.
TTGTATATGCTTGGCTAGGGAATGGCACTATTAGGAGGTGTGGCCTTTTTTGGAGTAGGCATGGCACTGTGGGCGTGGGCTTTACGACCCTCATCCTAGCTGCCTGGAAGCCAGTATTTTCCTAGCAGCCTTCAGATGAAGATGTAGCACTCTCAGCTCCTCCTGCACCATGCCTGCCTAGATGCTGCTGTGCTCTCACCTTGGTGGTAGTGAACAGAACCTCTGAACCTGTAAGCCAGCCCAGTTAAATGCTGTCCTTATAAGAGTTGCCTTGCTCATGAAGTCTGTTCACCTCTAAAAACCCTAAGACACAAGGTATGAAGCAATTTTTATATATATAATTATTTATGTGTCTCACCTGCGTGTTTGTCTGTACACTACAGGCCAATGTACCATCCTGGTCTCAAGCATAATAATGGTGGATGGTTTATTAGAGCACGCGCGCGTCTGTGTGTGTGTGTGTGTGTGTGTGCGCGCGCGCGCATGCGCGCGCTGCGCGCGCTCACACATGCACACATATACATACACACAAACACACAATTTATGGATGCAGGTGTAAGTGGTAAAAGTACAATGAAATGGAAAAGGGTTGTTGATAAGGTAGCTTTACAGTAAGAGAGGACACCTCTGTGACGGGGGCTCAGCCTTCTGAGGCCTCAGAAGGTAGACGCGTGGGTGATGTTATTTCTCTGTAGAGAAATAAGGATCTTACTGTCTTCTCTATTTTTTTTTTCTTTCAATTTCAAAAGGAACACAAAGGAAATTGTTCTTGCGTTCTGTTGAGCACACTGGGACTCCCAAGCCGAATTGCTCGCATTCCCGGCATTCTCCAGGGCCCTATTTGCTGAGCCAGTGATGCCCCCAGCCATGGAGCGCACAGGGCTGGCTTATAACCGGCTTCTCTAAGCAGGAATTTCTCCTGCGGTTAGCAGAGTCTGTACTGAGCCAGGGATGAAATATGGTTCGCCACGCCCTCGGCCTTCTGTTACAGACCGAGCTAAAAAAGCCAGTGAGACCGTGGGAGGTCAGAGGAAGAGGAGCCCGGGAGACAACCGGGCAGCTTTCAAATCCGGCCTTGGGACTCTCACAAGAAATTATTTCATTAGGAAATAACGATGAGGTACAGAGGATGAGTACTGAAGAGCGCGGACGGGAAGGGTGCACAGTCTTCTCTCGCTTTGACTTGCTCCGCTCCTCTGCTCCTCTGCTCCCCTCTGCGGTGATGCGGACCCCGCCCCCCAACCTTCATTTCAGTTTTAATGCTGTTTTTCAAATGCTCGAGTAGGTTGGTCTGTGTTCACTATTGTGGGAGCCAAAGTAGTGTTTTAAGTTTTAATTACTCTTTAAGTACAAAGATGCCTCTAACCTGAAGCCCTAGCCCGAGGGTGAATGATACTTCTCAGATGCTGGAGGCTACTGTTCCAGTAAGACAAGTCACCTGTTTCTCCCTAAACAAATTTGTTTGGCCCAACTGCACTGGACGAGCTTCATCACATGCAGGTGGGCGGTCGGTAGGCAGGAAATACGTCAGGTAATTGCTTGCCCCTGATTGTGTCCAATGGGAAATGGGGGCGGGACCGTGGGGTTTGCCTTTATAAGCATCCCTATTTTTCCTGGAACTCAAGAACAGACATGATCAGAGTCCGTGGCTCAAAAATTGTGTTAATGGTCCCCTTCTTGACTGGTTGGATTAACATTAAGCAGCGTATCTGATGTACGGAAGCAGTACATCTGTTTATCCTGAGCTGGACATGATAAATACTGTCTACTGCCTGCATTCGGGACACAATAGACGTAAAAATTTAAGGAATTTAAAATCTAAAAATAATCAAACTCACAAATGGCAGGAAGGAAGCCTTAACCTCGTGGCTTCAAGGTGCTTCGGTGCTACCGTTTAGCATCCTCTGCCAGATTAGAACTTCGAGGACCTGCTGCTTCTTCATCACAAAGCGTACGTTTCTTTTAATGTGTCTTGTGGCACCCACAAGGCATTTCAGTTTCATAAAGGTGTTGCCATTTTTCTTGATTAAAAAAAAAAACTGTCATAGAACTTGGCATAGCTCTCAGAAAAATAAGATGAATACAGAAATGTGGCCTTCGGCAATTACTCATGATCAGAAGAGAGAATCGTCAATCTCTTGTGACCTTAAAGTTGGTGCAGTTGGTGAAAAATGTAGCCTGTGCCAAAGGCTTCCCCTTCTAACTTACTTATAGCAGACGCAGGAAATGTGGGCTTTTAAAAACTAATTTTTTTTCATTAAAAAATTTCAAACAGTATATTTTGATCATATTCTTCTCCTCCCCAACCCCTCCCAGATCCTACCCATCCAACATGACCTTTATCTTTCTATATATCTCTCTAAACAAAAATAAAAATCAAAACAAACAAAAACCCAACCAACCAACAACAACAAACAATAACAAAGATAAATAAATAGCAAAACAAAAAGCACAGATATTTTGTTGTGTTATCCAACTACTGCTGGGTACTGGGCCTGCCCTGGAGTGTTGACATTGGAGAAAACTGATTTCTAGAGTGTGGTGTTTTCAAAGCAGCTGTAAAGCAGTTGCAGTTAGTTGTTAGGACTCTCCTACAGAGAGAGTAACCATCAGAGCTAGCATGGCTCTGACCTCAAGGGTTGAAGGATATCTAAATAGCTTTACCTGGTTCAGGACATGGTTTCTCAAAATCTTCTCTTTTGCAGATGATGTTTTCAGGCCATTCACACAGTGTCAGGCTATGATGGTGGCTGTTCTTCGGAGGCCTGGCCCCAGTATAGCAACATCCTTTTTAAACTGAGATGGCTGAGCTTAGCACTAGACTCCAAATGGCCCAAATCCTAGACTAGGAAATGTATTCCTCTTTTGTGGAGAGCTTTGGGGGCTGCTTGGCAGGAATCTGACATTGGCCAAGGACAAGGAAATGGGCTTCAGTCAGGAATCTGACATTAGGGCATGACAAGGAAGTTCTGGCAGGCATCTAATTTTAGGCTATAACAATCAAGTAAGTTCAGGCAGGAATATTAATCTTAGGGTTGAACAAAAGAAGTAGGCAACAGGCAAGAATCTGATTTTGGGCTTGGACAAGGAAGTGGTCTCAGGTATTTTGGTCCTTCTGACAAGCCCATGGAAACAACTGTCACGGGAGTAATCACAGGACTTTGCTTACTGCCTTGCTTGTTCCTCATTGTACTGCTCGCCCTTAATACTTAAATGTAATTAAAATGGTATAAAAGATTGGGAAAAAATAAACCTGCCTGCAGTCTCAGAATTGACTGGGGTCATGTTGCAGCATTGTCTCATCGTCTCTTTCTTTTCAATCCTCGATCCTACGCTGGAGAACTGACTGAGCAGGCTTGGTCACTCTTTCTCTGTGTAGCCCTGGTTGTCCTGGAAGTCACTCTGTAGACCAGGCTGGCCTTGAACTCAGAAATCTGCCTGCCTCTGCCTCCTGAGTGCTGGGAAAATGAGTGTGCCACCACTGCCCAGGGTTGGTCATTCTTTTATATTAAAATAGAGATTAGCAGGTGGGCATGGTGGTGAGTGCCATTAATCACCTCACTTGAGAGGCAGAGGTAGGTAGATCTCTGAGTTCAAAGCCAACGTGGTCTACAACTCAGGGCAACACGAAAAATCCCTGTCTTGAAAAGCAAACGAACAAATGATGACAATAAAATGGACAAATCAGTACTGAAACCCACTAGATCTAGCTCTCTCAAAGAATTACACTGTAAAGTTGTCATGGTTCACTGGGCATCTATCCAACAGGTGAACTAAACTACTCTGGCATAGGGAGGAGCCTGTGGGCATAGAGGAGGAGCCTGTGGACATGGGGGAGGAACCTGTGGGCATAGGGGAGGAGCCTGTAGACATGGGGAGGAGCCTGTGGGCTTGGGGGAGGAGCCTGTGGCCTTGGAGAGGAACCTGTGGCACTGGCCCTGGTCCCCCAGCCTCTTCTCTGAGTACTTCCTGTTTCTGATACTATCTTCAGTTCTGCTCTAATGTCCTCAACTCTTGCACAAATTCCATGAACTCACGTCTTTTTAACCTGGCGTGCCTGTGTTTAGTGTACCTTGAAACCAACCCAGTACAACCTGTCACTCCAGATGTGTCCACTCACTGCATTCATCCTCCAGATCTAACCTCAATGTCCACAAAATCACCCAGGGATCATTTCAGATTACTGGCCCAGTGGGTCCAGGATGCTGGAGCTACACTGTCACTAAGTTCCCAGCTGTCACAGATGCTGCCAGTCCACAGATCACACTTTAAGTAGGTGTGACTGTTTCTTAAACTCCCCAACTCCCAGTTCTTAGGAAAGGGTATTTTATCTTCTTGGTCTAGTTCTGCTCTCCCTAGATCACATGTTTATTTTGATCCAATTAGCTTCTGGCAGAGGAACAGACAGATATGAGTTATACAAGCTGGACCACCTTGATTGGCTCTTTCCTCCGGAGTTGTGGGTACACTGGGTAGCTGAAAATACCAAAACATGCATCCAATGGGATTCATTAAAACTTCCAGCTTGTCTGTGTAGAAATGGCCTGTTAAACCAGATTTCACACAAAAACCTGTGAGTTAACCACAGAGCTGTCTCTCTTCTCTTAACTCATGTTAAGCCATGTCTACATGGGAAGTTTGACATGTTACTAATGTACAGGTGATCCCACCACAATATGAATTCACCTGCTTGAAACAGGATTTCATAGTTTATATTCTATTCTTCTGCCATCTCAGAGAGACAACGGAGGACAGACACACTCTCACATAGCTAGCCCCAAAATGGAACAGTATATTGCATTTCTTTTTGTTGTTGTTGTTGTTGTTGTTGTTGTTGTTTTGGTTTGGTTTTTTGAGACAGGGTTTCTCTGTGTAGCCCTGGCTGTCCTGGAACTCACTCTATAGACCAGGCTGGCCTTGAACTCAGAAATCTGCCTGCCTCTGCCTCCCAAGTGCTGGGATTAAAGGCGTGTGCCACCAACGCCCTGCATATATTGCATTTCTAAAAGTGTTTGTGCAAGACCCTATAGTCAGGGTAACTCAGGTTTATTTACATGAAATTTATAGCTGACCAAATTGTCTTTTTCAATCCACTCCTCTTGGGTGGGCTAGGATGACCTTTGTTGAGGCCTGTGAGCCTGATATCCAAATGGGGACTGACACCTACAAGACACATTGTCATTCAGAACTAAAGCCTCCTCTCTCTCTGCCGCCCTGAGATCCCAAGAAGGATGCCTGCGTCTTCACTGTGGGGCACTGGGATGGACAGCAATGGCGGCATTTCGACTTCACTTGCCTATCTCAATGCCTTCTCTTCCCAACTGACCCCTTTACTTTCAAGTCCACGGGCAGTCTTTAAGGAGGAGGCACTTGGAGGCCTAAGTAGCACAGAGGAGATGACCAGGATGGATGAGACTGGACTGTGAGAACATCCTCTGGCTTGTGTCTTGGGGAAAATAAATGAGTCTAACTTGTGGGGCTTAGAAGAGATTCCATCATAATTTATGTCAGCCTTGGAGCTTTGGAGTAGGGCCTATTATGCATTGACTTTCTAAAAACTCAAGTCCTAGGAGATCGAATGAGCCATCTGAGGTTTGCAAGAGGCCTTCCATAATTCAGAGTTCTGGTACATTCATTTAATCAGGCTGTTTCCACATCCTCACTTTGTCAGTTAAGAATCAGAACCGCAACTAATAGGAACCTGGAAGCCAAGAAAATCATAGAACTCCCAGAGACTCATCGGGCCAGAACGCGGCTCATCTCGGACTACTTTAGCTTTCGAAGCCCATGAGGGAGCAGAAGTGTCCTGGGGAGCCCCGAGCATCTGGAGGGCTGAAGTGCATGGATCTGTGCCATGCATGTGGGGAGTCTATTCATCACGCGGCTTCACAAGGGCTTTCCAGGTTTACCAGAGATACATACATAATGAAACCCAATGATAGCCTTACTTTAATTTTCTTGGCAATGCCTCTGTGTACTTTCCCCTCTTTAGCTATCTGTAATTCATCTTTGGAATAACCACAGAGATTTGTTCTGTGTCCTTTCGCGGCAACTTCAAAAGCATAAAGATATTTCCCTAGTCTTCACATTAGCTTGATAATTTTTCATGCTCTATGACTGTCATTTCTTTTTTCGCTCTTCACTGATTCTTCGTGAATTTCACATTATGTACCACAATCCAACTCATCTCCCCTCATGTCCATCTTCCACCTTTACATACCACCCAAAAAAGAAAACAAATGAAACCCATCTCTCCATGAAAGCTGTGGTGTGTCACATAGTACACCCTTTTGTGCAAACAGCTTTACTTGAAAATGTTTGTTGCAATGAACCATTGGTCTGCTTTGAGGCCTCTGGCTTCTGCTACACTATCAAGACAGGATCCTCAGAGGATTCATCTGTGTTATAGAGATACTGTAGCTTTGGTTCTGCAGGGCTGGCCCCTTCACATACTCTATGACCAACTCAGCTATCACCTAGGCCAAGATCCAGGCCTCTGAGCTCACCTACCCACATGAAGAGAGGCAGAATGGGAGACACCAGTTGGGGAGGGTGAGCTCAGAGCCCTGGATCTTGGTCTGGGTGAAATCTGCCAGCTCTCCCGTGCCCATACAACCAGGGCCAGCTCACCTGCTTTGCCGGGGGGAGAGGGGCAGGGCCAGCTCTCCTGTGTTCGTAGCATTGGGGCCAAGTTTCTAGCACTGCCCACGTTGGGTGTAGGGCCCAATCTCCCAAGTGCTGCAGGTTGGGCCCCTGTCCTGCCACTTTACAGCAGGAAAAGCTTGGGAACTGCTCTCTGACTTCTGACACCATCAGGGCCAGCTCTTCTGCACTGCCCAGAGGAGCGGCAGGACCAGCTTTGCACAGCCCTTGGAATCCATGTGACCCCAGAGAGCAGCCCAGAACACATGGCTTTTGGTGGTAACATGGACCATGGACATCCACACAGACTCTCCAGCCCCATTGCTTCAGGGCCCTGGACCCAGATATGGCCCTTGGAGGCAGCATGGGACCCCTTATTTCTTTGAGACAGGATCTTTCACTAAACTGGAACTAGGCTTCTGGCTAGCAAGTCCCAGGGATCTCCCCCAACACCCACAAACACCCACATTCCTACTGTCACCTTCCTCCCCGACAGCAGCACTGGGTTTATGTGACCACACTTGGCTTTTTACATGAGTTCTGGGGACTTGAACTCAGGTCCCTTCTGCTTGTGCAGCAAGTGCTCCTACCCACCGAGCCATCTCCCTGGCTTGTGTTTTCTAATAGCAGTGTAATAATTTTAACATTGTAGCATATAGACAGACACTTACATTCGGTGTTGCATTCTAATAAACAGGCACTCTATCTGCTTACTTAGAAAGACCTCTGCATTCACAAGCACTGAAGACTTTGATGCCATAGTAAATAGACAGTCTTGAGCCATTTTTCCTTTTCTCCCACAGATTCCAATAACGTGTGTTACTATTCAGTCCTCTGACTGCGGAGTGTCAATCTTTAGGACATTTTGTTCTCTTGGCCAAGATAGTAATTGCTACTGCTAATTTTTAATTTCCATTTTGTTTATTTGGTCCATGTTCCAAGTCTCCTATTCTAATTCGTTTTTCAGTCTGAAAAATTCTAATTGCTTGCTTTGCTGGTTTTAGATTTCTGTCTGTTCTCATCGTGGATTGTTTACATTTTGTGAATGGCAGCCATTGATTTGTCAGAAAATATATTTTGGTCCAAACTGCTATTGATTTGACTTATCGTTAGATGAGCGCACTGTGAACGCTAGTTGAGCCATCCTTGTTGGACTTGCTCAGCATCCCTGGAGATGCTTCACACAGCAGTGCCCACAGGACGTCTGCAGTGATCGGCTCAGATGCTTTCTTACCAGGCGTGTAAGCTGGAGACATACCTGTGCAGCGGGTGGATTCCTAAGACTCTCTTTTCCGAAGCAGCTAGCTCATTCATAAATCCCAACCACCTCTCCCTTTGCTTCAGAAGACTCTAGGGGGCTGGAGAGATGGCTCAGTGGTTAAGAGCACTGACTGCTCTTCCGAAGGTCCTGAGTTCAAATCCCAGCAACCACATGGTGGCTCACAATCATCCGTAATGAGATCTGATGCCTTCTTCTGGTGTGTCAGAAGACAGCTACAATGTATTTACATATAACAATAAATAAATCTTAAAAGACGACTTTAGAAGAGTTAGAAGAAAAATGTACTTTTTGAGGCAAAAAGCTGAGAGATAAATGTGATCCTAAACTATAATCATTCCTTTTAGCTTTACAGACTGAAAGCATTGGGCCAGATGCTTTTGCAAGTCTAGACTTCAAGAGGCCCATGTGCCTGCTAAGGCAGTGCCTGCAGGCAGTGAGTTTATGCTAGTGTACAGCTGGGCTGTACATTTGCCTTCTGTTTATTTAAAACAGAATCCCATTGTGTCCAGACTGGCCTCAACCTCGTCATCCTCATGCCCTAGTTTCCTGGTTGCTGGGATTAGAAGTATGAGTCCCATGCTTGTTATGATAAACCACTCTGACCACAGGGAACCAAAGTTTTATTTGCCTTACAACTCCAAGCCACATTCTAACATTGAGGGACAACAAGACAGAAATCTGAAGGCAGGCCTGTATGCTAGTCCACACAGCATCACCTCTAGCCACAGACCTCACTTCGCAGACAAAGAAGCAAGCCAGGATCCTTAGGGACACTGCTTTCTGGCTGGCAGGCAGATACGCCCAGCCAGCTTTCTTCTATAGTTTGGGATCACCAGGTGGAGAACAATGACACCCATGACACCCACGGGGAACTAGGTCCTTACACATCAATGAACAATCCAGACAATCCTCTAGAGATAAGCCCACAGACCAACCAAACAAAAACAATTACTCAACTGATGTTCTCTTTCTAGGTGATTATTCCAGGTTTTTGGCACACTGACATTTAAAACTTATTATATCTTATTTTAAGCTGGTGCAGCCGGGTGGTGGTGGCACACGCCTTTAATCTCAGCACTTAGGAGGCAGAGGCAGGCAGATTCCTGAGTTCGAGGCCAGCCTGGTCTACAGAGTGAGTTCCAGGACAGCCAGGGCTATACAGAGAAATTCTGTCTAGAGAAACCATCATCATCATCACCAGATGCTTTTTTGTTCAATATTTTGTCATGAAGGTTTTCACATTGCAGCTAAGTAGAAAAAATTTTACCGTGAACACCCATAAAAGCACTTAAAGTCCACCATCAACATTGTATTATACGATTTGTCACCTGTCTAATCTCTGTCAGTCCTTTGATCCAGTTTTCAGTTATCTTAGTTGTCAATGTATTTCATGCTAAGTTGGAGACAGAGGTACATTTCCCCCAAATATTTCAGTTGAAGATCATTGATAAGAGAGTTCAGTGCTGGCTTCATTTGTTTCTTCCAGCATAAAACCCACTGTGTTTGATAAAATGGATAGATTCCCATACAACCTAAACTCCTATAAAATGTAGACTATTATCATCAACCCAGGAAGCTCCTTGGCCACCCTCTTAACCCAACCTGTCCACTCTTCTGATCTTTCTCTCTGTTGTAGTTACAGTTTCCTTTGCTGTGAAGAGACACCACAACCATGGCAACTCTTATAAATGGAAGCCTTTAACCGGGGCTCGCTTATAGTCACGGCAGGAATCATGGCAGCACTCAAGCAGACAAGGTGCTGGAGAAGGAGCTGAGAGCTCTACATCCAATCAGCAGCAAGCAGGAAGAGTGACACTGGCACTGGCCTGAGCATGTGACACACTCCCTCCAACAAGGCCACACCCACTCCTACAAGGCCACACCTACTCCTACAAGGCCACACCTCCCAATAGGGCCATTCCTTATGAGATGATGGAGGTCTCTTTCATTGAAAACATCACACCTGCAGGGAAGTTGCTTTTCAGTCCAGTTGCCTTCTTCGATGGCTCCCTGTTCTGTGTACCAGCAAGCCCATCCTTTTTATGGCTGAGTGACACTCCACTGTGTGAGCAGATTATCTTTTTTCCAGTTTCTTTAGCCATTTTGAAGAAAATTACAGTGACTGAACATTCTCAATGTAATTGTAGGATCATAGAACAGGTATATTTTAAAATTCATAAAGGCTCCAACAGAATTGTTCTTCATGTGGTTGTTTTAATCCTAATCAGGATTGAGTTCTGTCCTTAGTCTTTCTAGCTTTGAATGCTCTGACAAAGAGCGGGGGTACTTCATTTTTCATTTTCTAGGTGTTTTGGTTTTTGTTTGTTTGTTCGCTTGCTTGCTTGCTTGTTTGGAGACAGGGCCTTGAGCTCATTTTGTGATGGTGGATGACTTTGAAGTCCTGATCCCTCTGCCTCTGCTACTAAAGTGCAGGGAATGCGGATGTATGCCACTACCCCTGGCTGTTCGGTGTCTTGTTTCTAAGGCTGCTTAGGAACAATAGCAGTGAGACTTGGTTACAGTAGTCCCACAGGTAGCATAGAACACCATGTACCAGACTTGTTTAGCTTTAGCACAGGAGACTTCAAAGGCTGCCCCACAGCATTAATAACAGTAACCTACGGTTACAGAGTCAGGTAAAAGTTGAGTCAGTTAAAAGATGAAAACACTGGGAAATGGGTACACATCAGTGAAGGCTTAACATGGTTAGCTGGAGGCCTGGGTTCAATCCCTGGCTCCAAATAAAAGGCCTGGTAACTAACATCTGGGGTGGCACATAGCGGTGAGGTGACATTTGTGGAAGCATCCTATGAATACACTGAGAAATGCTTGAACTTTTTCAGAATTCCCTATTTCCATTCACTTTCTGCATTTGCGCCCACTTGGGCAAGTGTGTGTGTGTGTACGTGTACATGTGTGTATATGTAATGTGTGTGGTAACTAGAGATCATTTATGTGTCTTCTTCTACTGTTCTCCACCCTGTTTTCTCAAACAAGGTCCAACTGGGTGCTTGGGATCTGAACTAAGCTTTCATGCGTGGTAAGCATTTTACCAAACACCCAGCTCTCCACGGTGTTTTTGATCAAGTTTGTTTTTAAGCAGACCAACATCGATATTTCAGAAACTCTAACCACCGTTACGCAGTACAGTCATTGAGCTTTGAGATTAAGTTGGATTTTGTGTGTTAAAAGGGAAAATGTATTAGGGCAATAACGTCAGAAAGACTTGCTGCAAATTAAGAAAAACAAAGCAAAGCCAAATAAAAATGACCCACGAAGCAGATCAGGCTTTGAAAAACTCAGAAACAACATCCACCGCCAGCATTTACAGAAAGCACAAGTTAAGCCCAGAGACAGCGTAACTGCCGCTAGCTAACTGGGCCCTGAAACTCCGGTTCTTTGCTAAAGCCCTGCGGCTGACCTGGCTCTCTGGATCTGTTGGGTTCAGTACACACCCTAGCCAAGTCACTGGCCTCTTAACAAGTCCCACTTAACATAAGTAAACCTCATGTTTACTTATGGGAGGGAATCTTTCTTAGTCATCACTGATAATTCTGAGGTGGTCTCTGTCAGGGTCTATGGCTGTGAAGGGACTTCATGACTGCAGCAGCTCTTGTGGTCCCTTACAGTCGTGGCAAGAAGCATGACAGACATGGTACTGAAGGAGCCAAGATGCCCACGGGCAGCAAAGGATACCATGTACCACACAGGTTTAATTTGAGCATAGAAGACTTCAAAGCCCTCCCCCATAGTGACACACTTCCTCCAACAAGGCCACAGCTCCTCATAGTGCCACTCCCATTCAAACACGTGTCTATGGGGCCCTGCCTATTCCGACTACCACAGAGTCATGCTTTATTTAAACTGTCCAGTTGTATGAGAACAAAACAAGGTGATCTGTTTGCATTTTGCAGTAAGCTTACCGACTTTGGGGTCTGCATCCATCACTTACTAGCTGTGTGACTTTGGCAAATTGCTTTCCGCTGCTTCAGTCTCTTTGTGAAGTTGATTGTACCTTTGTATGGAGTCCTGAGGGGCACTGACTGGAAATATGTAAGCAGCACATTGTCATCACCATCAAAGGGCTGTGTTACTATTATTGTTGTTGTAGGGTCACCAGTTAGCACCAACATACCACTTGAGGTTTGGGGCAGGAGACTAAATCTCTGGAAAGCAGAGACTGGCAGATTCTGGATGAGGCGTGTTGTATTGGGGTTCACCCACTCCCCACTCTTGCAGCATAGCAAGTTGTTTTTCCTTTGGACTCTAGTACAGCCCAACTCTCCTCTCTCTCTCTCTCTCTCTCTCTCTCTCTCTCTCTCTCTCTCTGTTTTTTTTTTTGGTTTTTTGTTTTGTTTTGTTTTTTGTTTTTTCGAGACAGGGTTTCTCTGTGTAGTCCTGGCTGTTCTGGAACTCACTCTGCAGACCAGGCTGGCCCCGAACTCAGAAATCTGCCTCCCTCTGCCTCCCAAGTGCTGGGATTAAAGGCGTACGCCACCACTGTGCCCCCACCCCCCCCCAGCCCAACTCTCACTGTGGGGGTGGGGGGCTGACTCTGTTTCTCAGCTCTGCGACTGGAGCTTGCCCAGTTGACATTTGCCATCCGTCTGTTCACGTGGATAGGTTTGGAGATGGGCATCCAATCTCAGCCAGAATGCTAAGGCTTGATCTTGGGGTTTCTGTTGGTGCTATTGAGAAGCAATGACTCTTCCCTGCTTCTGCTGCTAAGCTGATAAAGCAGAATGATTCTGCTTTCCTCTCTTGAGAGAGCCCCCCTGAAATTTAATCCCACAGAGAAAATTGCAAAATTGGAGACAGAGGGAAAAGACCTCTACTGACATGGTCTGCTGTAGTGATCCAAATTTCTCCGTTCTGGGCACATATTTACCTCCCCCCAACCTCCCTTAAACAAGTGTAGTTTTGATACCTGTCATTTATAGCTGCCACTCCTAATAAGTACTTTAATCTGAAATAAATTCAAGTCATTCCAGAAGAAGGAACCTCAATTGAAGAATTGTTCTGTCAGATGGCCTGTGGGAATGTCTGTGGAACATTTTCTTAATGTTGGAGGACTCAGCCTACTGTGGGTAGTACGACAGTAGGCAGGTGGGCCTGGGCTACATAAGACCTCTGCTCCAGATGCTGCCTTCAAGTTCCTGCCTGGGCTTCGTTCTACAATGGACTGTTACCTACATGTATAAGGAGATACAAATCCTTTCCTCCTCAAGTTGCTTTTGGTCATGGAGTTTCTTACAGCAATAGAAAGCAAACAAAGACAGGTGTTGCCAAGGACCAGCCTTGGCATGGACAAGGGTTCTGAGAGAAGGGTGTCTGGGAGCAGTGAAATTGACTTGATTCGAAGTCAAAATGTGGATCCAAGCCGATGACCTGTGTTCTGTTTGATACAGATTGTACTGGCTGGTTTTGTGTGTCAACTTGACACAGGCTGGAGTTATCACAGAGAAAGAAGCTTCAGCTGGGGAAGTGCTTCCATGAGATCCAGCTGTGGGGCATTTTCTCAATTAGTGATCAAGAGGAGAGGGCCCCTTGTGGGTGGTACCATCCCTGGGCTGGTATTCTTGGGTTCTATAAGAGAGCAGGCTGAGCAAGCCAGGGGATGCAAGCCAATAAATAACATCCCTCCATGGCCTCTGCATCAGCTCCTGCTTCCTGACCTGCTTGAGTTCCAGTCCTGACTTCCTTTTGTGATGAACAGCAACGCAGAAGTGTAAGCTGAATAAACCCTTCCCTCCCCAACTTGCTTCTTGGTCATGATGTTTGTGCAGGAATAGGAACCTTGACTAAGACACAGCTTCTCCAGTCTGCTTCTGTCTATGTTCTGACTTCTCTCTGGGGATTTCTCTGTCTATATTCTGCTTGCTTGCTATTCTAAGACATCTCTGTCCAGGTCTTGCTTGCTTGCTTGTGAGTGATTGTGTGTGTGTCTGTTTGTGTCTCTAAGTCTGTCTCTTCTCCACGCCTGTCTGTTCTCCAAGCAGTTCTCTTTTTATCCTAAAAAAATTCTCCGGATATCTCATCCCCGGCAGAGCACTGGTCCAATCATTTACTCCAGGTTTCCTTTTGATTACCTTATGAGTCAGCATCCCCTGACTCCAACCCTGTGTTTCTTAGGAGACAGCCAAGGACACATTTTTTTCCCCTTAATTTTGCAAAAGGATTCAGAGAATGTCTGCTTTTGTTAAGCACAACAGATAAGCTAGTAGGATGGGACCCTGCCCTGAAATTACCATTTCTACCACACCTGGGCCTAGCCTCCCTCTGTTCTAGGCTGACCTTGAACTCAGGAATCTGCCTGCCTTTGTATCTTTCTGACAAGCTGGCCCAGAGTGTAGCTGCCTTTGTTCCTGAGGTTCAGGCATCTCAGAATTCATATCGCATCTTTACATTTTGCATAGTTGAGAAATTATATATCTGTACATTGTTATACAAACAAGCCTTGTGCTCACAGTAGCCATCAACATTCCTGGTGGCTGCTACCAGGGCCCTGTCCCAGGGGCAGGAACCACGTCATTCTGTCCCCACCCCATGCTGGGCCCACAAGGGGTGTCTCGGGGTTTCTGTGAATGTTTATCTCTGCTGAAACTTCTGTAGGTGGTTTTTAATTGGTTATAGTTCTAGACTTTGCCGGAACCAGGATGTCTAAATAGTTCAACAGAGAAGAAGATGGCTTTGGAGAGAGACAATGCCAGTCGGTTTTTGGAGAGGCATTATGGGAAATGGATCCCATGGTGAGATGGACCTGGCTGGGCTGTGGGAGTGATTCAAGCAGGACTGTTTCCCAGCTGTTGCTGTAGTACTGCAAATACAGATGTGGTAATCATTGCCGTAGTGTCAGCTCAGCCAGATAATTGCAAGGCACTTTTTTGGGGGGGCGGGGCAAATAGGCTGGAGAGATCAGAGATTGGCTGTTGTCCCTTCTCTGAGTCCTCTTAATTGTTGCTACTGAGATATACAGAGCCTCTACTTCCAAGTCTCAATCCTCTTTGGTACAGCCTTTCATGAAGGCCCTAAGATCCTAAGATACCTTTGCCTGGAGATATCTAAGCATAGTGGATCCATGACTTCAGTTGTGCGGGCCATCTGGAAAAGGTACTTTGCCATCCTCTGGCTGTGCTAGAACTAAGCCCAAGATTACCACGTCTATATTTAGTGACTCTCTAATCACAGAATCAATAAGTATGCCTTCCCGTTACAAAGCTGGATAATCCTACTCATTTCTGAGAACATTGTAAGACCCGAAAATACCGAGGGCGCCCCAGCGCCCCTTGCCTCAGAAGGTAACACTCGCAAGAAACGGTCTTGTTGTAATTAGCAAGAAGATTTTTTTTTTTATTCCAGAGCTCTGGGGTCCACAGCCATACATCGCACAGGGGTAGAGGACTGTGCCCCCCCCCCCCAGTACAGAATTGGGACAGCTTTTATAAGTTTACAACAAAGCCCGTGAATCACAAACCAATCATTCCTTAGCACCGAGAACCCGAGAAGTGCAAGCCAATCAATTTGTACCACTCCATAGTTTTTAGGCCAATCGGTTCAAATTATCAGAGCCTGCACTCTGTGGACCAAATAGTTTCCTATTTTCTGGGAGGTCTATGGCTGTGTGAACTCCTGGATGGGGGTAAAGGCTTAAGCAGTTTACGGAAGCAAGATAAGCAGATAATTAGCTCATTTCCAGTTACCTTATGGGGCCAGGATCAAGGCCTTTTGCCTAGCTCTTAACAAAGGGCAGGCTCTGGAATGTGACCTTTTACCTAGTTTCTAAAGAGTGGGCTCTGGAATATGAAGTGTTTGGGGCTCCTTAGAAGGCTGGAGTTAGAGCTTCTTAGGAGCAAGATAGCATTTTGAACTTCTGACTTCTTGGGGTCGTTAGAGAGTTAGGCTGTATTTTCTATCCTTTCAACATCTCACGTGCCTCAAAGAGCAATTACTCCCAGTGAGCAAGTTGAGGGGCAAAGGACTGTGCATACTTCTGGGTCGTGAGTGGAGGGTTCCTGGAAGGCGTGGCTGGGGGTAATTACTGGGGGGTTTAAAGCTATTTCCTTAAGCACAGCTAAGCAAGGAACATACCAGGGCTTGCTCTTGGAAGCAATCATTCTAACTCTAGTAAGGCAGACACCCAGGAACCCAAACTAACAGTAGAGCAACAGAGTACTGTGGGGGAATGAGTAGGCTTAATGGAATTGGGGACAGAGAGAGAAGATACACGTGGGTAGACATGCAGAAAAGACAGTCAGATTAACCTGTGATGGATAACCAAACTGTATGGAATTGGGGACAGAGAGAGAAGATACACGTGGGTAGACATGCAGAAAAGAGTCAGATTAACCTGTGATGGATAACCAAACTGTCCTGGCTGTTAAACTTTAAACCCAAAGTGCTGAAAGAATAGAAAATACAGCCTAGCTCCAGCCTTCTAAGGAGCCCCAAACACTTCACATTCCAGACCCTGCCCTTTGTTCAGAGCTAGGCAAAAAGGCCTTGAATTGGTGATCCTGGCCCCACAAGGTTACTGGAAAGGAGCTAATTATCTGCTTATCTTGCTTCTGTAAACTGCTTACACCATTACCCCAATCCAGGAGTTCACGCAGCTATAGACTCCAAGAAAATAGGAAATTTATTGGTCCACTGAGCGCGGGCTCCGATAATTTAAACTGATTGGCCTAAAAACTATGGAGTGGTACAAGTCAATTGGCTCACATTTCGCGGGCTCTCCATGCTAAGAAATGATTGGTTTGTGATTCGAGGGCTTTGTTGTAAACTTATAAAAGCTGTCACAATTTGGCACTCGGGGTCCACAGTCCTCTAACCCTGCGTGGTGTACGGCAGTGGAGCCCAGAATTCTGGAATAAAGAAATCCTCATGTTATTGCATCGAGACCGTTTCTTGCGAGTGATTTGGAGGTCGCCTTCCAAGGCATGGGGTGCTGGGGCACCCTCGGCTTTTGGGGGTCTTACAGTGCCTCTGACAAGCTGGTGTTTTGAATGCTTCTTCCTAGGTGTAGTGCTGTTTGGGGTGGAATCTTTGGATGTGTGGCCCAGCTGGAGGAGGTAGGTCAGTGGGGATGGACACTGAAGGTGATAGTCAACCCCTGCTTCCTGCTTCCTGGTGTGTCCTGTGAAAAGCCTTCCCTGTATGCTTACATCACCATGAACCACGTTGTCATGGAGTTCTTTCCCTCCTTGATGTGTGAGCCCTCTGAAGCCAGGAGGCAAACTGGCTCTTCCTTTCCAGGAAGTTGCGTCTGTGAGGTGTTTTGATCACAGTGATTAAATAAGTAACTAACACCCGCAATGCACGGTCCATATTAGGCCGCTGTGGTTTTACTCCCACACAGTACCTCTCAGCTCTGTGAATGCTAACTCAAAGGAGGCAGCTTCCAGCTCAGTTATAGGTTGATTTCTTGGGTTCTGCAAAGTCTCTAGCATGAGGGTCTTACCATGGAGATCTGGTAGGCAACCAAGAGACCTGGCAGCAGCAAGTCTTCTTTTAGGAATCTCTAAAGTCTCCCTTGGCCGACAAATTATGGGAAGGTGTCTCGATACCAACACTGTGACATCTGGCGGTAGCATTATCTACTTGTGTAGAGTGTTGCCATTCAATTTTTAAAAAATTCTATACTTTAGTCGGCTTGTAAAGTAGTAAGTTTCCTTTCGCCTCACAGGGTTATAGTCCATCTGAGGAGACAGTCACTACGCCATGCTGGTTATAACTGCTGAGACAAGTCACAGTGTGAGATACTGGAGGGTATCACCCTGATAGGGTCAGCGAAGATGGCTATGAAGACATGAAGTGAAGGCTGAGAGCAGCAGCAGGGGGAGGAGCTAGGAGGCTTGGAGAGGTGAAGGCCCTGATGCAGAGTGGGGAATGGGAGGGAGAATGGAGGGGGGGGGGGTGGGGGGGGAGGGGGTGCAGCTGCCTCCTTGGAAGAACAGAAGGCATGCTGGGCTGAGTGGCAAAGGCTGAGCCTTCTAGTGCAATTGGAGACTGGGCTGAGTTTTATTAGACTCAGTGCTTTCTCCCCAAAGCCATCTCCCCAGCCTCCGAATAAAGACTGCAGAAGAAATTGTACGTTTAGCAGCCACTATTAAAAAGGAAAACTTATGCGAGAGTTAAGGGAAGGATTGAAGGAACTGAAGGGGATGGCAACCCCATAGGAAGACCAATAAATAGGTCAACTAACATGGACCCCTGGGAGCTCCCAGAGATTGAGCCACCAACCAAAGAGCACACACAGGCTGGCCCGAGGACCCCAGCACAGGACTGCCATGTATGTATCCTCAGCGGGAGAGGATGAGCCTAATCCTGTAAGGGGGAAAGGGACACAACATTTAGGATATAAATAAATAAAGTGATTAATTAATAAAAGGAAGATTTCTCGGGTTACTAAAGTCCAGACTCCTCTGATAATCTCAGTGATTATAATAACAATAATGGCTGTATTCAGTGGCTGTCACCTGGGCTGAGTTTACCAATGAGACCCAGAGTTCAAATCCCCAGCACCCACAGAGAAACCACCCAGTGTGACAGCCCAGCATGCTGGACATAAAGACAGTAGATGCCTGAGGTAATGGTCTGACAGCAGATGGCCGGAAGTGGTGAGCTCTGTTTAGGGAAGACTCTGCCTCAAAAATAAAACCACAGAACCTAATCAAGGATGCTATCCATGGACAGGTAAATATACACTCCTCATACCTCACCCCACTGCGGAGCTTACATACGGACAGCCACACAGTCACACATGCACAGCACACACACCTACAAAAAAGTAAAATGAAAAAACAGGGGTGGGGGGGTAGGGGAAGGGGAGAGTTATTCTTTCTGTAATGTAAAACTGAGTCTAGGGGCAAAAGCCTGTCAAGTGGAAGGACAGAAGCCAGCAAACTTCATTAAATGGATGCAGGTCCAAGGCTTGTAGCCACGTTCTTGCCTGACTTCCCACAAGGCTCCTCAATACATCACATGCATCACTCTCCTAAGAACTAGGTTGGTTTCTTTTATTTATTTATTTATTTATTTATTTATTTATTTATTTATTTCTCCCGAGACAGGGTTTCTCTCTGTAGCCCTGGCTGTCCTGGAACTCACTCTGTAGACCAGGCTGGCCTCGAACTCAGAAATCCACTTGCCTCTGCCTCCCAAGTGCTGGGATTAAAGGCTTGCGCCACCGCCACCCTGGATACTACATTGGTTTCTTAAGCAACACACCTTTACTTATTCATTCAGGGCAAGGGTTGCCAGGTGGATGAATGAATCCCCCATATATTGCTTTTAAGCAGCCAGAAAGGTTATGGCTCCATATTATATATTCACAAATGGATGCTTTAATATAGGAACTGGTATTAATTAATGCCTGCTGTAGAAAAGTCTATTTTGCTGCAATCATTTAATCTTATCATCTATTTTCTCCCCCTGAAAGCTTCTGGGAAATCTCCAGAGTGATCTATTGAACTATAAATGTGAATTTAATTATAATTTACAAGAAAATAAGCCTCGGGCATATTTTTATAGGTTTGGACTTCTCCAGCTAGTTCTCACAGCAGGAAAGGGGGAGGAATTCTTTCAGGGGGGGGCATCTGATTCCCTTCCACACTTCGGTACATGTGAAGGAATTTGGAGAAATTTTGCATTTGGCCCATTTATATATTTTTCTTATGAAAATATAACTGCTGCGGCAAACATGGGTACAGGGAGCGCTTGGCTTTTGTTCAAGCTACCAATCACAAACACTGATAAATGGAAGTCACAGAGACCCAAGCCTGTGGTCTCCGGGTAGTGAGCTAGAGTATCTTGTTAAAAGGGAACAGCTCATGCATTTTGGCAATCACATACGTTTCTAAGACCACAAATAGCTGTGGCCTTCCAAGAAAGAAAAAAGGAAAAAAAAAAGCCATGAAAGGTGTGAGTGCTTTTCTTGCCAAAGTTGAGAAGCTCTCAAGAGCAAGAATGGGGAGCCTGGGTTTGACTGGTTTGCAACCAGATAGGTATCAGTTTGAAGAACGTGCTTGAGGGATATTTAGATGTCACGGTTTCTTCTGAACTGCGTTGGTTGGAGATTTCGCCATCCCTCCAAGCTCTCTGTGAGGAATGAACTAAGTCGGGGATCCTGAACATCTAGAGGAGAGTGATGAGCAGGGCAGGGATAGGCCAAAGGCAAATCAAATTTCTTGGGTTCTGCTCAAGAGCAGCAGCTTGGTAGCATATTAAGTAACATCCACTGACAGCCAAAAATGTGCCATGCCAGGATCCTTACTTTTTTATGAGCAAGATGCTATTACTGCCCACGTCTGATTGATAAGTAAATCAGGACAGCAAGAACACAGCTTATTGCTGATAGATCTAGATATTTTGAGCCTGGAGCACACCCTGTTTGTCTGTTTGCTATGCAGTTTCAAAGGTATGAGTCCATACAGAAGAGATTTGCAGGCAAAGTTATAGGAAGAGCTAAATTCTTTTCCAGTGGAATCTGTCCACTCTTTGGTCCACAGCTTGTCTTTCTGGGTGAAAGTCGAGGTGGAGCTAGCGTCTTTCTGAGTTCCCAGTAATGTTTCAAAAGTCTTTGCTTGAGTTTTGTTTGAATCTGTGCGGTCTGAACAGAACCAAAGTATGGTGTACAAGTCAGGAAGTTGGCTGAACTTGACCTCAAGTGAGTCTCTGTCTGTGGGGATTAATAAAGACAGGTGTGCTCCGACTGGGAGAAAGGACTGGGGTCGTTATCCCCCCCCCCCCCACGTAACGCAGACAGGAGGAATGTGGCAGACAGAGGTGAGACACTTGGCTGGGAACACACAAAATGGTCTGAGAGGGGTTTAAAGGAAATTCAGGATTCAAGATGGCAAGGACAGAGTCCTTTAAAGCCACATATGCCTTTTAATGTGAAGAAGTGGGACAACAGGGACACTTGAGAAAAGCAGCCTGAACCAGTCACCGCTCTGGTCACAAGGTGTTCACTCACAACTAGGCAGAGCCAAATGGGAAGCCTCCCTTCTGGAAGTCTCCAGGGCCTTCAGCCATGGAGAACAGCTGGCTCAACCACTCTGTCACAAGGCATGTTGGACAGCGAGGTGGCTGGGGCTGTGGGGGAGTGACAATGACAAGCTGGCAGCCAAGGGAACAGGAAACAGATTGATGACCTGAGAGCAGAGCCCGTACCAGAGCGGAAGGCTGTCACTTACAAACGACCAAGAACTTTGGGACTTTGTCAGCTGGGGAAATCAGGCAAGTCCTGCCTGTGTCTATCCGGAAACAACCACTGTACCCTTGGCAGTGTGGAAATAGCCTGGTTGTGATTGATTCACGTTTCAACACTTTCCTCCCTTAAACGTCCCCATTTTGAGAGTTTCATGTAGCCCACACTTACCTCAAACTCCTTCTGTAGATAAAGCTCACTGTAAACTCCTGGTCTTCTTTCTTTTTATTTTATTTTATTTTATTATTTTATTTTATTTATTTTTTGGGTTTTTGAGACAGGGTTTCTCTGTGTAGACTTGGCTGTCCTAGAATTCACTCTGTAGACCAGGCTGGCCTTGAACTCAGAAATCCACCTGCTTCTGCCTCCCAAGTGCTGGGATTAAAGGCGTGCGCCACCACCACCTGGAAACTCCTGGTCTTCTTATCTCCACACTGTGCATCCTTATATCCCAAGACAGATAGTCACCATTATGTCCAGCTCTAGTGCACATGGTATTCTTTTTATTTAGAACTTGAAATTAATTCCTTTTTATTTAACTTGTAAAAAATGTGTGTGTGTGTATGTGTGTGTGTCTATGTGAGTATTTACAAATCTGTAAACATTTGTGTGTTGAAGTGGGAGAAGGTGGGTATATGTGCATATGTGTGTGTGTGTGTGTCAGTGTATGTATGTGTGTCTATTTAAGTGTCTGTAAACATTTGTATGTGTGTTGGGGTAGGAGTGGGAGGGCATATGTGCATGTGTGTGTCAGTGTGTGTGTGTCTGTGTGTACACCAGATGAGGCCGTCAGATCCTATGGCGCTATAGTTACAGGCATTTGCAGGTAATTCACACACTAACTTATTACATACATACTAGGATCTAAACCTTGGTCTCCATGATTGCATAGCTGAGAGCTCTTAACTGCTGAGCCATCTCTCCAGCTCCAAAGTGCCTAGTTTAGAAATTAATTTTAAAGCTCACAGCTATAAGAACCAAGTATGGGGGTGCCTTAGATTTCCAGGCACATAAATATTTATTGACTGAATAAATCAATGTTTGCCCTTGCTGAGACACTGTGCCTCCCATCGCTCTTTCTGTCAAATAAAATATTAAAATTATGATCAAAATACTTCTTTTAAATTATTTAACTGAAACGTAATTAAGCAACTGTCATTATCATTTGCATGATGCCGCGCCGTGGGCTTTGTGAACTTTCTCTGAAGCCTAACCTGCTTTCACAATGGTAAAAGAACACGCTTGGTGCCGTGAGGTTTACCTGTACCTGACTGTACAATTAGATTTCTGCTCTCAGTCGGCTCAGTGTGTTAACTGGGGGTAAAGTGGATTTGTAGGACTTGAACGGAGATATCGCAGAAAGGAAGGGAGATGCAAGGCTCTTAGGCAATCTTCCTGTGTGTTCCTGGTGCAGCTATTGACCGAAATGATTTCTGCATGCAGACACACATAGGGTCTTAAGTCTTGGAAATATTTCTATTTTCAACCTGACAACATGGTTCAACTCAGACGGTGTCAAAAATATGAGTAATTTAGAGTTGTAGGAGATATTCATGTTTTGCCACTGAAGGAAGCTTTGAGTCTTTGGAGAGATGGTTGGCTCTGGGCTTGGGCCTGCAAAGCACAGGACATCCATAGGCTAAGATGAAAAACGGACGTTGTCCCAGGCTACTGAGGACATGATGGGAAACGGTGGAAGCCGTGTTCACAGACGGGAGAATCTGAGGAGTCAAAGCCAGGACTGCAGGTGGCTCAAATGCATGGAATACAGGGGAATCAATGCATTCGTAAAGATAGTAAACAAGTAGTAGAAAAAAAATTCAGGACTCATGAGCATTTGTGGTGGCTGTGTATCAAATCTGGAAACTGGTTATTTAAGCAAAGAACCAGAGCCTTGCCCACCCTGTTTGTATAAATGCAATTCAGACTGCCGAGGGCAGTAATTCTCAAATCAGTGGGTTTTGACCCCTCTGGGTCTGATATCCTGCATATCAGATATTTACATTGTGATTCATAACGGTATGAGAATGAGAGTTGGCAACAATATAATGAAGCAACAAAATGAAGTAGCAACAATATAATTTAATGGTTGGGGGTTCATCAGGACATGAACTGTGTTAAAGATTGAGTCTCACTGCATTAGGAAGGTAGAGAACCGCTACTCTAAGGCAGGGAATGCTTTCTTTTTTGTAAAAAAAAAAAAAAAAAAAATCTCAACACAAAGGAAGTCTAGTTAATACATTTGGGGGAAATGGCGCAGCACTGAGCTTGTGTTTCATCTTTTAAGGACATAAATGATTGAGGGAATTCATCAAAATAGGTACTAAGTGGATAGGGAGGACATCAGGAGGAACTGACGCACAGTGAAGGCGCGGTAGCAAAGCCAGGTTTGTGAGGAGAGAATTGTTCCCGCCAACCTGAGGGCCCCGGCCTCCCTGGATAGGCACGCAGACACACAGTGTGCTTCCTTCCAGAAGCAGCCCAGACGCCCAAGAACCACCTCCAGTTTTTTGTTTGTTTGTTTGTTTGATAAAATTCCTATGCGTGTAGAGAAGTTAGCTAAATCATACCATGAGCTATCAGAAAAATCGAGAATGTAGAAGTCTCTTAGGAACAGGCTAATTTTGATAAATCTCTGTACTTGGAAAAAAAAGGCAGGGTGTGTGTGTGTGTGTGTGTACACCTGTGTATGCATGTGTCTGTGTATGTGTGTGTATGTGTGTGTGTTTGTGTGAATGTCTCTGCAACACCTTGAAGCTAGATATGGTACTATTCACCTGCCACCCCAACACTCAGGAGGCCAAGGCAAGAGGACCACAAGTTCAAAGCCAGCTGGGGCCACAAAGGGAGGAGATTCTGTCTCAAGCAAAAAGACAGACAGGCCTCTTGGGGATAACCATAGGCTTCATTTTAAGATTTTGTTTCATGTGTGTGTGTGTGTGTGTGTGTGTGTGTGTGTGTGTACGTGTGGAAAGCTGAGGACAACTTCAGAGAGTTTTGTCCTTCCACAATATGTCTGTCCTAGGGATCGAAGTCAGGATGTAAGATTTGTTGGGATGTGGCTTTATCCATTTCTCCAGGTCAATTATGGACGTTTAAAACATGGATAGGGTATCACGTGATAGAAACTACTGAGGTTTGCTTCAAAATAAATATGATATAAAAGTTAGGCACTGGAGTATGACTCTGCAGTGGCCACATACTCTATCCTTCCTTCTCCTAACACTCTCCTAATAAAAGGTTTGATTGGTGGCTGATACAAGTATTAATCAGACTATCGGGAGCATTTCAAAATGTAATAACTATGTCACATTGGTCTCTAAAATGCACAGCTAACTTTTACTGTGAACCATTTCAGTAAGAGCTGGAATAATTTTTGGATGTAAGATGTGGTTTTCTTGACAAGTAAACTTTATGTAATGAGAGGGAAAATGCTCTGCACTGGGGTCTGCAAGCTGGACGCTAATGAAGGCTCAGCTCCTTTGACTCGTTGCCCAGCAGCAGCTATTATAATTGAAATGCAGTCGTGTAAAAAAATGCAGAAGTGGAAAGTGCACGGAGATCTTAGAGGCAGTGTATGTCACAGAGATGAGCTTTCTATAATCCCCGCGGTTAACACAAACCGCCTAGCCGAAGCTTCGTGATAGCTCACTGACTCTGTGTGGACAAGTGAGTCAATGAGATTCCTTGGCCGACAGCAGGGGCAGCTTTCTTCCCATGGTTTCTGGACAGATTGTTAAAAACCGGAAGCTTAGTGAGTAGCATACTCACACTTCTTAGTGAGTAATACGCAGTCACAGGGTTAGATGACGGACGGGTTCATGTTTAGTTAGCTTAGCATTTTATAGGAGAAATCCCGGCTGGGATGTCTTGAAAATAATGATCTTTAGGGACTTGGCTATGTTCCTGGGGTCAAGTTTCTTCCAGCAGAAAACCTGTATAGGATGCAAATGTTCTCTGTCTCTCTCTGTCTCTGTCTCTCTCTCTCTCCTTTCTTTTGTTTCTCCTGGGTTTTGTTTGTTTAGGTATCACAGAGTCTGACCTTCAACTCTCAGCAATCCTGCATCTTGACTTCCAGGCTTTGATAGGATGCCTGTTCTCAACAAACCTGCCCATCAAAACCATGCTAAACTGGGATGGAAAGCCATCTCACTTTAAACACCACTGGGTGTTTAAATTTGTACAACAGCCTGGTAATTATAAATTGTGTTATGTAGGGGAAACTGGGAAGGGAGAGGGATAACATGTGAAATGTAAATAAATAAAATAACCAATACAAATAAATAGCATTACATTATGCAGTTTAAACTACATTTAAGCTACAAAATACAGAAGTTACTCTCTATTGCCTTAAAAATTCTTTTTTTTTAAATCACAATATTAAAGTTAGAGGTGAGCCTATAGTGAAAATAAAATAAAATAAATAAATAAATAAATGTGGTCATTCTAGGGCAAGTTAGAAAGATATCAGTCAATAGAGGACATTCAGGGAAGACTTATTTCCCCCCGCCCCCAAAGGTCTTGGCTTATTTTATGTGAATGAATGTGAAAAACCAAATGGAAACAAGAATGTCAAACCAAACATTATATCGCTTGAATTGAAATATGGTATAATTATTGAAATGTATTTGTTTATTGACACCTACATATTATTCTCTAAGTTTTGATATATTATATTTCATATATCATATATTCATGCATTCATATATTTCATATTTTGAACAAAGAATGGGTAGGAAACTTTATTGATGGATGTCTTGAGTATTATTGTTTGGAGTAGGTTGTAACAGCTGGAGAAGAGAAAGAAATAACCGTAGACGCAACAACCTTGACTAGCATTCATTTATCCAGCAGTTCCAGGTATTAACAACTATGCTAAAGGCTCCATAAGCATTATCTATGTCAGAACTATGCTAAAGGTCCCATAAGTATTATCTGAGCCAGTCCTCTTTCCAGTCAGAACCATCCTTTGCATAAATGAAAAACTGAGGCCCAGATGGTCAAATACTTACCCCCATCCCCAGACCTATGCTCTCCAGCCGGAAGGAGGGTGCTTGCCAATCCCAAACATCGCACCACAGGGGATGGTGACGTTCCCAGTGGGATTAGAAAATGCTCCTATCCAGAGGTCCAAAGCACAGGTCTGCTGTCTAGCAGTGAACATTGAGGGGCTGGGGAGATGGCCAAGTTAGGGAAGCATTCTCTGCAAGCCCGGGGACATTCATTTGATCCCCAGAATGCACCTAAAATAAGCTGAGTGAGGTGGATCCCTAGGGCTCTCTGGTCACAGCGAGCTCAAGACATCTGTGAGACATCTCGGCTCCAAAAATAGGGTGGACCACTGGTGGGGAGGTAGCAATGGCCCTTAGCATCACACCACACATACACAAAGAACCAACAGACGGATGCTTACAGTGGAAACCACAAGGCTTCTCCCTACTAGGGTGTGAAGAAGCTAGAGACCTACTGTGGCATGTAGTAATAACCACATATTCATATCCCTTTATTCTTCTAGCAAATTTCTAGTTCTCTGCCAGTCCCTAGAAATCTGGAATAGCACAGACATGCTGGAACAGACAACCAATCCTGTTTCCTGCAGTGATGGTCTATGAAGTGGGAGCACATGGATGGGGTGGGGGGGGGGGAAGGGGAGGGGAGGGGACACGCCCACTCTGCGTGCTCCAGAGGGGGATGGAAAGCCAATCCCCACTGCACAGGTCAGACTTGTATGAGACTAAGCATGTTTTCACTCTGGCGCACATGTGTGTGCATGTGTGTGTGGTGTGTGTATGATCCTTTCATTTAGCTGATAGTTTGGGTGACTTCAGTCAGTCTTAGAAATGTGTATACCTACAATAAAGGTTCCCTGAGAGGGACAACTGGGGTCTTGGAGAAAGGAGCCCATATCCATGGGTCTCAGGCACATCTGGGCCGGTGTAGGGAGCCATCCCAGCAGCCCCACTCACCACGGGGCTGAGGACATTAATTCACACAGAGAAGAAGACACTAGGTCCGTGAGGTCTGCCCAGGGAAACCTTTGACCAGCTCAGGAGGGGAACAGAGAGCCCCACTCAATCTTCTGTCTTCCTGACTGGTTTTGGCCCCTTGGTGGAAAGAGGAGCTTCCTCACACACCATCCAACCACAGGGAAGCCACTGTGAAGTCTCATCTCACTGCAGAGCCAAGGCTGAGGAGACTGATGGAGAAAAGGAACTGCTGACTGGGAACCTGGCTCTGTAGAGAGATTTCCGGGGCCAGGAGAAAAATGCAATTAATAATAATAATATTAATAACATTTAATAAAGACTGGAGAAGGACATCTGATACACTTTAAGACAGGTAGCTTTCTTCCCTTCTGCTGAGTTCTAGAATTAGATGCAAGAGACTTGATATCTGTGGTACCACAGTCCAGAAAAAAATTATCCCTCAGAGGCTAGTGGCTCCCAGTCTGGTTACATCTAAGTAGGGTTACTTAAGTCGGTATGAAAAGTCAATTTATTTATGTTCTATCGATTTTGTTATTCGAGGAATCATAATTGTTTCTCTCTTGATGACCAAGTGCTCATTTTACAAAAAGGCTCTGATATTTTAGAGTAACTCGTGTGAGCCACAGATGAGGCAGGCAATGCTTTCTTTCTCCTCACAGGGGTATTGGCTGCCGCAAACACCCACTGGAGTTTTCATGAATAAAACATGGAAAAGCAGCACACGGGCACTGGGGAGCGGGGAGGGCAGGGGGTAGTTTTTCCCGTATGAAAGGAATTAGTGTAGCCAGTAAGAAAGGAAGCTGTGTGTGAAATCTCAGAGCTCTACCCAGGGTTTCCACCCAGGGAGGCTACCTATAGCAGAGAAGACAGAATCCTAGTGTGAGAGGCAGGCCTGAGTCAGGAGGAGGCTACCACGGATTTAAGACTTCACAGTGTGTCACATGATCTCTTCCATAAAAACCCAGACTCCATAAATACATAAGAAATAAATGAAATCCCAGAGGTACCCTCCTCCAACCAAAGGCAATTTAAAGACGTAAAAAAGCTGGAGCAACCTGCGTTTTGTTATGATTGACACCTGAGCCGATCAACTTAGAAGGAAGGAAGGAAGGAAGGTTTATCTGGTCGACTGGTCACCCGCTGTAGAAACAGCAGCAGACACTTACAGTCAAGTCGGTCTAAACAGGAAATACAGACTGAGAAGGAAAGCTGGTAAGTCTGTGTGTTCTGTTGTTTTGTAGAATGCAAACACACACCCATTCATGCATGCCCGTGTTTAGCTGTGTCTGTCAATTTGGTGTCAGACACAGAAATCATCCAAAGCCTCAGTACAGGTATGTGAAGCCATGGAGACCAGGCACAGCAGGCCACTGGAGCCCTTGTGGTTATTTTAACTGACCTGATCACTGATGTAGGATGTCCACTGTGACCACGGGCTTAAGATACCAAACTAAAGTTCTGAAACAAACCCCAAGCCCACACTAGTGTCACACTACAGTAACACTGGCATTGTGATTTTTTTTTTTTTGGTAGTTATCCCGATTACGGTAATCCATGTATCCCCCATCAACCCTGAATTAAGAAAGTACATTAAACAAGTGATAACAGGAATTAAAAAGTTATATTAATGATACACTTGGAAATAAGGCATCATCTGGCAATGGAAAACCTCCACTAACATCAAGCTCTTGGGTTTTAAACCAGCAATGCCTCCCAGCAAGGCTCCAAAGAACCGTGAAGAATGACATAAACCACTGACCAGCAAGCAATACAAGCCAACCGTGAGCTGAGCGCCCAGATGCGGAAAGGTTAGAGGATCTTAGGGTCACAGGGAGCCTGATCTGGGACTGCCCACTGAGGCATCACTAAGGACATGCTGCCTGTTCTAAATGTTTGCTCCCACGTAGCTTGCCCTGAAACACTTTGTCTTGCAACGTGACCAAGCTCAGTGCTGAGTACTGGATCTTTTCTATTCATTTATATTCGACTTATCAAACGAATGGGTACAGGAAAATGGTAATGTCTAAGGGGACTATATCTCCACTCCTGTGGTTTTAACTGGGAGTCTATTTCATGTCTCAGAAAGACTTCATGAAGAGCCAAAAGGCACGGAACAGTGTCATCTGTAAGATGCCGTAACCGTGCGCGACCACGAAAGGCGTTCTGGAGGAGCTAGGCACCCTGTGGAACTGACATGCGCGTGTTCATAGTCCTCGAGTATCACTGGTGGGCTGCCAGAGAAAGCGAGAGCAATCTTAGCCATCCACGTATCCTATCCACACAAGGATACAGGACTGACTTCCAGAGAATTCTAAACGGCCTACAGTGTCCTAGCTGTCCTCTTGGGACTGCTCCAGACCAGAGATGAAAAAAAACAACAAACAGTTTTAAATCAAAAGTTATGATGACTTTATTTTAAATCTTAATACACCAAAAATATTTTTCAATGTTGTGAGATAAGCACTTGAAAATAAGAATTCCAACACTGCTGTGATTCGCTGTGAGGCTTGATAGTGAATTTTCCCTCTGAATATGGGTTTAGGGCCTAAGAAGCAGAATACCATTCGTTTTCTGAGTGAGCAATGCCTGGCCCGATCATGCTCAGACCCACACTTAACTGAAACACATTCACACTAGTAAGAGGCACCACCAGGCGACACCTTGATCTTTGTCAAGCAGGAGAACAAGTCTTAAGTGACACCAAGCACTGGGGAAATGATATTGTTTAGATGCTAGTGAGTCAGGCTCTTTCTATGGGTCCTAACTGGGTTGCAAACATGGTTGCATCCTTATCTGAAGGACCAACCAGCTAGGTGCTCCAAGAGAACTTGACTAGAATACAATTGTTTTGTGTTTGGGCATGGACAACTGGTGAGGGACACAGAAATATCTGGATTTGGCTTTGTCTGACCTGCAATCAAAGTACAGTTTCCAAGACTCCCCTCCCCCCAACAATCACCCAGAACCCCTCTAGGCTCTGTACCCACCAGAACAACTCTAGGAAATGTTTGTGGGAAAATGGAGGCATGGGTATCCACTGCTCTGGGAATCCTAGTTTTCAAAGTATCTGGGGGTGGGGACAATACTGGATTACACAACAGGCTTTTGGGTTTCCTGTGTGCTCGGAGTGGGTGGACTTTAACTGGCCCTTTCACCTGTGGTTCCTGCTCTATGGCTCACAGCTCCTGTTTCCGAGCACAGTCTGTCACAACAGGCACTGAGAATTCGGTACAGGCACCGACATCTGTTTTGTCATTATCTGTGACAAACTAAGATGCAGAGCTCCACACTGCAAGTTCAGACAAAACAGGATATCTTTGCTTTATTAGAGGTCACTTCAATATGCAGAAGTGGCACATGGTGGTATGTTGTGAATTCTCACTCACAATGCTTTCTGATGGCAGGGATCCCAGGAGATGGGTGCTGTATATAAATATAAGAGCAGGGACAGAATAATCTTAGTTGTAGATCACACGACTCTTCCGTTGTCCCAAACTGATAGCAAAATATTTGTTATCAAAACCAAGCCTGGGACAAAGGTGCATTTGAAGGCTAGAAAGCTCTGTCTGTCATCACGATCTTCCCACAACTGTAGCTCTCCAGCATGGATACTTCACTGTGTCTAGACACCGATCTTGCTAATGTAGCTCAAAGCTTGGTGGAATCAAGGGGTGGAGTCTATCCCATCTCCATTCTCCTAGGAACTCACTTGACACCTAGGCAATCCAACAGTCCTGGACCCATTACCTAGGCCTGGAAAAAGCTCAGAATGCGCTAGGGCTGACTGGGTGTCTGCATCTGGCAGTCCCTGAGGAAAAGCTCCTCCTATCAGAACAAGATAGTAACCAGACACTTCCAGGTAATTGAGCAGCCTGGGAATATAGCCAGACTTCTGGAGCATTCTACCCCAGTGCAATGGTGCTCTGTAATTCTTATGACAGGTTTATCTTACCACAAAGATATAAAACAAACAAACAAACAACAAACTCTGTGGTTATTCTTTTCTGGAAGTGTTTTCCTAGCCTCCTGTAGATATTCCATCCACACGAAGCTGCTGCCTGATCACTGGTCAGTGATCAATCGGTCTCATCATAACTAAAGACAGCAGGAGGATCAACAAGCCTGCTTTCTATTGCAGCAATGCAATATGTATTTCCCCCCCAGTCTTGACTTTCCATAGTGCAGACGGATTAGAAAGACTGGGGGGAGGGGAGGGCACTGCTTGAAATAAACTGTGACTTTAAATCAATACTTTGGCCTGGCATTGGATATAAATACAATAAATAAATAATAACAATGACAGCTGTTATCGTCCTCACAAGTGACACTTGAAGGTCCAAATAAAGATCTCCTACTGTGTGAATGAATGATTCTCACTAGAATTTCATTGCAAACTCAACACATTTTGAGTTGATGCTCAGACCTAGTGAACACAATTGCGTTTTTATGAAATCTTGGATTTGTGTTCCTTCAATCCAGGAATGAAGTTTTCACCACACTGGGATTGGAATGCAGCGAGAAATCTTCAATAGAAAGATAATCAATTGCAGCATAGTGGGGCGGCTACAAAAACTTGCTTGCCCGGAATGTTCACCGACAGCAGTATTACCTATGTGGCAATGGCAGTCAACTCTGACAGGTTTCAGATGTGTCATAGGCTAGTGGTCCAGCCTCGTATCTTGATAGAATTAGAGCAGCTAAGCTGATGTGTTAAAAACTGTGTGCTGAGCCTATATCAGAATTGTTTTGTTTTTTTGTTTTTTAAAAACATGTGGCTTTTTTTTCCCATGATGAACACTGGAACTGCCCCTAGCTATAGTTTAGCTGGCTTCGAGAAACTATTTATTATATATTCATCCTGCGAATGGAAAGTCTAAGTTATTTTACAGGTGAAGAAAGCATGAAGCGGAACATTGAGATTAAAGTGCTTTGGAAACATAGCTTAGTCTTTTTAAAGTTTATGCTTATGAGATCTCCATAGTGTAACCTGTATTCTATGATAAATATCTGAATTAAACGGAGCCAACCAGATAAGCCTCAGGCTGGCCTTTTGATTAGACTCGAGTCAACTGATAGGCGGCCTCTTGGTTTTCACTGTTTTGCTCCCTTTCTTCTATAAGGCAAGGGAAAGGCTCATTATTGTATACTACTGTGCATTTACTAAGCTCGAAGGGACAAGTACACCCTAAGACTTCGTTGGACGTAGTGGCTTCGAGAATTTCATCTCCAGTTACCTCCTATCCTAATAACAAAACATCCCTTCAACCACGCCTCATCTGTCAGCCACCGCACAATGTTGACGTGGATGCCACAGCCCACAGCCAACTCCAGCCCTGGCTCCCTCCCCTGGTCTTTCACTTATGACTTGATCTGCATGGGTTCTTCATTCACGCTTGATCCCATTCTCACAGAATGGAATGGAACTTTATTCTTTTCCAATTCCACACGTAAACAAGCCACACGGAAACGCCCATGCCGTCTCTCACAGAAAGGCTGAGCAGCTGTTTCATGAATGACAGCACAATTAAAGCTAAAATATAAAAATAATTTGAAAAAAAATCCTTTTACTGTACACTCTCAGGTAAAGGAAGATAGGTGACAGTTTCTGCTAGCCAAAAATTGTTACTATTGATTTGGGTCTTACAGCTCCCTGTACCTCACACTTCTGTGCGTTTGTGGCTATGTGTATATAATCTATGCAGTGTAGTAGCCTCTAATTGTTTCTGCTAGTTTGCCTAATCATTAAACTACTTAACCAATTAGAATACTATTATATCACATTGAACAACTTTACGTAATTGCGTCTTTGAAATATTAGGAACATTGACACATTTATTTGGCTTGTAGAGGACTGAAATATTACAGATAACATTGTCTAGCTTCCTTTTTTCTTTCTTTCCTTTCTTCCTTTCTTTTTTTAAAGAATATGGCTCTTAATACATTGACTTTGAGTTCCTAAGTGAAAGTCACTTTAAAAATTTATGAAGCTTACTTGAAGCACAGAGGTTCTCTCTCTTCTGATTTGGTCAAATAGATGTCAGGTGTTTGACAGCACTTAGAACTTAGGGTTTAATCTACGCGGGCCCTTTGTGGTCGGCCATTTCAACCTCTTAGGAAGTGTTTGTTGAAGCTTCTCACTAAGCCAGCAGAGGGCGCTTCTCATGCCTCCGCACTGCTTAAGGGAGCAAATGCAGAGGCTGTAGAAACACAGTGTTTACCCCAAATCAGGCAGAGCGCTCGCTGCAGATCTGCTTATGAAAGTCACAAAAATAGAGAAAGCACAGACTGTGTCACAGGGCCTCGTTTAGAAAGCCAGGTTTATGTGTGAGGTCAAACAGGGAGGGAGGCCAACACGATGTCTGTGTGTGTATTGGACGAATCCTCAGCTCCAGTTTCTCCCCATAGTCCTTCCTCCCTTTCCAGATCCAGGAAAGATGGGCTGAGTTTTGTTGCAGATAGTACAAGATTCCATTTTCAAGCCAACCAGTTGAGCTTCTTTCTTTTCAATTCTGCATTTACTCCTCCGTCCTAAAGTTTGGGGCAATTGAACGACGGATGCTTGAATTCTCACCGAAGAGCAGAGCTAAGACTTGTCAGTGTGATGCTTCAACTACTGGGGTTTTCTTTCTCCCAGAAATAAAACATCATGGGGGGGGTGGGGGGGGGGGGAGTATTGTCCTGTTTGGTTGTAGCAGGCATACAAGCCCTGAGGCTGTGCACTGAAGGGGAAAGTATCTACCTTTTTACTTTCAGTCCCAGTAAAAATAATTAAGACATCTTTTTTTCCAAGGAGTTCCAAGCTAACCTTTCTTTAAAAGGCCTAGATCTTTGCAAAAGCATTGCTGTTCTAGATATAAACCCTGTCCCTTCCATGTTTATCTTTTCTATCAGCTCTGGAAAGATTGTATCTCTGTGTGTGCTCTCATAGTTTGAAAAGGGGAAACTCCTTTATCCTTAGAGAAAAACAAAACAAAACAAAACAAAAAACTCTGAATAGATTTCCACCCCTCCCCCCTGCAGTGTTTTGCTTGCTGTCCACTAACCTCTTTGCCCGTGGCTACCTTTGCATCTAGTGTGTTCTAGAGTTGACAGGTCAGAGGGAAGAGGTTCCTCAGCAGCAGTGCTTTGAGATGGAGTTGCGGTCAGCGAGTCCTCACCCAAAAAAGGATCATAAACTTACAACCTAATCTTCACTCCCAAGCTGCCCTGGGGCTTAGTGTCTGCTCCTACGGTATGTTTTGTTTTGTTTTAGCTGCACCATATGTGATTCCTTGTGCCATTTTCTTTTGTCTATTATTTTTCGTGATGACCCTGAGCTATGTCTTCCTCCTCGGTTCTGGCACTACTCAGCCTTCGTCACTTTCTTCACTTTACCGATGTAGGCCTCAAAGAAGAAATGGCAGAAGAGCACAAGGTAGCTGAGGTACATGAGGGAGGACCAGAAGATGTTCTGAAAGTGGGAGTAGCACTGGTCGTTGTCATGCTGCATCCAGTTGAAGACCAGGTAGTTAATGACACAGCCCATCAGCATCTGAGTGATCTGGGACAAGGTGATGAACATGGCAAACTTCCGGGAGACTCGGAAACCCGCAGCCCGCAAGGCATAGTAAGAGTACATGACGGCATGCACGCCATAGTTCATGGTCATGAACCAACCACCCCCAGCTACCATGTCTTTGTAGGAGTACCAAGAGTACAGGAGCACAGTGATGTGGTGGTACCAGTGTAGGAAGATCAGCTTTTGCTTCCTCAGAATGATGAATATCGTATCACCTGAAAGACAAAGAGTGGAACAAAGCCACGTGAGTGAGGACCAAGGCTGGCTGTAAGGAGTAGAGCAGACATCTCGAACAAGCAAGATAGGCTACTCTTCAGGATGGTCGACAGCACATTGTACCAGCTTCTCATCTGAAATGGACATCACCAACCAGATTCAACCATACATACCAGGAAAAATGACCAGAAGGGGGACAGGTGACAGGTCTCAGAGCAAGTATAACCAGGTGGCAGACTAAAGTGGAAACGGAACCAGTACAACCCAAGGCTTACACCTTACATAGTTGGTGGATGTCCTAGAGTTCATGATACAGACAAGGGGAAGTAATGTTGGCCCTTGGGAAACCTCAAGGTTCTGATGGCTGTGGTGGCATTAGTACAAGTAGTTCCTGTTGCGTTTACCAAGAACTATTATTTATTTTCCAACTGAATTATTAAACCTAATAGCTTTATATTTGTTTAGAACAGAAAACCAAATATTGCCACTGGTTACATTTCTATGCCTGTTAGAACATTTCCATTGAAATCCTCTGCTCTCTTGTGAGATGCTAATTTTTATGATGCCTTTAATGCCAGAAGGAGATGGCCACTCTCATGTGTATACTTAGGGCCAAACTCTCTCGTTGCTACTATTATGCCGCCCTGTGCCTTCCTCCTTCCCTCTCTGCACTACAATGTAGACACAATACTTCTAGAGGAAAGAAGGTGGAAGTCTAAGGAATTTCATCTTCAAAACTAATTTAGTCAGTTCTAATCAAGATGGTTTTTAATGAGTCTCTTAACAGTCATTAAAAATATCATTTTGATACAATACCCAATTGTAGCAAAAGCAATTTGCCGTAAAATAATAAGCACTTCATCCGGCCTAACTTCTTAAATACCATCCTATCATATCACTCTTGCGTGATGAACTTCTTCTTTTTTTTTTTTTTTTTTTTTGGTTTTTTGGATTTGGTTTTGGGAGACAGGGTTTCTCTGTGTAGCCCTTGCTGTCCTGGAACTCACTCTGTAGACCAGGCTGGCCTCGAACTCAGAAATTCACCTGCCTCTGCCTCCCAGAGTGCTGGGATTACAGGCGTGCGCCACCACCGCCCGGCCATGACAAACTTATCTAAGGACAGACAGCATGGAAATACAAGCAGGACCTGTAGTACTGAGGTACTCTGTGCTTTCTCCTGGCTGTATGCTGGAGTGTCTCAATAGGCCTGATTACTCTGTGAGGAATGTACGAAAGGGAGAACAAATCTGTCATGAAATCTTGAAAACAATATCCACCTAAATTTATAATGGATCTTTTTCAGAACTCATGTTCAGCAAGGTAGAAGCTGAGGATAACTATCTCCCTTCAATGGTTCTGAGCAGCGATACTCAAAGCCATATCAAAGTTACTGCTCTCAGGACACACAGTGAGTGTGGTGGTTTCCCATAATATATACACACTACCCCAAGGTACCGGAACGTCCACCCACGACTCCATGGATTTGGCTATTACCATTAGTTGCAGAGCCTTGCCTTCCGATGCAAATATAATTATTCTGATGAAACAGTCATCTTCCTGAGTCATACCAAATCATGGAGTTTGTCAGTATGGCAGAAGGTATAGAGGAACTAAGAAATGCATGATACCCCAAAGACTGTGATGGCCTTGATGTTGGCCAGCCGATCTTTCTTGAACAAATATGCCTTGGTATGGAATTGGGGCTGGCTAAGTATAAAGAAAGGGTTTTGATTTCTTGACAGTGTCTGCTTTGTCATTTATTCTTTGTTACCTCTGACTCGTGATCCTGTTTATGGCGAGTCCTACAACCCTTGGCCCAGTTATTTTCAGCCAAGAGAGACAGCTAGCAGACAAGACATGGTGTTTCTTGTACTCAAGATCTCTGTGTACCTATGGAGAAGTCAATAGTAACTCTCCTCCCAAGGCAATCACAGCCACGGAGGGATGTGTTGACCCAACTCTGTGTGTGTGTGGCTTGTCTGTCACAGATGGCTCAGCTCCTCTTCGAAGAGCGGCTGAAGGGCTGCTGAGTCGGCACTTCAGAACAATAAGCTCCACTGAGCAAGGGCCTAGACTCAGAGCAGATGTTTCCAAGTTTTAACAGAAGCAAATCTCAGCAGGTTTTAATAGAATCCAAATGGTAGGCATTGGCCGCTGGGCAGGAAGGGTAGAGGGCCAGCTCTTCTGCTCTGACTAGTACAGTGGAGTGCTTTAAACCCACTGAAACAGGTTCACCGTGTTCACTGGAAGAGAGCCCTTATTGCCATCATTAAGTGATCATCAGTGATGAGGAGTTACTGGGGGGGAGGGGTGTGAGTTCAGTTCTGCTGCAGGAAGATAGAAAAGTTCCCCAAGTGGATGGTGTTATGGTTATACCACAGTGTGAATATTATGGTTGCTTGACCCCCAAGGGGAAAAGAAGAGACTAGTGACAACTATAGGTGTGTGCTTTGGGGGACTAGAAATAGTTTTACAGTTGTACTATATGGTGTGTGTGTGTACACCTTTCTCTTTGGTATTCATAAAGAACTCCATAATTCTTAGAACATACAAAGGCCTTGAAGATAGGATCTAAGGATAAGAAAACTTAATTAAAAGTAATTCTAATGAATAAACCTTTCTTATCAAATGATCAAATGATACTGGCAAGACTTACTAATTGCAAAAGACAAGGAGTTAATGTAACTTTCAAAACACACAGGCAAACACTCTAAGTGCCAACTGTTTGGATTTTTTGACCTGTGACACTCAGCAGCTGACCCCAGAGACAAGGCCACTATGACACAAGATGTACAGTGTTTGGAGGCCATTGCTCCATATTGTTAAGCTAAGAAAGTGTAGTCAGCTCTTAAAATACTTCCATAAAGGATTTTAACTTCCATGAGGTTACATGAAGGGTCTGGAACTGTATGATAAATGTCACCACACTAGCCTCAGTAGAGAACTGTTAGTACAGTATCTATATATAGTTAGAGTTTTTTTTTTTTTTTTTTTTTTTTTTTATGTTCGTCAAGGGTGGACAACCTCAACAAGAAATATGAGGACATAAGTCGGAATTCTCAGAACTGATAAAAAAAGCTGGATGTGTAGAGTGAGTTTCTTAGGGAAGATGTAGAGACAGGCCTGGGGCTGACCAGCACGGTGTACACTCTCGAAAAACACTGTAACCCTGGCTGTCCTGCAACTCACTCTATAGATCAGGCTGCTCTTGAACTCGGAGATCTGCCTGCCTCTGCCTTCCTCCCGAGTGCTGGGATTAAAGGTGTGTACCACCCCTCCCCCAGACCTTAATTCAAATGGTGAAAGCTAAGGACTCAACCTACAAGGCTGTTCTCCATCCTCCAAATGGACATCATGGCATGTATATACCTGCATCCCACACACAAATGTGTATAAACACATACCCACAAGTCACACAAAATTTCCTGGAGCTTAATCTGTAGTTACCATATTGTAAAATTCTGGGTAAAGTAGATTTACATCCCAACGGTAAGTGCTTATATAAATCCACTGACTGACTGAATCGCTATCGATGTATCTTACTCTCAATTTGTGTTCATCTATTCAATCTGGATCGTTCATATTATGATCCTCATAGGAAAGGTTTTTAGGCAGAGCTTCTGGTTGCTCTTCCTTAGTCTTTGACCTAGGACCATCAATCCAACAGCCAACTGCTACTCATGGCACAGGCTTACAGCATGTGGTAACACGTGGCTCAGCTGCTCCCCAACATGCTGGAGAGAACTTGGACTACCAGGAACTGTGAGAAGCTTACAAACCACCAATGTCAAGACAGACTGTAGAAGTCTCCTGATAAAGTTTCTGATTAAAGGAGACAAACAACAACAACAACAACAAAAACCAAAAAACTATGAACATTCATTTGTACCTTCTAATTGCACAATTCAATTCCACTAAAGCCATGTAATTATTAAGCTTGGATGAAAAATATTAGGAATTCCAGATAGAAGGGTGACTTGTCTTCCTTAAGAAGAACATACACCAGTTTGTGAGCTAGCGGCTATTCACGGATTCACTCAGCGCCCACCCTCATCAGTGGGTTCCTTACTTCAGCAATAAGGACACATTTCCAGAAAATTGTGCTCGTAACAGGTTCGTGACATAACTTGTCAACGATTCAGCAAATCTATGCCACCCTTGTTTTCAAGACCACCAAAGGGCAAAGAGAATCCAATCTGTAGCACAGTGAGAATTTCCACTCATTTCTAACAAGTTTCCTGAATTCACTTGCCCCAGGGCCTGACTCGGGTGACTAAAACCGAGCAGCAGAAGTCAACAGTTAATGAGAACACGAGCCCCAAAAGCAAAGCTTGACTTCCCAGTCTGAATCTTGACAGCAGAAGTAAACGGTTGCTTATCTCTGTGACTTGGGAACTGTGGCGCTGTTCGTCTTTTTTTTTTTCTCCGATTTTACTATTAGCTCAGCTGTTAATGGGTCTTAGTGAAGAGACCATGGGTTATTTTATAAATCCCTGAGAGTGGCCTATTTTTAGTATTGCTAGAAAATTGGCACTCAGAAACTCTTTTTCCATCAATATTATACATAATGTACAGTGAGTAGAAAAGGAAGGAGCAGAGGGGCGGGAGAGAGTCAGTCAAAATTTAAAGTTCAGTCATTCTAGTTTCTCATCAACCAGAGAAGGCAGGAGTACACACTGTGTGTCTTTGTCCATGCTTAGTAAGTCCTGGGTATGTGGCGCTGCAGTGGGGTGGGGTGGGGTGGAAAGGGAAGCAGGCACTCACCTAGTTCGGGTGCTTTGCTGAGAACAAATGCATAAGCCCAGAATTTGCTGACAGGTCCATTGTAAAAACTCTGGTCACAAACTGACTGCTTCAGGCCTTTGGTCATCAAAATGTACAGCATGTAAGCACCAGTTCGAAGAGCACCGAAAATACTTCCAAAAGGAAGAGAAAAAAAAGAAACAACAGTCAGGAGACCAAGTTCACTTTCGACATTAACCTTTGTTATGGCATGTCTATGAATGCTCTATCTGTATGTATATACTGCACACCACAAGAGGGCCTCAGGTCCCACTATAGATGGTTGTGAGCCCCCATGTGGTTGCTGGGAATTGAACTCAGGACCTCTGGAAGAGCAGCCAGTGCTCTTACCCACTGAGCCATCTCTCCAGCCCATGGCCTGAGTATGACTTAACCTCCATAAGTTCATTTATTTGAATACCCGGTCCCCAGCTGGTGGTCTGTTCTGGAAGGGTCTGGAACCTTGACAAGGTAAAGCCTTTGACTGGACGAAGCATGCCACTGGAGGTGGCCCTGTATATCCTGGCCATAGTTCCTGTCTTCTCTCCACCACCCGACTGTGATGGAACATCACCAGCTACCTAAGGTTCCTCCTGCCACACTTCCATCCCAGTGATGGTCTGTGTAACTAAAACAACCATAGTTAGAAGGCAGGTTGGCCACTGGTCATAGCAGACAGAGTCCTAGTACCCAGCTACCTGGGTGCATCTTAAACGCCCTGTAAAGAAGCTAGTACAACTCTTGGTACTTTGTTCTGACAACTCTTTGCCCTTCATCTTTGTTCCACAGTGAGGTCACAGAAAGAAGACTCAGTTCTCACCGGGCTCTTGGGTGGAACTATTTCCTCCTGGGACCCATTTCCCTGACAGGAGACGGAATAGCTGTATGTCCTTGGCATTACCTCAGCTCTGTCTGCATCCAGTCACTTTCCAAGTCCCGTTGGCTCTCATCCCTGAAAGTCTGCTAAGCGAAGTCTCCCTCCACATCTGGACCAGATGCCTGGGCTGCCCCAAGCTGCTGGTCCTGGCCATGTCTTTTTGTTCTGTGATAATCTGTGTTTGCATCAGGAGTTCCTTCTAGACTTAGCTCGACTAACAGCCCTATGGCGAGCTCCACTCACCCTAGAAGAGCTAAGTATCCACCCAACTGTGTACACAAACTACCAACACTGTTCTTCATTTGATATGTTTGCCTCCACAGCATCACAGATTTCCACAAAAAACATCAAAGAGGAGAAAGCTGATTGACACCATAAACACAAAATAAACAAAACCCAAAGAGAGATGTCTGGCCCCACAGAGAGATGTGCTGGCCTTCCCTTCTCCTCTTCCATAGGATACCACAGTCTTCCAGAAGTCAGTGGGAATGACCCATGTGGGATGTACCCTCACCAGGCTGGGTAATGGAATTTTCCAAGAGGAGATACAGAAACACTTTTTCTGTCTAAGAGTTACAAGTCACTCGCCTAATCAGACCATGAACTTTGGCCACCACATACATAGAACTAAAAGTTGACTTTGCCGAGACTTAAGAAAAGGGAATTGACTTCCTGGTTACTGTCTCAATCGAGACTGAAAGCAGCATCTCTAAGGACAGTGTCCTTCATTTTAGCAGATACTGTCACTTTTGGTTATTGATGCGATTTATCCCTCAGTGGCTCTCTGCAGCGAGACTAGAAGCCCTCCCCATTCCAGACCAGGAATCACATGATTCAAAATGGCTTCTTTACAGCTTCCCTTCGCCTCCTGATGTTCAGTGCGCCAGCACTGCTGGGTAGGGACAGCATGTTTCCTACCTCAGGGCTTCTGAGTACTCTTCCCTCTGGAAGCTTATTGGTATTCACCCCAAGTCTGGCTTTCACATCTCCAAAAGGTATCATGTCCTGGTGAGGATGCCTCCATATCTAGAGTCTACAGCCCTAATGTAGAGGCAGTGTGATGTGGATTCCACTGGACACGTTGGATAATGGAAACTTTCATTCTTACCTTGTCTCCCTCTCCCCTTGCTTCCCTAGATGATGGTTCAACCTTAATATGAAAGGTTCCAACTTTTCCAAATTAAGGTTTTATACCTTAGACACTGCTGCTTTGGGAGAAACACAGATGTGTCATCCAATGACTGCTTGTCTGAGGAAGGGTCAAGAACACCCCTCCCCCACACTGAGTCCTTTGTTCAGGGTGTCCCAGTATCTTATTCTTCTAAGAAAATCAAACACCTTGTGTATAGTTTAGGAGCAATTGAGTATATGAACCAGTTTTAGCAACCCCATTTTTCTCAGGAGAGTACATGTGGCCACTTCTAGCCAATGTGATGGATCGGGAAAGGTTTCTTTGCTCTCTAACACGCATTGTTTGACAATTCACCAGGCATTTGGCAGCTATGAGGACAAAGTCAAGCCAAGACAACAAGGATGAGGCTGAGGTGGTGAGTGCAATTACGTTCCAGTTACCCTGGCTCGGGACTTCTTGCATTTCAGAAATCAATCTTCTGTACTGCATAAGCCATTTGGAAACTTTCTATTACTTGCAGGCCAAAGCCCTAGGTCAATCCAACACATGGATGTGATTTCCAATTCACTTGTTTCTTTAACACTCAATGTGGAAATTACCTCTGTGGTTCAAAAGTGCAGATAGTCATTGGTACTGCTGGGATGATACATACCATCCTTAGGATGCCTCTCTGGCACCATATACTAGAAGAGGACCTATCAATGACTTCTGCTAAGTCTAGCGCAAGGAAGCCTGTGTGGTACTCTTCAAAACACACTGGCTAAATCTGGGACTTTTCCGTCTAAGTTTATTTTGTAAATCATAACCTTCCCCATCATACCCAGTCCATCAGATGCACCTGAAACCCATGTGGTCCACAGATGTTTCTCTACTGTATTGCTGCCAAGAGTGACCACAAGTAGGCAGAGCAGATCCAAAACAATCTTCCAAACCTTGGAAATCACTGTAACTTCTTATTAGTTTTTAATTGTTAATGATTAAACTTACCCCCCGCCCCCCCAGTTGTTAACTGTTCAGCACAATGGTTTTGATGGTTCTGGGGGACTTCCTGTGTAGGGTAGCCAACTCAGTGGGAGAGCTGCTTTGCTTCGGGAATGGTTTCTTTGCTCTTGGTGCATATTGTCTGGGAATGCAGTAGATATTTTGCTGGCAATTTCAGTCGGGGGGTTAAGTAGTTATTCAGAGTTGAGGGTTGGGGCCTGTGTGTGTGTATGTGTGTGTGGGAAATCACTGCAGAGAATCTTTTACATCACGATGACCCACAATACTGCTATCAAGTATACAGCACAAATTATTGTCTCATATTTGGACAGAAGCCCCATTCCCCGAGCTCCGAACAATAAGGCTGCCTCAGAACTGAGGACAGTGGCACCTTTGAGGCACTGTGTCAGTGCCAGCCATTGGGCCCTGTGCTCATGGGCAAAGGCGCATTGTTGAGCTCTGACAATGCTGCTGTTGGGGGAGCAGCGTGGGGCCGCTCAGCCAGCGGGGTGACCATCATCCGTGGGAAGCCACTCGCTCTGCCTCTGCCGCATCTCAGGCATGTGTACTTCAGGTCAGGTGGCTCTTGTAACAGCATCATGCTGTGGCGTGTTACTAAACTGAACTTTAAGGCGCAAGCCCTTTCTGGCCTGTAAGGTATGTTACGTCTAGAGGCAAGTGTGACAGACATAGCTGCAAGAGCAAAGTTTTGGTTCCATGACCATGCTTCTCTGGTAGGCTTGGCAGACGGGTCCCTCACTGGGACACATCACTGGTCCTTTTTGTAAAGAAAGGTTCTGTCCACACCCACAGCTGACGGTCAGGTCTTCTGAGCCCACAGAGGAACGGTTGCTAGGCATCATCCTCTTTGCGCTCTTCCTAGAGAGCTTCTGGGAGCCTGCAGGGCTCGCTGTTGAGAGCATGCTACTGAGGAGTCTCTGTCCCAGAAGATAAGCAGGGATGGGGATAGGGACAGAAGACAGTGGTGGTGAGTGGGGTGACTGGGAGGGGGGCAGCCAGGCAGGGGATACTCTAGACCTTGTTGGCCCAGACTCCCTGCTTTCTCAACCAGATAGCAAACACTATGTCTGCCAGTATTTCAACAATCTACGTCAGCTAGCGAGAGTTCATAATCGGACAGGCATGAGCACTCTCCAATGAACATCTTGGAAGATGGTTGCTGGCGTGGGGGTGGGGTGGGGGAAGCAATTCTTGTGCAAGGCTGCTCTAGTCAGCTGACAAAGACTGTTCTGAGGGGCAGGTGTGCTTGTTTAGAGTCTGGGCGACAGCGGTAATGTGGCAGGATAACCACCACAGTAAGGTTTTTTCTGCTGTAAAGTCACACTCATCCTGGACTTGGCTGTCCACTACACTTTTACTTGCAGAGTTTACCTTTGTTTTTCACAGAGATGGGAGGCAGAGTGGTGGATGTCTCTGCTCTTCCCTCAGCCACATGAGGCCTAACTGCAGTGAGGAGGTCGGC
Source organism: Apodemus sylvaticus (assembly GCF_947179515.1). Lineage (NCBI taxonomy): Eukaryota > Metazoa > Chordata > Mammalia > Rodentia > Muridae > Apodemus > Apodemus sylvaticus. The sequence goes on from NC_067475.1 coordinate 32,952,655, forward strand.
CAATCGCCCTGCTTAGCTAAGGCACAACCACTGGCCACCTGATTCAGAGCAAGGAAGTGTGTTTTGAATTTTCAGAGGACACACTGAGAATAGCTAGTAGACACTAGATACCAAGAGAACCATGTTCTTTGTACTCCAGGCCTGTCCATTCCAAACTGCTTTTTTTTTTTTTAAATTAAATGTGAATTAGACTGACATTTTCAACTCTACTTAAATGGGTGACTGCTCACCACTGATAAACATAAACGACGAGGCTGTTTGGTGGTGAGAAATATTAATAGTAATCACCCGGTGTATTAATCACAAACCAGCACTAGGATTGTCAGAGAAAATTCTGATTCATTTACTATATAACAGCAAGGTTCAGATACTGAAGTATTCATGAGGAGGGCAAAAGCTCCTTAACATCCTATAGGTGATACAGACATGTGAAACATACACACACACACACACACACACACACACACACACACAAACACACACACACACACACACGCACACACACACGCACGCGCGCGTCATAAGACAATTTCATTACCTAATCCTGGAAGTAATTGTACTTTTGGTGCAGACCTTGGGTTGGAGATATGTAGTATACACACACACACACACACACACACACACACACACACACACACACATCCATCCAAAAGTAATTGCAGCAATTACTTCCTTCCCATTGATGCCAGATAAGGCCCCTTCAGCTTCTTCAGTCCTTCCGTGATCATTTCATTAGATGCTGAAAAAGCATTTGACAAAATTCAACATCCCTTCATGTTAAAGTCTTGGAAAGATCAGGAATTTAAGGCCCATACCTAAACATAGTAAGAGCAATATATAGCAAAGCAGTAGCCCACATCAAATAAATGGAGAGAAACTTGAAGCAATCCCACTGAAATCAGGGACCAGACAAGGCTGCCCACGCTCTCCCTATCTATTCAATACAGTACTTGAAGTTCTAGCCAGAGCAATTAGACAACAAAAGGAGGTCAAAGGGATACAAACTGGAAACGAAGAAGTCAGAACATCATTATTGCAGATGATATGATAATATACTTAAGTGACCCCAAAAATTCCACCACAGCACTCCTACAATTACTTTAATAATAAGTGTCTGACATTTTGTCAGTTGTTAAAACGTGACAACAGCTGACCCAACAGTAACAGCTCTTTATAAACACAGGAGAGGCCACTGATGTTTCTGATAACAAAACCTGAGATGACATTGTTAAGACTCAGACTATATCCATAGTAGGACAAATACCCAACTATTTCAGAAAAGGATAAAACAAAACCAAAAGAAACCAAAACAACCACCACCCAGCAACTGCTGTCATGCATTTTTACCCTAGGAGAGGATTCAAACTGCAGATATCGGACAGAATCAGGTCATCTCCACACCCCTGTCATCTCTACCAATGACACACAGCTCAAGAGCTGAGCCCTTCCACTCCAGAAGACTGCATCCTCAATAGAGAATGTCAAACCTTTAGGGAACGATTATTTATAATTTTCTTTATCCTTTGCTAAACTGTTTTTCGACCACATAGCAATCCAAAGCATGAACTGTTTCTGTTCACCAAGCCAGCAGCTAACCTGGGTACTAGGTCACTTACTCTGCCCCTCCACTGTGAGAGGTGTTTAACAATATTTTTCTTTAGCTTTGAATATTAAATGTTTTTTCTTTTTTGGATCCCCAACCCCACCCCCCCACCACCCCACCCCCCACTCCCGAGACAGGGTTGCTCTGTGTAGCCCTGGCTGTCCTGGAACTCACTCTGTAGACCAGGCTGGCCTCAAACTCAGAAATCCACCTGCTTCTGTCTCCCGGAGTACTGGGATTATAGGCGTGCGCCACCACTGCCCAGCTTTTAGCTTTGAATATTGAGAAGTATTTTTATAGGTTGTATGTATTAATTTAAAATTTTATCTGATTAATTTACGTGCATGGATGCTTAGCTTGATGTATGTATGTGAACCACTGGCTTGCAGTGCCCTTGGAGGATGGAAGAGGGTTGGATTCCCCTGGGGACTAAAGTTTTAAGATTGGGAACTTAATCTGGGTCCTCTGGAACAAGACAGTGCTCTTAGTCACTGAGCCATCTCTCCGGCCTCTTGATACATTTATTTCTCCTTGGAATGTTAAACCAGATACTTCAGTCAGAAACTTGGAAATCTCCCAAAGATGGTGGCTCAAAAGGCCCATTAAACTGCACTTGAGATCAATCATCCTGACACGGCACATATAATCAGATCTCAGGTCAAGGAGATCCTCTTCTTCCCCCCCCAGAAGCTACCGGAAAATTAATTTTCATCTCTCATTGCTTTCTTTCATCTTTCCAGACTAGTTTTATTTTTAAGCATCATGCAAAGTAAGAGATTTCTCTGTATGATGAAACTCTGATTTCTTTTTTTTTTTTAAGATTTATTTACTTATTTATTTATTATATGTAAGTACACTGTAGCTATCTTCAGACACCCCAGAAGAGGGGGTCAGATCTTGTTACAGATGGTTGTGAGCTACCATGTGGTTGCTGGGATTTGAACTCAGGACCTTTGTAAAACCAGTTGGTGCTCTTAACCACTGAGCCATCTTTCCAGCCTGAAACTCTGATTTCTAATGTTTATAATGTTTGCTTCATATTTAGTCCTTGGTATTTGTCTTTATTTTCTAATTAAGAAAAAAAACCAAAACGATTCCCATTGAGTTCTAGCATTACACAGACATTACTTCCTTCTTGAAGAGCATCAGTCATGCAATGGCAGCGGAATGAGTAACTGGAATTGAAGACAGGTGATATGGAGAGTGTGGGATGGAAAAGGTCAGCCCAGTTTTCCACAAGGAGGAAAACTAACACATGACACTGGGATCACGAAGTAGCTTCTGGTTCATTTTCATTCGAAGTGACATCTAAAAGTGACTGATAAGCACAGAAGCATTTAATGCACTTCTTTAAAAAAAAAAAAAGATTTATTATTATATGTAAGTACACTGCAGCTGTCTTCAGACACACCAGAAGAGGGCGTCTGATCTCACTGAGGATAGTTGTGAGCCACCATGTGGTTGCTGGGATTTGACCTTCGGAAGAGTAGTCAGTGCTCTTCACTGCTGAGCCATCTCTCCAGCCCCCTTTAATGCACTTCTAATCAAATGCTATGTGCTGCAGAATGGATTCCACCGGTCCTGAAGGCTTCCTGCAGAACAGTCAGTGGGAAAAGTCTCAGAGCACACAGAAGCTTTGTAAATAGCTCCTAATGTGCCCCAGAAGACATGTACCGAGGTGCGTGTGCATTGCACAGCTGCTATCTCCACTCACAATAAATACTCCCCTGATAAGCCGGAGAACTCCTGCTTTAGACAGTTGTTCTGATCATGTTTGATAGGATGGGCTGGTTTTGATTCAACTTCTGATATGTCAGTTTAATTCCCTTAACTTGTAAATACAAGCAACTTTTTTTAAAAAAAAACCCAAATCAAAAGAGAAAGGTTTAAGGGTCTGAGTGTTGTTTAAATACTAGAACTCCTGTCTCCCAGTGACCTGACATGTTAAATATAGCCGAGCAGGTCCTTACATGTGGAGTGTACAACTCGGGAAATGACCCACTTGTTTCAAGAGCCTGGCAACATACTGACACTCTGGGGCCAACTTTGAATGACTACCTTGATTAAAATAAAACAAAAACCAGCCTTGCAGAGTGCAGATGGAGGAGGAAGAAGGAGAAATTGCAATAATTACCAGGGTGACGGGCACCGTGATGGATCTCCATCAGCGGCTGCCTCCAGAGGAAATGTACGGCTGTAGGATCTGATGCCTCGGTTTACGATCATGGTTTCCATTACTGAAGCTATTACATTTCCCTATGACTCATGTGGATGTTCACCTGCCTGGTACACAGGGAAAGTACCAAACTCACTTTGAGTTCAAGTCCTAGCAGTGTCAGCCTCAGCTCTGACTGACTCAAACTTGACTCTGCAGACATCTCCATGAGATGATGCAAGCCCCTACCTCCAGGAGACATGATCGTCTCTAATTTACAGGCAAAGACATAGACAGCAAGGGGGTTGTGAGCTAGCCCGAGGACTCCCCCCCCTCCCCCAGTTCCTACACTGCATACACTTCGATCCACAGCTTATAGCTCAGAGCTGCTTCTGAAAACTCACCAGACTGTCCCTTTGAGGAGTGGCTCTCAGTCTGTCTGATGAGAAACTCCCCTGCAAGCCCTAAGAAATGATGTCAATGCCCGGAACAAAGCTCACACCAAGAAGTTTAGCCCTTAATCTTGGGACGACTGTTGGTTCTAGCTCTAGGTTAAGATCATTCTGGAGAAGTTCCTCTTCAAGATATCATCTTGCCTGTCCATGAAAATGTGCATGACGCTATGTCAATCACCAAGGGAAGGAGCCACCCATTTATGGGCCATAGATGTCCATGTAAGAATGTGATGCCTGGGAGTTGTGTCTTGTGATGGGTGGGCTTCCTTCCTCTGACGACCGACACAGTGCCACCAAATCCATTCCTGAGAAGGCTTGCACAGGCCTAAGAGATACCTTCAATTTCCTAAGGGAAGAACCATATGCAGGTGTCTGGACTTTTATAATGAGAACAACAAACAAAACTCTACCATTAGTGACAGGGTGCTAGAAAACCCGAGTTCTATGAACCAGAAAGAAGCTGAAATGAATGAGGAGGGTACGACAGTGAAGGTGGAGATAGTGAAGCCACCAAACCAAACCAAACCAAAAACCAAACCTCACAAACAAAACGATATAAACAAAACAAAACCACCGTCATGTGAACCACGAAAATAGCTAGTCATCTTATTTCTCCAGAAAACTTAGCTCTTCAGGAAAACTCACGGTGCTCGGAATAGGAACAGATTATTAGAGCAGCAGTAATTCCAGTGCCAATAGCCGGGCTCCATCGACACAACGCTACAGGCTTTCCTGGCTTACACAGCTGCGGAAGGAAAGCAAAGGCTTCTGAGAGATGATTAATGACAATCTCGTGGGGAGAGTTCTTGAAGCATGCTATAGAACATAATGTGCGGAGGAGGAGGAGGAGGAGGAGGAGGAGGAGGAGGAGGAGGAGGAGGAGGAGGAGGAGGAGGAGATGCGAGGTCACCGTGGTGCTCAGTTTCTCAAATCCTTACAATGCACGGGCTGCCGACGTCCTTTGGGAGCACAGCTCTATCCAGTCTTCCAGGAGCTGGCGCTTCAGCTTCGAGGAAGGGGGAAGCCATAAATCATTAACTTCCTGCTCCTTCACATTGCCAGAGTCTTCCTTTGGGCACATTAATCTAAAGGCCCATCAGATCTTGATCACCCTTTCAAATGGCACATTAATTCCTTCGGAAATCGTCCTTGTCACCACATAATCGAATCATTAATATCATGAGCATATCCAAGAAGGTGAAGTCAATAGATGACTGCTCCACAAATATTAAGTATAAACGCTCACTGGATGGCAGGCTATACTTCATTGAAAAGAGCTTAGTTTTGCTTTCCCCCATTCTTCATTATTTTTACTGGGTGGGGCATGTTCTGTAAAATATCCATTCACTTGTGAACATAAATAGTGATATGCCTTTCTCTGTCCCTGACTCTACTCTGATTATTCCCAGGGTCTAGAGACAACAAGTTACCTCAAGGGTAACAAACCATCTTCCTTTTAGCGGGAACAGAGCTCCAACCTTAGACCACCAAGATTCCTTTCCTCAGGTAACCTTTCATTCTCGGTTTTCCCTTCAGGGTCTTCCATTTTATTTCTCGTGACAAACTCATGAGTGCACATGAGGCCAGGCATCCACCCACATGAAGAACCTTGTAGTAGGGGATTTTTATTTCCTGAGCAACTGACTAGTTATCTGGAAAGAGATGATAGGAAAAAGATAGTTCTTCTTAAATCATATCATTAGCTGATTTAAAAAAAAGATAGGTATCATAGAAGTACAAGTATATTGCGTAGGTTTTTGTTTTGTCATCTTGACAAAAACTAGTCATCTGAGAAAATGCCCCCATTGCACTGGCCTATAGACAAGACTGTGGCACTTCCTTGACTGACGGCTGATGTGGGAGGTCCCGCCCGCCGTGGATGGTTTTCTGACCTTGGGCAGATGGTCCGAGGGTGAAGAAAAACTGAGCAAGCTGTGGGAAGTAGCTTGGTTTTCACTGCAGTTCCTGCCTCTGGAATTTTCTGCCCCGACTTCCATTAGTATACACCTTGACCCGAGACTTGTAAGATGAAATAAAACTCTGTCTCTCCGAGTTGCTTTTGATCAGAATGTTTTATCAGAGCCACAGAAACCTAACTGAGAAAGCAGGATTGTTTTCCGGGCCTGGCGAGTGGCGTGTCAGATGATAGAAGGAAGGCCCAGCCCCGCCATCCCTGGAGCCCCTTACATCCAAAAGGCACAACTGTTCTCATCTAGCTCAGGTCGCCACCTTGAGATGAGAATGACAGGTAGGTATGGCCTGCTGGCCTACATAACTGACTCACTAGATCCCTGTCAGAGATCCTTCAGAACACCAAGTCTGCAGGATTAAAGGAACAGCAGAGGCGATGCCAATAAAAAGCCTTTGTACTTTTATTTTTAACAATCACGGGGATTTGGGCGGAGATAGATGGCTCAGAGGTTAAAAGCACTGGCTGCTCTTCTAGAAGACACCGATCAATCCCTAGCACCCACATGTTGGCTCATCACTGTCTGTGACTCAAGTTCCAGGGATCTGATGTCTTCTTCTGGCCTTCTCGGAGACTAGGCACACATAATAATAAAAACAACCACTACAGGAATTTCCTTCTAACTGGAACTCATTGTTAGCTTTTCAACTCTGAAGTGTACGTGGATGGATCTCAGAAGAGTTTACCCATCAAATGCAGAGCCCTCGCAGCAGTAATCTGTGGCTAAATCACGGACTTCATCTCCGCGAGACATCTAGCAGTGCTCACCGGGTGACACGTTCATCGCTGGCATTGTTGACGACAGAGTTGTAGCTCTAGAATGCTGACACAGATCCTTTGCCATCTGTGAATGGCCACGCGGCCGTCCCTGGCATCCTAATCTAAACTTCAAAGACTTCCTCTTTGGGTTTTTTGGAAGGATGCCTGGTCATTTTTGCTTTGTGGCACTTAAACCCTAAATCAAAGCCTTTCGTGGATCCATGTGATGGGCTGAAGGAACTCGCAACCCTGACGGAATCACAGAGTGATTTTTAAAAAGAAAACCATTGCCCCCATACAGGAGCATATATATGTGCTTAGTGGGTCTATTTAAGAAGAAAGATTAGCTCAGGGCCATCCATGTCACTTAGGTCAGGTAGAGCCTTCCCTAAGTATTCAGCCGATGTCTGGGCTTTTCTTCATCAACTTTACTTTCGAAGGTCAATCTGTTGCATTTCCACGACAGCTTGGGTACATTTCCTAGAGGCACCGATGGACACAACCCCTTCAGTGAGGAGGCCTGCCTCTGCCCGACCCCTCCGACCGCATCCTGGCTCAGCGTCCCATGCCAGAGGTGTGGCCTCCTATCAGAAAACAAGTAGTGTTGTCTAGAATGTGGGTAGCCTAGAACCCTTGCGTGCCAACAGAGGGGATGCAAAATGGAAGGAAATGCTTAGAAGACAGTGCAGCAGTCACCCTAAAAGCTAAAAACACGTGATCACACAATTCAGCAATCTCACCCGGGGTCCGCAGTTTATCCATAAGAACTAAAAATAAAACCTTAAAAAACAGTTATCTTCACACACGTGTTCCAGCAACAATATCCTTCCTAAGAGCCAAGAGGCGGGAGTCACCTGTGTGTCCGTCAGTGGTCGAATGGATGGCAAAATGTGGACTGCTCAAATGATGTGTCAATGAGCCAGGAAAAGGAATTCTGACACGAGCTACAACGTGGACAAATAGTGAGGCCGCTGTGCCACTGAAATAAGCCCCACCACAAAAAGTCAGACATTGCGTGACTTATTACGTGACTTAGACCGTGGAGTCAGCCAAATGTGTACAGATGGAAGGAAGGAAAGTGGTGACTTCCGGGGGGGGGGGGGGCCACGGGGATAGGGAGGTTGAAATGGAGAGTTAATTATCTTTTAATTGGTAGTTTCAATTTTGTCAGAAAAAAAAAAAAACCTTCTAGTACGAGGTGAACACACTTGAAACACACACAGACGAAATGGTTGAGATTAAAGAAAAAAAATAAAACAGAGGAAGAAAAAAGCAAGTTTGGAAAAGGGTTTTTAGATATCTCTAAGTCTAAATTCCTGTGCTTCCAGGTCTTACTCCCCCCCCCCCCAAAAAAAACAAGTTAAGTGAATTTGATTAATGACATTTAAGATGCTAAGGATAAAAACAAAAAACAAAGTTCAATTGTAAACTAAGTGTTGGCCAGCCTGTGCTACATAACAAGATTTTTGTCCAAACATCACCCACCCTCCCACGGCCTCAACACAATTAGCAGTGTATGCTTTTGAGAAAAATGCTAAACTGGCTTCTTGAAATTAATCAGAAGTTCCAGCAGTGAAGCAATGAAAAGTCTGAAACACATACACAGATTGAAGCTCTGACAGGCACTGGGCGGGCCCCAAAGTCTGGGCATAAAGACGAGCACGCAGCAAGAAGATTAGAGCAACCAGGCAGCCTGTCACTGCCAGCGCCCGCAAGGGGATCTTGGGAGAAAGCGCTGGATAATGACTCTGAACTTGAATCTTCAAATCAGTGGGCAAAGATGAAGCATTTGAGATGGGTACTAATGAGCAGAGAAACATGGGTGGATGCTACAAGACAGAGCTGCTTAAGGGCGATCTCTGTAATATGCATTGTTATGATAGCTGGATTAAGTTTGCAGGATGCACACAGATGCAGCTATCATCATCATCATCATCATCATCATCATCATCATCATCATCATCATCATCTCAAACTCCTGGAGCGTTCTTTTTTCAGGCAGTCACGTGTAAATGCCCTAACTAGTTAATCTTAACTCAGCGGTCACACAAGAATTTAATGTCCCACCTGAAAAAGCTAGAGAGCACACAGATAACTGCCTGTCAAACTCTGGCTTAGATCGGTTCTGTCTGGGTTTATCCTTAGAAAAACCTACTCTACTACACTTATTCCATGCTAGGTTCTCTTTGGTATCCTAAAATTTTAAAAGTGAGAAAGACAAATCTGTTTTACCAAGTCTATAGATTCTGCTGCTGTCAACTAAGACACACACACACACACACACACACACACACACAGTGACTTAATGATTTCCTGTAGTGGTTAAATATCTTAGTAATGACAAGGGGAGGTGACAGGTGATCTGATAATGGGTTTGTGAGAAGGACCCCAGCTTCGACAGGAATACACAGACAAGGCTCACAATAGAAAAGACAGGAACGCCGCCGGTCCAAGGCCGGGAAGGCTGGTTGTACTAGGACAGGGATGAGATACGGCTTCAAAGATTGTATGGCCACACCTGTAGATAGAGCCTCCGGGAATTTTATAAGGCATAATAATGAGCAACAATAAAAACCATTTATTCAGTAGCACAGCAGAGCACTGTCTGGCTTGAAGCAAGGCAGAGAGATGATATACTTTATACTTTTAGAGACCGTGTGGGCCGCCACGCGGACAAAGACCACAACATGAAATGACAGCCTCCACCCTGTTAACGTGCACAATTGTGGGTTTTTAATAAAGAACATTTATTTTTATTACGTAATGGAGTAACTAAAGTGAACATTTTAGAAAGGGCTAGCTCTCTTATTCCTAAGGATGCTGGTAGCTGTAAATGGTAACAACAGACACAAGGAAAGACAAATTTGTGAGACTTTTTTAGCCACTATCTGAAGCACTGTCGTGGGTGTCATACAGTAAGGAAGAAAAGACTAAAGGTCACTGGCCTAAGCAATAGGGGTCTTGAGATAAAGAGGAGCTAATTTAATTATTAACTTACTTCCTGATTAATTAACTTGTAAGGAATTCTTTACAAGTTGACCCGGAACATTAAAAAAAAAAAATAATACTAAGGCCTTTCAGAGCATACTGAGTTTGAGGCAAGACAAACTACCGAAAGAAAATGTAGATGAAATGTATTCAGAGATATCTCCCTCTCAGGAAGTCACTAGAGAGAACAGTCATGTTCTAGGGTTGCCTGCCTCTCCCGGCTCTGCCAAGATGGTATTAGGCCAACCAGGAAGCTGGCAAAAAAAAGCCACTCCCTGAAGTGAAAGTGGACCTGCAAAGTGCTGTTATCTCAGGTGACAGCTGTGGAGTTAATAGTGTGTGTGTGTGTGTGTGTGTGTGTGTTGGGGGAGGGGGCGCAAGATGGCTGTAGAGGTCAACCCCACGAACAGGAAGCTTAGGAACACAGACAGGCATGCCAAGTATGCCAGAGTCCCAGTCAGACCGTGCTGGAGCACAGCGGGCCATACTGGCCTTCTTGTTTTGTCTGGATGCCGAAAGGAGATGTTGAGGCTGTGGAGAGAGGAGGTCAGCCCCTAAAATGAGATGGAATTGTGACTTAGAGTAAAACCGTGGCGGTTAGAATAAATGCAGATTTTTAGGCTTGGCCAGCAGAGGTCCCAAGGTAACTGGATGGAGGGGAGATACCAGAAAACACAACTTTTCATTAACATTCAGATGCTGTTATGTAAATGGCCCCCAAGTCAGGGCTTGAGAAACCCTGTCTGTGGTCTTTCTGCTGCACTCTGGCGGCGAGCCACACCCCCAGCCCACAGTGCTCTCCAGCAGAATCTACTCAGCCCTCTTCAAAACGCTGGCCTTCCAATTTTGTAAAGAATGTGGAACCGAACAAATAGCGCTTTAGGTCAGACCATACCATGTATGCACATGTCCACAGGGGACAGACATTTCTTCCCCTTCTGTAAGCTCTTTCACAGGGACCTGAACTGCAACATTCTAAAATATTCCTATATACAACAGTATGCTGTAGCTCACGCATACAATTTGATGAAGTGTGCCCCCCCCCATACATAAACTATACTCAAGAAACAATTTCAAAGCTGGTGTCCAAGCAGACCCCTAACAGCAGCGTTTGAGGTTTTCCCCTGTTGCTCATGGTCACCTTAGCAATCCTGTGGATCAGGAAAGTCACAAGTCCCCAGTGTGACCGGGTGTCAGCAGTGCTGGGATGAACCCTGGGCCTACGGTGGCCTGTACAAGCGCTCTAGTGCACGGAGCTACACTGCTGTTCAAGCCCGACAGTCCTCAAACTTGCAATCTTCCTGCCTCTCTGGCTTCCAAGCACTACACTAGATTAGTGTGATGCCATTCTGAGCCCGCGGTGACAGTCACAGCTGGTGAAGCACAACAACACTGCTACCCACACCACCATTATGGTGACGCTAAAACCACCATCAGTGCCACACCCTTAGGATGGGAAATAACTGTTAGCATAGATTTGCTGTGTTTAAAATTATGTTTTGAAACACGAAGTTACACAGAGATAGATCTACATGTTCTGACAATCCCAGTTTGGCTTTTATTCCTATGGGGGGGGGGAAAATAATCTTGAGCTCTAACAGCTCAGAAACACTTGACTATTCTTCTGACTGCCACAACTAAAGGTTGCATGCCTGGCGTGTATATTCTTTGTAGGTTGGTTGTAGGATGGTATGGATAAAAACCGTGACATACATTGTATAAATTGGTTGTTAGAAAGTTCCAGGAGAGCCTGTAATTTCTGTTTTGAACAGAGAAGAGCTGCTTTAAATTAGGCTAAAACAAATTTTGGAACAGCAAACACTTCCCATTAAATATGGAGGCTGTGTTTCTCCCTCGGCTCCGTGGCTGCCTCTGCCTGTCCTCCCTCGCCTGTACGTTCTTCAGAAGGCTTGGGTGGGGTGGGCTCTCAGCAGCCAGGGCTGCAATGCAGCTTCCCAATCACAGTAACCAACAGACAGACCCAGCCTGAGCCTGAAGAGGTGCTGTGTGTACCCGATTCAGGTCCACATCCTCTCCAGCCCCCCAGTAAGAGATCAGAGCTGTCCAAACAGCTGGACACCTTGCCAGTGCAAAAGCAATTATTTTCCTGTTTGGACTTGATCCAAAACAGGAAACAATAGAGGAGTGCTGGGTCTTCCCCAGCCCAGCTGCTGACAACTCCTTGTTCTGTAAAATAATCGCTGAATGGCTTTCTTCACCAGTCTGTCACCAGCACCACAGCAAGGACACTCACTCACTGTGCTCATACAGTTCCTTAACCATATCTACCTTTTTTTAAAATGTACTTTTATGATTTTTTGAGACAAGGTCCTCTTGTGTTGTCCTAGGTGGCCTAGAACTTTCCATTTTCCTTCCTGGTGTTAGAGGCGGGCATGCACCACTACATTGGGCTCACAGCTATGGGTTTGCGTGAAGAAACAATACCTTGCAACTTGTGCTGTGTGGGATGAAGAAAGAAATAATGTTTGAAAAGCAATCTCTTTTTTATGTGGTTCTCACTACAAAATACTTCTAATCGGAAAGAATTCTGGTAACTTTGTTTTGTTAAAATAAAAGACAATTTTAAAAACTTTCTTTTTTTTTTAGATTTGTTATTTTTATATGTATACGTGAACCTATGTGAACGCTGGTACAGCACATATATAGAGTGCCCACAGAAGCCAGAGGACATCAGACCCCTGGATCTCTTAACTGCTGAGCTACCTCATCTCCCTAGCCCCCTAAGGATCTCTTCTTCTCTGCTCAGTAATTAGACGCAAATACACTGTCTCCCCTTTTATCAGATCGCTGCCCTTCGGAGCAAAGGCAGTACATGGATGATTATTAAACATTTTTAAATCATAAATCTACTTAAGGGTTTATAGAACACATCACGGGGTTTGATTTGATTTTTAAGAAAACCAGAGCTAGAACACAGGCAGGCTGAGATGACCCCAACCATTATCAGTCTGAAAACCTCCAGCTTCTTACGGCATTTCCTATCAGGGGCCAGTGGAGCTGTGTCTAGAATTTCCTAATCCGAAGCCAACACAACACGGGGCTCTCATTAGAGCGCAGCAGCTGTGTATTTCATGGGAGTCAAAATGAAATGCACAGTAATTCCATCAAAAAGCTGACCACAGCAACCGCTGAGAAAGCCTGAGGAACTCCTGGCATGGACTCTCCACAATTTGTTAGCTAGGACTTTTGCCAGTTGTGCTTTCCCTGTGAAGATACTGGTGCTAATCTTTTTTATTTTGCTATTCACTTTAGGAGTTATTTTATATACTCAATTTAGGATGGAATGCTTAGAGGAAAGAACGGTGGAAACAAGGTCAGTCTTCCCTTTGTGAACAGTTATGAAGAAGAGAGGGTACATGAAAGCAGACATACAGCCCCCTCCCCCCACGCAGTCTATAAGCCTGGAATGGATTTCTATAGTAAGTTTCAGAAATGCAAGCTAGCTGGGTGGCGGTGGTGCACGCCTGTAATCTCAGCACTCTGGGAGGCAGAGGCAGTCGGATTTCTGAGTTCGAGGCCAGCCTGGTCTACATAGTGAGTTCCAGGACAGCCAGGGCTATACAGAGAAACCCTGTCTGGAAAACAACAACAACAACAAAAACAAACAAACAAACAAAAAACAAAACAAAACAAAAAGATTTGCAGGCTAAAATCAAACTTCTAAAGTTTCTACTTTAATGTATGCAAGAACCTACACCTTTTGAGATGTGAGCAGAGGATTAAGACAATAGCTGCTAGTTGACTGATCCTGAGATCCCTGGTCAAGGAGAACTTCTGAGCAGACAGACCAACGGTCCGATGTCAGAGAAAGCCATTCTTTAAAGTACCGGGACACTGTGTTATATGTTTTAGGAAGAGTTTGTCTATTTCTTTTCTTTTCTTTCTTTCTTTGGTCTCTCTGTGTAGCCTGGGCTATCCTGTGACTAGCTCTGTAGACCAGCCTGGTCTTGAACTCAGATATCTGCCTGCCTCTGCCTCCCAAGTGCGCCACAGCCACCCCCCCCCCCCCCCCCCCGTGAAAAGTCTTTCTTGTAATTCAAGGACATCTTTTTCCTAGTCAATCTGTTACTGTTGGTACACACACACACACACACACACACACACAATCATCCCATGCAAAATCATGGCAACAGGAGCCTTTACAGATTAATAAGGTAACACAGGAAATTTATAAGCATCATAATCTGTAGTTTAATCCTTAATTCAAAATAACTACTATTGAATGATGCAGTTGTAAATTCATGTAATCTTCTTTAGAAAAGGCACACTACCTCAGCCCATTTGAGGCGACTGAAGGTGTTTGTGATTCAGTAAATGATATAAAACACCTTGAGAGCTGTGCTGTCTTATATCAGTACAGATATACTCATGTCATAGCCCAAATTGAAAATTTTGAGTTGTGACAACAGATTCCTGGAAGAACATTCATCTATTCCGAGTAAATATCTGTGGATAATGAGATTTAAGACTGGATGTGTGGTTTTCCTTTTCCTTTGGTTATTTTTTTGTTTGTTTTCATGAACAAAAATTACTTGTAAAACTAGAAGTTAAATTTTAAAAAGCTACTAGCCATATAATAACAATAACAAAACAAGTACATTGACTGGGTAGTCTTTCTGGTGATAGATCAACAAAGGTTGTGAACCTGTAATCTACCTGCAAGACAGGGAGAGGCTATAAACAGAGGCTGCTTTCTCTGCAAAGACACAGCCCCGCTGTGTGGGGTTTGTGTGTATCAAAGTCGACTACAGGAGACGACTTGCAGGTTAGCTCTCATCACAAGACAGCAACCAAGTGCCCACAGAGGTGCTTGCCAAGAGGTCAGAGTCTGTGTGCTCTGTCTGCAGAGCAGATGTCCTCCTGGGTCCCCTTCAGTAAACCCTTCCTATAACAGCTGGGAAATCACTAATGTATCCTACCACAAAACCACACTGCAAATTTACTTAATTAATCTAACAACTACTTCCTTGGAAACACTCAAAACTCTTTTGTTTCTAGATTCAATTGGTCTTATCCTCTTTTATAAAGAAATGCAAAACAGTTGTTAGTAAATCACCTTCCTTAATTTCCTTTACTAATTTTAGAAAAGGAACATTTAACACCTACTTGGGCTCCAAGAGGAAAAAAAAAAAAAAAGCAAGTTATTCTTCAGACAAGACGTTGGTGTGTTTAGTTATGAAAATGTTAGCAGGTGTCTTCCTGCAGGCAGAAATCCAGAACTGGGGGTGCAGACTAAACAGAAGGATTAATTTATCAATGGCAGCCAACTTTTTGGCTCCTCGGATGCGATGGGCTTTCATTTGCTCTTACGTAACATAGATACTTCATCTATCATCTTTGTGCACAGATGTTAGGTATCAGTCTGTGACTTAACATGTGGCACAGCGCACATGTGTCAGCTAGCATGGCTCCTGTCTTCTCCTTCACCTTGACTGTCTGATGCTCCAGGAATGGACAGAGAAAACTCTCATTCAACAAAGGAACCGTTTATACATTCAGCCTTCAAAAAAGACAAATGTGTCTGCTTTGTTCTGAATAAGAAGGTCCGGAGTTCAAATCCCAGCAACCACATACTGGCTCACAACCATCTGTAATGAGATCTGATGCCCTCTTCTGCTGTGTCTGAAGACAGCGACAGTGTACTTACATATAATAAATAAATAAATCTTTAAAAAAAATTAAAAAGGAACAAAGAAAGAAAGCTTAAATTTCTAAATTAGCAGATCCACTAAAACTAGGCTCTCATTACTGAAATTTAGCTTTTTTTTTTTTTAACCCAGTAAATAATAGGTATTTAAGCCGGGCAGTGATGATGCACGCCTTTAACCCCAGCACTTGGGAGGCAGAGGCAGGCGGATTTCTGAGTTCGAGGCCAGCCTGGTCTACAGAGTGAGTTCCAGGACAGTCAGGGCTACACAAAGAAACCCTGTCTTGAAAAAAAAAAAACCCAAATAATAATAATAATAATAATAATAATAATAGGTATTTCATCATTTAAAATATGTCTCCTTGGTTTTCCTCATGGTATAATTTTCTCCTAGTACCTATTTCTTCACACACTTTCATAAATATTTAAATTAATGAATGATATACAGATGCTATTGTTAATGAATAAACTTTGAATGTACATTATTGAGCAAGATTTATTTTTAAACACAACTCTATAGCTCACTTTATTATTCTAACCACACCATGCACTTCAAGTTACTGGAAAGATGTATTTACTTTAGATTACTGGTTATGGTGTTTTGACTGAAGATAGTCCCCATGGGCCCATAAACAGTGGCACAATTAAGATGTGTGTCCTTGATGGAGTAGGTGTGGCATTGTTGGAGGATGTGTCACCTGGGGGTGGGCTCTGAGGTTTCAGATGCTCAAGCCAGGTTGGTGCCTCTCTCTTCCTGCTGCCTGCTGATCTGTATGTAGAACTTTCAGCTACGTGTCCAGCACCATGTCTGTCTGTGCACTGCCGCCCTTCTCACCACAAAGACAATGGACTAAACCCTGAGCTGTAAGCCAGCTCTGATGAAATGTTTTTCATTATAAGAGTTGCCATGGTCATGGTGTCTCTTCACAGCAATAGAAACCCTAACTAAGACCTTTGTGGAGGTAAAATTCTCATAGAAAGTTTTATGAAATATTAAACATGAATATAATAAACCAACTTATAAGACATGCAGGATTCAAGGGAGTGAAATCAGGAAAAATCCTTACCAGGGGCAACTCTATGGGATAAAGTATATAGAACAAAGGATTTCCACAAAGGATGCATTAAAAGGGGTGGGGGCGTTGGGGGAGTAGGAAAGGAAATCTGGAGGGTTAGTGAAAACACACAGACCAAATTTTGGTCCAGGTTTTTTTATAAACAAACTATAAAAAGGAAACTATAAGTCAAGTAGAAAAATTTGAAGATTTAACAAAGAATTATCATTCATTTAGGTGAGGAAATAGTACAGTGTGCATTTCTTTGAAAATATCCTTCCCTTTTAGCCTTCACAGAATTGCTTCAGCCTGTATTATTTCCAAATTTGGGCATAAAAGGAAAGTTAGGAATAGAGAAGAAATGCAACCCATTGAAAGCTGAGTATGTGTTAAGCAGGGTGCCGGGTGCACGGGGCATCGTTGTAATCTGTTTATGGGTCACAGAAGAGTAAACTCTACTTTTGGTTTTTTAGAGACTCACAACCTGACAGGAAAAGAACTGGAAGCCTTCAGCAACCGGATTTCAAGGGCTTCAAGCATGGACTTTTCAAATCCCCGGCCTCCCCAAATCTAGCGGAAATAAAAAGTGAGCCCTGCAGTGATAAGTAGCCGTGGTTCCCATGCAGGCAACCAGAATACTGGAATGTGCAACTCCTGGAGCTCCATGGGAAAATCCTCATCCTGGGTGATCCTAATAAGCTTAGGTGACTAATAAGGCCTTTAATGATACCATCCGTCTTTCCTTAGCACTAGAAAAGTTATCGTATCATTCCAAATATATATAATATATATATATATACATATACATATACATATATATATATCATATATATGTATATATATATATTTAGTGGTGGTGGTGACATGCATTGTCTTAGACGCCTCCAATTCTGCCACCATTGACCCCTTCTCCTCAACAACTGATGGATTTTAAAAAGCAAATCACACTAGGACAAATGACTTTGATAGCTGTTGGTGAATTCTGGCACCTGCCTGAACTCCTGCTGTGTGCTAATCAGCCCTGATGGCCCACATCACCAAATAATACAAACAAAGGAATGTGGCTTCCTGCAGGCTGGCTGAAGTCCCTGGAGAGGCTAGGCAGCATCTCCACACTGCACACAGGAAGAACCAGCTGTATATAAAAACACAGGCTAGCCAGCACAGGGAATGAAAGTGGACAAGCTTTGGCAGACGCAAAGCAACAAGGCTCTCTGGTCTAGTGACATCTACACACGCACATCCAGGGTTTGGCCTTCTGTCTCAGTGCCATGATCCCCGAGTCCGGATCTCCAATGGACTTCACGACTTACTTGTGTGTGTTTTGGAATTTTATATTTATATTTGAGCAACTGGAATTATTGAATGGCCAACTTTGATAGCAAAAGAAACGGCTCAAGACCGCACCCAACAGAAGATGGAGAGTCAATGGGACCAGAACAAAGCCATTTCTCTACACGACTTTATATACATAATGAATTTATTTAAAAAAATAAAAAAAGGGAAAGAACCAGATGCAAGGATTGCTTTCTCTTGGCAGACCGGAGGAAAGGCGTGTCCTGAGGGAATGAGAGCAACCTACCTGAAGACGGCAAGAGTCAGTGACCAGAGCACGAGTGGCTTCCGCAGTTCAAACTTGGCTCGCTTGTTCATCAGATGCCGGCCACCAAATATAAAGGCAGCATACAGCGCAGAAAACAGGAAAGACTTCTTCCTATGAAGACAAAGAGGGACCAAACCTTGTGAGACAGGAGTCCTGAAGTACCTCTCACAACAGTTTGCCTGTCTTTACTAAAGGCATTTTCTTGAGTACACGCCCCACTTCGATGGAAAATGAATCTCCTTGGAGACAAGTTCTGCTGGCAAATTCTTCCTGTGGTTGCCAACAGGACACAGTGAACACCGTTCAGGGTAGACAGATGTTCTTTTCAGGCCCTAAAAGCAAAACTGTCAACATAGCACCAAGGTACAAAAAAGTAACCATTTCACTAAAGGTCAGAATTGCCTTTATTCCTTTTTAGATAAATGAATCTAAATTCATTGATCTAGAAAATTCACTTATCTGTAGAATCAAGGTTTTGGCAGAAGTCAAGTATTAACTTGCAATATTGCCATTAATAAAAGTGCTTAATTGTCAGACACCACACACACACACACACACACCTGAATTTAAGCATGTCTCTGATGTCACCACCTGCAGGACCACTGAAAGATTCCCTTTGGGTAGGTTGTGCAGTCAGTCCCTGACTAAGGAACCTGGACTAATTAGATTAAAGCCACCTTGAGGGACACAACAGTGACATGCAAGTATGTATTAAAAAAATTCTTCTTTGATCAACTAGTGTTAAAAAAAAAAAGCAGTTGTGATAATCAAAATGCTAGGTTCGATTGTAGATACGCACTGAGATCTATTTACGAGTGAGATGGCGCGTACCTTAGATTTGTTTTAAAATACCCCGGGAAACGAAGGAACATGGAGACTGGGCTCATCCTCTCTATCTGCTCCTCTCTTGCGGACACGGACACACAGAGCCGTAAAAACCAAGCACTCGCTGCCCCTACAGGCATCTTCTTTGGTGAAATGCAAACCAAGCTGTGGGTGAGTTTTGAATTAAGTTGGGGCTCTTCCATCAAGAACAAAATTACGGCATTTGCAAGGAGAACGGATTAAACGGGTGTCTTAATAACAAGTCAAAGAAGCGGATTCAGAAATATGAGTGGAGAGTGCTCCCTTTCACACACGAAAGAAACGGAGGAGGAGGAGGAGGAGAAGGAGGAGGAGGAGGAGCAGGCTGCGGTGGCAGCAGCTGCAGCTTGACAGCAGACAGGAGGCCAGCAGGAAGAAGGAGGATGACGGAAGGGATGTGATTCACAGTACATTACCCGTGTGTATGAAAACACGGAGTAAAAAGCTTAAGACGCCCTTGCTAGGTGAGCCACCCACTGAAGTATTAACGCATGCTGCAAAAAGTATGTAATTACTTTCCCCATCTAGAAGCTTTGGCAAACTGCGCTACTGCAGTGACCGAGAATGGGCTTTCGCATCCGTCCCTCTCTGGTAAAGGTTCACCTGAAGTCAGGTTGAGCAAGTTCGGCTGAAGTCACTGGCCTACTATTATCTAGGGTGGACTTAATGCCCTGATGCTTCAATAGGGATTCAATAATTCTCCATTTTCCTGCAGGCATTCAGGGATGGGAAGAACGGGATTACTGCAATGCTTGTTATCAGATATTAGTAATTTCTTGGGAGCACAGAGTTACTTTGCTTAATAAACCTTGATGTACGTAAAGTACTTTCTAGGTGGTGAAAGAAGTTGACTACTAGGCACCGAACCAAATAAGAGTTAGGCAAACAAAACAAAAGAAAACAAAAAAAATCTCAAGTGTGGGGGCCTAAGAAGACAGGTCAACAGGTGAGGAGGATCTGAGTTCAAAGCTCTAGCACCTCTGTCAAAAGCCTCACATGGCCACCTGTGCCTGTGACACTGTCACTGTTGGGTTCAGAAAGGAGATCTCAAGAGCTCTCTGATTAGCCAGCCTACTGGGAAACTTCTGGTTCAAGTGACAAACAATTTGTCTCAGAAACAGAAACAAAATCAACCAAATAACAGCTTCAAGAAATAATGTGAAGAACGACACAAAATATCATTCTACTCTGGTCTGCAGTGGGGACACGGCACAGGCATGTATGCAGGCCCCCTAATGTGTATTGCTATGTTGTACTTAGACTTTTTTGATTTTTTTTTTTTGTATTTTTTGTTTTTTTTTGAGACAGGGTTTCTCTGTGTAGCCCTGGCTGTCCCGAACTCACTCTGTACATCAGGCTGGCTTCGAACTTAGAAATCTGCCTGACTCTGCCTTCCAGGTGCTGGAATTAAAGGTGTGCACCACCACTTTTTTTTTTTTTTATCATGCAAAAACTTTCTGTCCCTTCCCTTTCTCTCATCAATAGCAAAAAGTGAATAAATAATGGAAATTAGTCTATAGCTAGTAATAAACAGTTAAGCAGCTGCTTATAGAGTTGGATTCCTCCACAATACTACTCTATCTCTAGTCATTCCTGGAGGTGGGCTTTTATGTTCACTAGCGTAACTGAACACCTTGTATAAATTCAAACGCAGTTAAAAAAACAAAAAGCAAACCTCGTGGGACGCCTGAGACCAGAACTTGGCCTGCACCACCTTTGTGGTCACACTGAACTCCGACAGCTCTTTTTCCAATGAAAGAACTTTTCATGTGGGTGGTATTTCAACACAGGATAATGGCTAATGAGCACCTTGGAAAGACTGCCCGAGTTCCTTCCTTGGTCTTTTATGTTGTGCCTAAATGGCCTACTTTATGGCTGCCATGCCCATCCAAGGTACAAAATCAATCAATCAATCAATCAATCAATCATCAATCAATCAAATCACTCAATCTGTGGAAGTGAAAACCTATGCGCCTGAGCAGAAAAAAAAGAGAGATCTCTGCACCTCCCAGTTCAGTTGATATATAAAAAAAATGTGTCTATGCGGCTGTCTGGGCATCGTAGGACAAGCAGGTAATTCCAGTACTTTGGAAGCAGAGACAGGAGGATCTCTGTGAGTTCGTGAGTTTAAGGCCAGCCTGGTCTACAGAGTAAGTTCCAGGACCGCCGGGACCCTTTCTCAAAGAGAAAAAAAAAATCAAAACCGAACAAAACAAAAAGACAGGGCTTACACTACAAGAGAATCCAAGATGTCTCTAGATGTTCAGATGCTGACCCAAGCTCTGGTGCGGTCTGGAGAGGAGGAGGATGTGGAAGGTTGGGGTCCTGGGAAGTAAACTCGACCACACACAGCTCCTGAGCTTGGCAGGGCTCTGCGTCTAGTGGTAGTCACGGTGTTTCCGATTGGGTAAGAAGATTAAAAACAATGTTTTCTTGAGACAAGTTCTAAGGTTGTATTCTTGATGTTCCAGTGATGGCTGAATTCTGTCACATTTTTACAAATTCTAAGATTTCTTACAAAAAATATTTTTCCTATGAAAGCAATCAGAGTTTCCTCAGTAGTTTTGCTAAGTGTTTTACCATGCTTCGAAATCCTGAAAAATAAGTTTGTGAATAGAAATATATGTGGGATTAATAGAGGCTTCGAGATGAAAATGAGAAGCCGGTAAACTAAAGAAAAGGGGCCATGTTCCCGCCTCTGATGCTTTGACCCAAGAACCTAAGGAATATGTGATTTCCGAGCTACTTTAGGTACATGGCTTCTCTCTCACTTACCCCCCTGCACCCCCCCCATGCTAATTTAGAGATCACAGGTTTTCCTTCTGTATTTCTTTAAGGTGAGAAAAACCATGAGTTTGCAATTCAGTTTTTCTATTTTAAAATAGGCCAAACGATAATCGCATTCAGTGAAACTGAGTGAACGCCGCCGCATACATCTTCCCAGTCTGGCCCAGCCCTCGTAGGCGCAGACCTGGCATAAGGCTGTCTATATCAGCAAACGATGGTCCCTATTCACCACAGAGTGCCCAGTTATAAGTGAAAACAGGACTAGAGAGTATGCTCTCAGATGTAACAATCCTCAGCCGAAATCTAAATAGGAGGTTCAAACACCAGCATCCACGTAAAAAGCCGGTTACGCATGTGCATCCTGGGACCCGGAGCTGTCTGGCTAGCAGAACTAGTTACAGGGTGAACTCTAGGCTAGTGACAGAGCATGACTCAAAAAAGAAGTTGGTCAGCTTCTGTACAATGATACCTGAGGTTGACCCCAGACTTGCAAAATGAGTTGTACACACCTGTGCAACCCTCCCACTCCACCCCCCACCCCCGCCACCCCCAAACAAACAAATGAAATTTTTTAAAAAGACACTGTTGCTGTCTTTAGACACACCAGAAGAGGGCATCGGATCCTACCACAGATGGTTGTGAGCTACCATGTGGTTGCTGGGAATTGAACTCAGGACCTCTGGAAGAGCAGTCAGTACTCATAACCACTGAGCCATCTATCCAGCCCCAGACAAATGAATTAAGTCAACCAACCAAATAAACTACTCCATACTTCCTTTGTGGATTAATAAACTTTCAGGTACTATTTTAAAGTAAAATATAAAAGTCTATTTCCTTGCCAGGAGTGGCAACTCACAGGCCTTCAGTCCTAGCCATAGGGACGCAGAGGCAGGTGGATCTCCGTGAGACAACATATTTGGGGCCTGAGAAATGGCTCAGCACTTAAAGAGACCTTATTGCTCTAGTAGAAGCCTGGGCTCAGTTTCCAGCATTCCTTATAAACCACCTGTAACTCCAGCTCTGGCAGATCTGACAGTGTCCGGCATCCACGCATAACTGCACATAAACTCACGTAAGCATACAAACATACACATAAAACAAGCAATCCCTTTAAAAGAACAAATTAGATTTATCAGAGAGCTAGAGAGCACAATTGGAAATGAGTGCATTAAAAGGAGATGAATGGAACTGGAACTGAATTTCAGATTTGCAAGATTCGGTCAATTTGGGCAAAACTCTCCTAGATTTAAATCAAGACAAAGAAAAATGGTAGCCACACAGACGGCTAGATACGCAGGCTCAGACTCATCCATGTCTGCTGAGTGCTTCTCTATGGAGAAAAGAAATAAGACGGCATCTGTTGCTTCTCTTTATCTTATTGTCTCTCAGAGGGTTGAAAACAAGCTAGGAAGTAAAGGCGGGCAGCCATGTTTCCATGGAGACGGCTAGCTGAGTGAATACATCCACCGCTAACTTTTTCCTTGATATAAAAACTCAGAAGGAAAAGAGACACCGCAGTGAGGAAACACAGCACGTGCTCTCCCTAGGGCAGAGAGGAAACGACTCTACAGCAGTGAAGATGATCTCACGGTGGGAAATTTAGCTTGAGCAAAACGTAGCAGTACTGCTGAAGCTAACAAACTGAAAAAATGACTTAAGCATTGTTTTCCAGCAGAGATTATGGCCCATTAAACCAGGCAAGGAATATGGATTTGATTTTTCTTGAAAATAATGGCAAAGTTTTTATTCAGATGTTCATATGGCTCCTTCGAAATCTGAAGGACCACAACAAAAACCATTACTGCACACAGTTAACACAAACTAAGAAAATATTCGAAGAAAATATTCATCCCATTATTAAGAGCCTTTGACTCTTACTCTTAAAAGCAAACAACATCCAAACGAGCGAGCGCTCATTCAGTGACATAGTTGGATTTTATTAGTCTCAAGGAAAATCAGTGGTTTAAGACAAGAGTGTTAATATTATGGTGTGGAGATTACAAGTTTGAATTAAGTCTCTTGTGGCTAAAAGCCCAGGGAGTCAAAATGGCTGCTGCCTCCTCGTAGCTCCTGCCAGAGTCTGCCTATCTGCCCTTCACAACACACAAGTCCTGGGCTTTTGTTGCCTCATCTCCATCTTCCAAGCATACTGTCCCCTAGCCCCGCTGGTGTGGCCATGTCAACTTCTCTGA
Organism: Apodemus sylvaticus; assembly: GCF_947179515.1. Taxonomy (NCBI): domain Eukaryota; kingdom Metazoa; phylum Chordata; class Mammalia; order Rodentia; family Muridae; genus Apodemus; species Apodemus sylvaticus. The sequence continues at coordinate 32,976,753 of NC_067475.1, forward strand.
CTCTTGTCCCCTTGCTTCTTTTCCAGGGTTCTTGCAATTACTACAGGCCCTACGAGATCATTCTTGACCACAGCCTAGACAGGTGCTCCGATCTCTAGGACCCAGGAGGTTTGACTGGCTCGATTATTCCTTATCAATATCTCCATCTCAAGTCTCTTAACCTAAGCGCAACCACAGAGTCTCCAATGGAACGCATAGTGAGGCTGTCACAGGGATGCAGGACTAACTCATGCATGTCTATGAGGAGTTACTCACTTTGCCAGAGACCCTTGAGTTCACCTACAGACTTCTCCACTAACACCAAGGACACTAGGAGGTGATACTTTTTGTCCCTAGGACAATATACGATGACATATATCTTCAGTGAAGTGAAAGGTGGCACCCACCTCCTAGTGGACACCAGAGATGCTGAGATCAAGCCATCCACTACAAAACGTGTCTTAACCCAACGTCTCAATGGTCAGGAAGCTCAAGACAAGCAAAAAACTAAGAAAGACATTAAGAGAAATTAGAAAACTCAAAGGCACGATGTTCAACTCGGAAACAGCCTCACAAATATGTTTACTGCTGGGATGGTATAGCACATGCTCTGACCAGCTCCACTTCCTTTGCTGTCCTACACTATTCCAAGCCCCGTACATCCAGCAAGGCCTTACCCAGCAGCCCACACAGGCCCCACATTTCCTCCTTCATCCAGCTGGCCACAAAGGCTGCTTTAGATTCAGTCATACAAACTGCTGGAGTGCTACAATCCTTCTCTGCCAGGAAGGTCACCTGAAGCTATGTTTGAAAATGCATCTGCAGACAGGAAAGAAGAGGGTATAGAAGCAGATACCACTGTCAAGACATCCCTCCTCTCTCAACCTACACAGGATTCAAGTTCTCACAGCCGAGTTCCAAGTTATTGCCATGCTTTTGTCTTCCCATTAGCTCCATCTTCACAAGGTAATTGCACAAAAAGCCATCTGAACCCAGGAGGGACCAGTATTCCTATCTCTCTGCTCCTAGTTTCTTTACATTGTCAGCATGGAAATGATCTCACGGTCTTCAAGACAAGTCAATCTGATAAGAAGGTTTCTATGGGAATCGCTCCATTTTTTAAGTGCTGGAACTGTGATAAAAAAAATGTTGGTTGTGATGAACAAATCCAAGGTGGTAGAAGTGGGGGAAAGAATGATTCACCCAGGTTATAGCTCCTCAAAAGCTTTTGTTTCCTCTGTTTTAGCAATGCTGCCCGACAAACTTTCCACCGATGATACAAACAGCTAAACGATTCTGCCTGGTGGCTGTTCCTTCAGTCTGCACCCTGGTCACTGGTTTCTCACGAGGTGTTCCCTGCCAGCTCAAGGAGCCTTTTATCTTTAAATCTATTCACATACTCGTCCACAAAGACTTTAGTGTCCCCCCCCCCCTTTATTTATAACTTCAAAACCAAGAGGGGGAAAAAGATACAAAGGTCTCTCGTAGGGGGGAAATTCCTAAGAAAAATGTCAAGGTCACTCAGAAAATAAGCATTCATCCATTTCCTTTTGAGAATGAAAGACTTTGTTTATGGCTCAGTTTCTGGGTAAGGTTCTTCATCTGTAATTCAGGTGAGTGATGCGTAGCTAAGATGGATTCTTCAGTGTGCCTTCAAAGAACAGGCTCTCAAAACTCCAGTTGGGATAGCGCAGGAAAAATGGTGAAGCACAAGCAAGTCTCTCTCTCCCCTGGAGAACTGGAAGGCTGATGCACCTGACATTTCCAGGGGCTCACCCTTTAGGAACAGACGCCACCGTGATGAGGTGTCAGACACCAACTGGCGCCCACACATGCGCACTGCATCACTATGGCAGAGGACAATTTTTGCCAAGTCAGCTCTCTCCCTCCACCTTCACCTGGCTTCCAGGGGTCAATCTCAGGGTACGCGTAGCTCAGCAAGCTCCTTAAGTCACTTCACTGAGCCATCTCACCAGTCCCCAAAGTTTGTAAAGCACAGATGGAACCCACTTTCTTTTCCTCTAAAAAAGTATATCTTTCTTAGAGCCATGTTCATTCATAAGACATAAGATATTTTCACAGGGAGGAAAATATACAAGAAAACCTGGAAAGTGGTGTCCCATTTAGGCGAAGTGTCCCTTCGAAGGCTTCTCTGCATGCAGTAAGTCAACAACTCACAACTGCCTTTCCAGGGGTTTTCCTGGCATACTAATAGTCAGGGTTCCTTGACTACTTAAGGATGGGATGTAATATAAAATGTTTGCGAGACAGGGGAGGTGTCACAGTAGCAAGTGCCCGCTGGGCAAGTGAAAAGTTTGAGTTTCTGGACCCTTAACACCCAGGCAACAGCCACCATGTTGGGCTACAAGGTCAGGGCCTGGCAGATGGAGGTGGAGGAGGATGGGTGGATCCCTTCTCTCAATGGGCTGAAAGTTCAGGCAGAGTGACTGGATCATGGTGACATACTAGGAAAGAGGAAGGAGGATCTCTGTGGATTTGGGGCTAGCCAGGTCTACAGAGTGCGTTCCAGGACAGCTTGAGCTACACAGAGAGATTTTGTCTTGAAAAACAAACAAAACAACAACAAAAAGTAGAGTAGAGAACACTGTTTGACCTGTGGGCTTCTACACACACACACACACACACACACACAGTAGAATATGTGCCACCAAACTCAAATATCCATATGCACATGACCACAGGAATATGTACAAACACCTGTGCATCTACAAAACACAACACAAAACTTAACTGTTACACTGCACAGATGTTTGTGTCTTCTCACGTTAACTGGTTTAGCTTTTCTAAAATCCTCTATCTAAAAAAAAAAAAAATTGAGCACAAGAACAAAAAGTATCAATAGGAAGTTAGACAAGGACACAAATTTTATATTTCCGTATGTGACACAGCCTTTGCTATTAGCCAATTGTTCTACTTATTTCCATATAAACTCTAACTTGCCATTTTGCAGATCTCTGTGAAGTTATTCTCTGCTGGCTTTATTAATCACCACTGTGCTTTTATTTCTCTTTAACATACCAACTATAGCAGTTAATCTCTTTTGCATATCACATGAAGTCACCACGATTGCCTTCTTCAACATCCTGGTGAGTTGTAGCTGTCTTCCTTAATTTGAATGCCCTGGGTCTTACAGAGTTTCCCGTAAGTGGCTCTTTATTATACAAATAAATTCATAATATAGTGGATATTTAACAGATCTCACGTTGCTGGGTATGACAGACCATACATACCATTGATCCCAGAACTCAGGACACAGAGTAGGTGGCCAACCTATGAGATTGAAGCCAACCTAGTCTACAAAGAGAATTCCAGGTCAACCATGGCTACACTGGAAGATCCTCTTTCTAAAATAAAATCTTGCACCGGGGACATATTTTAAGGAAGAAGAAAAATATATTAGTGGGAGGGATAATTTATGCTAAAGCTGGCTATGAGTCTGTGCTTCAAACTTACTAGATTCTAGATCTAGATAGCTACATAAAATCAGATTTTATGGCTTTTCTCTTCCTCTGGTGCTAAAACTGTCCGGCAAGTTCCTGTAACTCCTTTGGCTTTTTGTTTTGTTTTTAACCCTTGTGGAAAGCTTGCTGCGGTTTCCCAGGCCAGCTGCTGCCTCAGCGGTTCTACTGGGCACCGATAAGCAAGGCTGGAAAACAGCGTCTGTGTGCCCACTCCGTCGGGGCCTAACACCACCTACCATTTTCTCAGTATGACTATTAAAGTCTGCAAAGACACTGTGGACAGGAATAGCTGACATGGGTGCTTGAATGCACAGCCTGTCCTCCTCTGGGTCCTCCTCCTCAGCCAGCAAACTCAAAGGGCGTCTAGGTAAGCAGAGCGGAACGTGTTTGGCAATACAAGGCAAGGGTTTGCCAGTAACAAAGCCCATTATTCTCATCAGACTGAAAGTGGAACAATGTGATACTGTACTGCAGTAATTGGAATATTTTATTCGAAGACATTTGTGGGGGGTTGCGGGGTAGGGTTAGGGGAGTCGGCACTGGCTCAAGGTAAAATAAAAGTACGAACTGGATGGACGGCCTGACCGGAAGCTGCAGAGTCCACAGCGCAAGGCGAGAATAATATACTCTCAAAAGTTGTTCTCTGGCCTCCCCACACATGAAACAGTGGGCACAATCCCACACTTGCATGCACACACATCACACAGACAGACAGACAGACAGACAGACAGACAACACCCTCTCCCCCAACACATACAACAACAACAACAACAAAAAGTCACAAGATTCTGAGCTCACTTGAAAAGGGACCACTTAAAAGCTGAGAAAAGGATATGCTAACAAAGGATCTCTTACTAGCCGCCTACAGGAGGTGCTTCTGAAAAAAAAGAACAATTAGCTTTCTCCTTCCTGATCTATTTATCACTGAAGGGGAAAAAAAGGCTCCTTGTACTCATTTAATTACTTACTGGGCAGCAGTAAGGAGGGGGTATCGCAGGAATCATTTGGTTGTTTCAATCAGAAGTTAAAAGGGCCAGGCAGTCAGTGGTGGCGCAGGCCTTTAATCCCAGCACTTGGGAGGCAGAGGCTGGGGGATTTCTAAGTTAGAGGCCAGCCTGGTCTACAGAGTGAGTTCCAGGACAGCCAGGGCTATACAGAGAAACCTTGTCTCAAAAAAAAAAACAAAAACAAAAACAAAAAAAACCCCAATAACAAACAAAACAACAACAACAACAAAAGGTCCATGACGTATTGGTCATTATCCACACACATTATTCGAAGTCCTGAAACCTAGACAGCAAACTGCTCGTTCTTTTCACGACCAATCAGAAGGTCCAGCCAGTGCTGGCTGAGCTGGATTTGGCCATTCAGAGTAGAGCTCCGGGTTACAACCTCTAAACGTTACGAAGGCGGTTTCTCTGCCTTGCACTGACAGGTGGGACTTCTCACAAGACTGACTTAGGTGTCTGACACTGGTCTCAGCCTCTGTGGTATCAGCTGTGATCAAGCCAGAGGACGGTAGGCATGGCGCCTTCAGCAGACTAACCACTAACTGGCCAGAACTCAGCCCATGACTGCTGTGGGGTGAACCCAACTGACCTCTAGCAAACAGCAGCTTTTTTTTTTTTTAACAGGAAGAAGCATTTCATCTTTTGGCCATTTGCAAACTCACGCTCTCAGGTTTTTAACATCTGCCCTTTTCCCATGTACATCCTTACATGGAAAGAAGTCGGGAGGGCAATAAAGGTTCCAAAGTAACCCAGGCCACACAGCCAAAGGCACTCTGGAGTATGAAAGGGTCTGGGAGGTCTCTGATCGACAAACACCCTCTTTGTGCTCGTTGGGCTTGGGAAAGGGCTTTCAGCCGCCAGCCCTCCGTGAGCCTACCCCGGCACAGGGCGGAGTGATCTGTATGTCTAGTGACTAGGGAGAAGGTTTTACCCAGAATGGCCTGTCAGGCTAGCAAGGCAGCCTCAGAGCCTGACCACCTGATCGCTTCCTTCTCAGTCGCTCTTGATTTACTGAGGCAGACTCTCACTGGACCTGGAGTTCAGTGGTTTAGCTGGCCAAGCTGGCAAGCTTGACCCCAAGGGTCCCCTGTCTCCATTTCCTGAGAACTTGATAGGCATGCTGCCACGCCCACTCAACTTTTACGTGTGGGGCTGGCTCTTTAAGAAAGCTGCCAAGATAACTTCTTATCTAGACAAGAGCTTTAAGACTGGTACATTGATTTCTGCTTCAGTAGCAAGCTGGTTTTCGGCAAGTGCGATTCTTGACAAGGACGAGGAAATGGAATTTGAGTTTTCTTTCTGAGTCAGCAGGGAGCAGAGTACACAGGTGCCTTTACGGCGTGCTTGCTACAGCGCATGCTCAGAGCGACGCTTGTATGACACCGCAGAAATGAAACTACCAGAAGAAGCCACTTAGTGAGAACAAATGAAACACAACTTTTAATCTAAAAAAACAAAGCTAAGTGGTTTTGTGACGAAAACAGGATCTCTCACTGGCACCTGCCTAATGACTGCTGGCTAGGGAGCCCTGGGGTATCTCTACTTCCCCAGAGCCAGGATTACAAGTCCACACCAGCCACTTCTTGCTTTCTACACGAATGACAGGGGGAGGGGGGGATCTAACTCCCCATGGCTGCTCGCAGGGCATTTAATGACGGCGCTATCTCTCCAGCCCGTGTTCACATGTTCTAAGCACCTTTGCCTTTAAATATTTCTCAAAATAACCTACTGCCTACCCACAAAAGAACCTCCCCTGGATATTAATAACACAGATTTCCTAGCTTTAAGATAATGCAACTGTGCCACAAATCAAAATCTATACAAAAATAATGAAGAAACATGTAAGTAAAAGACTGTGAATTAAAATGAACAGCCTTGGGAGAAGGGGGTGTTGCAGAAGTCTCAGCTATGTCCTCAGTGCCATGTCTGCCTGCAGGTCACCATGCTTTCTGCCATGAAGATAATGCACTAAACCTTAGAACTGTAAGCCAGCCCCACTTAAATGTTCCTCTTTATAAGAGGTGCCAGTCATGGTGTCTCTACACAGCAACAGAAACCCTAAATAAGACAGCTCCAGTCGACTCTGCGAAGTTCAGTTGAAATCTAACAATCAATCAATCAACAATCAATGAGGTTTCAAGGTCTACACTAGGTCACTTGGACTTGTGATTGGAACACACACCTTGTGAAGGAAACCCCATCCTCTAATCAAGGCCTGGCTTCTTAATGCTTCATTAGACCCAGAACAACATAACCATAACACCCTGTCCAAACTAGGAGCAGTATAAAGAATTCTGTAGTAATCACACACAGGCATGCTTGTACACCACACACACACACACACACACACACACACACACCACTACAGAATAATATCTAAACAGCCTCCTATGAAAACACTGACCTGACCCAACCTATGGGAAAGGGCAAGAAAACAGAACTCAAAACTCTGCACATTATTTCCTGGGCGTCTTGGCCTTAATTAGTCCTGAAGTTAGTCAAGTCACAAGCATATTGGAATCAACTTAAGAAAAGTCCAGGATGTAAACTCTGCTACCCACCCCCTGACTAAGAAAAGGAAAGGACTTACAGAAGTTAAAGTAACACAGTAATAAGTAATCTTCCAACGGTTTGGCTGTCATCACTTATCCTGGCAGCTACTGGGTAAGTTCACTGGAAACAAAACTGTGTTGAGTAAGCTGTGGACAGCAACCTCTCCAAGTACTTACTGAGGCCTGTCTGGAAGGCTTTGGGCATCTTAGATTGGCTTATATGAGCATTCTGTGCAATCACTTCAAGATATCAGAGGCGGCATTCTTATATTTTGTACATGGGCTGTATGGATGCCAATATAGGAAATCGCACAGTTGGGTTCACACAGCGTAAAGATTGTTAGCAGCTGAACTCCCACTTCAGGGCAGATACTCCATCTGCAGTTTTATTGGTATTTGTTCAATAATAGAGGCTTCCTAAGTCATTAGCACTTAAATCTGCACCTTGGACAGCGAGGCAAAAATAATGAAACGCTCAGGAAATGGCCGCCACAACATCGCTCCTGTTCCTGTGGGCTGCTCGCGGCTCTGCGCGGGTTCTGGTTTCTGTGAGCACTGTGAGCTAAGACGCTTGGCAAAGGAGTTCTCGTGTGGATTATTTTAACCTGAACTATTCAAATCATCTGTTTATGTTGATCAAAACCATCTATGGGATTTCCAAATCCCCACGTCACTTACAGACAGATAAGCAATCTTTTTACCCTGAGAGCTGCCTGTTTTATAAACATGATGCACTGTATTTTTCAGAATTATCAGCAGCAAATCTAACCTGCTGCAATGTATGTGAACACAACACTATGAAAAATGGATGTAATGGATTTACTTTATTTAATATAAAATATTTATTAAATACCCATTTAGTAACTGTTACCTTGGAAGATAGGCGGTCTTCCAAACACATACCAACACGTACTCTGGCAAACCAGAGACAAAGACAAGATCAATCAAGACTTCAAAGCCAGCCTAATACATGAAACACACATACCAGAGGGGGGGGGGGAGGAGAAGAGAAGAGATTTTTAAAAGAGAGGAATTTTATTATCAACAAGTATAGCAGTTCTGACTTTCTAGGTGCTGTGGGGGTGCCAAGCCAAGAGATTCTGACATCTTCAGGAGGACCCAGAGGCCCACTGTATGGGACACTGACTTATGCTCTTCTAGATGATGGGGACACAGATCTCAGGTTGCCTGCGGCCCAGTGAGAAATACAAAGGGAACTTCACCATACAATGCTTACGTATTTGAATCCTGAGAACCTACAAAGATTCCCAGTTCCGTTCTGACCCTCAGACTGCCCTCCCTGGTGGCTCACTGGGAGTGACACCAGGTGAGTGGAAAGCAGGAAGGAAACAACAGCTTTCCTGCTTTCCAGGAAGAGTGGGAAGAGAGAGCCAAAGGTACAGAGAAGCCAAAGAAAGCGCTTCAAGGGAAAATAGTCACACAGCAGCGATCTAGTCCAAGGAAGTCGACTCCCAGGGCAACCAACCCATAGGCTTGCAGGTGAAGCCATTCATTTCTTCAGAAGTATTTACTGCACCCACACATGCTGTGCGGATGGACATCCACAACGGTCGCACCCTAGCCTGAAAGCAGGACAAGTGAACTCTATGACGCCTTGACAACGTGAAAAATTCGGGAGCCGTGGCTTCCTTTACGGTGGTGAGCTGACCAGGTACCGAGAATTGAATTTATATGGCCACTGCTGCACCTGAGCGAGCAGGGCAAGAAGGGCGTGGTCACGACTGCCTTCGAGGACAGAAGGAAGGGCCTGGCTTCAGGACTCTCATCCCAGACCTGTTTAAGGGAGCTAAATATTAAGAGGCTAAGACAGTCATTAGTGTACAATGTAGTCTATCCTGGCAGCGAAAGACAATTAAGATGGTTAAGGGAAAAAAAAAATCAAATTCGCCAAGTTAAGTCAACATGTTTGCAGGCGCTGGGCAGTGGTGGCGCAGGCCTTTGCACGCCTTTAATCCCAGTACTTGGAAGGCAGAGGCAGGCGGATTTCTGAGTTCGAGGCCAGCCTGGTCTACAGAGTGAGTTCCAGGACAGCCAGGGCTACACAGAGAAACCCTGTTTCTAAAAAAAAAAAAAAAAAAGTGTTCAAGCTCTGATATTATTTTAAAACCAGCTCACCTCCCAGTTACTTAGTGAAGTAGTAGCTAAATTGTCTTTCTAAAAATTACTCTCAATATATAACCTTAAATCGCCCAAGGCTAGAGATGTGGCACTGTTTTTACAGATAGTCTGGGTCCAGTTTCCAGCACCCAAATGGTGGCTCACTAGAAAAATGGAACTGGTAACATCGGTAACACTTTTCACCAACAAAGTAGACTGCAGTTGTTTCATTCACCCATTCGTTGCCTCAGCAAATATTTAGAGATCTGGCTAAAGGTTAAAATCCTTGAGCTCTACTGAGAGATAGAACATTCTAGTGGGAGACAGAAAGAAATAACCAAACAATCCCGAAGACCCATGGCTCTGTCATTATGGTAAGTGTCGGATACACATATTAAAGAGGGCAGTTGTGCTGGGAATGGCAAAGTTTTATGGATCAGATAATGCCTCACGTGTTTAGTAAGTATCAATTCAAATATTGGAACGGTAGGACAGTATATCTGACCTCATACCTGGGACTTGGTTCTGAACACCCAAATAATCCTCTGAGCTTGTCCGGTGACTAAATACCATTTTAAATGGTATTTCACCACAGATTCACCAGAGAGAATCCACCAGTGACAAACAGCCTTTAATGAGGCTTATGAGGCAGAGGCAGACAGACAAGATCTCTTGAGTTTGAGGCCAGCCTGGTCTACAGAGGGAAACCAAGACAGCCAGTGTTATACAGGAAAAAAACCCTGTCTCAAGAAACAAAAGCAAACAAAATGGAGGAAAGCAAAGCCATTTCTAGTCTCCAATAGTAACTGTGGCCCACGGGAGAAGACGGTCAGACACAAGAGAGAAGGAAAAACTAAGTCAGCAGTGTGGGACTTTCAGGCTGTTAGGACAAGAGCTGGACCAGGGCAGGCTGGAGAATGTATTCTAGAATGAAGAATAATACAAGAGCAAAAGAGTCTGTCCTGGGAAAGTCAGCTGACACCATGTGGTAAAGAAGACAGAAGAGCAATGTGAACAGAATGTAGGAGGTCCTTGAATTCTAGGCTAAGTCATGTATCTATATTGGTCTGTTTGTCTATGTATCTGTGTATAAGGACACCTACCAGGGCATTCTTTATCCTTACCAGAGCCTTCTGATAAGAACTTGATGCTGATGCCCCTCTCAGCTCCCCACCAGCTTAGCTCTGTACACCATCCCCACCAGAAGACAGATTTCCTGGCACCACGTCTGGTGTACCCTGCCCAAGTTTGCGTAACAGTAACTCGTGAGACCTCTGGGGTCTAACTGGCTTGTGTGTGACTCCAAAGCCCAGGCTAGCAATGTGGAGGGTAGACATATGATAACTGAACTGGCAGATGGGGGAAGGGTCAGAGCTGGATGACTGAGGCTAAAGTGGAACCTCTGAGCAGTCTGGGGAGAGCAAGACAGACGCCTGACATAAAACCCAGAGATGCATGATGGCAGGTGTGCTGGCTGGCGTTGTGTGTCAACTTGATACAGGCTGGAGTTATCACAGAGAAAGGAGCTTCAGTTGGGGAAGTGCCTCCATGAGATCCAACTGTGAGGCATTTTCTCAATTAGTCATCAAGTGGGGAGGGTCCCTTGTGGGTGGTTCCACCTTTGGGCTGGTGCTCTTGGGTTCTATAAGAGAGCAGGCTGAGCAAGCCAGGGGAAGCAAGCCAGTAAGGAACATCTCTCCATGGCCTCTGCATCAGCTCCTGCTTCCAACCCTGCTTGAGTTCCAGTCCTGACTTCCTTTTGTGGTGAACAGCAATGCAGAAGTGTAAGCTGAATAAACCCTTTCCTCCCCAACTTGCTTCGTGGTCATGATGTTTGTGTAGGAATAGAAACCCTGACTAAGACAGCAGGTAAAGAACAACCTCTGTGGGAAAGAAAGCAGGCAATGGAAGAAACGTTCTGGAGCTGGCTCTCCCCTTCTCCCTTCAGTTTTCCTTCCCTTGTCTTAACCTTGATCAAGGCTTCCCCCAAGTGGAATCCTCTTAGTCTCAATACCTGACTTGAGACAAAGCGCCAAGTACCACGGGTACTCAGCATTCAGAGCAGGCACCACAGATAACAAAGAATCAAATATAAGATCAGGGACGGGAAAGCGATCATAATGTAATATGTTTACAAAGACCCAACTTCTGCCATCATTCGTATGATGCCCATTACGCCTAAAACCTGTGTGAATCCAGCAGAAAGAAATGAAAATTTTTTTCTGAACCTGGATATGTGACGTGGAGTTCATTGATTATATCTGGGTTATTATGAAAGATTCCCAAAGCATCCATCACAGACACTGCACATACGCCCACTGGGATGTGCTTGTTCAGAAGGTCATGTGGGAGGCCTATTCCTTCAATCCCAGCAGCACTCAGGAGACAGGCTAATGGATCTCTGTAAGTTTGAGGCCATCCTGGTCTAACCAGTTCCAGGACAGGCAGAGAGCTACATAGTACAACCTTCTTTCAACACACACACACACACACACACACACACACACACACACACACACACCACACCACACTAGAAGGCCCTTGTTCTATACATTCTTTGCCTTATTACTGTTTTTCTAGACATTCGATCCTTGGTGTAAATTTGGTCTGATTTCTCAATAACGTTCCCCAAGTTCTCATTCACTTTGTGACAAAAATCTCTGGTGTCTCTGCATTTCACATGAGGACAAATGCAACATCCATTGGGTTTCACAGTGAGGCTCAGTCAGTCCTACAGCGCAGATACCATTCTCAACTGAATTTATACAATTTTAGGATTGCCTTTAATAAAATGTCCAACTCCTTCTTGAATAACTTACCTAAAGTTTTAAAAACACCTAAGAAGCAATGAAGGAAATTTATCTGTCTTCTAAGCAAGACGGGACTCTCAACAGATATGACCTGAGCTGAAATAAAGTTAGAGACGTAAATGCCCTAGGTTATGATTATTGATTCTGTTTTCCCTGAACAGCTTTGCAGGGCCACCACTCCCACAATTATTCTGACTGTGCCCGATGACCAAGTGAGCATGACCCTTGGGACAGTTGGCTTGGGATCACTCAAGGTTTTCTGAGTTCGTTTCACCTTTGTATTTCAAGTCCCTCACTAAGTATTTCTTCTTAAAGTCCCCAAGTGCCCCCCAACCCCCCCCCCCCAGTGTTTCTTCTTAGAACCGTTCTTTGGAGTTAAATTAAGAAACACTTCCCCTGTACCAAAACACAGCCTCAAAGACGGGGGTAGAAGAGAAAGGTGGAAATCAAGGCCTGAAAAGGAACATGATCACAGAAGTCTCCTAATGTTCTCTGGACTGTTAGCTAATGAGCTGTGGAACCAGGTAAATGCAGAATTACCCACAATCCCCCTCTTTCTTGGAAAGGCCAAGGGCACCATGACATTAAAAAAAACACACACATCAGAGCTGGGAAAGGAAATGAATAACCCCGAGGTTTTAAATACATGCCTCTTCCTCTATAGATATGTCAACAAACAAAACCTAATAGTTCTTAATTCCTTAGAAGACTAGAAATCAAGAGAACTTCAGACTTTAGGGTTTATAGGAACAACTGTGAGTTCTAGAAAGAACCAAAAACCAATGCTTCCGTTTTGGATGCAGGATTAAAGCAACCTTTTTGAGAAGCAATGATGTTCACTGGCAATCTATAGATTTCTTTTAGCCCTGTAACTATAGTAATAGAACATATATCTGTATGGGTTTTCATGATTCACAAAATACTCTCACCAACATTATACAGATTTTCTCAACAACAGAAATTTGCAGTTATAAAACACAATAACCTTCCTCTTTGTGCTGCTTCCTTTTATGTTCGTTATCCTGGCTAACAAGCGGTGGGGTAAGTCTGGGAAGGCAAGGTCAAAGTCACTCAGGAATGGAGCCAACCGCCCTTTCACCTAGAAAAGCCTCACTCCAGAACACGGCAACTCCGGCTTCATAAGCAAACACTTTTGAGTTTATGTTCTCATTAAATCTATCTAGGTGAAAAGTCAAGTCAGCACTAACAGATTCCTCTAATTTAGTGACAGAATCTGTGGATTTTTTTTTTTAAATTAGCAATAATCAAGCCTCAGATAAACCTCATTGGCTATGATACTGCCACTGTGCAAACCTGAGTCTGTGGAATTTTTAACTATATACCGACAGTAATAGTATAAGAGAGCTCACAAAATTCTGACACTAAATTTCCTTGACAACGTACATGTTCCATGCCAACAGTATGGAACTGTTGTTTCCAACAGTATGTTTCTGTTGTTGTGCTGGCAGAGCTACCCAGAACTCCTAGACAGTTGTCTTCAGGAATGGCAAGCCTGAGCTGTGACTTACCTGATGATGTTGGGATTTAACAGAAGCCCATATCATTGTTATGAGGCAAAATTATAGCCTTTTACAAGTAAGAGTGAGGATCACAAAATGGACCCATGAATGACTAATGCATTACAGATCCTGGTTCAAAGCCAGACAAGTTCGGTAGCTGGAAATATGTAATCTCAATCACAGGTTTCTGCGCTGCCAATGACCACTCAGTTCTCAGATAAAAGGCACAGAATCTTTATATGTGTAATGAGCCTTGAAAGCACTGGAGCTGGGCAGTTATCAACCCTCTATGCTAGTTATTATGTCTATTTCCCTGCCAATAACTCAGAGAAGTCCTCACGTTCATTCAGTTCTCATGATTCCTTACCCCATGGTGTCTTCTCCATCTACCTTCTTTCTCTTTCTCCCCTGTGGCCTTGTGGTCCTCCTAAGGCCCCAAGGCCAGGAATGAAAATTCTGCCTACCTCCCTTCTGCCCAGCTATAGGCCGTTGGCATCTTTATTCAACCAATAGTCTTAAATTAGGGAGCTGGGTAACATAGCTCCTTTGTGTGTGTGTGGTGTGTGTGTTTGTGTACTCTCATCCCTGTGGCAACCAGATCCTAGGGGCCAGAATTAACATTAAAATACATAGCAAAAGACTAAGCAAACCTCAGCAAATTCTTTTATTCTTCCTACAGCTTTTGCTTCAATTCTTACATAGAGTCTTTCTACTCCTTTTGGTTTAGGTTCCAGCAACACAGCTTATAGAGCCTGTCTGTCTTTCAGGAATGGGCCACCCTCATATCGTAACCAACTAAAGACCACTCACGAGATCGGGACCACTAACATTTCCTGAGGAAAGGGAGGGATCATGTGGTGCGTACAGTGACACGTAAGAAACATATGGCTCATGAGACGGTGGCACAAGAGCTTGACTCCCAGGTCTAATGGTTGCTGGGGGTGTTAATAGGTAGTACTTGTCATCCATAGTGTAGAAGCCTATAAAATGCCTACTCAAGTAACCCCCAAACCATGTTCCGGTAAGAAACCCTAATTAAACTCATTGATTCACACAAGTGGACTTGAGTCAAATTGGCTTTCGGTCAGCTGCTGATGCCCCAGCTGGGATGAGAACAGGTGTACTCACATTGCCAAGAAAACTGATAATGCAACTGCTACACACCTGTCACTTAACTGTGACCTTCCTTCACTAAGGGATCCACTTGTCACTTTTAGAAACCTAACTGTCAAACACCACTCAAATGACAACCACTTGCTTCCTTGCATCATAGGTTTCTGCTGTCTTCTGATTTGGTCTCCAAGATTGGTCACTGACATGAGTCTCACAGGGCTTGTTCTGGTGACTAGGAGAGGCCGGTGTTATGCAATGAACAAATAAAAGTGACCCAAGAATAAATTATTCATCAGCAAAGTACACAAGGTTCTGTGTGTGATGTGGGAGGGCTTTAACAGGAGAATGGAAATGTCTCCCCAAGAAATGACAAATACACTGGCGTCACAGAAGACAGCCTGGATACAAAGAGGAGGTTCAAGGAGAAGGGACTACTTTCCAGAGTGTCTGTATCAGGAGCTGGAAGCAGCCATCACTCGGCGATGGGGCTGGCACATCGTCCAGTGTGGCAAACTCCTGCTTCTCAACCCTGGCTCAGGATAACCAAACCACGGTGAGCCTAACACCATCACAGATCGGGCACAGAAGACTGACATGTTAATATTGCCATTGCTTATTATTGCTGGTAAAGGATACCAGGAGCTAACTACATCATCATAGTTACTGACACAGATACACTATTGATGAGTACAGTACATCCCTCATACCAGAAACTGGGGTTACTAAGTAAGTTTTACCTCCAGGCAATCATGGCACTTGAATTTTAAGAAAAAACGGTTACATTGTGGCCAGGTTTCTTTTTTTGAGGATGTACATATTAATTAAGGAAAGAACAAAATCAAACTATCTTCTTCATGGGCTGTTTGAAATAGGCAATGAAAAAAATCAAATCCAAGAATGTTCACTGGAATGGAACCCAGTATATTTTTATCTGAGAACTAGTTGCATTTCTACCCCTTTGGAGATCTTGTGTGTCAGTATTTCACTCTCCAGAGGCAGGCGTATGCTGACAGCTATGGCAGCTTAGGAGACTCTGAAGCGACCTCTCTGTCTATTTAGATGATCTTTTTGCTAAGGCTTGGGCATACATTTTGCGAGAAGGAGCACACACATCAAATTTCTTCTCCATGCTCTCCTGGACACAGGCATTCTCCCTTCCTCTGTCTACTTTGTCTTTTGGGAATTGATCTATCTATCTACAAGCAAAGGAAAACAAAAATGCCACTTTTCCTACCAGAAGAGAATTTTTGACTTAGAATCATGTGTGCATCCAGATTCATGTGGCCACATGCCCATCTACACACATACATGTGTACACGTATGTTCTGAGGTCAGAGGCCAATGTTCCGTGTGCGCCTCAATTCCTCTCTACCTTATTTTCTAGAGCAGGGCTCCTCACTGGAAACCTGGAGTTTGATTTGACTAGATTGACTAGCCACCAAAGGCCTGGGTTCTTTGTTTTCCCAGGATCAGGGATTTAAATTCAGGTCCTTGTGACATGTGGCGGGCACTTTATTGACAGCCGTCCTTTCAGGTCCTTGGTTGACGATTGTGAAGAAGGGGTTAAGCTTTGCTGGGCTAAGCATCCCCTGCCCCGGTGGGACATAGCCTAGCTCAGCTTGCCTTCCCCAGTCTGCTTTAAACATTCTCAACAACTAACAAGCTGCAATAGACCTGGGGTCAATGCCCTTGCAGGCCGTCTCATTTCCCTACTTGGTTGTAACCTATTTTGCAATCTCTACATGATGGATGGCTATGTACCGTCATAACCCCCTCCTGGCAGGGAAACCTTACATAACCCGTCCTTTAGGCTGTTCACTACTGGCTGTGTCAGGTCCGCCCAGCATTCCCCACAATTCCCCATGCAGCCGCCATCCAGGGCTCACGCATCGCACATCCTTCCAGTGCACACTGCTGCAATGACTCCTGTGTGTCCTTCCATAGCTGGCTCTCGGCCCTCTGCTCTCTGGGTCACTTGTGACTAGGACAAGAGGATAGGCCTGGCACTTGCTAGTAAGCCTCAGAACTGACACCTTTCACAGAAATGAAGTGACTAACGAATACATCAGCACGACCCTCTGTCTTCCCCCTTCATAGCTTTCCCGTCATCTGGCTCCATTTTGCTGACTCCGTGCACTGCTCCAACCCCACTCCCTCAGTGGTCACTCAAATGGCTGCAGCAACACAGGTTGTCTGAAGAAGTGATCTTAACAAACCAGGATTGTCACCGAGCCTTTTCTAAGGAATCTCTTGGGAAGTGCTGACCAAATGCTAATGCCCTTTGTGTCACAGCCCAGTGAGTTGGCAGTCTGACACCAAAAAAGGAAACCTGATAAGATTACAGGAGCACTTTGCGTCTTATCTAATTTCCTCATGGGCAAAATGTCTCCCTCTTCATTCTGGTATAATGAAATTATTGATTCTAAAATGAGTAGCTCCCTATCTGAATGGGATGTCTCCTGACTGAATACCCCCAAATGCTCTGTTGCCCTCTATTGTGAACTGATTTTGAAATATTTTCCATGTATTTTCTTCACAAGAAAAAGTTATCACATCCCCACGGAGGAATCCTTTCTGCTGGGTGAGAAATACAGGGGTAGTTTGTACCTCCCTGCAACTCAGGGACGTGATCTCTGGACTCTAAAGAATTTCATCCTCCTGAGGAACAATACTTTGTATTTTGCTCACAGTTTAGACTGTGGATGTGAATGTCGGATCTGCAATTTCTCCCTCTCTTTAAGACCTCACCTTTCAACCACGTGCTGTCGTCCGATTTAGGATGCTGTAAAAAATGCATCCTCTCTGGTTCCAAACAAGCTCAGAGCGTCTACGGTTCCTGGCACAGAAGCTGTAGGTGAGGATGTGGGAGCTTTTCCTTACCATCTCTTCCAGTCTGTGCTTAAGAGTGACGCTTGCCTGGGCTTTGAAACTCAAAAGGAATTGATTGATACATGTGTTTTCTAAGACTATTAAACAGTATCTCTATTTTGTACTCTGGAATTTAAAAATGCATTATTTCCATTTGTTAACCTAAGAAAAAAATTTTAAAAGTCCAATGCCGTTTGGATTACTGAGAGAAAGTGCTTACTGATAACATCCATTCATTGAGAGGATAACTGTGCAGCCAGTGTGGCGGCACGGCCAGTGTTCCGACTGAACTGAACTGGACGGACAGTGAGTGTAGAAGCGGAAGGGGTCTGATGTCTTATATTGCAAAGACCTTGCTCTTCATCTGTCAACTACCATCCACCCATGTTTCTCTGGTTTCCCTCATCCTGGATATCCTGCCCTCTACTAATATCACAGGGTCAAGTGAAGCCTGCCCAGTGTCTTTAAAATAGTAGATTTTAATCTTCCTGATGCTGAGACCCTTTACTATAGCTCCTCATGTTGTTGTGACCTCAAACATATTATTTAACATACAACAACAATTATTTCCATAGCTACTTCATAAGTGTAATTTTGTTACTGCTAATGAGTTGTAACATAAATATCTGTGTTTTCCAATGGACTTAGGCAACCCCAAAAAGGTCACAACCCATAGGTTGAGAACCATTGCTTTAAAAGAAATTACCAACAGGCTAGAGAGATGCCACTGGCTGCTCTTCCAGAGGACCAGGGTTCAATTCCCAGTTACCACAAGGCAGCTAATAACTCCAGTCTTAAATGGATCTGATGTCTTCTTCTGGCCTCTATGGACACCAGGCACACAGTGGTGCAGACACACATACATTCTGGCAAAACACCCATACCACATAATAAAGAAAAAAATTCTTATAATAAATCTCAAAAAATAAAGAAACTAGCCGAGTGAGTTTTTCCGTTCTAGACAGAATTTATAGATGCAACTTTTGCTCTCCATGTGACCAGCCAGAACTGTAGTGCTAACCACTGAGGCTGCCAATCTCTACTGTTAGTCCACCTAAGGAGGCTATGATAATACAGTTGAAGGAATTAATAATTAATGTAACAACCAGGATGTTCAATTTACTTTTTCTCTCTTTGATAATCAAATCGGTTCTTCCTCCTCAGGATAGAGTATAGCATTTACTGAGTCACAAGTAACCAGATGACATAATCCAGGCTAACGTTTTATACCATTTAATGCCCCACGACCCGGAGATCTGTTGGCTAGTCACCATTCACACACACAAACTGTAGTCTATTGATTTTTCAGTATAAACCATCTTTTAATTATAGGCATACATTCTCAAAAGTTATTGATTATACCAACACAAAATCTCTTTAAATTAATGGTTTTCTATTTCCCATCTATTTCCTTCGGAGTACACAAAATGACTTATCTCTTTCTAGGTTCCTTACACACTTAAATCTAATAAATTAATAGCACTGGAGAGATGGGGTAGTTACATGTGATTCCAACTCCAAGGTGATTCAAGGCCTCTAGACTGTATGCCCACACTCATAAGACACACACAGACATACATAATTTCTTTAACAAAAAAAAAGTTTAAAGTGAAAAAGCTAACATCTCTCTACTGTTGTCTTAGAGTTTTTATTACTACAAGGAAACACCATGACCAAAAAGAAAGTTGGGGAAGATTGGGTTTCCACACTTTCAGACTGCTATTCATCACCAAAGGAAATCAGAATAGGAACCAAAAAAAAAAAAAAAAAAAAAAAAAGGAAGAAGAAGAAGGGCTGGAATCTGGAGGCAGGAGCTGGTGCACAGGGCATGGAGGACAGATGCTTTCTGGCCTGCTTCCCATGGCTTGCCCAGCCTGCTTTCTTATAAAACCCGGGACCACCAGCCCAGGGATGGCACCACCCACAACAGACTGGGCCCTCCCCCACAGATCACTAATTGAGAAAATGTCTTACAGCTAGATTTCATGGAGTCATTTCCCTAACTGAGGCTACTTCCTTTCTGATGACTCTAGCTTGTGTTGCAAGTTAACACAAAACCAGTCAGTACAACCACGTAGGAATGTAGGCTGATGTTTAATTTTTGATAAGTACATGAAGAACATTAGGATTTGACATGGAATCATCCCTAAAATATAAAAATAACATGTTCTATAATGCTGGGTACTGATGGTGTCTCAGCTGTGTCAGCTCCAATACATGGAGACCTTTATATAAAGTTCCTCCACTTAATTTTTTTTAAATCTTATTATTTTATGTGCATGAGTGTTTTGCCCAAATGTGTGTGTATGAACCACATGTGTCTGCCTGTTTCTGGTAGAAGTTAGAAGAGGACAGATTCTTGGAACTGGAGTTACACATGGTTGTGGTGGACATCTAGGGGCTGGGAACTGAACTTCGGTCTTCTCAAAGAGCAGCAAATACCCCTGCCCCTCCCCCTTCTATTGTTTATCTCCATGGTAAACTCTTCCCTAAAAGCTAGGACTGTTTCATGCTTCCAGTTCTCTGGTCCTTTGTGATGATTCTCTTGTTCTCCAGGGAAAACAGGAAATACTGCAGTGTTGGAAACATGTTCACACGACACAGACAAGCAACAGATTGAAAACACCACCCAGGTCCTGACTCTCTCATGAGCCTCAGCTTAGGTACAAAATTTATATTTTTGTATGAGAAAAAGAAAACACCAAAAATTTTTAAGGCAGATTATATATTTATGAGGCAACATTTAAAAATGATACTGGGAGCTATGGGAAGAGACTGTAGGTAGCCACTACAGAAATTGGGAGGTGTTTGGGAAGTCTTTGGGCTGTTTTCCAAGCTTAATCTAACATTTTGCCAAGGCATAGTGAGGATTTCAAACATGCTGTAGCTTCCTGACTGCCCAACGTCTCACAGCTAAGTTACAGCTTCAATCCAGGGGTGGTGGTTGATCAGCTACCTCTCCACCAAGAGATGTGTGAAACAGAAAACGTATCCTATGTAGAAAACAGGGAACTGTACAGTTAGTTGCCTCTTGAAATGTAGATTTCCAGAAAACAAACCCTACATACATTTTGGTACTAAGAAATGACCTGAGGAGTGTACCCCTGTGGGAATGAGTTGATTATAACTTCTTAAGTAAATGCCACCAAATACTCCAGTAACTGAGATCACAAAGGTGCTCAAAGTATGTTTCCTTCTCTTTAAATATTTTGAAAAAAAATTTTTCTCTATTTTGTGGAACAGGGTCTCTTTCTTGTAGTAGGCTTGCACTCAAACCAACACTACCTACATAGCTGAAGATGTCCTTGAACTCCTGATTCCCCTGAGGATGACTTTGAACATCTGAATCCCCTGCTCCACTTCCTGAGTGCTGGGATGATTTAATGATTTAATGATGATGATTTAATGATGTATATAGAACAAGCATGTGCAGTTTATCCAACTCAGGACTTCATGTGATCAGGGCAACTCCAACCCTGATCTGCCTCTGAAGATTTTTATACATATTACAAATCTTTCATTTTGTTAGTTCAATTTCAAATACAATATTCAAATCCATGGAATAGCTTTAAAATTTACATTCATATAGAAATGACCATTCTAAAAAATGTTTTTTCAAAAAGGAAAAATGGATGAAGATAGCAGCATCATACCAACATTATCTAAGGAAGAATCTGTGTTGCTTTCTACAAACTTCCAGAGAATCCACAGTCATGGATTCTCTGGAGGTTTTGAGATGCACACTAAAATCTTATCAATACTGCAATTAAAGAATTTGTTTCCCATCTTAAAAAAAGAACCACACACACAGTAACAAGAGCGTAAGATGAGTCACTTTCACACTATTATAAGAGAAGTCTTGAAAAACATTTAAACCAAGGAACCAACAAAGCAGTTTGATGGCACAATGTGGACATGTGTGGTGGTTTGAATACTCTTGGCCCAGGGAGTGGCACTATTAGGAGGTGTGGCCTTGTTGGAGGAAGAGCGTCATTGTCCAGGTGGGCTTTGAGACCTTCCTCCTAGCTGCCTAGATATCACACTTCTCCTGTTTCCCTTCAGAACAAGATGGAGAACTCTCCTGTACCATGATTCCACCTTGATGATAATGGGTTGAACCTTTGAACCTATAAGCTAAACCTAATTAAATGTTGTACTTGTAAGAGTTGCCTCAGTCATGGTGTCTCTTTACAGCAATGGAAACCCTAAGACACCGAAACATTTTCTAGGACACAATAGGTAAGAGCAATTCTCACCATCATCTATTTCTGCAGGAACCACCCACAGAACCAGGTATGCCAGCATTTTATGTAGATAAGTCTCAAAATGAATGACGATCATGGGGAGTAGCTATGAATACTTCACATAGAAAGGCTCTCTTCTACTGTAAACCAAAATATTTAGCTCAACATTTAAGAACTTAGTTATATAGTATGCTATACTGGTATAAAGATCTTGTCTGTCCACCGCCTTTCCGACTCTTTGATAAGTAAGATCATCTCATGGGAATATTCCCTAGCTAACATCGGTATGCTTGGTGACTCACGAAGTCCTTCCTCAGCACTCCTCCTGCTGTTTGCAGAAAGAATGTGGTGGAAGACACAATGAACTTGGATGGAGGCAATTATCCTCTTGCTAGAATATTACACAAGGATGACTATCACTAAGACCATTCATTAATGACAGTTAGTGGTATTTTGTTTTTCTTTTTGGGGAGGTTGTTCAACATGACCAAAGCTAGAGACACCTGAGAAGAAATCTCAATTGTGAAAAATACCTCCATCCATTTAAGCTTAGAGACAAGTCTCTGGGGGTCCTCTATCAATTTGATTATTAATATGGGTGGGACCTAATCCAATGTGGGTAGCACCAATCCTGGGTAGGCCCTGGGCTGTGTAACAAAGAAGGCTAGTAACCAAGTCAAAAGGAGCAAGTAAACCAGCAGTGTTCCTCCATGGTCTCTTGTTTCCCACCTCCAGGTTCCCATCTTGAGTCCCTGCCCTGGCTGCTCTTCAGGATGGACTGTAATCGGATAGCGTAAGCCAAATAAACCTTTCCTTCCCTAGTTATTTTTGATCAAGGTGTTTCCCACCACAAAATCGGGCTGATAGAATTACCAACTCTTTCAACAGACTCTGCTTGCTTTGAAAGGCTGAACAAATTCCAAATGCAGCAACTGTATCACTGTGAAGAGGATGCGTGCCAAAAAACACAAGGTTAAAGATGGAGGAGAGGCCAGCACTTAAGATTTAATTTAAGTGACAAAAGCCACGGACTGCTGAAAGCCTTTCTTCAGGTCCAGTCATCTAGCAACCACCCCTCTCCAGTCAGGAGCTAAACTGCCTGGCTCAGCATAAGTTCCAAGAGATGTGTGATAGCCAAGACAGGTGAGGGAGGGGGCTGGTACTCAGCACGCTACAATGTAGCCCAGCACACTACAAGGTAGCCACAGCGATGGTGGCTGGAGTAAGGACTTAGGTGGTCCAGGGTGGAGGTGAACTGTCTTTCTGATGGTAGAGAGCAGGTCAGGGATGAATTAAGGGAGGGACAGGCTGTGTGAAGGGAACCAGGTCCCAGCTCCTGGCTAACTGGACTGGCAGAAAACACGAAGAACCAGCCCAACCAGTGTCCTGGGGCAATTCCCCACAGATCCACACTCTCTCAACTTCTAATCCATAGGATGAGACACCCAAATGCACTGGACACCCAGGCAGGAGGCTGCCCGTCAGTAGTGCACTCCTTAGGAAATGGCTTTTTAATCAAGATCAGTGGGCCCTTGAGGAATTGCAGACCAATCTATGCACACTGAGTGGCAAACCAGCACAATGGTGGAATGGTTCACCATTCTTATTAAATATGGGATGTGGCTTTAGGAATAAAACAGGTGTGGGTTTGAATTCTTTCCAGACCTCAGATTCTATCACTGACTTTGGAGGATTTGTCTAAGACAGAGATGATACCTCAGATTTGTCAAGGTTGGGACGTGGAGCAATCGACAGGGGGAGGGGAGGTAGGGGGAGGGGGTAGGACTGACAGATCAGCTAGGTGCACACTGGCTCTCAGGATATTTTGAAGTGACTATCAATTTCCTCTTACCGCTTACTTCTCTTCCTAAGACATAAGCAGCCTGTGGGAATGGTGCAAGCAAGGCATAAGTAATTGATAGGGAAATGAATGGATTCTTTGTCAAAACACCTATGGGCTTAGGGAGCTTGTTTAAGCCTTCTTTTAAAGCAAGTACATCAATGAGATGAAAAAAGTACTCCCATGTGTTGAGAAATAGAAATTTAAACAGAAGCTCGGCTTTCTTTCTCGGCATCCTATTCCACGAAATAGGATTTTCAAGGCATTTTGAAATAACCCTGAAGATGCAAATGACGAAGTTCCCCTCACAAATGTTACACCCAGGTTCATGCAGCCTTCTCATCCATCGCCAAACCTGAACAGACAGGACACAAGAAATAAACTCTTCCCAGTTTGGGATTCTTAGCATCAATCGACCCAGACTTGTTCAAAGTGGTTTTCAATCCAATAGCTGTCTGAATGAGACACTGGTCTCAGTGAAATGCAAGACATTTGTCTGTCTATCAATTATTCCTGGTGTGCTGGCATTTATATCTCGATATTTCCTGACACAGCAACAGGGCATCTTTAACTGGGCTCCATCAGTCGCTTTCCGAAATGATTTATCAACAGTCCATAAGGGAAAAAAAAATTGTCTGGTTTGTATTTTTAAAACAAAAGGGGCTTACACTTTTTTCTATTATTCTACGTGTCTGGGTTGTTTGCCTGCATGGATGTCTGTGTAGCATGAGTGTGTGCTTGCCCAGGGAGACCAGCGGACAACATCCAATCCCCTAGAACTGGAATTACATACAGACAATTGTGGGTGCTGGGAACTGAACCCTGGTCCTCTAGAAGAGTAGCTGGTGCACTTAACCACTGAGCCATCGTCTCTTCAGAAATGGAGATTTAACAGAATATTTAAATTTATGTTTTGACATTGTTTAAATTATTTTGGATCCCCTTTAAGTCAAAAAGATTTTTGCATTATTTGGTGAATGAGTGTGTGTGTGTGTGTGTGTGTGTGTGAGAGAGAGAGAGAGAAAGAGAGAGAGAGAGAGAGAAAGAGAGAGAGAGAGAGAGAGAGCATGTGGACAAAGGGCAACCTTAGGTGTCATTCCTCAAAAACTGTCCACTTTATTTAAGACAGTCTCTCATTGGCTGATGCTCCCTGATTAAGCTCTAGCTAGCTTAAGAGTTCTAAAAACCCTCCAGTCTCTTCATCTCCATCTCCACTTCCTCCTCTTCCTCCTCACCCTCCAGACTGGAATTACAAGCAAGTGGCACCATTCCTAGCTTCTTTTGTGTGAGAACTATAGCAATGTCCTCGTGCTTGGCCAAGCAAGTACTTGACCTACCAAGCTATCTCCCCAGTCCTGAATGTCTGTATCTCTTTATGGCCTAAGTTCCTGACGACCGACCTGAGCCTGGTAAGTAGTCCAGTATCACTGGTGCATTAAGAAGCCACCAATAAGATCAGCACTGGGGTGTGACCAACAGGGTAGATACGAGTGGGTGTGTCGGGCCTGTGTGTAATTATTACCAAAAAGCTCACAACTAGTCAGAGCGGCAATGGAATGGTTTTACATGCTGACTCATTCCGAGTCAGCGCTGTCAGGCCTCAAGGGACTCAGTGTCAGAAGAGAACGGGCTTGGGAGAGAATGGAAGGTTATTACTAAACAAACTAACCTTTTTTTCCTTCTGAGCCCATGCTGCCTTTCTGTCATGGAACAAGAGATCTTGTGTTTGCTTGGCTCTTAGATTTCTTGATGTCATTTATTTTTATCATATGTCCATATAGTCAGTGTCTAAGTGAGTGTGTGTGTGCCCACCACGGTGGGTGTGGCAGCTAGGAGAAACTTTGGAAGCTGGTTCTTTTCCTGTAGGTCCCAGGGATCAAACTGAAGCCATGTGGCTCGTGTAGCAGGCGCTTTTCCTGCTGAGCCAGCTTGCCAGCCCGAGGTCTTATGTTTAAATGCTAGCCTCTCCCACTCGCTAGCAATATGGTTTTGGGGGAACTATGTAGTCTTTGGTTTTCTTTCAGCTTCTTCATCAGTAAAAGCGAGATAATGCCTTGTTGTCTGTTAAGGTTAACTTACCTAGCGGGCTGCCCACGACACATTTAGTTATCAGTCAACAACTGCAGAAGCTGTGACAGTTTGCAATCGTCAAGTCATCATTACTCCTTAGGTGAGAGAAAGGAGATGCAGCCACCAGGGGTGTAATACTCCCATGAGAAGTGTCCAGCTCTAAATGGCTGACGCTACTGGACTCTCCTACCCTAAGTATTTTCAAAGGCTAGCACTAGGTAGGTTAGCCAATAAGAAACAATTCCCAGTTGAATGTGGGCACATAGGCCTGTAATCTTAGCATACAGGATGAGTCAGAGAAATCCTGGGTTCGAGACAGACGGGACTGCTGAACAGTTCCCTAAGAACTGTTCCAACAAGAAGGGTGTCTCTCCCTTACACCTCCTCATCACTACCTTATCCATCCTTCTTTTGCAGAGAATTCCATAAACATATTATCAGTGAGAGAGCTACTGAGAGAAATCCATGTCGTAAAGGGTCACTTAGCTTCCTGGCATTATATTCTAGATGCTCTTTCTTGTTAACTGTTACATGTCTATAAAACCTGCATCTATCCACACCTCACCTCTCTGGTACCTTTCTCTTGTTTCACAAGAAATACACCAGAAAGCCGTGCCTCACCTCCCCACCAGATCATGTCACCGGACCCCAAAGTGCCCTGCATTTGAGGTGACTGAACACAGAAAGCCAGCATGCAATTTGTTTAAGTTAGAATCTAGATGTGTTGGTCTGGGCTAGGTCCTGCCTGAGACTGGACAGGGTCTGCAGCACTGCCCTTGCTGCACGGTTCCCTGTAAGGAAGGCTGGGACTACTGGCTCACCTCAGTGTGACTTTCTGAGTGAGCATGTGACCAGTCCAGCACACCTTTGTGCATATTGTAGACAGCTAAAAATATTCCTGAGAGCTTAAGACGACAAAGGGGGCCTTCCCTGCTCTCTCCTAGAAATGTTATTTCAAAAGGAACATTTTGACTCTACCCAAAACTTTACTGTTTGAAATTCCCAAAATTAACCTTTTTCCTCGCCAAGTGGGGATGTACAACCCCTGGTGCACCTCGTGTTTGAACACTCATGTGCTCAGAAACAAGAAGCGCACAGACTCATGTCCCCTCGACCCATGCTGCTGGTAGAAAGCAGCAGCAACTGACAGACAGAAGGAAGCAAATTCAGTCAGATGCAGGCCAGGAAAGCCTTCTGCCATCACGATAAAGCTTTAAGTTCAGCAAAAAGAAAGGTGGAAATGAATTGCATTAGAAGACTGTACCAAGCACAGCATCCTATCAGGAGGCCTTACATGTGATTCTGATGTTAATTCCTTTTCTTTCCTTCCTTCTTTGTTTGTTTGTTGTTTTGAGACAGTGTTTCTCTGTGTAGCTCTGGCCTAGCTGTTCTGGAACTAGCTCTATATATCTATCAGGCAGACCTCAATCTCAGAGTGTTGGGGTTGAAGGTGTGTGCCACAGCCTTTCAGTGCGACTTATGCTGGAAGTATTTACAATAACAGCATTTACTTCTTAGCCTATCTGAGAGTTTGTTTTGTTGGATTTTTGGTGTTTTGAGATAGGGAGTCTGGCTCCTATCTAGCCCAGGCTGCCCTAGAATGCATAGGCAGGCCTCAACTTGAAGTGACTATCCCGCCTTTTCCTCTCAAATGCTGGGACTCAGGGTATGCACCACCACACCCAACTCTTTTTAAGAGCTTTTAACTTTAACATAGTGTGAACAATTAATAGCTAATTATAAACTGTCGGGGAACGCCTCCATTGACAGTGGGACAAATGAAGATCTTTTCTGTTACTGAGGAAGAGAAATTCACTTACTGATTGAAATCAAGAGTGGTCAGATGTGCTACACAATAAAGTAGGAAAGGCTACATCCTTAAATAAGTAAATAAGTAAACACTCTCTTAAGATTTATGAACTATAAACTGACACATTTTATCCTCATGTAAATCACATGCTTAACGTAGGTTTCAAATGTCACGTTCCCATTCGAATCAGAAATATTATAATCTATAAAAAAGTGTAAGTTTTAATTTAATAAGTTACATATTTTTCAAATGTTAATACTTAAAACGTTATGATCTTAAATTTTTCAAGAATTTAAAATGTGGCCTCACAGAGTAGAGCAGAGCTTACAGAGCTTTGCTTAAAGCAAGGTCCTCCAGAGCCGTCCGCAGTCATTCCTGAAATAACTCTCAGAGGAATAGTGGGCTTTTCTTACTGTTGAGCTTCTCACTGAAAATGTAAGCGGCTTTCAGAGGCCCAGCTGGCCCCACTGACCTCACAGCATTCTTGACCTTACTCACAAGGGAACAGAAGTGGATTTTTCTCCCCAGTTTTCTAGCAAAGTCCAGACTTTAATAAAAGTCTAAGAAAAATAACAACCGAAGTCTCAGCCCTTGGCAGGCTGAGGCAGGAGGATGAGGGGCGAGGACAGCCTGGGCTAACAGTGAGGCTAACCCAAAAACAACAAAACCTCCTTTATTCGGTGATGACCTTGGGGAGTTTGAAAAGCACCGGACTGAGGTTGATCCTTAGTAATTTCTAAATGTCAACGTTAAGGTGGCATTTAACTCATTCCGAAATGAGCTTTTAAATATCTTTCATCAAATTCCAATGGTTTGAATTATCAACAGTCAACTCCTTGTCTGACAAGGGTCCTTCTGAGACTTAGAGGAAATCCTGGTACCATAGGAAAAGTCAGTACAGGCGTTGTGTGAACTGGACGCACCACAGCCAGCCCTCTCATAGTCCTAGACTCTCCCTTCGACTGTAAACTAAAATACAAACTTCCTCCTTTATGTTGCTTCTTGGGGGGGGGGGGCAGGGGGGTTCTGGTTTTTCGAGACAGGGTTTCTCTGTGTAGCTCTGGCTGTCCTGGAATTCACTCTGTAGACTAGTCTGGCCTCAAACTCAGAAATTCTCCTGCCTCTGCCTTCCAAGTGCTAGGATTAAAGGCATGCACCACCACTGCCCAGCTTTAGTCAGGGTTTCTATTCCTGCACAAACATGACCACGAAGCAAGTTGGGGAGGAAAGGGTTTATTCAGCTTACACTTCCACACTGTCATTCATCACCAAAGGAAGTCAGGACTGGAACTCAAGCAGGTCAGGAAGCAGGAGCTGATGCAGAGGCCATGGAGGGATGTTTCTTACTGGCTTGCTTCCCCTGGCTTGCTCAGCCTGCTCTCTTATAGAACCCAAGAGCACCAGCCCAAAGGTGGTACCACCCACAAGGGGCGCTCCCCACTTGATCACTAATTGAGAAAATGCCCCACAGCTGGATCTCATGGAGGCACTTCCCCAACTGAAGCTCCTTTCTCTGTGGTAACTCCAGCCTGTGTCAAGTTGACACACAAAAGCAGTCAGCACAGCTATGCTTGCTGTAAAGCCAGAGAGAAACATGGAAACAGTGATCAGAATAAGCTTTCTAGAGAGAAAGCACAGACAATGCCATGTGACAACTGTTTATTCTGTGACTGGGGCCCTTGCTTTCCGTGAACCCCTTTCTTAAACATGACTGTGAACATTAGTATAGTTAAAGCATGCAACGTGTTTGCCATATTCTTGCTTAACTCCAGCATAGTTTTATTTTTAGCAACTATAAGGTACAATGGTAATATATTTTTAAAGGTTCCATACAAATAAAATTTTGAAGTAGGTACTAACCATATAGAAAACAACAACAACAACAACAACAACAACAACAACAACCCTCCCTTTCACTTAAAACTTTCAGGTTACCAGTTATTATGTTGGTTTTTCTAGGCTGAAATCCTGACCATGACTTTAAACATCTTTTCACGTTTGATCATACAATTGTGATAACAGGTTATAGCACTAGAGACTGCGAGGATGGAAACTAACCCAGTCTAAAGTCAAACACATATAAATCAGAAAAACAATTGCTTTTGTCCCTGCGCGCCCCCAAATGCAACTACATCTGTCCTACCTCAAAGATTAAAGTTTGTTTCACAAACTTAGCAGTTTGTATCACAAATGTCAGGGTTTAGTTATGCTACTGGATTTCGTTGCAATACTTATTTTGACTCAATTCCATTCTTTCTAGATAGAAGAGCCCTAAATTATCTAGTTTATATATCCACAGCCTGATCTGCAGACAGCTCAATATGCCATGCTAGTAGAATGCTGGCTATACACTGCAAGAGCGTTTACAGCAACCACTTAAATGTCTATGAAGGGGGGCTGGAGAGATGGCTCAGTGGTTAAGAGCGCTGACTGCTCTTCCAGAGGTCCTGAGTTCAATTCTCAGCAACTACATGGTGGTTCACAACCATCTGTAATGGGATCAGATAGCCTCTTCTGGTGTGTCTAAAGAAATCATAAATCTTTAAAAAAATGTCTATGAAGATAAATAGGCTCTTCATTTCTATTACTTAATTACTGGTTCTTATCACATACCCTAGGATCGCCACTCGCAGAGATTTGAAGATTTTGGTCTTGGTGGCTGGAAAAACCTTTCCAGGTAAGAAGCCCACATCACTCTCCTAAATAGTGGTTGTTACAAAGAACACAGGAATAATAAAGTTATCATTAGAAAGTTGTTTGCACTTTGGAAATCAGTCTGGAGGTTCCTCAGAAAACTGGACATGACACTTCCGGAGGACCCTGCTATACCTCCCCTGGGCATATACCCAAAGGATTCCCCGGCATGCAATAAAGACACATGCTCCATTATGTTCATAGCAGCCTTATTTATAACAGCCAGAAGCTGGAAAGAACCCAGATGCCCCTCAAAGGAGGAATGGATATAGAAAATGTGGTATATTTACACAATGGAATACTACTCAGCAATTAGAAACAATGAATTCACAAAATTTTTAGGCAAATGGTTTGATCTGGAAAATATCATCCTAAGTGAGGTAACCCAATCACAAAAGAATACACATGGAATGCAATCTCTGATAAGTGGATATTAATTAGCCCAGAAGCTCTGAATACCCAAGGCACAAATAGCATAACAAATGACTCCCATGAAGAAGTATGGAGAGGGTCCTGATCCTGGAAAGGATTGATCTAGTGTTGGAGTGGAATATAAGGACAGAGAAAAAGGAGGGAGGTGATTGGAGAGTGGATGGAGAGAAGAAGGTTCATGGGACATATGGGGAGGGGGGGATCCGGGAAAGGGGAAATCATTTGGAATGTAAACAAAGAATATAGAAAATATATATATATATATATAAAAAGAAAGTTGTTTGGCTGGTGAGATGGCTGCCAAGGCTGAAGACCTGAGTTTCATCCCTAGCACCCACATGGTAGAGAGAACTAATTGTCCTCTGGCCTCCACACATACTTGGGGGCATGCGTGTGCACAAATAAAAACCATACAAGATTTTTTCAAAAAGCGGCCGTACAAACACTCCCTTAAAATAGCACCTTAGCAGACAGCACTCCAACTAAGGCTGCCTTGCTCTGAACGCCTATTCAAAGGTGAGAAAGGCAGAATTAAAATAGAGACGCACAGGCAGGAATCAGAGACAGGAGGATCAAAGTCCCAGGCTAACAGAGGCCACGTGGCAAGCCTATCATCTCCTTCAAAACATAACCAAAGGGGCAGGGGGACAACCGCAAAGCTGTGAGACAGCAAGGCTAAGGAGTGACCACCCCGACCACACAAGGACCAGGGAGTCCTAAGACCTGCCAGGGTTGGGGAAGACCGAAAACATTCACGAAGTTAAAATTTCTTCTGGAATGGGAGGTTTTGAAGTGAAGGATTAGATAACAGGTGATCTATACAATTAGAAAGTGATTCTCCCCAAAGGGCTGCCCCAAGGATATTTCTGTGCTTGACTGGCAATAGGCCTTCATCTACCGGCTCTTCAACACGCACATTAGCAGACAATCAGGGCTCAAGAGAGCACAGGCTGCTTTTTTTAGGACTGGACAGTTAACATTTAGGGGGAATTTTTTTTTTAAGCAAATCATATGGGATTTCCTTGGTTAACAAAATAAATAAAATTATTCAGTGTTTGCCACACAACAAAATATCGTATTTTGTTGTTCTTGTTTTGGATTTTTGTTGTTTTAAATAATAGAACTAGATAGATAGATTAAGAAAAAGACAAATATTTGTGAGAATGTACATGAACTAGAGGGCCAGGACAGGTATGACCCCAAAAGTCCCTGCTATGAAAGTCCTGATGATTTATATACACAGTGCCTCCCTCCCTCCCTCCCTCGCTCCCTCTGCTCTCTCACACAGGGAGGGGGCTGATACTATGTTACATGCAGGTAGGAGGGGTTTCCAGTCTTTCTGCCTGCCTTCTTCTTTCATAACTGTAATCTGGATGTAGTATCTTTCCAAGCCCTAGCCTCCGATCACAGCAGGACAGAGCAGAATCCACTTATGACTCAGGCCTGAGTGTCTTAGCTAACTAACTCCACAAAGGCCTCTGGAACACTCCAAACCAGTCAGAGTCACCTAAG
This sequence comes from Apodemus sylvaticus, assembly GCF_947179515.1. Classification (NCBI taxonomy): domain Eukaryota; kingdom Metazoa; phylum Chordata; class Mammalia; order Rodentia; family Muridae; genus Apodemus; species Apodemus sylvaticus. The sequence goes on from NC_067475.1 coordinate 33,008,807, forward strand.
GCTACAATGGTCTTCCATCTGTCGTGCAGGGGCGGAGCGTGAGGAGAATACCCTCTGAAGGGAATGACCTCACTTCTCTCCGCTCTTTATCCCTGTAGCGGTAAAGCACCCAAGTCCCTGTGCAAGGGCATCCAAGGACGGCACATCCTTTCCTGAGCCCGGACGCAGGGCACTTCTCGTGTCAATTGGATTCACCAACATGCATATACTCGAGGTTCTGGAAGCTCTCTCTTGCTGTAAAATATCATTTCCTTCTCAGTATCAGCTGCATCAGCGATGAAGACACAGCACACACGTCACCTGCAACAACCAGGTGACGACTTCTCAGACTCCGGGCAAACCCAGGATTCTCTGTGTTGATCCAGATGAGAATTCCAGGATGAAGCAGAGGTGGAATTTATTAAATGAGATTTTAATAGAGATATAAAGCACAAGAGTTAAGAGAGAGAGGAAACACTCAGGAACAAAGACACAGCCCAGGACATAGGCATGGGCTTCTTCTAGAAGGAGTCACCCATGGATTTTTTTTTTTTTAAGTAAACAAAATTATTCTGCAACAACATTGAACCATCTGCTGTAGCACATGGCTAAATTTGTTTGGGGCTAATAAAAGTCATAGAAAAACTAACAGGAGATATCTTTTTCTCAGCCACTCACTGACTGGGTAACAGCTGAGAGAAACTGGAGGATTATCCCGTAGACCTATCTCTGGAGGTGGAAGTGTAAATTAAGGCTGGTGTCGAACCCGTTCTTTTTTGACAGGATCTACCATCAAACTTGGAACTCCAGACTTACCCGCTGGCTAGTCTGGCTGGCCAGAAAGTCTGCTAGTACAAGAACATGCTCAGATCTAAACTCAGGCGCTCACAGTTGTCTGTGAGGCACTTTTCTGACTCATCATCTTCCTAGGTCCTAAGGCACTTTGACACATCTGCAGAAGCAGACAGGAAAAGGTCAGCTAATACTCTGAGGTCTTTAAGCAAGGCCACGACCTAGCAAAGGCCAGATAAGAAGAAGGCAGGTCTCAAGATTCTACCCACTGTTAAATAACCATCGCCTGCACTTACTTTCTTCATAGCTTACTGCTCAAAACAGGAGAGTCCACAGGAGTCTAAGAAGTTAAAATTCAATATATATGTGAGGCAAGATTACTTAGCACTATTCTATTTTGAGCAGCACATGCTATGTAATATCACACACTAACTGGAGAGAAGTAAGAGAAATGACTGAATACCCTAAAATATTTAAGACATTTGTCTTTAAGGAAGTGGTTCTCAATCTTCCTAACACGGAGATACTATAATACAGTTTCTTCATGTTGTGGTGACCCTCAACCATAAAATTATTGTGTTGCTACTTCAGGACTGTAATTTTGCTACTGTTATGAGTTGTAAGGTAAATACCTGATATGTAGGATATCTGATATGTGACACACACCCCCCCAAAGGGGTCACGAACCACAGGTCAAGAACCACTGCTTTAAGGACAAACCAAACCACCACCAACAAGCAGGAGCCATTGTACATCCATTTAGCACACCAACTACCTCAAAGAATCAGAGTTCCTGGGGCAGAGAGCAAAGCTGGAGAGCATTACACATGCTGAAACAGATGAAGTACTTTGTTTCATTGTATTGAGTAAATCGTTACAAGCATGAGAAATAGGAAACAAAAATTTCTGAAGTTGAGAGTGTACTGTTGAAATGATTTTTCTAGGAACAGGAAGGACCAAGAAGATACACTTAAATGGTAACTAAGTGTGTAGTTACTTTATACTGTACAAAAAGACAAAGGAAAGTTGGTGGGTATAAGAAGTGGTGGTTTGAATGAACATGGCCCACACAGACTCAGGTTTGAGTACAAGGTTACCAGTTGGTGGAACTGTTTGGGAAGCATTAGGGGGTGTGGCCTTGTTGGAGGAGGTATGTCCCTGGAGTTGAGTTTTCAAAAGCCATGCCCACTTAGCTCTTTCTCTGCCCCATGCTGTAGATCAAGACATAGTTCTCACCTACTGCTCCAGCACTATGCCTTGTCTGCTGCTTGCCAAGATGAACACGAACTCTTTCTGCAACAGTGAGCCCCCCAAAATTAAATGTGTTCTATAAGTTGCGTTCCTCATGGTGTTTTGTCACTCACTAACTATGTTGGGAGAAAAACAAACAAAAGCACAGTATCCAATCAGTTAACTAAGTCTAAAATGTATCACTTAAAGAACTGCTAATGTTCTTGGACTCAGACTCAATTAAGAGAACTTAACATATATGTCATTTACAAAAGTCAATCATATCATACATCCATATTCTACTTTCTATCATATTAATACATTTTACCCATCAGCATACTGGTTACAGTGGGTCACCATATTCACAACCTGCAACATAATAGGCTGGCTCTATTTTGAATTATCATCACACACAACAAAGTAACTAAGCATGACCTGAAATTATTTTTGCCAGCTACACTTTTCTTCAAACACTCTGCTCTATTAAGATAGAAACACATTTTTGGCAAAGAAAAGCTCCATCCTTATCAAGGTCAAGAACCAAAGGAAAAAGTCACAACCATCCTAAAAAAGCAACAAGGAAGTTGGGAAATTTGACTCATCATGACTCACAATTCTAGCTTGTTTTAACACTAAACATACTTGGCATAGATTTTGTTTTTTAAAATCTACTTTGATCACTTTGGGAAATACTTGGAGATATGGAGTTATCTCCTCTCTTTTAGGTGTAAAATTTATTTGTACATATAAAATTTATATGTGTGGCTGGAGAGATGGCTTAGCGGTTAAGAGCACTGACTGCTCTTCCAAAGGTCCTAAGTTCAAATCCCAGCAACCACATGGTGGCTAACAACCATCTGTAATGAGATCAGATGCCCTCCTCTGGGGTTATCTGAAGATAGTTACAGTGTACTTACATATAATAAATAAATAAATCTTTACAAAAAAATTTATATGTAAAAGTTATTATGCATATGAGAAGCATTAAGGGCATTGGAATGATGAACAGCTACTAAAGAGAATTTTCCATGCTGCTGGGGAGATGGCTGAAGTTGGTGAAGTGCTTGCCACTCATACTTGTGGCTGAACTCAAATCCCCACCCCTGAATAAAGGCCAGGCCTGTAACTGCAACATTCATTGGCCAGCTAAACCAGCTTCCAGTTCAGTGAGCAACCCTATATCAACGAATAAAATGGAGTCTGTTCAAGTAAGACAGAGTCTCAACTTCTGGCCTCCACACTTGGACACACACCCAGACCCGATTCCCCCTTTCCTGCCCCCACTCCCACATGACTTTTCCATTACGTAGTCTGCAAACTTCCACGCTCATTACTAGGGCACAGCCAGGTCATCAAGAGACAGACTTTCATCATGGAATTGATCATATAAGGAGATGATCAGCCAGTGATACATGAGGGGAGAGTCAAAACAACATTGTGACCTGCTTCTCTGCTTCATCATGCTCCGAGAAATTGGCTTTCCAGCTTTAATTAGTAAGTATACACTTTTTACTACATAAACTCCATGTGGCTATTTTTTAACTCAAAAGTAATAATGTAAAATAAGTCTAGCCTTGCTTTCCTCTTTTCCTCCCAATTCCGTACCTCCAATTTGCACATTACTTGTGTGTATTAATAGATACATGTTCAGATGCAAAAAATCCAGGACAAATCACTGAGAATCTTGGCATCTGCTACACCCCCTGACATATTTCTGAAATCCTTCTTACCAACACTGGAAGCTGGTATTTTTAACAAGTAGAAAACCCAAAAAGCCCTGGGAAAAGTGATGGAGTTCACACTTCCAACAACAGCATTTTCCCAAACACTGAGATTGCTCAAAAATTTTAGTGTCTAAAACCCTAAAAGAACTGTAATTTTATTTCTTCAGTTATGAGTGTAGTTAAGCCCTGTTTTTTTTAAATGGGTCTGTTACAAAAAATGACTAAGTAACCTTCTCTTTTTTGTGATCTTCCTACTCAGACCTTTGTTACCTATCTTTTTCTTATGAATCTGCAAAACCTCCTAACATTATAGGCACCTTATAAGGAAAAAAACCCTTAAGTTTGACATCATTAAAAACTATCTGAGGATGAATTTGTCATTGCACACACGTGTACACATGCACACGCTCAAGTCGCAGGTGCTTGCAAACATAGGAAATGCTAGCCTTTGCCACTTAACTGTGAGACCTCAAGATCTTTCCTGGACAGTCCCTCGCACTCACACTCCCTTTATACAGTTACATAGTATTCCATCGCTTGGTGAGTCCTACTTTCGAGGGACTTACCCTGTAACACCATGGTGTAATAAACTCCCTCACACCTACATCCTTCTAGACATATGCTTAAGGATGGGTATAGTGGGCAGATAATACAAGAAGTTCCCCCAAAGAAGACTACAGCCATCAGCTGCCTCTCCAACAATAGGACTGTCAGATGCTTCACTCCCAGCACTGATAGAGACTAAGCCTACGACCTTTCCAAGCGCTGACTGAACTGGCCTGCCAACTCTACGCAGCCTCTGCTCCCGCTTGACCCTCACTCAACGTATGTTCACCCAAATATTAAAAATCCTGAGAAACCACATCTCCCTCTCAACATCCTTCTCATATAGCTCTCCCCACTAAGAGATACCAACAGCCACAGCAGATGCATACACTACAAATCAGAAGGTCATGTTTCTTACTGTTGGTCTATCTCTTGCTATTGAAATGAAAGCTTATTAAAGTGACCATCAGTACCATGCAGGGCTCTGCTAACAGCAGTCTCCACTAACATCAACCCCACAGCATTAAAGCTTCTATGTGAGGCTAGAAAGCTCTCCCACCAGCCTATAACAATACCGACAAACAATGGCTTTTTCAGGTATGTTGTTACAATGTGCAACACTTTTTTGACTCACAGTGTTTTGTTTTTTGTTTTTTTTTGTTTTCTTAGAAAAGAAAACTGGGGAGTGAGCACCTTCAGTGGTGGGTGAAGGCTTCCCACCAGTGAGCAGAAAGGAAACTAAGACCCTCTCACTGATGCATCTGAGGTTTGAACCGTTGCTTTTCTACGTGGTGAGTTTATGTAGAGTGACTCAAAGAAATAAGCAATTCATTATTCACTGTTATTCAAAGAAAGCAATCACTTCTTGTAGGAGAGGTAGGAATATGTCTACAATGCACACTAAAAAGGAGAGCTACTTGACAATACTGGGTAACATTTCTAGTGCAACCCAACCTTTGTGTACCTACAAATACATATATATGCACATATATGGCTATATGTATGTAAATAAATATGGTTATTTGCAATAATAAGTACCCACCTAATGGTGTATACAACCTCCGAACCAAAATAGACTATATAATCTCCTATCCATATAAAACACAATTAAATTGCATCCTTAAGTAAAGACAGGGCAGTGTAAAGCATTGTGTCTTGCGGGATATATCATTCACAATGATGATGGCGACGGTGATGATTATTGAGGTGGGGTTTCTGTGTAGCCCTGGCTGTCATGGAACTCAACTCTGTAGACCAGGCCGGCCTCAAAATCGGAGAACTACCTGTCTCTGCCTTCTGAGTGCTGGGATTAAAGGCTTGTGTCACCAAGCCCATCTTATTCACCCTCCTTACAAAAATCAATAATCACGGCTTTGTCAAAGTAATTCTCGGCTATGCAGAGTTAAAACTGATGTCCTCTGACACTCATCCCAGCTCTAGCGGAACAGGGCAGTGCTTTGCCTCTGGTCTCAGTGGTCGCCATAGCAGAAGCTCACACCCTCACTTAATGTTCATGCTTTTATTGAATGTCTTTCCATTTTATCTTTTTTTTTTAAATTTACCAACTAAAATGTGCCTGTGGTTAGGGTAGAAGGACTTGTCTTGTACCTTAGCACAAGAAGGCTGTGATGTACCTCAAAGAGGAACTGTGCATGACATAAGCCTTCTCGGGCATGAGAACTCAATGATGCCGAAGCAACAGCACCTACTAAATACAAAAATCACAAAAAGCAACGCTATGATCAATCATTTGTCAAAATGCTGTGCCCAAGGGCTGGAGAGGTGGCTCAGTGGTTAGGAACACTTGGTGGTTTGTTTCCCATCACCCACATGAGGACTCATAAGCACCCAGAACCCCAATTGTAGGGGATCAAATTTTGTCTGATCCCTGAAAGCACAGGTCCCCACTGGGTCCATAGGCATTTGTGTTAGCAAAACAGCTACACATAAAAGTAAAATAAAATTTAAAAAGAAACATTGTTTCCAGAGGCTCTCAGAAACCTATTTAGCTACCTGGAGTAAGTACTGAATCCATTTTGTAATTTGCTTTGTCTCTAGAAAGTTCCTCCATGCTCCTCGGGGACAGGTATCATGTGGGTCAGGGAAGGAGAGTTGTTCTTCATACCGAACACCCTTTCTCTACATGCTCTTGTGCAAATTTTAAATTATATATAACATGTCCAATTTTCACTCTATGAAGCAGATTAAGGGAATTGAAAAAAAATCAAAGGTTAAAACAGAACGCTCGCAGGCGAATACTGAATGAATGATGTTTTAGAGACTCTCCAGGGCCAAACTGACTTAAAGGAAGTAGAAAGACAAATATAAAACTTGACTCTCAATTTAGTCAGATTTAGAACTTTAATAGATGCATTGCATCTTGGCATATCTTTTGGCCTATGCTGGTACATTCCTGTGGTGTCACAGGTCCTGACCCCGCTGTGTTCCATAGTCTCCCAGAGGGCAAGTCTGCAGTGACCCACAAGGCTCTACACCTTGAGAGGAAACCATCACCCTTCTCTTCCGCAAGCAGAAAGATGGTTAGTTAGTTGCTATCTGGACACAGCATCTATCCATATTTCAAAACAAGAGGGCTCTGCCAGGAGAAACTGGCAAAGGGACCACTCCTTTAATACTACAAGAGTATGTTCTAGACTTTGTGACACTCAAGTTAGTCATCGAGGACACCTACACAGACACGAAATGACCCTTCAGTACTAATTTCTCCATCCAAAGGCAGATGGGATCTGGCATGGTGAGCGGGATGAAAATCCAGTTGGTCATCTCAGGAACTGGCTCTGCTACATGCCCAAGCACAGGAGCTCGGATGAGTGCCATCGTGTGCCTGTCCCCCCACCCCACCCCCTTCTCAAGAACACCCTGATGGGCAACACTCTCACAGTGGGCAAGGGTAGGGTCCCTGAGCAAGATGGAGTGTATCAGCATGTTTCAAAACACCAAGGCCATCCGTACTGAGGACCGGTTCTAAAAGTGCTGAAGCCAGACACTGGCCCACATTCTCAGAATGAGAGAAAGTGGATTAGTCATTAAAATTAAGTTCCCATCATCCCTGAGCAGGGCCTTGCTTGTGCCCCAACATTTACCATGTGGACTTTTGGGAGATCCTTGCGTATCAAACTACAGCAGTACACAAACACAACACATACAATGATTTTACTATATTTTAAGCTTACATGCCAAGCACTTGATATCCATCACTTAGTGGGTCTCAGTACCTCCCCAACCCCAACCCCCTCCCCCCCAGCAGTCAATGAGATCCTTTTCCAAGGCAGGAAGGCTGAGTCATGGTGGGGGTGGAGGGCAGGTTAACTTACATCTAGGTAGTAAATGGGAACTAGATGTTCTGTGCCTAGGGACATGCAAGGGAAGCAAGCGTAGCATCCTGTGAGAACAGCCAATCAATTTAGATAAAAATAACCCTGGTCCACAATAAGAACACACAAACTCAAAAATATGACTTATGCATGCACTCAGTATCTAAGAAAGGTTACAAAACAGCGTAGAGAGCTGGTGTTTACAGTAGCGCAGATGGTGAGGGAGGCCCTGGTTTACGGTGTCTCATCTGGATGTTCCTCTCCAATGACCTGGGCTCTGCCACGGTCTGCTCAATGATGACGATCCTTTAGCACCACAATCCCCAACCTTCCTAATGCTGGAGACCCCCAACCTAACATTACTTGTGTTGCTACTTCATAACTATAATTTTGCAACTGTTAGGAATCATAATGCAAACATCTGATATGTAAGATATCTGATATGTGACTCCTAAGAAAAGGTTATATATATATATTACAGACGCTCCCATACCCCTCCCCACCACCTCCAAAGGGCTTGCAACACACAAATTGAGAACTAGTGCTTTAGAGCCCCCTCCCGGCCTGTCCACAGCTCTCACTGTCTGCATGTTTAATAGCTTTGACATCATAGCATACATACCTATGACAACCGCCTGTGGCCAGCATGCTTCTAGAAATGTCCTATTGGGTCAGTGAAACTCTGCATCTGTGGATGAACCCAGTGCACACTAGTCACGCTAGAGAGATGGTGGCTAAGTCTCATCAGGAATATAAAAACAGCTAGAACGTATCAAGTACTAACCAAAAGTGGTTCCGAGAAAAACTATTAGTGGCCAACAGAAAGTATAACCGGAAGAATTAAGGGTTCAGACACAAAGTTCCAAACCACCAGAGAACCTTAAGAGACCTTAAGAGGTGGGTAGCATGAATAAGGAAAGGGGACTGATATTCCAGGAGACATGCTGATACACACACACACACACTATACATAAATATGTATATATATGTATATGCTATATTATATATTGTATATATAATATTTAGTGTTTTATATATATATATATATACATATATATATACACACACACACACACACACACACATATATATATATATTACTGGGAGCTGAGCCTCTAAGGCTGAAACCATGGAACAATGAGCTGGAGCTAGGTCATGAGGAGTCTTTCATATCAGGATGGGAAACTGGAGTCACCATGATAGGTAATCAGGCAGCAACGAAAATCCTTGACAGGGTGGTGACCCGGTATGGCATTCCTGCACCCTTAAAAAGTTAAAAGAACTGTTGATAGCTCTGTAGCTATGCGGAAAGCAAGGCGAGGCTACTGAGGTTTCAGACAGTCCTATCAGGAAAGCTACATCTACAGAGGAACCAGAATGTGCCGGATAAGTCACCGACACACCTTAAGCTGTATAATTCTTACCCGCAGTCCTATTTGATTATCCAATTTCCACTCTTCAAAATGAAAAAGCCCGTTCGATGGAAACGCTTATGCTCCATTTCACGGACCTACCGGTGTCAAAGACAGACTCGAATAAGAACCCCTAAGCCCCACTCTTTTACTTCACTGCTTCCCTGGTAACAAGTTCAGGGTAAGGAAAGAGGAGGGAGGCCACAGCCATCTCAGAGAAGGAGAGCTGAGGAATTCTGATTTTGAGATCTCTGAGCAAGTTGGTTCTGTGAACGCTTTCACATAACTGAAGCTCCACGCGTCAACTGTAAGCTCTGGGAAGGCTCAGTGAAAGTGGGCCAGCATCGAGGGAATGCTTAAACACGATGCCAATGCGGTGTGTGGCCTTTGTGTGTATTTAGTCTCTGAAATACCCACCCAAAACGTGGCAGACAAAGCCTGCGAGGCAGGTTTGGTTGACCTCTATTTTGCAGAGAGAATTGGCTCCGACTAGTTGGACGAGCCAAACAGCCCGTGCGCTGGACACTTGTAAGCAGCAATTGACCATGATCCTTCATTTCAAAGCAAATCGGGCAGAAAAACAATACCGTGGAACCCGTTTTGGTGGCGGCACGCGATTTCATAGGCCAGACAAGTAAGTCTGTATCAGGCATCCTCTATATTATTTAACTTTACAGAAGATGACACCACTTCAGCCATCCTGTTTCTAGGTACCTGTCAGTCTATCGTACCTTTCCCTCAGTTCCTGAGGCTGGTTTCCAGACTGCTAGTTCTACACCTGCTTGCGTACCCAACTTTACTCTTGTCAATAAACACTTGTAAACTTCAGTCAAGTCTGGCTGGGTCTCCTCCTCTCGGCTGCTGCTGATCAACCCAGCATTTTAATGATGCTGCAAAAATCAGAGTGAGCTCGTCCAGCTTACAAAGGCATGAAAAGCCTGCACATCAGCTGCATTCCCTGACACGCGTGGTGGTGAGTGAGCAGGGGAACCACAAGTGAGCGGGCCTTGGGAGCTGGGGAGCTCTGATCTCAGTCACACACCCTATGTAGGGCAGGAGTGAGCTAATCACCTCTTGGAAAATCTATCTGCTGGATTACAGGCTAACAATGATAATGCATTCCTGCCAGGATTATCAGGATTTACAAAATAAGGTATGTGGAAACCATCAGGTTTAACACCTGCTTTGAAAAACAGAACATTTATTTACCCATGAAAAAAACCCAAGAGTAATTCTCAAAGACAGCACCACGAGGGCAGCCTGTATCCTTGGCTCTACTGACAAAGTGGGAAGGCAGGGCTCTTTTCTGTGGGCAAGAGGAATGTTTTAGGCTTCCCCAGACTCCCAATAAACAGCTACAACACTTGTCAAAAGCCTAGCAAAAAAACAAAACAAAAAAAACAACAACAACAAAAAAACAAAAAAAAAACAAAACAACAACAACAACAAAAAAAAAAAACCGGCCTAGGCCAGGAGCTGATCTTAGGAGCAGGTAGATACCAAGAGCACTCACTATCTGTTCCTCAGGCACAGTAGGTAACTTCCAACCTGCTATCGGGTGAGATCTCTGGAAGAGTGCTCAAGCAATTTAGCCCCTGGACTGCGAGTTCTTTGACATTTCTACCTTCCCCTGACTCTTTATCTCTAATCCCTTGCTATGTCCTTTACTTACAGCCTGTGAAAGCGTTAGGCCCTCTCCAGCCAGCATTAGGCACCATTCTTTCTGATATAATAAGAATGCTCCTAAAATCTGCTCTAATTTTTTTGCACATCGGTTTAGCCCTCGTACTTTTAGCACAATGCAGTACCCCATTGTTATGGTTGTGAAAATACCTCCAGCACCACCACCTACTTTGTGATTCCAACTCTTTTTTAAATTTGCTTTGTTTTTTGTTTTTAGATTTATTTATTATATGAGTACACTGTAGCTGTCTTCAGACACACCAGAAGAGGGCATCAGATCCCATTACAGATGATTGTGAGCCACCATGTGGTTGCTGGGAATTGAACTCAGGACCTCTGGAAGAGCAGTCAGTGCTCTTAACCACTGAGCCATCTCTCCAGCCCCGTGATTCCAACTCTAGGGTAGAGTCCCTACCTTAGTCATCTGCATAGCCCATGGCCTAGGGACTTTCGCCCCGGACTGGCCAGTCGGTGCCATACGCCAGCCCCCTGACCTGTATTTTGCGCACACATTTTTTCCTTTCTGGATAGACAGTAATTCAAATAAGTCGAAATAGTTACGCCTACCTCCCCTGTCTCTCAACAGCAGGTCGCTCCAGTCGTTCAGTGGTCACCAGTTGGCTGACCCAAAGGAGAGTTTGCATGGCCTCACTGCACACAGTTGCTAGGGGCCAAAGCTCTGAACTAGCAAAAGTATGTGGTGCGCTGGTTTACTTTTTGTCCCCTGACAATGTGCAAACATTAGCCTTGTGAGATAATCATAATTAGATTATGGCATAAGTGTAGACACTGTGTAGGTCCTAATCCTATGCTAACTGTATGTTCATATACTGTGTGCACAGTGCTCTGTAAGTTGATACTGTATAATACCTGCTATAGGATTTTTCCTATTTTATAGTGCAAATTTCCTGTCAAAATAGCAAGATTTTGATGTTACATAGGGGCCCACTGAAGGATTAGGGACTGGGGGGAATTCCATCAGCATATATTTTATTATATAGTTGATCTTTGTCATACAAAATAGCTCTTATGACTTTTTTTAAAACACACACACACACATATACACACCTCTTATTTTTTTTTTTTTTATAGCAGAAAAGGAACCAAATGTCTCCGAAGTTATCCTGATGGTTTGTATAAAACTCCTGCAGGCCTCTGGGGGCCAACAAGTCTCTGACCATTTAAGGAGGATTCCCTGCACTTTTTAGGATGCCACCTCAGGCTCAGTGCTTGAAAGGGCCAGTGAGGGAGGCTTGGTTATTTATGACTCATGTTTTAGTAGAAATTTTGCTTTCGTGTTGCTTTATGAGTAGAATTTAGGTGACATAAAAGGAATCGTCCAAAGGAAAGAAAACATTATCATTCTTCAAAGAATGAATGGGCATTTTGACCTGTATTTTCCCTTTTGTATTAATACTAGTATGAATTAACAGACTACCGATATAGGTAAACAGATAGAAGACATTTTCAAGAAATGATTATCTCGTATATTATCTGAGTTGAGCCTTCTTGAACAAAAAACGCATCCCTTAAGAGATGGTTCCCATGATGTTCCGAGTATGTGCCAAAGTCTTCCGCAAAGGAAAAGATGAGGTACATCCGTCTATCTGGAGACCCCACCAGACTGGGTTTGAAACCTGACTCACTGGCTGGCAAACGCACAACAGTCTGCAAGTTCTTCATTTCCTTCTTTTCCGTCCCCATCCTGTTTTCAGGACTCAATCACAGGGACCAACTTCACAAAACCCAAAGCCTTCCGTAGGCACAGGGTAAACACTCTGTAATTAGATAATATCCTTGGAAAAGGCTTCCATACAAGTCACTAACTAAGCATTTCGAGCAGACACAGTCCAGTTTCCTTCCATCTTCATAAAAATACAACAAAGAACTCAAAGGGTATCTGGAAAGAGCCACCTCCCTCTTCAGAAAATGAGAAAGACAATTGTTCTCATCTCAATTGTTTTCAAACCTCTGACTTTAAAAGTAGGCATTAATGATTTAAATTTGAAAGGAGACAAAGACTTCCCTTCTGAGTGTCCATTGGGAAAGTATTTTAGGTGAAGGTTGCCATTATAAATGTAAATGGAACTCGATTTTCCGTCTTGAGCTTGGTCAGCCAGAACTGGGGCCCATCCTCTGTCCCACAAAATTTAACTTAGGATATTACTCTCCACAAGTGTAGTCAAACCTCATCGCTGTGACTTCACCTCAAAAAGATAGATTTACACTTTCATAGCTCTGGAAGGGTATGGCCAAGCTACATGCATGTATACATGCATGAAGTCGTCAGAGAAGAGTAAAAGATATTCTTTTAAAAAGCCGTAGCACGTGTGCATGCGTGTGCTCACGGTCACTTGGCGTGTCGCTCAAGACAGGGAAAATCTCCAACCCGATGGCACAAGTTCACTAAGATCGAGCAAGATGGTGGGCGATCTGCCTTCTTTGACTTCAGTACTATCTTAAAACAAGCACTCGGTCTCGCTGGTCACAATATCCTCACTTAAATGGTCCCTAAGACTAAAATGCTGTACAATACTCTTAAGCACAAGGATGAGACACGCCTGGTAAAGAAATGCATTAAATGAGCTGCTTTGTTCATGTGAGTTGGTGGCAGTGAACGGATGATATACGTGTGTGTGTGTGTGTGTGTGTGTGTGTATGTGTATATATACGTGTGTGCTCCCAGAAACCTAGCTCTCTACCTCCCCTGAAAGTCAGGACTCCCCGTGTGCTGAGCAAACCTACAGGTTTGAGAAGGAAGACCAAGGTCCACCCGCACACCTGTGTACTGAAGTAGTCCCTCTGACCTACATTCTCCGCCTCCAGAGGACAGACAGACTGTAGGGTGGGACCTAGAGAGGCCCGAACTAGCCTGAGACGAGCATTAAATGGAAGCAAGGCTGTGTGTGACGTCTCCAGACCAGTTTTCTGGGAGTGTGAGTCTCAGGTCACCAACATCCGCCTCAAGTCCTGTCCCTGACCACACCCAGGGCTAGCAGTGACGGGGCACCACCCAGGGCTAACACCCACTGCTAGCCAATATTAACAGTCCAAGTCAGCCAGCGAAGGCTGCACTCTGCCAAAACGAAGTATAAAAAAAAAAACAAAAGCTTACTTAACTGGCTGGTCCTAATGCTCAGGAAGTTGGGGGTGAGAATAAAGAGTTGGGGGTGATGGCACAGGCTAGGAGTCCCTGAACACCAGCAGGTTAAAGCAGGAAGACATGAGATTGAGACCAGCTTGGACTACATAGTGAAACTCCTCTGTATCACAGTGTGACAAGAAAATAAAGCTCACTGCTTGCAATGTAATTTTTAAAAAGACTTAAGGGGATGTAACACCATTCCGATATTTTGAATCCACACTTCCATAATAATGAGCTCTGCATATGATCATGAATCAAATAAAGGAAGTTTTCACTGATTCTGCAGGCTTTCTGAGTTAGACCTGACTTGGCTAGTTTCCCGTTGTCCTTAGATTTCCCAATGAACTAAAACCTCAAACTGTAAGACCCGATAAAAGCGGGTGCCTCAGCACCCCATGCCTCAGAAGGCGACACCCAAATCACTAGTGAGAAACAGTCTCAATGCAATAGCAAGAGGATTTTTTATTCCAGAGCTCTGGGGGTCCACAGTCGTACACAGCACAGGGGGAGAGGACTATGGGACCCTGTGCAACTGAAGTCAGGGATATTTAAAGGGGAAAAATCACAAGGCAAGGGGTGGAGGACAAAACATGCATGGAATGGATAAGTACAGAATGAGGAAGTCAGGCAATAGTTTATGCCTTAAGGAAGGTTAGAGATTATCTGGAGCAAATGTCCTTGGGGGATTGTATAGTTAAACATTGGAACTAGAACTGGGTGGGCTATCTTTCTCTCAAGCTGAAAGCAGAAAAACAAGTTACTCTGTGCTGGACTAGTTGTTTAGGGGTCTAAAACCACTGAGTTGGCGTCTCTCAAAACCATCATAGCCTCACCACAGGACTCTGTTCTTCCATCAATTCTAACACAGATGGGAAATTACAGGTACTGGATAAACTTGTACCCAGGACACCCTATACCACCAATGTCACCCAACTAGCATTTAAACCCATACCCAAAATGTGACATCTGGGACAATACTCTGAGTAAAATTAACTGCTAAGACATTGTGAAGCATTCCTTTCTTGATGGGATTGTCATGGACCACTTGACATAGAAATAAAACAAAACAAATTCCTGCTTATATTATAAACAAAATTTATTTAAAAACAAAAAGTATAAAGAAAGGGGCTGAGCAGTGGCTTAGTCAGTAAAATGTTTACCAGGCAAACATGAAGATCTGAGTTTGAGCCCCAAAACCCACACTGGAGAAAGGGTAGGTGCATGCTTGGTTCCCCGAGGCTTGGGGAACAGTCAAGCCAGCCTAATCAGCACGTTCTGGGTTAAGGAAAGACCCCGTCTTAAAAACATAAGGCAGGCATTGGAGAGATGGCACAGCACCTGAGAGAGCTTGCTGCTTCTCCAGAGGACCAAGTTTCGTTCTCAACACCCATACTGGGCAGCTCACACCGGCCTTGAACTCCAGCTTCAGAGGATCTGACTTCTCCAGGCCTTGGTGTACACTTGCATATGAGTGTCATAGCTTACACAGACAGGCATAGAGATAAATACAAATGATAAGAATAAAGCTAAAAAAATAAACCCAAAACTGCACATCTCCTAAGAGATGACACCTATGGCTTATAGGTGCCAAAGGCTTTCAAGCATAAACCAAGGAAACTCAAAACTGTAGCTTAGTGGTTGAGAGCCTGCCCAGCATCCATGAGGGTTCTGGGTTCTATCCCCAGTATAGAGGAAGGAAGGAAGGAAGGAAGGAAGGAAGGAAGGAAGGAAGGAAGGAAGGAAGGAAGGAAGGAAGGAAGGAAGGAAGGAAGGAAGGAAGGAAGGAAGGAAGGAAGGAAGGAAGGAAGATAGGAAGGAAGGAAGGAAGGAAGGAAGGAAGGAAGGAAGGAAGGAAGGAAGGAAGGAAGGAAGGAAGGAAACACCCCAGGATATGAAATTGTCTTGTCCTCCCTAAGAAGCCAAGGTGAAAAGTTCTGACTTTCCATAGTTCTCAAGGAAGCCCATGAGAATATGAAGCAACTAGGTAAATTTTTAAATATTTAAACATTACAAAAAATGTTAACATACTTACAACTTATATCCATGTAGCACTACCGAATGTTTAACTTTTATCTACTCAGGGTACTAGTACAGCAACCCTACTGGGTCAGGGCTACCTCATTTTAGAGATGAGGACACAGGATTCAGACGACTTATGACCTAGCGCCTTAGAACTAATCCCTAATCCTGTCAGAAGCCACACAGTGTACCCGAGAGTTGCTCTTTCTGTGGTCTGTAATCTAAGACATACTAACAACACAGTTCTGCTTTAGAAAGCAGCATAAGATCTTCTGAGTCCTGAGGAAACGTTCAAAGATTCATTCTGCTGTCTGTGGTTCCCACACCTAGTCAATGTTAGGCCCAGTATTAAGGCTCTCATCTCATCACAGGTAAGTGTGAAATTTTGTCTCACAATTTTAAGAATGTTACGTTTGGCCAGGCGGTGTTGGTGTACGCCTTTAATCTCAGCACTTAGGAGGCAGAGGCAGGTGGATTTCTAAGTTCAAGGCCAGCCTGGTCTATAGAGTGAGTTCCAGGACAGCCAGGGCTATACAGAGAAACCCTGTCTCGAAAAAACAAAAAAACAAGAATGTTACATATTGCTCAGGCTGCAATACCTGTCGCTGGCCTCTCCCTACACAGGCACGGACCGACAAGCACCCCACAGCAGACAAGCACCCCACAGAGATGTCTGTGAATCCCTAGGTAACAGACTTCTGCTCTCCTGTGGAAAGTTAAGTTTGCATCCGTGCTGTGAAACCACCTCTACCTTCTGAAAGTCGCTTCTGCCACATGGGCTGACCCTGCCACACTGCCTGCCTGCCTGCCTCTGGTGCTGAGACCTGAGTCTCTCACAGCCCTGCCCTGCTGTCCAAGGCTTCAATAACTCTTCTAATAACTCCATTCCCCCAGCAATCCACTCAGCCCTCCATGTCAGACTTTACAGTAATCACTTGTTTGCACTTTGATTTTTTTTTTTTAAATGATATGCTAGATAGGTTACTTCTCCGCTGGTGAAATGAGCCGATTCAAGCCAGATTAGAATATATTAAAAGCAGATTTATTGAAAAGCTGCTCTGAGGCTGGATTGCTGGCTTCACGGATTGTGGCTAAGGGAGTTGGGGGTGGGGGGTATGGTGCAGGGAGAGAAAAGAGGAAGAGAGGGAGGAGAGGAAGTGAGTGCTCAAATATGTAGATTATCTAGGGAGGAGTGGAGAGGGGAGGGGGGGAGGGCAGCCCAGCTCTGGGGCTGGAAAGCTCAAGGTTAGGGGTAGGGTATGTCAGAATGGAACAGAGGGATGCAGGGAAAACCTAGGTCAGGTCTGCTTTGATATGTAAAATACGCACTACAGACCCACTTCCAGAGGTTGAAAGCAAACAACACTATTGTATACCAATACAACTAACATTAAATAACACTATAATAGAATGATTTGGTAGTTTTAAATGAGAAAGAAAAATTGGGAGGAGGCAGGGGAAGATTCCAGGGTCCCAGAATAGAAAAAAAGCCAATCACTTTTCCTAAGTGGATCAGTGTCACATGTAATTCCCAAGGCATGAACAGTCAAGGGAATTAAAAAGAAAGGCCAACTTTACAATCACCTCCTCATAGGAACGCAGGTCAGAGTCTTCTGGAATGCAGAAATGGTTCCTGCTCCAGCAAGACAGAAAGTTGGATTCCCAGAATTTAAGCATTTTTGTTCTTAAGCTCTATTTTTAGACCTTAAAAAGAGTAATTCACATTTAACAGCACTAATAACTCAATATTTGCACATTTTTTAAGTGTAGTCTGCGAGATGAATAGGATTTATTTTGGTCTAAAAGTCTTTTCTTTTTTTTCTCAGAGTGGATGTGCTGGCTAGCACGAAGTCCATTTTACCCATGCCTCCCCATCCTAAAACATTCCTGGTACATATGTCTCAGGGTCATCAGTGCCTTTGTTAAGAATGGGAAAGAAACCCCAGGCTCTTTACCTTAGAAGGGTCAACAAGCGAGACCTGGGACCTAGGTTTGGCAGGGATAACAGTTCTGTAATAAGGCCAAAGCCTTGTAAAAGTGAGTAAGAAAACCTGTTAGGGGGCCAGCCATGTGGATCAGCAGAAGTACTTGCCACTAAGCAAGGATGATGATCTGAGTTTGGTCCCTAGGACCCACGTAGTGGAAGAAGAAACCCAACTCCTTCAAGATATCCTCTGATTGCAGTGTGGTGGTAGCGCATGCCTGTAATCCCAGCGCTCTGGGAGGCAGAGGCAGGTGGATTTCTAAGTTCGAGGCCAGCTTGGTCTACAGGACAGCCAGGGCTACACAGAGAAACCCAGTCTTGAAAAAAACCAAATCCAAGACAAACAAACAAAAAAAGTTATCCTCTGACCTCCACACATGTGCGCAAGCACACTCACAAAACAAACAAATGTGACCATTCGCTTTTGAAGTTCCTCCTTCGAACTTTCTCACTTCTTCCTTCTGTTTGAAAGCTGGTAGGAAACGTGGCGACACATGACAGCAGCCATCTTGTAGCTATCCAGAAAAACTGCCTATCGTTTAAAGGAGATGGAAGACAATTCCGGCAAAACCTAGAACTTGGCACTATTATCCAGTGAACAATTAGGCTTATGAGAATGCAAAACAGTTCTTAAAGCATCTTCAGGTTCTGAGGCTTAAATTCTGTTATTGTACTCAAAGCAGCTCAGAAGTCCTTAATTAGCAAGCTCATTTTTGCAGAGGAAACCGAGAAAGAATCACCAAGGAGATCACAGCAAAGGAAAAATATGAAGAAAAAGGAAATCGGAAAGACAGGGAAAATTAAGGGAACTTGGTGGTGGTGGGACTTATGCCCAGCATCTGGTTAAAGTCGCTAAAACAGCTAAAAGTCACTAATTTTGACAACTAACAAAATTCTTGGGAAGACTGCCTACAGAGATAATACTCCTTTTTTTATATATAAAAAGATATTTCAAATAAAAACGTCAAGCAGTGAATCATACATGTTTATGGTCCAAGTATATACAAACTTTAACCTTGCCTTTCCCCGGCTATAAACTGGAAACTTCTGGAAAATCTCAGATGAGGAACTTTGTTTACAGTCAAACTGTTTCTTAAATTCTTTGTAACGTACAATAAAAACTTCTCTAAACGTTGATCTTTTTTATCTTTTCAAATTGCAAACCTTCCTATCCAGTGTGCCTCAAAAATCAGGCTAGGATCTAATTTACTTAAAAGAGCATGGAGAGAGGATGGTTCTACACACACACACACACACACACACACACACACACACACAGAGTCACACCCCTTCCCCTTGTTCCTCAAAAACACTCTAAGGGAAGTCATTTCAGAAGACCTGGGAGTGGTGGTGCACGCCTTTAATCCCAGCACTGAGGAGACAGCAGGTGGTAGGACAGCCTGGTCCCCCTCCTCTTTAATCCCATTACCAAGGTAGAGGCTGACAGATCAGAGAACCAGGCCAGCTGAAACTATACAAACTCAAAACAAAAACCAGGGTCACTGAGTGAACCCAAGGTCAAAACTCCAGGCCTCACCAGAGTGTAGTCAGGAAAACTACCCAAACTGCTTTTGTACTCCAACAATCAGTTAAATCTTTGGGTGGGTAGGTTGTCCATTGTTGTTTTGTTTGTTTGATCACAAATCAGGCCAGCCTTGAACTTGCTAGAAGCATAAGATAATCGCAAATTTCTTATCTTCCTGCCTCTACCAACACCGGTTCCCAAGGACTGACCCCAGAGCTAAGTGCAAATAATTCTACTGAATGACCACCCCAGTCCAGAGTTAGAATCTTTGAAATGATAGAATTCAGAGAAGTTCCACATTCTTAAAGTTCCTTTCTTCTCCATCCTTTTTAAGAAAGATAAGGGGAGTAGGAATGGGGACAAACCCACACTGAGAACTAGAGTCTGGCTGGGCAGGGGAGGCGCAGGCCTTTAATCCCAGCATTTGGGAGGCAGAGGCAGGTAGATTACAGAATTCGAGGTCAGCCTGGTCTATGGGGGGGAGGGGAGGAGGTCACCAAGGCAGGGGGAAGGGGAGGGAGATCCAAATGGCTGCTCCAGCAGAGAATTGAGGCGAGATTCCCAGCACCCAACTACAACCAACCATCAGCTAGTCCCAGTACCAAGGGGATCTCACTGGTCCGAGGGCACGAGGCACACACGTGTTGCACAGATATGCATACAGACAAAACACATAAAAATAAAATAGATTAATGTAAAAATACTCATCTGGATTAAAACAGATCCCTGTTCTACCAATTTAAAACTTAGTACCCCTTGCACTAAAACAGAAAAAAAAAATGTCTATCTCTATAATCCTAGAGTAAAACAATATATACGCAGATACGAATTTGGGAGATTTTATTTCAGAAAGTTGGGTATATGCACAGAGTGGCTTAGGCCAGCTGAAGGCCCAGGAAAAGAATAAGCAATGTCTGTCATCTTAACATGAAGAAGAGAAGAAAACAGCATTTTAAGGTAACTAAAAGAAGACACTGGCAAGCTCCTGATGGTCTGGCCAGAGACCAATGAAAACATAATTTCTGTCTCAGAGGACTCTGGCACTGCAAACTCCCCTGGGGATCAAACATCAACAAGACATATGGAGCTGTTACACTGTTAACTACCTAAAGGCAACACAAGATCTGTCACAACACACGCAGATGTAACAGACTGCAAACCAGGAAGAAGCAGAGCTCCTTCCACTGAGTAAACTCAGTCCGGAGTCAGGGCTCACCTTGCACCTACTTGTGACTTCCTGTAATCCTGAGTCCCGGTTAGATACACTCAGTCTCACGGTTTCCCTGAGCCTTCAGTAGGGCTGGGGCCAAAGGTGCTTAGATATGTCTAGTCCCTTGTTGGGCAGAAAAACTCCCCACAAATGCTTTAGTCAGAGAATAAATTCATAGGTCTCAGCCTAGGTGTCCTTATTCCTTATTCAAATAATTCTAAAAAACCGGTGGAGCCTTTTGTTTGTTTTGTTAAACGCTCCCTCCTGGTAGCAAAATAAAAACCTAGGCTTGCCTGAATTATCCATAGGAAATAACAAAGCTAAGCCCAGACCACAGGACCTCACTCAGCAAGCTCATTACACTACAACATCCATGGCTGCTGGACTCAGTCTAAACGTCATCATTAGTGAAGTTTATTTTTAATTACAATACTCATTTTAAATGGCAAGAGTTTTGCAATTTACTTTTTTTTTTTTTTTTTTTTTTTGATTTTTGGTTTTTCGAGACAGGGTTTCTCTGTAAAGTGCTGGGATTACAGGTGTGCACCACCAGCACCCGGCACAATTTACTTTTTAAAATGAAATAAGTTTAATCTCACTCTAAGGAAAGTGTGAAAAGCCCAGAAGGCCTCAACTATATAACAAAGAACTAAATGAAGGAATGCAGTGTGCGAGAGCGAAGGTCCTCCCGGGGAAGGAGCACATCAATCTGCTCTCCAATACCAAAACCACACAGGGAACATCATGTGGGCTGAACAGGTTATATCAATGTATTGAGGAATCCACAAAGACATATAGATGTGTGTGTAACAACTGAGAAAATAAAGTGGTCATGAATCTGAAAGAAAGCAAGGCGGAAGAAAGGTTTAGAGGAAGGGAAGAGATGAGGGAAAAGATGTTAATATTGTGATGATCACAAAACAAACAAAGTAGCTGTCTTGAGTGCCTTTGATCCCAGCACGGCAGAGGCAGAGAGGCAGAGGCAAGCAGTTCTCTTGAGTTTGAAGCTAGCCTGGTCTACAGAGCTAGTCCCAGGAAAACCAGGACTACATAGAGAAACACTACTGTCTTGGAAAAACAGAAAGAAACAAAAAGAAATTTTACTTTCCAATCTAGATGGAAGGTTTTAAAGAGGTGGCTAGAGGGCACAATGGCCTTTCCCTTCAGTTGGGAGCTATGCCTACATATTCAGAAATCACTCTACTTAGAAAAGCTTAAGTTTAATAAGCGGTAGCTTTAATACTGACAAATGTAAAAATACATGGCGATGCATAAGTTTTTATGATTTATCCTGGGGTAGCTAATTGTTAAAAAAAACTTTATAATAATGAATTTCTATAATAAGAATGTTTCCTTTAAAAATTACTTGAAAAGCCGGGCAATGGTAGTACACGCCTTTCATCCCAGCACTTGGGAGGCAGAGGCAGGCGGATTTTTGAGTTCGAGGCCAGCCTGGTCTACAGAGTGAGTTCCAGGACAGCCAGGGCTATACAGAGAAACCCTGTCTCGAAAAACAATATATATATAACTTGACAAAGAATCCTGCCCTTTTAATAACAAACGAAGTCACAATGTTGAACAGATTAGATGATTAAAGTACTGCATGATAAATTAGCCTGTGAGGAAACAACGTTTTAATGCTGTTCTTAAAAAGCCAAGTCTACTATGCCTGAAACATTAATTATCTTAATTCAATTAGTATATGAATCATTGGCTTAGTAATTCACCTTAATACTGAATCTCCACAGCATTTATTTTCGGCAACCAATCTATACTGAAACAGCAATCTCCTTTCTAATCTACAGCTTGCTTTTTGCGCTCAAGAGTGTTTAACTCGGTGTGTAATTTAATAATGGTATCTCATCTAATTTAGAAAAGGGGCAGAGTGCTCGCTGGGTGTCACGGCTCCTTCCAGGTTTTTAGAAACTGACCCCAAATGACTCAGAGCAGCTCTCTAGTGTCTCTTTTCCTCTCCGTCCATCTTGTTTCTTGGCACGGCTGCTAGAAAGCCAGAGACCAGGCCGGCAAGGTGGACTGGACCCTGGACCTTGCATAGCTTCCGGCTAACTCGGTTAAGACGGAAAACGGAACCAGAACCAACCTGTCTGTCCTCTCAGGGGCATAGGGAGTCTAGCAGCAGGCAGAAGCCAGAGCAACGCCCAGAACAATGTGTCCCACCAAGCGGTCCCACGAGGAAGCCGAGAACACTGTCCCACGCAGACCACAGACCACGCAGCCTGGATCCATGCCCTGGGACACAGCGGCCGGCCATCCGTAACCCGCCCTCACTTCAGCCCCCAGCCCTTTGCTAACTGCCCTAGATCCAGCCTCGATGCCCTTCAGTGAGACACAGTTGCTAATGAGCTATCCCAGGAATGTGTGCAGCGTGTTTCCAGGTGCCACAAGGTCCCCCAGCTAATTATGCTCTTCATTCTCCCTCTCCAGAGAGAGGCTTAGGTCCAATCCTTCATCTCTATTAGATTAGATAATTCTATCCCTAGGGAGGCTTAGCCCCACTAGATACATTCCTGAGACGGTGTATAAAAATATTAAGGTTAATTAATGTCTTTCAACCCTCTCTCTTAAAGAATGTGGCCCTTTCCTACTAAATAATAAATAGATAAATGAATGAATGAAATGAAACAACTATGCAATGTATTACTAGAGAAAGATCTCCACTCTGACACCAAACTCTGGCTCCTCTCCACTTTAACCCCTAATCCATCCAGGAAAGCGCAGAGCGGGATGAAGCCGTACTTCATAGACCTCTCCAACCGCTTCTCTTCTCCCCCGCAGGCTGGCCTTTATGCTAACATTAAAATTGGCTCCCTTCAAAGCATACTGCCAAACTGGGTGTCACCACGGACACCTTTCATCTTGGCACTTCAGAGGCAGAAGCAGGGGACATTTCTGTGAGTTCAAGGGCAGCCCGGTCTACAAAGAAAGTTCCAGGACAGCCAGGGCTACACAGAAACACTGTCTCGAAAAAACTACACTATAAAAACAAAAACAGCCAGTCGGTGGTGGCATACACCTTTAATCCCAGCACTTGGGAGGCAGAGGCAGGCAAATTTCTGAGTTCGAGGCCAGCCTGGTCTACAGAGTGAGTTCCAGGACAGCCTGGGCTACACAGACAAACCCTGTCTCAGAAAACAAAAACAAAAATAAAAACAGTCACTTGACACACACTAGATGCTATACATATACACAGAGACTTCTTGTGAACTGAAACTTTCTTTCTTTATGGAAACAGCATAAAGACCTCAGGACTCACACATACCCAGAATGTAATTCAAGCTACGACATTTACCATCTTTATACCATTACTTTTTAGTACTGTTAACCTTTCCCCTAGTCCTTCCAGCACCCCCCCACCCCCTGCCACACATCTGATTCTACCCTGTCCCACCCTGTTTCAGGGGAATCCTTTAGAAGTGTGTCATTTCTTTCTAAGTGGGGTGGATAGTGTGAGTAGCTAAAAAAGATGACTCCTCGCCCAGATCAGCAAGTGTCTCTTAAAAATTAGCCATGCCAAACGCAAGACTTTTCATCTTAGAAGATAAGACCAGCTAACACAATTAAGATGTGCATTGTCAAGACACTGGCCAGCCTTCTACAACTCACTGAGGACATACAAAGACACATCAGAGATCAGATACATTTGAACATGAGAAGGGAGCCCTCAGCATGACTGCATATATCCATCCTTCTAGCGGATACACCATGTGCGTAACTACTGATAAATACTGTGGCTGGCACAGACTTACTAGGAGAAAAAAATAATTTTTTTTTTTTTATGAATCAAGGGAGAGCAAAACCAGAAGAGCAGCAGGTTGAAGGCTGTGAGGAGAGGGAGAGCGGCCACACAGCAGGTGACTTCAGTAAGGTCGTGGAGGGGGTCAAAGAGCCTCTCAAAACATAAACAGTAGGAAGGCATCATAAGGTTTTTCAAGCACAGGAATGATAAGACCTGATAATGCTGAGGACTGAAGAGAAGGAAGCAGCTGAGTAATAGAAGAAAGGGCAGTGGTGGCAGCAGGAGGATGAAAGAGAAAAGAAACTGGACAGAGATCACACTCGATTTGGTCGACTTGGCCATGATCTCTGGGTTCAGGAGGAGCAGCCCAGAGTTCGGCTGAAAGTGAGGAGCTGAATCCAAAATGCAGGGTTTAGTGAGCCAGCCTCAAAGAACTCAGGACAGCCAAGTCACAGGGAGTAGAGCCTCTCCATTTGCCTGAGGCCCTCCACAGACCTAAAATGCCTGTATGGGCAAGACGCTATCTGTTCTACAGAGCATGTTCCAGGACAGCCACAGCTAAACAGAGAAACCTGCTCCCAGAGAAGAAAAAACAGCTGCAACTAAAGCCAAGTCTAGTGATTCACTGGTGCTTGGATGCTTACATTTTCTAGAATTTCATATGCAGTGGTTTTGGGAAAGTCTCCACCCCTTCCTCTACTTGAATATTAACATTGCCAAAATTTTATAAGCTTCAATAAACTTCTTAGTATCCTAATAAAATGTATTTAATTGTTCAAATTCTGTAAAAGTAGCTTTTATTCTCCAGTGTAATTGTCTCGGAGGCCTACTGGTGATTAAGCTCACCCTTTCTAGCTCTTTCTGAACTCTGGCTTGCTGGTTCAAACTCTTCTCCAAGCTGACCGATATACAAGTCAACTCTCAGCTTCAGATTGAATTGCTCTGCTTGGAAAAACTGCCTCTTCACCAACCCAACCGCATAAGAACTCAGGGTGTGAACTCCACTGTCCTGCACTCACAGTACTGCCTTACAGCGGACTGACTCTCCCGGTTCTGCATTTACATAGCTTCTCTTTCCTGGGCTGTTCTTGTGAGAGCTGGACATAACCAATCTCTGACTCATCCGGTTAAACCTTTCTCTGATTTGTCACTTTGTCTCCCAATTAGATGTCACTTTCAAATATGGCTGCTTCCTTCCACAAACTAATTCTACGTGAAAGGTGTGTACTAAGGGCACGTCTGTATTCCAGCCAAAGGGATTAAAGGTGTGTGGCTGGTCTGCATTCCACTGGATCACAAAGACCTAGGCCTTTGGATGTGATCCCTTGCCCAAGTAGCCACATTGCTGGATTAAAATTCCTCCACAAATCCCAAAGATGCCAACAATTAATTTTTAAAAATGTCTACATAGATCACCAGTGGACCACAAGTGGCATTTGAGGAACTGCATTAGAAAAGGCTCAGAGAAATGTCAGAGTAGGCATTTGAAAATATGTATCAGTGGTCTTGCATAAGTAAGTATAGTTAGACTAGAACCATAAAAGGCTGGTAGCTTTTAAATCAATGTGTAATAAACAAATCTGTTCTCACAAGGAACCTAAAGGAATGAGAGCTTCCCAGAGAGGACTGGACCGAAAGCCACCTAAGGAAGGTCCCCGTTTCGGAACCTAGACCATCAGATCAAGAATAAAGCTAGGCGGACAAAGGTGGCACGGTTATAATCTGAGTTCGAGGCCAGTCTGGTCTACAGAGTGAGTTCCAGGACAGTCAGGGCTACACAGAGGAACCCTGTCTCGAAAAAAACAAAAATAAAATCAAACAAACAAGCAAACAAAAAACAAAGAATAAAGCCATGGCTGGGGCAATGTTCAGGGGCAGAGTACTTGCCTAGCATCCATGAATAGGATACAGGAGGGAGGGATAAAGAACTGTTCCTCTCTGTATTACTCAACCTGAGAAGGACGTCACCACATAGTGCCAAGTGAAACAACCTACAGACAATATAAACATTCGATAACAGGTGCTTCACCTCTACCCCTACGTAACTGCAAGGACGCCGCAAGGTTCTACTGCAGCCCACACGGCAAAACTCCCTGAACCAGCGGATAGCACACCCTTGTCCCCTTACCCTGGATCAACAGTAAAAGAAACTAATATGGGATATTGTGGATTTTTAAGTCCGTTAACAAAACAGTCAGGTCTCTGCCACCAAAAGTAAAAGATTCAATGAGCAATGGCCAAATATTCATGAAAGCACGGGCCTGTAAAGTCACTGTCCCCAAATGTTCAGTCAGTATCATTTTTTCTGACCCCACAGAGCAATTTCACCTTTGGTGTCACACAAAGGTCGCATGCATTTGATACACAAGTGACTGCAGCACTCTCAAGTCCTCTATAGAAAATATAGCAGCGTTGTTTGTCTATCGACTGACTGGCCTTCATCCTGTTCATTAGATGGGATTGCAGAAAAAGCACCGCTTCTCAAAGCACTTCAAAATGAGCACCGCGAAGGCTTCTGATGACACCACATTAATATTGTTAATACTTTCTCTTGCCAAAGTCTGGATTATAGATTTCTTCAGATGCAGTTGAAACCATGCACCCTTCCCAACTCTCAGGACCTACCCACTGGTACCTATCAGTTTGCAGGGTTGACAAGCAGTCATCCAGAGGTTACCTCAGAAATTGCATTATAATTCTAGAGAGACTCCCTCTTCTCACCTGAACCCACAGAGTGAACAATGAGGGTGACTGTAATTGTGTAATAAAAATGTACGGGCTGGGCACGGCTCTGAAGACTGAACACACGTGCTCTAGTCTCACAGCCTGTAGACAGCTTTCTTCATTGCATCACCTTTCCCAACTGGAAGCCAAAGAGGAGCTGCAAAGAACATCTCCAGCTTGGAGATTAAGACAACCAAAGCAGAGATTACCCAGCTTCTACAAGATAGAGCAAGAACCTACACCCAGCCACCCTGAATCTGCAGTCTGAGCGCTGACCATGACACTACCCTACCCTAGGAAATGCTTGCTGCCACACCCATGAAAACCTGAAAAATAAGTGCAGCAGTTAAGTCCTAAAATTGGCAGAAAGTTAAAGAAACTTCTCTCTATAAGCACTGAAAGAATGAATCTAATACCCTTCTTCAGATAAGCACAAATGTTTTGATTGATTTTATACATAATGCATCTTTACTGAATACACTAAACTGGTCTCTCTCTCTCTCTCTCTCTCTCTCTCTCCTTCCTTCAAGACTGGGTCTGACTGTATAACCTGTGTTACTCTGGCTGTTATGGAAGTCACTATGTAAATCAGGCTGGCCTTGAACTCAAAGCTCTGCCCTGCCTCCCAAGTGCTCAAATTAAAGGTGTGTGCCGCCCTCCAGCCACTAAACTGGCCCCAACTATGTAATTAGTGCAGTGGAGGCCATGCTAAATCCTCCCAGAGAGGAAGGGATGACATTACAAAGGAAAACATGCTAATCTCCATCACACACAGCTAGTCTACAACTAGCTGAGTGGAAAAAGACAGGAGAAATAATTTACAAGATCAAAAAGGAAAACAAACGGAAATGGAACCTCAGTGCTCATCAAAGAATTAGAAAAGAAAACAGTCCTCACCAACTTATTAAAGGCTTTTATCAAGGAATCATCTTCACTGTTAAGTCTAAATACTGCCCTGTTGTAAGTCGACTTGTAGACCATCCTGGCCAGAGTATAAATGGATCCAACTTTTCCAGTCATCAGCCCTACTTTCTATGAACATCATAATCTTCCAAAGAAGTAACATTCATTCAGACGTTCAACTTTCTAACTCAGAAAAACAAATCTCAAGGATAGACATTAATAAAATTAAGGATTGCCGGGCAGTGGTGGCACACGCCTTTAATCCCAGCACTTGGGAGGCAGAGGCAGGCAAATTTCTGAGTTCGAGGCCAGCCTGGTCTACAGAGTGAGTTCCAGGATAACCAGGGCTATACAGAGAAACCCTGTCTTGAAAAACCAAATAAATAAAGAAAAGAAAAGAAAAGAAAAGAAAATTAAGGATTGAACTAAGATATCTGAAACATCTCTTTAAGGACACCTTAATCCCAGCACTTGGGAGGCAGAGGCAGGCAGATTTCTGAGTTTGAGGCCAGCCTAGTCTACAGAGTGAGTTCCAGGATAGCCAGGGCTACACAGAAAAACCCTGTCTCGGAAAAAACAAAACAAAACAAAACATGCCTTTTGTAAGCTGGAGAAGTTGCTAGTCCGGAGAGAGGACTTGCTAAAAGTGCACAATACCCTGGAACTCCAGCTCCAGGGGATCCAATGACTCCTGTCTTCCCTGGCCATTCACACATACATGATGCACACACATACATACACACAAGTAAAAATAAAGAAGTTCTAAAGAAATCTCTCTCGAGGGGCTAGAGAGATGCTCAGTGACTAAGAAGAGCACTGGTGGCTTTTTCCAAGGACCTAACAGCCACAAAGTGACTCACAGCCATTTGCAACTCCGGTTCCAGGGGATCTGATGTCCTGATCCTCAAGGGCACCAGACGTGTGGTACAGAGACATTCATTCAGGCAAAACAAAAACAAAAACAAAAAAAAACCCCGCCATACACATGAAAAAGAATTTTTTTAAAGAAAAGAAATAGTTTGAGAAAACGGAGTTATATTTCACTTAAAATGTGGTCATAAATCTCCTGCATGACATGCATGTCAATGAGACTTTCCCCGCAGCACTGCAATTACCTTCCACGCAATTTCAAAAAGTTTAACCTAAAACATGAAGCTTTGAAAGCAAAAGGATGAAAACATGTGATGGCCACAAGTGACTGTCCATCAGTCTGCTAATCTGCATGCATAATTCACCTCGGCAACTGATCTAATACATCTCTGCGCAGCTGTTCTTAGCTGCTCTACTGTTTTGGTTTCTTTTTTTAAGACAAAAAAAACTTGTCTAGAAAGTAAAGCCTTCAATGTCAAATGGTAACAGCGGATGACGAGTTTTACCAAAGGTTTCCTAAAAGGACTGGTTGTTCCAATACACAAGGAATAAAGGACAAGGAAATAAACCAGTTGGGGAAATTACACCTGTAATTCGAGCACAGACACAGCCAGCTCCAGATGAGCTTGGCTTTCAATATACCCAACCTGTCTTAAAATCAAGACAAAGCCTTGAAGACTAAACACAGAAATGCTCAACACAGAAGTGGAGAAATAAAAACACGTGAAATGCACAGACTTCAGCTTAGACGACTCCTCATGGCCTGGGCCTTTGGATGCTCTTGAATAAAAGATTTACCAAATTTCTAGTCTCTTACCCTATGGCAAGACCCACACCCCCCCCCCCTTTTTTTTTGGTTTTTCGAGACAGGGTTTCTCTGTATAGCCCTGGCTGTCCTGGAACTCACTCTGTAGACCAGGCTGGCCTTGAACTCAGAAATCCGCCTGCCTCTCCCACCCAAGTGCTGGGATTAAAGGTGTTCACCATTGCCCAGCTGCAAGACACCTTTAAAAGGCCTGTTTATATTTGTAAAACGTATTACTGGAGAGTAAATGCAAGAAGTGACACTTGAAAAGGACTTATCTGAATAATATGCAAACATTCCATATCTGCACCAGCCTATACATAATACAGGCAAAGAAATGAAGGCTGGCTTCCTGCACATTCCACAAGGTTGCCTGCCTGAATCATGAGTAACTTTTCTAAGTAAATGTCTGAGTTCACTTAACGAAGATGATAGCAGGGAAACAACTGGGAGCTGGCAGATCAACTGCAGGGATAAGCAAAGGGTAAGTCGAGGCAAGCTCGACACACTGACTCCTATTAACAAAGTGTAGCACAGTGACTGTCCATACATAGAGGATGAAGGAAATCAGCACGGCAAGTGATTTTGGAAAACCAATTTTAGAAAAAGCTTGGACCTAACTCAAATGAGATCGCTGAACGGGATGAATGCTTGATTTGCTATAAAATCAATCCACTCTTCATTTTACTTGCTGGCTAATGACTACGTGGGCGGATTATTTCTTCTCAAGTTTAAAGGTCCTCTCCCCTCTTGCAAATTCTCCAATTTCTTGGATTGAGTCTTCTTTCAAGGAAATAAACAATGCAAACTGGGTTGACTATGGAGTTAAATCCTAATTTGTACAGTGACACCTTTACAATCAGCAATGGAAAGGCAACCAGAAATGTATATGAAAAAAAAAACCTACTGATACAACAAAAAGCCTTATGTAAACAAACAAACAAACAAACAAAACCAGAAGGAAAAAACTCATATACTAACACAAACATTATAGGCAGGTAACAGGATAATATAGTAATCTGCATTAAGCTAGCTTTCATCCCTGGGATGAAAGACATATATATTTGAGAGATACTTGAAACTTCAGGTAAAAGTTCCCACATAGCTTTTTATCACTTCCTATATTACAATAGGAACCCTGATTTCCTTCTCTACGACAGAGTCTTATCTCTCTTAACATATATGTCACCTGTATCCTGAAGTTCATAGGAAGGGTTTTCAGTCCCTTGACACCCCAGTCATGTTGCTAGCATGCGGTCTGATTCGCCAAAGTAAGTGACAGCTACATATAGAATTCAATAGGAACAATTTTGTCTTGACAGCCAATCACATTTCAGGAAATGTTAATAATCACCCGGCAATATTCCAGCCTATTCTGTACCACGCCACAGATCCTATGGTTTCCCAGCACGTTCCCCAGATGCACACATCCAAGTTACATGGAAAAATTCTGCAGCAATTCAGAGCTCTTCTCCCTATGGGAAAAACAGTCTCAATCTATCCATTTGAAAAAAAAAAAGTGAACTGCTGACACAGGTTTATGCTTTTTAAACTTCATGCATAAGACGGTAGAGACATGATGCAATTCCTTTTAAAGTCCATTTTCCCCCTTCAGTAAAAATAAATTTTGAGTTAATAATGTTTCCTCTGTTGGGTAGTATTCATAAAACTTGTCTAGAATACAGAACACAAATGTGGAAAGAAAAAAAAAAGCCTTCTAGAAATCACCACAGGAGGAGAGGAGAAAGTCAGAAAAGTATACAAAGCACTCAGAGCTGCATGTGTGGAGGATGCCAGGAGAGGGGGCAGGGTTTCATGAGATTCTAGGCAAGCCCTTTGATGACGTCACCCCACATACATAATGTTACAGCAGTCAGCACAGGCCTCCTGCGTTCCTATTGGTGAATACCGTGTCAGCCGACATCAGAAGATAATCATCATTGGCCAGGCAATTACAACCAGCGCAGGCAGCTAGCATCCACAGTCTTAGCACAAACCTGGCAGGCGGCGGAGGGGGAGAAGGCGCAGCCTGCTTTTCCTTCTCAATGAGTTTTATGTCTCCTTTCCAGCCTTTCCGACGGCTGGGTGACTTTGCCCCCTCGCTAGCAGCATTTACCGATTGAGTCGGCTGTTAGCACAAGGAATGGCCAGCCAGGTCCTAAAAGAACCAAATGTCTACGCCGAAGCTTTAATAGCATCCATTCAAGGGCCTTCCTGTCTAAAAACTGGAACTCAGAAATGTTATTGGCAGCTAAAAGGCAGGCATTTTTTTCTCTACCTTATGTTAGAAACTGTACCAGATAATATTACCCAGGTTATTTTTAACTGGGAAGCAGCTTCAAGAAAACCACACAGGGTGATTTTCCAGGGGAATACATATATATTACTTTGTACTGAAACTGTCACTGCAGTCTATTCTATTATCAAGCTATTTGCTACAAAAATAAAGTCTACAATAGCTCATATGTAGGCCAGTGAGTATCAGGTTAAACAACGAAGGTAGCAATAAACTTCATGAGTTTGTGTTCTCAGCCTAGTCGGCTGAGTTTACACAGACTGCTCGGAGACCTGGGGCTCCATTCCACGAGTGGATGGATGCTAAGGTAACTAAGGTAAGAAATCATCACAGGATTGGTTTTATCAACTCCGTATTTTGAATCCTCCTAAATGAGGCTAGTTCCTAGATGCAGACTACTGTAATGCAAGGCACCATGCCAGACCCACCCCAACCCCAGCAGTGGTCAGAAGCCCTGGCAACTCAGTTCATTAGAGATGTGTTACAATTAGCAGTGTTGTTTAGACTAGGTCTAGGAGTTCATAAAGAACAGTTACAAATAAGTTCTCAAAAGACAGGGCACAGGCTTTTCTTCCAGAAGCTACTTGGAACCATTCTAAGTGACTATAGGTCAGGTGAAGATGCGCCTTCATGGTGTTCAAAGGCCCTCAACTCCCCTCTCAAGGGGATATATATCTTTATGATGGCATTCCCTTCTAACGACAACATAAGAAGAGAACCTTCATTTTAACCAAGACATCTTGGTTGTTAAGGTTTTAGGGGTTTATCTGGGGAAAGCGGGTGGGAAAGTTCTAAGATCAGACTGCGAGAGAACTAGAAAGTAGAAAGGGAAGGTGGCTAGGATCAGCAAGGAGGGGACAGGCCTTTCCACTGTAATAAGCAACCCAAAACATAAAGCCAAAGATCAATAAGACAGGCAGAACAAGCATTCTACAGTGTGACTAGAACAGCGTTCAAACTGCTGGCCAAGCACGCCGAACTCCACGCGTGGACACGAGCAGGCAGTGTTGGTGGCAAAATGAGCACTTATTTCATCTCATCGCTGGGCTTTGCAAGCACCTGCCATGTACAAAGCACGCTGCAAAGTGCTTTGCAAAATCAAGACCGGAAAAAAGACTACACCCACAGCAGCCCACGATGTGCTAGGAGCCGCAGGCACGTCTAAATAAATAAGTAAAATAAAAAGAGAGATAGGAAACTGCATTTCCAGAAAAAAAAAATTAAAGCATGTTCAAAAGCTAATAAACAGTGGTCAAAGAGTAACAAGAGAAAAGAAATTAGTGTATTTGGGATATTTTCAGTCCGGCCAGGACCATGGACCTGTCGAGGCTAGAGTTCTGACAGAGTGACTGTCACTTAACTGAGTGTCTGGAGTAAGAGGCGGGAAATGGTCCTGGGACAGACACAGAAAATAGCCTTAGGAAAAAAGGGGGCGGGGGAGTGTGACAACAAACTGGGACTGTAGGCACCAGGGTGATGCAGCAGGAAGGGCGGACAGTGAGTGCCATGCGCCTGCAAAGGCTGGGAAAGCCTGCCCCGGAATGGCAGGCCCTACCGGGTTGCAGCAAGCTAAAGACAGCATGTTAGGAGGCTACTGGAGGAAGGCAGGCTAGAGCCCTGCGAGGGACGGTGACAAATGGCTTCAGAGAAGATCGGAGCCCAAGGTTGGCAGGCTGAGCTCGGGTCACCGCCCCCCAAACTCCTAGGGAGGAAGTGCACCTCTAGGACCCCTGAACGCCAGCCCGAGGGGGCTGGGCTTCCTGCTGCGCTCGGGCCTCCCTATGGCCGCCCCCTAAACCGGGCGATCCAGACTCTCCGCGGGTGCAACCGCGCACCGGACCCAGGCCCGCGCCCTCGGCCTCAGTGTCCAGCAGGACGCGGGCGAGCGCACCAAGCTGGCTCTGGGGCTCCGGGGCCTCGGGCAGGCAGCCGCCATGCCGCAGCCCAAACTCGCGCGCCCCAGAGCCTTGGCTCCGCCCGGCCGCCGCCGCTGTAAACCGCCCAAGGGCCCAGCATGCAAGCTGAAGGCCAAGGGTGGGCACACGCCCCGCGGGCAGCAAGGGGCGGGAGCCGCAAGCCCGGGACCGAGCAGGGGAAGGCGATCTCCCGGGCCTCGGCCGCCCACAACCCCCAAGGCGGCTGCCACCACCCGTCCCAGCCCGGGAGCGCCGGCGTCTCCGGTTTCCCATTGATGAATGGAGGGAAGGCTGGTCGCGAGCGCCCTCGCACGCGGCAGCGGAACCTCCCGGAGCCCGGAAGCCCCCCGAGGGCCGGCCGCCGCGCAGAGGGGCTGGGGGGTGGGGAGATCGTGGGGCTCGCACTAAACCGGAGGGAAACACCTCCACCACACAGCACAGTCTACGGGAAGGAGGGAGCCCCCTTCTTAAACATTGCAAGGTGACACCGGATCGCCTCCCACACAGGGATTTTTCAAAAGACTAACTGGAGGAACTCAGTAAACAAGATGTTTTCCCGGATTCGAAGTTCTGGGGAAAGACCTCTCCAAAGAGTGCCCTGGCAAGAGCCTTCTAGTACCTAAACTGCCGCTCCGCACCGAGAAACGTGTCCAAAAGGCGTTTCCTTTACACAGAAACTTAATAATGGCGTGGCTCCACTTGCTCGGGTTCATTCATTTTTATTGCAGTTTTTCATTGTCCCCTCTTTCCCGATGTCTTTATGAAACCGGAAAGTAATCTGAGTGGGGAAGAGGTCCTGGACCTTGGGCATCTACGGCTGGAGGCGGCAGTCAAGGGAGGGCAGTAAAGTGGAAGAACTACAAGGAGAAAGGAAGGACACGAGGGATGGATGGGGAGAGGGAAAGGACCAGAGCGAGGCGGACTGAAGAGGGTTAAAGAGAGCGGAGACCGGGTCCTCCCTCCACTGCCTTGCACGCTCCAGTTGCGGGAGGCCAAGCAGAACCCCCAAATCTAAGCGAAAGCAAGGACACAGCACAGGTGGGATAGCTGGATTGTAACATGCCTCTGTCTCCCGTATATCATTCCAGGTACACATATTATATATTCTACGTTATATAATCTACACAAAGATGCCCGCGTGGCCTCGGCTCGCACAGGGCACCCCCAAACCGCACGCTTCCACGCAGCCTCAGAGTCTCCTGCAGACATGAGACCCTAGAACTCCGCGATCTGCTGGCCACTGCCGGCAATCCATCGCTCCTCTCAGGCTCAGCCCGGGAATACCGACATGAATGCACTCCCGGGTACAGTATCACGCGAAAGCATCACCTACCAGTTTTCCTGCATCCACTGGATGGCTTCATTCTCGTTGAACTGCTTTTCGAATTCATATTCTTGTAAAGTCAACACTGACATGTTCATTGGGGCTGATCTTCGGAGTCGCTACGTGTTCTCTATACAAAATAAAAAAATCTGTAAAGAGCCTTTTTATTTTGAGTGCTCTCCTGTCTGCTTCCCCCTCCCACCCCCCTAGGTATTGCCCCGCCGTCAGTCTCCTGGCCGATCTCTCTCCCAGCCTCTCAGCTACATCCAGGGTTGAGCATTGCCTGCGCCTCGGCTCCCAGCTCCTAGCTCAGGGGCTCTCCTCCCAGCGTCCGCATCCACCGTAGGAGGAAATGAATGCCTTGCGGTCTTAGTGCCCGCACGTTTGTCCATCACGCTTTTTACTCGTCTACAGGGAAATCTCCTCCCCCTCGTGCGATCAGGAAAATTAACCCTTTGCGCGAGAGGGCGCAGAAGAGCAAGACCTCCCCTCGCCCTGGGGGACAGTTTTGTTTACAAGAAGGTGGTTGGTGGACTGGGGGGGAAGGGCGCCAAGAGGGAGGAAGTGGACTTGAGGTCATCCACAAGCCCATTTGCCGCCTCGTGGGCCTCCCTGCCTGGCCTTTGAATGAAGTTTCAGCGTGCTAGCCTCAGTCGGGAGGCGCGTGAACCCGAAAGCTTGGCGAGTAAACAATTGGGAAATAGTAAAATCTGCCAGGTCTCTGGCATGAGAACTCCAGGCAAATGAATGTGAGGGTCACATCGTACGAGCTCTCCTCACCCCCTCGACCACGCAGCACCCTCTGAGACCACCTCTACCGGGCAGCTTGACCGCAGGGCCAGGTAGCCTGCGAATCGGAAGATCACGTGCAGACAGGATGCTGAAGATGAGGACTTGGGAAGTCAAGGTTGACTAGGAGAGTTGACTTGGAAGAGTTAGGAGGAGAGTTTGGCTACCTGGAGGGGATCTTAGTGAACAAGGGAGGAAAGGAATTTGGCATACAGAATTAGGCCTACTGGTCTAAGTACCAAAACTTTTATCTGTATGCTTTACTGTAATTCTGCCTTATTCTTGAGAAATTAGGAAGAACAGATTAATGTAGGAGAGGGGTGAAGGTGTGGCTGACCCCTCTGAACAACCTGCTCACAGCAATATCCTTTTAATCTTACCTTTCCCAAACACTCTTATTTTTCTGGAGGATAGTATTTTCTATTCCTAAAAGGAAGAATGACATAAGAGACAATAAGGTACCTAATAACATAATATTTGGATCCAACAAAAGATACTGACCAGCAACCTGTTAGTTTTTTTTTTAAATGTTTGTGATTTTTCAAGGTGGGTCCTTTTTGTTTTGTTTTTTAATGTTTTTTGGTTTTTCGAGACAAGGTTTCTCTGTGTAGCCCTGATTCTCCTGGGACTCGCTCTGTAGACCAGGCTGGTCTCAGGCTGAGAGATCTGCCTGCCTCTGCCTCACTCACAAGTCCTGGGACTAAGGCCTGAGCCACCGCAGCCCAGCTAAGAGCCTATTAGTTCAAAGATGCACATTAGGACCAGAAAGAAAATACCCTCTCTGATGTACATCTCCCTACCTACCAGCTAAAATGAAGAGAGGGAACTTCATTCAAAGTTAGATAATCCCAGCAAGACACTGGAGGCTGAGGCAGGAAGATTGGTGCTAGTAAAATAGGCAGAAATTCAGGTGAGTCTGAATTTCACAGGGACATTCTTGCCCTTTCTCCACCCATCTTAAATGGGTGGGGGACCAGGAGGGGCACGCCCTTAATCCTAATACACTCTGGAATCAGAAGTACGTGGAAATCTGTGCATTCGTGGATCTCTGTGCATTTGAGACTAGCCTGGTCTAGTAACAAACTCCAGGTCAGCCAGGGATACAGAGCGATACCCCGGGTTTTTATGTGGTTTGATTTTGTTTTCTTGAGATAGGGTTCTCTGTGTATCCCTGGCTATCTTGGAAATTGCTCTGTAGACCAGCGTGGCCTCCAACTCATAGAGCTGCTTGCCTTTGCCTGCCTAGTGCTGGAAGGAAAGGAGTGTTGCCACCAGGTTGGGAAAATGGCTCAGCGTGAGAACCTGATTTCAGATTCCCAGAACCTACGAAAGGTTAGCCAGGGTAGCATATGCTTGTCCGCTACCTTTGAGACTGAGGCGGGAAACTCCTGGTGTTTGTTTTCATTTTTGGAGACCAGGCACCTTTTATA
The DNA here is from genome assembly GCF_947179515.1 of Apodemus sylvaticus. Taxonomy (NCBI): domain Eukaryota; kingdom Metazoa; phylum Chordata; class Mammalia; order Rodentia; family Muridae; genus Apodemus; species Apodemus sylvaticus. Next base: position 33,046,205 of record NC_067475.1, read on the forward strand.
TCTTACACTGGCTGGAAATTGCTGTGTGAGCCAGGCGGTGGTGATGCCCACCTTTAATCCCAGCACTTGGGAGGCAGAAGCAGGCAGGTGGATCTGCATGAGTCTGAGGCTAGCCTAAAATCGCAAACCTAAAATAGGAGCTTTGAGATGAGTAGAAGATGGGGAGGACTTGAGAATGACACACTCCATTATAGCTCTGGCCTCCACGTGTACCTGCTCACCTGCACAAGGAGGTGACCCCCCTACACACACACACACACACTTTTAACTGTAGGAATGATCTTTTATTGTGGTGGGAGCGTTCTTTAATCCTTGGCCACCGCCTTCCTCCTGTCAATCTGCACGGTGCTCAGCTCCTCCCGCTTTCTCTTGGACCCGGATGTGCATACACACCCTCTTCTTGACCAACTTGAGTGCGCGCTTGCTCTTGGATACTGAGCAACTCCAAGGCGCATAGGGCTCAAAGTTGCACACCTACCGGATCATGTCTCGCCCCAACTTGGCATGCTTGGTAAGGCATCGGCCCGAAGCGCCGGTTGTGTCTCGGGCTTGCTGCCGTTCTTTGTCACCTTGTGACCTTTGTTGAGGCCCACGGCCATGGGGTAGCGCAGGGCCATGGCTGCTGCTTTGCGATGGCGCCTGGGACAGGAAGCCACACACATATTTCTTTGAATGAATAAATAAATAAATAAATAAATAAATAAATAAATAAATAAATAAATAAAGCCAGCATTGTAACCCATGCCTGTAGTTCCAACATTTGGGAGGTAGAGGCAGGAGAATTAGGAGTTCGAGGTCATCTTCGGCTAAATAACAAACTCCAAGCTATTTTGGGCCACATGAGACCCTATCCACCCCACCCACCACCACCACCACACACACAGAGTAGATAAATAAATCAGAGTTAAAAGAAATCCTGTAGAGTATTACATCAATCTGAGGTCTAGTTGGTGATTAGGACATTAATGTCCCCTGACACTCAAAGATTCCGTATAAAGATTTCACTTAATCTCTTCAGGTAAGGGATCGTCCTTCTAGGGCGATGTGCCAGGTCACCCTGAATGAGGCCCAAAACTAAACACTTGGCAAAATCAGTCTGAAAGGTGGGGATGGTTGATGAAAGCGTTTAGCCCAGTGCCTGGGCCTGAGAGCTGTCTTGCTTGTTGGTAAAGTGATTGGATGATTGATTGGGTGATTGATTGGGTGGGGCCGGAAGAGTGGGAAAGGGTACCAGAGCCAGGCTTGGCAAACAGGAAGGCAGGCAGACAAGATCACTGCAAGCCCAAGGCCTGCCTACCAGCAAGCCTGGCCAGCAAGGTTTGCATAATATATAGTGATTTGAATAAGAATGCCCCATAGGTTTGTCCCTAGGAGTAATTGGTCCCCAGGGGGTGGCGCTGTTTGGGGGAATTTGAGGAGCCTGGCCTAGTTGGTGAAGTATGTCCCTGGAGGCCTGTTTGAGAGTCTGCACCACTTCACTTTTCTTTGTGCTGGATTTTGATGACTGAGCTCTCAGCTTTCAGCTGCTGCCTGCTGGTTAGGATTCCTAGAGTGAAACATAAAGATTAAAATTAAACAGCATACTGCCCAGAACCAGGAATGTCATATCAACCCGGATAAGTGCTCTAACATAGAGCCACCCACCTGGTACAATCTTACAGAGACCAAGGGCAAAAGCCCCTTGGGATAAACTAAGGGTGGAGGGTTTGCATATACTTAGCTTTTGTTTGTTTGTTTGTTTGTTTGTTTGTTTTGCAACTGTGTAGCACTAGCTGTCCTGGAACTCACTCTCTATGCCAGGTCCGACTCAATCTCACCGTGATCCACCTGCCTCTGCCTGCTGGGATTAAAGCCATGTGCCACCACTGCCTGGCTCACATAGCAATTTTTAGCCAGTGTAAGATATAAAAAGGTACCTGGTCTCCAAAAATGAAAACAAACAATGAGTTTGAATTTGCAGGATTGAGGAAAAAATACTGTCAGGTTATTGATAAGGAATATATTATAGAAGATAAGACTGGAGAGTTGAGCCGGGCGGTGGTGGCACACGCCTATAATCCCAGCACTCTGGAAGGCAGAGGCAGGCGGATCTCTGAGTTCGAGGCCAGCCTGGTCTACAGAGTGAGTTCCAGGACAGCCAGGGCTACACAGAGAAACCCTGTCTCAAAAAAAAAAAACCAAAAAAAAAAAAAAAAAAAAAAAGAAGAAGACTGGAGAGTTGAGAGACTCTAATTTGGGGACCTAAATAAACTAAGATATTTATTTCTCACCTAACTACAATGCAGGGGTAAGCAGTGACATTTGAGCATTTTAAAATGAGGAATGATCTTGTATTGTTTTAATATTCATTTTAAGACATGGTTTCATTCAAGGGCAAAAACTTGCCTTGAAATTGTGATCCTCCTAGCTGAGTGGTAGTAACACAGACCTTTAATCCCAGCACTGGAAGACAGAACTCTTGAGTTCAAAGCCAGCCTGGTCTACAGAGGGAGTTCTAGGACAGTCAGGGCTACACAGAAATTGTGCCTTGAAAAAACAACAAAAAAGAAAAAAAACATGATCTTCCTACCTCAGTTTACAGAGTTGCTAAGGTCACGTGTACACCCTTGGGCCTAGCGTTCAATAGTGATTAAAGAAGATGAAGAGGTGACACAGGCTAGGGGTGAATGTCACAGGATGATGCCAGCATTCCGGAGAATAAGATGAGAGGATCATAAATTCAAGGCAAGCCTGGGCTACATACACAAGCAAATTCTAGTGCAGCTTGCAGCCTGGGCAACATAGGAAGAGCCTGTCAGGAAAGAAAGAGGTGAGGGCAGGGCAGCCTACTGTGTGCATTCTTTTTTTGTAAAGAAAACTCCCAAATTTGCCAAGTGTGACAGTATATTCCTATAATCTTAGCAATGGGAAATTGGAGAACGGAGGATCAGAAATACAAGACAGTCTCAGTTACCTAATGAGCTTGGGCCCAAACCTGTGCTTCTCAAAACAAAAGTCGCAATGATTTGATGTCGATTTATATATTTGGTACAAACCAGGGAGAGTTCTTATGTAACAGTTCACATTGTTTATTTTGCTTCAATACTTGAATTGTCCTACGTACTTGTATCTCATTATTTTAAAAAAATAACAGAAATTAGTTGGACAGTAGAGAAAATAATGAGACACTTATCTACCTAAAAAAGAAAGAATATTGAATATTTTATATGTGGCATAATTTTAGGATGAAACATTTATAATGGTTGTGCTTGTTTGTTTGTTTGTTTGTTTCAGGACAGGGTTCTGAGTTCAACAGTCCTGACTTTCCTGGAACTCACTTTGTAGACCAGGCTGGTCTTGAACTCAAAGACATCTACCTACCTATGCTTCCCAAGTACTGGAATGAAAGATGTGTACCACCACCGTCCAGTTTAAAATTATTTTATTTCTGGACTTAGTTAACATTGCAATGCTTTTCTTTTTCTTTTTCTTTCTTTCTTTCTTTCTTTCTTTCTTTCTTTCTTTCTTTCTTTCTTTCTTTCTTTCTTTCTTTCTTTCTTTCTTTCTCTCTTTCTTTCTTTCTTTCTTTCTTTCTTTCTTTTTTTTTTTTGGTTTTTCGAGACAGAGTTTCTCTGTGTAGACCTGGCTGTCCTGGAACTCACTCTGTAGACCAGGCTGGCCTCAAACTCAGAGATCCTTCTGCCTCTGCCTCCTAAGTGCTGGGACTATAGGTGTGTGCCACCACGCCCAGCCTACAATGCATTGTGTAAGGGTTGGAAAGGTGGCAGAGGATGTTGGGAGAAAGACCAACATTGCAAGTAAGAATCATTATAAAATATAAGTATCATTATGAAAAGCTTTCTTGTGTGCTTGTTCTTAAGACATAACCAGGTAACTGGTTAATATTAAATATGTGTAACTGGTGTTCCAACACAACTGGCAATTTATAGTTGGCAATAAAGTTTTTTAAATTGAACCCATTTTTTTTTCTTGAAAATGTTAAACTATTATTATTTTGTGAGTGGTTCATGGTATGTGTGTGTGGTGTATGTATGTGTGTGGAGGTGGGTGGGGTGTGTGTGTGTGTCTGCTGTGGAGTGTGTGTGTGTGGAGGTCAGAGGACAACTTCATGGTGTCAGTTCTTCCCTTTCATTTTTACTTGTGTTCCAGGAACTGAACTCAGGTAGTTGGACTTGAGTACTCATTGCTTTGCCAGCGGCTGAGCAACCTCATCAGCCCAACAGATACACACACACACACACACACACACACACACAAAGGCTGTTCCACCAAAGATTCAGAATGTAGTCTCATCTCTATGACATACTTAGCTTTTTTGACCTTAGGAAAAGATAAATGAATTCTTTCACTTCCATTTCTATATATTAAGAAAAACAAGACAGAACTAAGGGGTGTTGGTGCTGGCTCAGAGTTTATCTAACATACAAATGCATGTTAATGTGCATGTATTGTTTCTGGGAACTTCTAACAAGGAACCCAGCTGGACTGCCTGGCATCTCAGGGCACCCTAAGCTTTCCTCATTCCTGACTTTTCTTTCCTGGCATCCTCTGCTCAGAATCCCCGTAAATTCAGTCTGTCTAGTGGGTTCCTCCGAGGCGTGCTCTGCTCAAAGCCTTTCCTGTTCACAAAGTTCTTTCTTTTGTCTTCTAAACTCTTTTTTTTAAATGATATATTTACTTTATTATATGTAAGTAGCTGCCTTCAGACACTCCAGAAGAAGGCATCAGATCTCATTACAGATGGTTGTGAGCCACCATGTGGTTGCTGGGATTTGAACTCAGGACCTTCATAAGAGCAGTCAGTGCTCTTAACCCGCTGAACCATCTCTCCAGCCTGTCTCCTAAACTCTTAAAGCTCTTGTTGTCATGGTTCTTCCTGACTAAGCTATCCCAGCTCTCGACTCGTTTGGCCCATGTAGGACATCGTGAGTTATCTTGCTTGTAAGATGATGTTCTGATTGGGATATTTCCTAAGGTTGCCAGAGCTATGGCCAAGCTAAACATTAGCAGAAATTTGCCAACGATATGAGTTTAATGTGGGTCTAGATAGGACCTCCAGAGTCGGGATGTGGTGGGGAAGCCATGGGTGTATTCAGAAAGTAAAGGGTTTCAACGGTGGTGAGGAGAGTTCCGTATTTATTTTGAAACTATCCTCTTTGGTTACAGGACTCAGTCTGTAACCAAAAGTTACATGAGTCTATGGCTGAATAAGCACTTACTGGGCAGATGTCCTCACAGACATGCTTTCTGTGTCAAGTTACCATAGCCTTTGTACAAGGTTGTGCATATAGTGGCAGCTCCTGTTCACAAACGCCTGTGAAGAGGTCTACTTACATGCCTTCTTCTGCTTATTTTTGCTAGACTGTGACCCAAGTGACACCATTTTGCTTCCTACCACTTTCAAACCACAAACTTGGCAGATAAATAGGGGGAAAGTTCTAGAACCTCCAAGTCTGAGATGAACGGTCAGTGGGGTGGATTCCCTCTGGAGTCTGTGTTAGGGAACTATCCCATTCCTGACCCCTAACATTTGGTGATTGCCAGCAATCTGGCATTCCCTGCCTCATAGACGCCATCTTGTCTTCAGATCAGTTTCTCCATCTTCACATGTCACCTTCTCCTAGGCCTTACAATCTTGTTCTTCTTGGGTTAGTGCTGTCCCATTGTAACTGGTACTGTAGTTACATCTGCAATGACGTTACTCTAAATAAGGCTCCATTCTGAGGTCCCAGTAAAACTACAACCCAATTCATCAGTTACGGCTTCTCAGCAGCCTTTCTCCCTTCTGATTTTTGCTTAGGAATAATCCCAGTATTATCCCAACATGTAAGTGACACATACTAGTATTCCTAAGAACACTCAACTCTTTAGTTATAAAGTCAGACATTGGCCTAGGCACTCTTCTGCACGTGATTCCCTCTTCCTTTTCCCATCCAGAGAACCTGCATGGTGAACCCCAAAGGAGCAACACCCCTAGTGCTAGACCATCCAACACAGTCCACCTGTGTTTTGTTTCAATTCATATTGTTCCAGGGACCACTGGCCTACTGGACATTTGTAAAGAGGGTGTCTTTTAGGGGAGGGGCTCTTTTTTCCTTATGTTATTCTTCCTTTGTTTGTTTGTTTGCTTTCGAAACAGGGATTCTTTGTGTATGTAGTCCTGGCTGTCCTGGAATTCACTCTGTAGACAAAGCTGGCCCAGAACTGGGATTAAAGCGTATGCCAACATGCCCAACTAAGAGGTTTTCTATTTTTTTCAAAGATTTATTTATTATAGGTAAGTACCTTGTAGCTGTCTTCTGACACACCAGAAGAGGGCATTGGCTCCCATTACAGATAGTTGTGAGCCACCATGCGGTTGCTAGGATTTGAACTCAGGATCTCTGGAAGAACAGTCAGTGTTCTTAACCACTGAGCCATTTCTCCAGTCTGGTTTTCTATTTTCTAATCTGTGTAGGGCTGGAAAATAGTCTCTGTTGCCCTGAAGTAGTTTCTACATCTGATTTAACTCTGGGATTGTGGTAGCTACAAATAGGCTTATTAGAGGCCACAAAAATTTTGCTAGAGAATAAGATATTTTTAAGATACGTGGCAGAGAACTAGCTTTCTTAAATAATTAGGAATAGTTTCAGAATAGCCAGGACTATATGGAGAAACCCTGTCTGGAAAAACTTAAAAAAAAAAAAAAAGTCTCACATGAGATAATCTAGTCAAAGAAAATGCATATTAACCTTCACAGAAACAATACAAATGATGTTATATGTCCCATCTAATATACCTTCTACATTGACTTAAAACATTATTTAAAACATTTTATAACAACGTCATGGGCTGGAAAGATGGCTCAGCAGGTAAGAGCACTGACTATTCTTCCAGAGGTCCTGAGTTCAATTCCCAGCAACCACATGGTGGCTCACAACCATCTGTAATGAGATCTGACTCCCTCTTCTGGTGTGTCTGAAGACAGTGACAGTGTACTTACATATAATAAATAAATAAATCTTTGAAAAAAATAGAAAATCTCTTAGCCGGGCATGTTGGCATACGCTTTAATTCCAGCTCTGGGCCAGCTTGGTCCACAGAGTAAATTCCAGGACAGCCAGGTGTGTCTGGTGTGTACTCACACACATAAATCTTTTTTTTAAAAAAAACTTCATGAAAGAAGACTTTTAAAAAGATTTAGTCATTTTATTTTATGTATTTGAGTGTTTTGTGTGCATGGTGTACAATGTATCACATGTGTGCACAAGTGCCACCAATGTGCCTGATACCCAGGGAGATCAGAAGAGGGTGCTGGATCGTCTCAAAGCAGAGTTACTAATCGCTGAGTCATCTCTGCCCTGCCTCAAGATTAGCCCTCCCCCCCTTTTTTAAAAGGGGGTTTTATTTATATGTAAGTGCACTGTAGGTGTCTTCAGACACACCAGAAGAGGGCATCAGATCTCATTATGGATGGTTGTAAGCTACCATATGGTTGCTGGGATTTGAACTCAGGACCTTCAGAAGAGCAGTCAATGCTCTTAACCGCTGAGCCATCTCTCCAGCCCAAGATAAGCCTTTTGATTTCCATTTAATAGGAGAGAAAACAAGCTGGAAAACGTTAAGAATTGTCCAGTTTGCTACCTGCTCAGGTCAGGCTTCTAATCCTGATTGGTTTCTCAGGACATCTCTCCAGTCCCCTTGTTTGATAGGTTTTGAATGTGTACCAAAAGTTTGTGGGTTAGACACTTAATCCCCAAGGGAGGTGGTGCTGAGAGGTGGGGGAGCCTGCCTGTAAGAGGCAAGGCCTACTGGATTCAATTGTGGGGCACCATTGTGGAGGGGATTAGTGTTGGCTGTGTGGAGCAAGCTAGTTTCTCAAAGTGGGTGTTAACAAAATGAGTCTACCTCCCACGATTAGCGATCAGCTCTTTTGCCAAGCAGCTGTTTCTACTTCTGCTTCTCCACTGAGTCATAACTGATAGGCACATGGAGGGACAGCCTGGACTTGAAGTATGCGTGATTTAGTGTTTTCTTTGCTTTAAGAATGATGCTGCTGTGAACATAGATAAGTAGATGTCCTTGTGGTAGGTTGGGAATGCCCCTTATGTGTATGCCCAAGAATGGGATAGCTGAGAAACCGCCATATTGATTTCCAAAGTGGCTGTTCAGGTTTGCATTCCTGCCAGCAATGGAGGAGTGTTCCCCTTGCTCCATATCCTCCCCAGCATGAGCTGTCACTTGTGTTATTGATCTCAGCCATTCTGACAGGAGCAAGATGGGATCTCAGAGTCCTTTCGATTCACATATCCCTAATGACTTAGGATGTCAAACAGTTCTTTAAGTGGTTCTCAGTCATTTGAGATTCCTCTGTTGAGAGTTCTCTATTTAAATCTGTACCCCATATTTTAAAAAATGGGATTGTTTGGTTTGTTGATGTCTAGTTTCTCGGGTTCTTTATGTATTTTGGATATTAGCCCTCTGTCAGATGTGAAGGAATTGGAGGAAATCTTTTCCTATTCTGTAAGTTGCTATTTTGTCCTATTGGGAGTGTCCTTTGTCTTACAGGAGCTTTTCAGTTTCATGAGGTGCCATTTATCAATTGTTGATCTTAGTGCACCTGAGCTCTTGTTCTGCTCTGTCCAGGAAGCTGTCTGCCAATGCGCTCAGGGCTATTTTCTACTTTATTTTCTACCAGGTTCAGCGTATCTGGTTTTATGTTGAGGTCTTTGGTCTGCATCCAGTTAGACCAGCACCATTTGCTCAAGACGCTTTCTTATTTCCATTATATATATCCTGGCTTCTTTATCAAAAACCATGTATCCATAGGTGGATTCAACTCTAGATTCATGTCTATATCTTTGATTTAATTCCATTAATAAACCTGACTGGCTTTATGCCAACATCATTAAGTTTTTATAACTATAGCTCTGAAGTACAGCTTGAAATCAGGGATGGTGAGTCCCTTCAGAAGTTCTTCTACCATATAGGATTGTTTTAGCTATCCTGGGTTTCTTGTTTCTGTCTGTCTGTCTGTTTGTTTGTTTTTTATATGAAGTTAAGTATTGTTTTTTGAAGGTCTGTAAAGAATCATGTTGAAATTTTAATGGGGATTGTATTGATCTATGAATTGCTTTTGGTATAAAATGGATGTTTTTACTATGTTAAATCCTACAAGGAGGGCTCAAGTGGGGGATACATGGATCTTCCTGGGAATGGGAAATAGAATAGCTTTTGTGGGTGACCCAGAGAGAGGTGGGAATGGGAACAAGAGGTACTACTTGGGGGTGCAGGGGGTAGAGTACTGGGAGAGACAAGTGGAGTTTGGAGAGCATTTCAAGAGCAAGGTGGAAACGAGTGTGATTGAAACCTCCAGGAGTTTCATGGAGGTGACTTCAGAGAAAAGCTTTAGAAGATCTAGAGATATAGAGCCTAATCTATCCAGAGATATAGAGCAATAAGACTAAGAGGGGAGGGGATAAGAGGGGAGGTGGGGTGCAGAGTGGGCTCCTTGAGAGGAGAGGAAGGTGGGGCAACTGCAGTCAGAATGTAATATATGACAGAAGAATAAATAAAATAAACACATAAAGCTTTCTTTCCCCCTCCTTTCCCCCTCCTTCCCCCCACTCTGTTCCTCTTTTTCTTGTTGAAGCAATATTTTGCTGCATAGCTCAGGCTCGCGTCAAACTCCCATTCCTTCTGCCTCAGTCTTCCACATGGTGACAGGACAGTTGTGTGTCACCACGCTCAGCTAATCTTTTTTTAATGAAGTACTGCATTACTTTATGCTGGGCTGGGGAATGTAGTTCAGATGCTAAGGTGGTTACTTAGTATGGTGGGTTTAAATGAGAAATGTCTCAGACATTTCAATACTTGGTCACCAGCTGGTGGCACTGTTTCAGGGAGGTTTAGGAGGTGCTGCCTTGCGGAAGGAAGTTGTCATGAGGGGGTAGTTTTTGAGATTTTTTAAACCTGTCCCTACTTTCAATTTGCTCTCTCTGCTTCAAGCTTGCATTGGCTGTTAGCTTCCTGTTCTGGTCTCTGTGCCTGCTTCTCCCTACCGTGCCTCCCAGAAGGATGGAGTCATCCTTCTGGAACTGTCCGATAAAATAAACTCTTTCTTAAGAAAGGTCACCATGGGCTGGAGAGACGGCTCAGAAGCTGTGCTTCCAGAGGCCCTGTGTTCAATTCTCAGCAACCACATGGCGACTCACAACCATCTGTAATGGGATCTGGTGCCCTCTTCTGGCCTGCAAGCAGATGTGCAGGCAGAACGCTATACACATAATGAATAAATAAACTGATAAATAAGAAGGGCTTATCACAGCAACAGGGAAACAACTAACCCATGGAGCATCTATAAAGCTGAGGGTCTGGCCCCCAACACTGCATACAACCAGATGTGGTGCTGCAGGTCTGTAATCTGAGTACAAGGGAGACAGAGAAAAAGGGGTCAGAAGCTCAAGGTCCTTCCTGTACCTTCCTGTTTACCTAGCAGATTCAAGGCCAGCCTGGGCTACAGAAGACCTTGCCTTAGAAAACAAAAAGAAAAATTCCTTATCTGTAATATATATATATATATATATATATATATATATATATATATATATATATATATATATATACATATATATATATATGCTTTATACACTCATGTTAGGAATGATAGTTGCACAAACTTTACATTAATCGCTGGGTAGATTAATTGGGAGCATCGTCCTTGTGTCTAGTGTGCAAGCTAGCTCACAATTGGCGTAGTGAACTCTCAATGAGACTGGACCCTAATTACTATTCCCCTGTTCAATATACATTGGTAGAAATACAACGGAACCCGTCCTAAAAGATGATTGAATGATTTTGCTTTCATGATTCTGTGACAGAATGCTTGGTATAAACAACAGGAAGAAAGAATTCTTTTGCTTCATGGTTCCAAGGGATTTGGTCAATGGCTACTTGTTCCCCACCCCCCCCCCGCCCCACCCCCACCCCCGACTTGTGCGAGTGAGTGTTGGGGAAGGTCTTTACACCACAGAGGATAAGAAGAAAGGGAGCCAGGCACATGCCTTTAATCCCAGCACTTCGGGGGCCAAGGCAGATGGATCTCTGTGAGTTCAAGGCCACCCTGAGCTACCATCGTGAGTTCCAGAGCATGCCCTGAGTGAACTGCTTGTATCAGTTGGGACCTATCTCCTAACTTCCCACAGGAGCACAACCTGAAGTCTGGAATTGGATGTGGGGGTCTAGAGAAATGGCTCAACAGGGAAGAACACTTGCATCAGAACCTAAAGTTGTGATCTAAGCACCCATGTAAGCTTCTAGGCATTGTGTGTGTGTGTGTGTGTGTGTGAGAGAGAGAGAGAGAGAGAGAGAGAGAGAGAGAGATGCCTAGATTCCCAGTGCTGTGGGTTGTAGACATAAAAGAATTACTTGTGGCTTTCTGCCTACCAGCCTAGCTGAAGGTTCAATTAGAAACCTTATCTCAGGAGTGGTATAGCAGGATCTTCTGGAAGTGAGGTGCCCAGTTTTCGGAGGAACCGCCAGACTGATTTCCAGAGTGGTTGTACCAATTTGCAACCCCACCAGCAGTGGAGGAGTGTTCCTCTTTCTCCACACCCTCTCCAACACCTGCTGTCTCCTGAATTTTTAATCTTAGCCATTCTGACTGGTGTAAGATGAAATCTTAGGGTTGTTTTGATTTGCATTTCCCTAATGACTAATGAAGTTGAGCATTTTTTAAGATGCTTCTCCACCATCCGAAGTTCTTCAGGTGAGAATTCTTTAACTCTGTACCCCATTTTTAATAGGGTTGTTTGGTTTTCTGGAGTCTAACTTCTTGAGTTCTTTATATATATTGGATATTAGCCCTCTATCTGATGTAGGATTAGTGAAGATCTTTTCCCAATTTGTTGGTTGCCGATTTGTCCTCTTGATGGTGTCCTTTGCCTTACAGAAACTTTGTAATTTTATGAGGTCCCATTTGTCAATTCTTGCTCTTAGAGCATACGCTATTGGTGTTCTGTTCAGAAACTTTCTCCCTGTACCGATGTCCTCAAGGGTCTTCCCCAGTTTCTTTTCTATTAGCTTCAGAGTGTCTGGCTTTATGTGGAGGTCCTTGATCCATTTGGATTTGAGCTTAGTACAAGGAGACAAGGATGGATCAATTCGCATTCTTCTGCATGCTGACCTCCAGTTGAACCAGCACCATTTGTTGAAAAGGCTATCTTTTTTCCATTGGATGTTTTCAGCCTCTTTGTCGAGGATCAAGTGGCCATAGGTATGTGGGTTCATTTCTGGATCTTCAATCCTGTTCCATTGATCCTCCTGCCTGTCACTGTACCAATACCATGCAGTTTTTAACACTATTGCTCTGTAGTATTGCTTGAGGTCAGAAATACTGATTCCCCCAGATTTTCTTTTGTTGCTGAGAATAGTTTTAGCTATCCTGGGTTTTTTGTTGTTCCAGATGAATTTGATAATTGCTCTTTCTAACTCTGTGAAGAATTGAGTTGGGATTTTGATGGGTATTGCATTGAATCTGTATAGTGCTTTAGGCAAAATGGCCATTTTAACTATATTGATTCTACCGATCCATGAGCATGGGAGGTTTTCCCATTTTTTGAGGTCTTCTGGGCATATTCCCAGAAGACTCCCCACCATGTAATAAGGATACATGTTCTACTATGTTCATAGCAGCCCTATTTATAATTGCCAGATGCTGGAAAGAACCCAGGTATCCCTCAACAGAAGAGTGGATGCAAAAAATGTGGTATATCTACACAATGGAGTACTATTCAGCCATTAGAAACAATGAATTCATGAAATTCTTAGGCAAATGGATGGAGCTAGAGAATATCATACTAAGTGAGGTAACCCAGACTCAAAAGGTGAATCATGGTATGCACTCACTATTAAGTGGATATTAACCTAGAAAACTGGAATACCCAAAACATAATCCACACATCAAATGAGGTACAAGAAGAAAGGAGGAGTGGCCCCTGGTTCTGGAAAGACTCAGTGAAACAGTACTAAGCAAAACCAGAACGGGGAAGTGGGAAGGGGTGGGTGGGAGGACAGGGGAAGAGAAGGGGGCTTATGGGACTTTCGGGGAGTGGGGGGGCTAGAAAAGGGGAAGTCATTTGAAATGTAAATAAATTGTATCAAATAAAAAAAAAAGAAACCTTATCTCAAAGGAAGATGTGAGAGAGTAATAGAGAAGGGTCACTCTACATCCCATCCTAATTTCCCCATGTGTGCACATAGAAAAGCACACCTGCACATGCATGTGCACACATGCCACATATCCCACACTCACACATTCTCTGTGTCTATCTCTGTTTGTCTGTTGGTATCTGTCTGTCTGTCTGTCTCTCTCTCTCTCTCACACACACACACACACAGAAGGAGAAAAAGACAGAAGTTAGATTTAAAGAACTTTATTATGGACAACAAAATCCAACTGTATACTGTGTGAGAGATGCAGTTTAACGTTAATAGTAGAGTAAATTGAAAATGAAGGGTACAGGTCAACAAGATGGCTCAATGGGTAAAGGCAGCTGCTGCCACACCCAGTGATCTGAGCTTGTCCCAAGAACCCACAGGGTAGAAGGAGAGAGCCAACTCCTGCAAACTGTCCTTTGATGTATCTGTGGCACACCTGCATTAAATAAAGAAGAGAGAGAAAGATAGAAGAGATACCATTTTGTAAAGAGAATATAGGGGGTTATACTTTGTTTTTGAAGAATGTCTTTTTTAAAAAAGATTTATTATTTATTATAGGTAAGTACACTCTAGCTGTCTTCAGACACTCTTATCTCATATTTTATCTCATATGAGGTGGTTATACTTGAGATAAAATAAACTTCAGATCAAAGAGTGCTAGCGGCGTTGGTGAGATGGCAGTGAATAAAGGAACTTGCTGCCAAGCTTGGCACCCTGAGTTGAACCAAATCCTACAAGCTTGCCTTTGACATGCATGGCCTTTGATATGTGTGCCGTGACACAAGAGTATATGCACACACACACACACACACACACACACACACACACACCATGAGAGAATACATTTTTTGCAAACAAGTTTAGTGATTAAATAAAACTTCTTAGAGACAAAAGATAGTCCTTAATTAGTGATAGAGGATACAGTTGATCAATTTGTTATAATACATGCAAGCATACATGAGCCTAAACTGGAGTAGTACCTGACCATGTAAGACAAATAGAGGACACGGAGAAACATCACAGAATCAGGAAAAACAACCACAGCAGGTGACTTCAGTAACCCACTTCCAACAATGGTTTTATCATTTAGACCGAACATATGCAAAGGAATGCTGGATTCCAATGTTGCTTTAGACCAGACAAAGCTAGTGACATCTAGACTTTTTCACCCCACAGTTGTAGAGTTCTAGCAGGTATCAAATATTCTCACACAGAGACCCAATATTGGGAAACAATAGAAGAAAACAAGGCTTCACCAACCCAAGAAGATAAAAGTCATGTCAAGTAGCGTTTCAAGTTACATTGCTATGAAATCAATAACAGAAGGAGATTTAGGGAATTCATAAAAATTATTTATGTATGAATGTATACATATTTTTCAAAATTATGTATACATATTTTACAAAATGTATACATACAAAATTATTTATGTATGTATATCTGTATGAATGTATGCATGTATGTATATATGAATGTATGGTAGATTGTTGCCCTTAGACAACAAGTATAAACCAGACACAAATATAAGCAAATAAATTCTTAGGAAAGAAAGAAAAGCAGAGTGTGATACATTCATAACCCAGCAACTGTTGCCTGCCATCATTACAAAGCCCTATGCGTGCACATGGCTGTGGGTGTGGCAGGCCTGTTGTCACCAGTGTCCTCACAAACGTGGGAGTAACACAGTGAGCTCTGAGTTGGATGGCTACCCATGGTAGAGAGGCAGGGTTTCTCAGGCTGCAGTTTGCAGTTTGCACATCTGCCTCGCCAGGGGCTAAATGTTGGGCCTTACAGTGGTAGCCCCCCATGGCAGAACCTTTAAGAGCTATGGCCTCGTGAGAAGTCCTTGGATGCCTTGGGGTGTTTGTCGCCCATGAAAGTGGCCGTGTGATTCCAGGCCCCTCCTCACTCTCCCCTTATGTACTTGAAATGAGATGAGCAGCTTTTGCTCTGGGATGCAACCACAGACGTAAGCAATGAGACCAAACCCTCATAGACAAAAATGCCCAAACACTGTGAGCCAGAAGCCAGCCATCTCCCTTAAGTCTCCAGTAGTCGGTACAGAGTCAAGAGTTAATGGTAACACGAACTTCACTGTAATACTGGATTTATTCATTTATTTTGAGAGAGGACCTTACGTAACTCAAGCCAGTCTTGAACTCATTATCCTCTTGCCTTAACCTACGGAGTGCTGGGATTATAGGCATACGCTACTGAATCTGGCTTTCATTATAATCTTACAAAACCATACTTGTACGTGGGATCCACCATTGGAGGAGATACTATAGTGTTTCTACGTGCACGGACTATATACAAAACGGCTGGTGCACCACTCTCTGTATCTAGTGGATGATAGTTGTTACTGTGTCAATAAGCTTTCCAGAGTTGGGACAAACTAAGGGAAGTCAACATAAAGGAGGAAACTTGTCTTTTGGCTTCCTGGTGCAGAGTTTTTAGTGTGGGGACATTTGGTTCTGTTGCTCCTGGGTTTGCAGCAAGATGGAGAGAGAACATCACAGTGGTTGAGGGAAATGTGAAGAAGCAAGACTGCGCCCCCCCCATGACAGCCAGAGCAATAGAGTAAGGAAGGAGGGGAGCAAAGAAAGAAAGAAAGCAGGGGACAAGCTATGGGGGTAGAGGCACAGCCCACTGACTTCTTCCCTAGACCCGTCCGCCCAGAAGCTCCACCACCGCCCAGCAGCACAAACAGGTAGGAACCAAACTCTAAACCCACCAAGCTCTGAGGACTTCTCCAATCCAAATACTAACAGTCTTCCATGTCTTTGAAGGTGCTACCATGTCTTTACAAGGTAGATGTTACTGAGGCCCAGAGAGACAAATATTTCACCCAGGTCATCCAGCTGGTGAGCTGACTCAGGGCCATTGAGTAAATGGTGTCCTTGTCTCACCCCTTAAAACAAATGCACATACC
This sequence comes from Apodemus sylvaticus, assembly GCF_947179515.1. Taxonomy (NCBI): domain Eukaryota; kingdom Metazoa; phylum Chordata; class Mammalia; order Rodentia; family Muridae; genus Apodemus; species Apodemus sylvaticus. The sequence continues at coordinate 33,062,334 of NC_067475.1, forward strand.
AAAGCCAGTTCCGGTGCCACAGGCCTGTAACCCTCATGGTTCTGGGATGGTTCTGGGTGCCGAGCTGTGGTAGACTGGAACTGGAGTCTGCACTCAGGGGCTAAAGGGTTCAGTTGATAGAGTGGATGTTTTACATTCAAAAAGTCCTAGCTTCTGCCTCTTGCACCACATAAAATTAAGTGTGGTGGCATATGCCTGTGATCTCAGTACCCAGGAAGTGTATGTGCAGGATAATCTGAAATTCCAGGCCAACTTCTACCCTATCTAAAAAACAAGAACAAACTAAAACTGGCCAAGTGTTGAGACCCTGTCTCCTAGTCCGAGTGTAACACACAGCATCTGATACAGCCTGGTGGCAAAGTCGTTGCCTAGCATGCATGTGGCCCTAGACTCAATCACCAGCATAGGGGGAAAAATATAAGATCATTCAATTGTGTTAAAGTAATTTACAATAAAACGGTGAGTTTGAGGCTGAAGAAATAGTACAGTCGTTGCGAGGACTTGTTGCTCTTGCAGAGATTCTGCTTTCTCTTCTCAGCACTGACCTCGGTGGCTCACCACCATCTGTAACTCCAGTTCTAGGGACCCTCACGCCCTCTTCTGACATCCCTAGACCCAAGGCAAGCGAACGGTATTCATGGTCCGTCTTTGTACATGCAGATATTCATACACATAAAATGAGAATCAGTTTAAATTAAAAAGTGAGTTTTATTTACTTATTTTACTTAAGGACACATATTTGTGTAACTCGTGGATCTGATGATGCAGATTAATCTCTCAACTCTGAAGACGGATGACCCGCAGATGCGCTCTTGGACAACAGCTGACACTTGGCTGACTTATTGATCGCCTGATGAAATGTTTAGGTCCAGCCTCGTTGGGGTTATTATCAACAGTGATCTGCAAGTAGGAGGCTTTTCATCCCTTTACCATGGACAAAGACCAAGAACAAAATCCCTTTCAAAAGCCACACAAGCACCTCAGAACTCAGGATGTTTTCATGCATGGAAAGGTTGGCCTGGATTTTGCCCTGTGCCTCATCAGTTCTGAGAGGATAGCAGCGTGAACGACATGCCTACATTCACTCCAGACACCATACTGACCTCATTTCCAGAGACATCAGTAGAGGTAGGAGAACTAGAACTTTTTTTAAAATTTTATTTATTTATTTTATATATGTGAGTACACTGTAGCTGTTTTCAGACATGCTAGAAGAGGGAATCAGGGGGGTTTTTTTTTGTTTGTTTGTTTGTTTTGCTTTTGTTTTTGTTTTTGAGACAGGGTTTCTCTGTGTAGCCCTAGCTGCCCTGGAACTCACTCTGTAGAGCAGGATGGCCTCGAACTCAGAAATCCACTAGCCTCTGCCTCCCAGAGTGCTGGGATTACAGGCATGCGGTACCACCACTGCCAGGCTTAAAGTGTTGTTTCTTGAAATGCCTGCATGTCAAGCCTTCCATTTACCGTCTCTGTAAATACGAGATGTCTAATCCTTCCTTGTTCCTTACACATACACTGGAAATCTTAACACAGCTCAGGCCACGGAGCTGTTGCGGATATTATGTAAGACAATATATGTAAGGTGCTAGCTGATATAACTCTGAGACATGGTTAACTACTGTTTTTGAAGTTATCCAAAGACCCACAACAAGGAAGAGAAGCCATGGGGCTGAAGAGATTGCTTAGTGGATGAAAGGTGTTTGCTGTCAAAATGATCTGAGCTTGATCCTTGGGAAACATAAGAACCAGCTCCCACAGGCTGTTGTCTGACACTACCAAACATTCTCTCTCTCTCTCTCTCTCTCTCTCTCTCTCTCTCTCTCTCTCTCCCACGCACACACAAATAGATATAATGATCAAAAGAGAGAGGAGCCACCCCCACCAGGAGAAAGTTCTAAGGCCAAAAATCACATTTTTCGATATAATTCCTTGACAAGGGATGTTGAGACAGAGGTCCCTCTTTTACTGGAAATATTGGCTTGTACTACTTCCTCTGGGACCCTTACCCGACCTTGTGGCCTGATGCTTACCTCTTTTTGGGTAGAGACCCTCAGGCCAGCCCCACGAGCACCTTAAAGAGTCCTTCCATCATTGCATTTGAAGAGCTGTACTAGTTGACTGAATTAACGTCACTGTGGCTTCAGTGTGCCCCTCGAAATTCAAGGGTTAAAAATCATTCGGAATGTAAACAAAGAATATAGAAAATAAAAATACTTTTAAAAATGTGATCCCCAGCACTGAGAGGTAGGGCATTTAGGAGGTGATCAGCCTGTGAGAGGTTGGTCTCTCCTTATGCACAAAATAATGAATGCTACCGAAGGAGTGAGTTTCTGATGGAAGAATGGGTTTGGTTTCCTCCCTACCCTTACCTGCCTTCCCTTCCTTCTCCTTGTTATGTCTCTTTGTCTTTCTCTCTCTCTTATTTATCCCTCCCCACTTCTTATGTCCCTCTGTTTCTTTTCCTTTCCCGGCCACCCCCTTTTTTCTCTCATGTTTCCGTCTATTGCGAGGCAGCGATTCATCAAGAAAACCGTTATACCTGGGTTGTGTTTTCTCATAGGTATAATCCTGATACGTAGAAGGTGAAGGCTGGGCAGGGAACTGTCAGCAGTCTGAGGCAGCTTGGGCCACAGATTGAGATCCTATCTTCAAAATCCAGACAAAAATTGTGCTATGCCACACGGGAGGCAGAAGCAAGAGGATCTTTGAGTTTGAGGCCAACCTGGTATGCAGAATGAGTTCCAGGACATCCAGGAACACCTAGAGAAAGCCTGTCCAGAAAAATTAGAACAACAACAAACAAAGAAACAATAACAAGAGAAAACAATAATTATAACAAAACAAAACCAAAAAAAACAAAACAAAACAAAACAACCCTACCTTTGAACACCTTCTAAAGGTGGTGACACATACACCTTTAATACAAACACTAGAGAAGCAGAGGCAGGTAGATTTCTGAGTTTCAGGCCAGCCTGATCTACAGAGCAAATTCCAGGACATCCAGGCAAATGCGCATACATATACAAATTGAAAAACAAACAAAAAATGAATTAAGGTCACATGTTTTGTTTCACAGACTACTGTAGGCTTAGATTTTTCAAAACCTACTTTAATAAAGGTTCTGAAATGCTTTAACCTCTCTTCTAGCCGAGCACCCACCAGAGGTGGAAAGGAAAAGTTAATAGGGCAGGGGAAGATGTATATCTGTTTAGAAATAGTTCTTTCAGGTGAATTCAGTCTTTGCTGTCAGGATGTCAGCAGTTCAGGTCACACGTATCAGCAGTGGTAGCTACATCTACTCACAAACAACATTCATGAATCAGCAATGGCAGTTCAATCCAGAAGAAACCTTGAGTCTCTACCAACTGGCCCCAGTCACAGAAGTGACAAGCCACCAGAATACCACCAGAAGTGCTTTGGTGGCGTTTATCTCTCCACAGTCATGACAAATGAAGACCAGCAAAGAGTGGCAAGGTGAACCAACGCCACAGCATCGTCCACTGCCTCATACCTACACCCTTTCCAAACATCACGTGTCTTCTCGAGCACCCCGCTCCAGCAAAACATCACATGTGCTTTTCCCAGGCAGCTTCCAGAAAAACACCACGCTGTTCTCAGCAAAACCTCCTTTCATAAGATGGTATCCAGAAAAACAGCACATGACACAACTGAGTCTCCAAAGAAACCAGAGATTTCCACTTCAGACGACACATTCAAAAAAACTGATATTGACTCAAGAGAAACTTATGTAATGGAATTTAATTCGTCATTTCAAAACATCTCTTTTTACCTTCATCTGTGTGTAGTTAGACTAATTTGTACTTTGTCCCATTTTGAACACAGAGACCTTTGAGCATAGAAGCTAGGACATGGTCACAGTTAAAGTAAAGAACAAGTTGAGCCACTGAGGGTGTAAGGAAGGGTGAGATGCAGGAAGGCAGAGCAAGTGGAGAGACAGGCAAAGATGGTCTCTTCGGAAGACCAATTCTCTGCCAACACCCAGGGTTATGCAAGCTCTGGCTTGTTCTCGCTCTACCAATCCCATCTTCTCCAGCATTATCGCGGTGACAGCACGACTTCAGCCACCCACAGACTTGTGACAGTGGTGCTTTACACAGGTGCCTGGAGAGGGAATCTCAGAAGGGACAGTTGAAGGGTTGTCTCTTGACTTTGAAAAGAAGGGAGAAAGGGAGGGAGGAAATAGATGATAGAAGATAGATAGCTGGCTGATTGGCTGGCCGGGTAGGTGGGTGGGTGGATAGATGGACAGATGGATGGATGGACAGACAGATGGAAGACAAAAATGGCCAAAAATAAAAGCAACTATTTCCATACCGAGCGAGCACTTAGAGTCTCACTCCAGTTACTTGCGATTTATTGTAGAAGCATCTGGAACCTGTCTCCTAATAACCAATGAAGCCTTATCCCAAATGGTCAATCTCAAGAAAGAAACTTACCTGGAACCAGCTTAGGTGTCTAATGAGAGGAACAGATTCAAACAAACAAACAAACAAACAACCCCATGGATTATATAGACAACGAAATTGCTTTTGGCTACAGGTAAGAATGAATCTATGTCATCTGCAGGAAAAAACGATATAGCTTGAGATCTTACTCAGCAAAATTATGCAAGTATGAGAGAGACAAATATTGGATGTCTTCTCTTCTTTGTGGTTTCCAGATTTTTATATAAGCACAGAAAACTGTGTCTGTATATGTGGCAAGAGAGCAGAAATAAAACTGATGACAACAGGGACCTAACAGGGGCGGGGAACGTGAAAAGTGACCGCATGAGGATATGAGGGATACACTCCACATTCAATGTACACTCGCACGAAGACTAAAATAAACTCAGTTTAAACAAAGAAGAAAGAAGAACTGAATCTGTAAGTTTCCTACTTGATATGCCATGCCCACTCATTCATCCAGATATGGACCCCCACAAATGGCACAGAAAACCAAAGGCAACTTCCCTCACCTCTGTACGGACACTCCCATACCCGCCCAAAAGGGTTGTTTTCTCTTTCTGAGGACCAGCCATACCTCTCTTTGCAGCATATTTTCTTCAATCAAAAAAAAAAAATGTGCTCCTGCCCCTTCCTCTCTTCCTCTCTTCTCTCTCTGCCCTTTATCTCCCCTTTCCCTTCGCTCTGTCTACAGGTATTCATGGCCGGCCTCTACTCCTCTCCTCTCCTCTCCTCTCCTCTCCCCTCCCCTCCCCTCCCCTCCCCTCCCCTCCCCTCCCCTCCCCTCCCCTCCCCTCCCCTCCCCTCCCCTCTCCTCTCTTCTCTTCTCTCTCTCTCTCTACTATCCCCTTGACTCCCCTCCCCATGCCCTAAATAAACTCTATTCCATACTAAAAAAAAAAAATTGTGTCTGTGCATATTCATGGCCACACATCTGTGTGCACCATGGGTGGAGGATGTGTGTGCCCATGGAGCCCAGAGATTGACTCGGCTTAGCTTCCTTCCTTCTTTATTTATTATTATTTTTTTGTATACTCTGCTATTGAATGTCTGGATCTCTCATTCAGCTATACTGGCTTGCCAGAAATCTCCAGGACTGTGTGTGTGTATGTGTGTGTGTGTGTGTTCCAGGTTCATGTGTGTGTGTGTGTGTGGTGTGTGTGTGTGTTTCAGGTTCATGTGTGGAGGTCATATGTGTGTCTGTGTGTGTGTGTGTGTGTGTGTGTTCCAGGTTCATGTGTAGAGGTCATATGTGTGTGTGTATGTGTGTGTCTGTGTTCCAGGTTCATGCGTGGAGGTCATATGTGTGTCTGTATATGTGTGGTGTGTGTGTGTGTGTGTGTATGTGTATGCCTTCCAGGTGCATGTGTGGGGTCAGAGGAGATCTTACCAGAGTCAGATCTCTTTCCCCCATGTGAGTCCCAGAGACTGAACTTATTAAGTATTGGACCTGGCACCAAGCCCTCTGTATCAGCAAAGCCATATCAGAAGCATAAATTTTCCATAAGAAATCTCTCCATATCCGCCTTGCTCTGGTAAGTTCTCTCTCTCTTTTTTTTAACCTCTGCTCCATTGGCTTGTCCCAATCACTTTTGTCATGACATTCTGGAGACCCATATAGGAAACTCTCTCTTCGCCTTGCGCAGTAATCTTGTCTTTGGTTCTCATGGGCAGTTAGCTGATAAGCCTCTGAAGTAAGACTCTTAAGTCCTTTTGGCTGTGACTGTGGGCGGTTGCGCGTAAAGGGCACCAACCCAGGAGCTCTTTCCAGGCACCTGTGAAAGCCTAACTTCTTGTTTGTCACTGAAAGATTCTGGGCAAGCCTCCTCTTTGGCAGGACCTGTAAGCCCTGGGAAAAGGAGGTCTGCTTCCTGTACTCTTTAAGGGGAAGGGGCCACTTTGGTGTTTCCATAGCCCACTCTCTCACCAGGGGGTGTGCAGAGCAGAAACGGCTTGAGGAGATAAGTCAACACTTGTTGCCAGGACTCTCTTCCCTTTCCCATCTTTCTTCTCCCCAGCATCCTCCTTCACATCGCCCTAGCGTCAGAGCAGTGTAGCGAGTGACTGATGCATGTTGTACACATCCACCATTCCGCTCTCGGCCCAGCCAGGTTTTTGCTCTCTCCAAGGCAGCAAGCCTCCCTTTCTTTGTGACTGATTGGTGGCCATATTTTGGTTTGGAAGCTTTCCATTTGAGGTTGGTCTGGCCCGACTAACCAAACAGGTTTGGCTTCTGTGTGGAACCAGATAGAGCATGTTGCAGAAAAGCCAGTGTGATGAGACCAAGTTTCCCTTTTCTCCCATCCCCTAGGGAGGCCTTTGCTCTCAAGGGATGCCTTCTGTGTGAAGAATGAATGCACCTCTGGTAAGACCCATGCGAAGACTGTACTTTTATTTCATCTGACCCACCCGTAGGATGTAGTCTCAATAGCTGCTCTGAATTTTATCCTCACGGTCTCACAAAGAAAACACTTCTTTTCTTTTCTTTCTTTCATTCTTTTTTAGATTCATTTATTTTTATGTGCATTGGAGTCTGGGCTGCATGTGTGTTTGTGTGAGGACGCCAGATCCCCTGGAAGTGGAGTCACAGACCATTGTGAGTTGCCATGCTGGTGTTAGGAATTGAACCTGAGTCCCCTGGAAGAGCAGCCAGTGCTCTTAACCTCTGAGCCCTCTCCCCAGCCTAACACTTATCTTCATTTGTAATAAAATTTGTTCTTTTATCCTTTCTCTGATCTAGAATGCTGGCTACCTCATGGCACAATAAACTCTGATTGTATCCCGTAATTAAATACGTTGTCATTTAGGTAAGGACTCTGAGATATTTTATTGCCAAGCCTTTGAGTCTTTCCCCATTAACTGTAAGGGATGCTGGGGGGAGGGGGGAGTGTGTGCTCACTGTTCTTGCCTGGCTAGATTCTCTTACCCCAACCAAATCACCCCTAAACTCAGCCCCAGATCCTATCTTTGATGATTCCTCTTTCGTGCAAATTCAAGGCCCTGCTCAACCTCCAACCTCTCCTCCACCATACACCCCTCCCCCACCATCCACCCCTCCCCCACCATACACCCCTCCTCTACCATCCACCCCTCCTCCCCCATTCACCCTGCCCCATCATCTACCTCTCCTCCACCATCCACCCCTCCTCCTCCATCCACCACTTCCCCACCATCCACCCTGCCCCGTCAGCCACCCCTCCCCCTCCAGCCACCCCTTCCCCACCAGCAACCCCTCCACCTGGCAACTCTGCTCCCATCCATCCCTCGCTCTCCAGTGTTTCCTCTCTGCCCTCCTTCCTCCCAGCTGCCCCTACAGACCTCCAGCATACACTCTCTCACACCTTCTCTCAGGAACTTGAGGATAAAAACCTTCACCTCACAAAACAGTCTTCCCTTTGCGGTGTTGATTTAGGAACATTGGCACCGTTTACTTACATGTCCAATCTACCTCAAAGACAATTCAAAGTAGGGTTGGTTAGCCAGGCCACCTCATCCTTCATTAAGGAATCCAAAGGGCTGCTGGTAACTTTTGATCAAATCTGTCAGGACCACCCTACCATCCCAATAATCTGTTGCAGGCACAAAGAGGTGTTTTGTCTCTGGTGTTCAGCACGTGACTGCATTGAGGACATTCATACTCATAAAAGAGTCAGGCCAGGATTCTTTGCTGTACCTGTTGTGGAGCCTAGCTTGTCATATCAGGCCACAAACAGGAAATTATGGGGTAGGGGGAACTTGCTAGAATCTTATGATTACCTGTTTATTAAAGGATGTGAAAATGGTCGTTATCAAACCCATTCATTATAACAAGTTGTAGGAGATGACAAGAGTTTCCAAGAACACTCTTCTCCTTCTACAATGATTAGCTAAAACCAGGTACAGATATGCTAATCTGTACCCCAAGAAAGTCAGAAAGGCCAAGCCATTCTGGCTGTACATTTTTTCCCTTTTGGCTTTTCGAGACAGGGTTTCCCTGTGTATCCCTGGCTGTCCTGGAACTCACTCTGTAGAGCAGGCTGGCCTTGAACTCAGAAATCCACCTGCCTCTGCCTCCCATGTGCTGGGATTAAAGGTGTGTGCCACCACTGCCCAGTTTATGGCTGTACATTTTATAAACCAGACTTTCCCAAGCATTAGATACAAAAGTTTCAAAACACCATCTTCACTTTATTAAGTCAAAGACTTTAAGAACCAGGAGGAGACTTTGAGACAAATGACAAGCTCAGCAAATGGTTGCAGCAGTTGTCTGGGGGAATCTGGGACTTCACGCCTTTCAGCCACATGCTTCAGTCTAAGGGAACAAACAGTTGTTGGTCAAAGGACCTTGTTATGGCTGTGGTCAGCTAGGACACGTCAGCCTGGAGTGCCCAAAGCTATGGAGCTACGCCTACGCCTGCAGAGTGAGACTCCTCTCTCTCTCTCTCTCTCTCTCTCTCTCTCTCTCTCTCTCTCTCTCTCTCTCTCTGTCTCTCTCTCTCTCTCTCTCGATGAGGTCACTCTACCAAAGTGAGTCCTGAAAAAAAGACAAAGGCCCTGACTTTGTTCCTGGATTATGAGGACCGCAGCAAGTAAGAATTTCCTCTTCCTTTGAGACCGGATGGGACTCTGAAGTGACATAGACCTCCATAATCTGCAACAGTGTTGATGACACTTGATGTTGATGACACTTGAGTAACCCTAGACGTGGAAGGACCAACATCATATTCCTTATCAATGTGGAAGCTACGTTTTGGACCCTGACCACACTTTTTCTTTAGCCTTTTTGTCCCTTGCCCTTCTCTGTCAGCCTTCTTTACATCTCTCTTTACCTGTAAGGTACATGAGCGCCTTTTAATGTGTTCATTTTGAGAATGAACCCTACACGGTTACTCCATTGCTGTCCTAGCTAGGGCTATCCCAAGACTTCAGAGGCTCTATGGTATAACTCACTATCTTGTCACAGTGTAGAACTAGCAGGGGCCTCAAAGTCTTTACTGCAGATCTATCTATACATCACCCAATGAAATCTGGGACACTTCCATTTCTGAATTACTAACAGCTTCTTCTATCAATATTGCCTTTAAGAAGCCTGACAATTTTGCACGAAGGTTTCAGAGTCCTTTAAAACTTGAAGTACAGTTTAAAGGCATATACCCTTTCACTGATAAATTCCCAAATACTGTGCCTCTCTGTCTGGGTAAGTATCCATGCAACAACCCTGTCTTTGCAGTAAAGAAGTTGAATGATGTCTATAAAATGGGATAGGACCTGGAGGACTATAAGTAAGGCCATAGTCCTGGTTCACTGCATACGTCCCATCTATACCCTCTTGGGGAAGATCACACACACACACACACACACACACACACACACACACACCACACCACACACACACACACAATCTCCTGGTTTAAGGGTATTTTCTTTTGCAGTCACATGCACTCAAATATGCCTTCAAACGATGGGACCCTTCCGTTTGGGCTACTCCCCACCAAACTGGAGTTCCTGAGATAGCATCCCACTACACATCCTTTGGACAGGCCTTAGGCAAAGACAAGTCCTAAATTTCCCCCTGGAAGTAGCTTTCTTCAGTCAGTATGATTTTTTAGTCTGTAACCCGGTTCGGATCAGAACAGTGTCCTAGCTTTCCAAAAACTTGCCTTATGTGGACATACTGTTTCTCCATCAGAGACAAAAATCACCCTATGAAATGTCCAGGTTTTGGAACCGGAAGTAAGCATGAGCACAGCAAGCCATTCCAGCGCCTACTAGACCTCATTTCTACTTGGAGGGTCCCGGGCATACAAACAACTAAGGTCTTCCCTAGACAGAATGAAATTTTGCAGGGTCTGAATTCTCTACTTCAGCTGATCATAATTCCCCTTTGTCTTGAGGAGACCAGAATAAAAGCCATTATTAGATTGGAACCCTGAGGTGACAAGGACCCTGAAACCCCCCCCCCCCCTTTTTTTGGTTTTTAGAGACAGGGTTTCTCTGTGTAGCCCTGGCTGTCCTGGAACCCACTCTGTAGACCAGGCTGGCCTCTAACTCGGAAATCCACCTGCCTCTGCCTCCCAAGTGCTGGAAATACAGGCATGTGCCACCATGCCCGGCAACCCTGAACCTCTTAAAACAGATATTCACATCCACCTCTGTGTGAGCTCTCCCTGTTCACACTAACTCCTTGTCTCTGTGTGTGCATGAGCAAAATGGAGCCACCGGCTTTTAACCCACATTTTTGGACCCTTTAAATATTCAGGTGTGTGTCTTTCCAAGTCATTAGCTTTGTGGCGCGAGGTTGGGCCCCTTGCCTTGGGGCACTGGCAGCTGGCACCCAAGTGACTCTCTTGGGTCAGAAGGCCTCTAAATAAACTCGGTCGTTTACTTAGAGTAAATGGCTTACATGCCCCAGCAAGTCCATGAAACTCAACTTGAGGGCCTTCCACTGCGTCTCACGCTCTTGTCTCACAAGCTCCACGCCAAACTTTCTATCACGCTGCTTAAAGCCAGCTCCCAATGCTGAGGGCCTCGCTATAGCATTCCTGTGCAGAGACGATCGACTTTACCTGCACTGCTAGACCAGATTTACGACATTTTCTACTTGTTCAATCAGATGGTAATATCTCACAGATAGTAACAGGTTCAAAGAGGGTAGGTCTCAGGTATAGGGTAGTACATCGCACAGAGGTCATGGCCTCTGGGTAATTCCATGTCAGCCACCAATACAGAACTAATTGTTCTTCAATGGAGACAAGAATGAGACTTAGTACTCACACAGACTTGGCATGTGTGTTCCTTGCGCCCACACCATGTATCTATTTGGAGGAAAAAGGAACTTCCTTATGCCTTACAATACCCTGATCAAACAACTTTTGGCTCTGCCAGAGCCATCTGCCACCCAACTCAGCCATTAGTATTAGGATTCTCTACAGGGACAGAACTGATAGAAGGACTATGTAAAAGTATATGAAAAATAAAATACAAAAATACATGACATTGGTGTGTATTATGTGATATGCATTATATGCGTGGCACAGCAATGGTTGTGTCACGTGGATGAAGCCGAGAATCCAGGAGTTGCTCCCAGGTTTGGATGCTTCAGCAATCTCAATCTGGGACCGAAGCGCTGGAAGATGCTTTGTCTTCAGTCTGTGTTGGAAGCCCAAAGAGGCTGGTTTTAACTCTGGTGTTGGAATCCTGCAGCAGCTGGGTAGACAAACCTTGCCAACAGGAGTGAAAGGAAACAGGTAAAAAGTTTTCTTTTTCCCTGTCCTTTACTCTGGTCTGCCACCAGAACATCCCAACCACGTGCTAAGAGTGGGTCTTCCCACTGTAAATGGTATGTTCAAGACAATCTCGCGTAGGAATGCCCAGTGCTTGTATTTTATTTGATCCCAGATACAGTCAAGTTTGACAACCAAGATTAGCCACCTCACCATTAAGGATTGCCAGCCCCATCCAAATGATGGCCCTACTCTCAGGGAAATAACGGGGCCAATCAACAACCAGAACAGGCTTTCGCTCCCGGTTGCTTAGTTAGTTCCCAGCCCTATTTCCTATGCCCACAACATACTGCCTGGGAAACCCCAAAGACTTTAGATAAAGCTTCACAATCACCTCAGAGGAGCAGTCCCAAAACCCCTCCCCCCTGTAAAAGAAGCCTCTACTTCCTAAGTATTCTCAATGGAAGATCCTTAACAATTATCATGAACTACACATTTTTGGGCTAGGGTTCCCAATTCCAGTCGAACCTTTCTTTGCAGGCACAAGAATTCTTCAGACCCTGTAGTCTTTGTCTGAACAATGTAAATCCTTCATGGTGGCCTCAGGTCCTCACGGGTTTGTCTTCTGTATGATCTGCCTCATCTGGCTTTCCTCTGAGTTTTTCATTTGACATTGAGATTTTTGTTTGTTGCACAGTTGTATATTGGGGTTTCTAGAGCATTTCCATCTCTTTACTGGCTGTACCTTTAAAGTGGAAGTGAGAAGAAACTCTTCCTCTCATTTTTAAAAACGTGTTTTGTCGCCGTGACGAGAAAAGTACCAAAGATACTCACTTCCCTCCCATTGCGACCCATTAGTTCTCACAAACTCTGCCAGGAATTGCACATTTCAGGCGGTGCATTGCTCTGAGGTCTCCCCCTTGCCTTAGCGCTGTTCAAAGTCCTCACAGTGTGCCTGTCACCTGATGCAGAGGCTCACAGCTGTCTCAGAAAGGTGTATCACAGGGACAGATAGATGATCAGGGCTATCACTGCCTACACAGGCCAAGCCTGAAGTCACCTTTTAAAATGGGCTAGACTAAAAGGCCCAAATAGAAGCCCTCACAGTTACATACATATAATTTAAAGCCATTTTTCTTAAATCTTTGACAATTTATACAACTAAATCATGCCTTTGCTCTTATCCAAATCTTTCCAATTCCTCGACCACTCCTGCAAACAGGAGTCTTCCTTCCTTCCTTCTTTCCTTCCTTCCTTCCTCCCTCCCTCCCTCCCTCCCTTTTTTCCCACCCTCCCTCCTCCTTTCCTTCTTTCTTTCTTTCTTTCTTTCTTTCTTTCTTTCTTTCTTTCTTTCTTTCTTTCTTTCTTTCTTTCTTTCTTTCTTTCTTTCTTTCTTTCTTCCTTCCTTCCTTCCTTCCTTCCTTCCTTCCTTCCTTCCTTCCTTCCTTCCTTTCTTTCTTTCTTTCTTTCTTTCTTTCTTTCTTTCTTTCTTTCTTTCTACAAAGATGTCAAAAGCATGCATTGGGAAAGCACAACCTCTAACAAATGGCACTGGGAAGACAGCATGTCAACATTTAGTTTTTTTGTTTTGTTTTGTTTTGTTTTTGTTTTGGATTCTGTTTTTTTTTTTCCAGACAAGGTTTCTCTGTGTAGCCCTGGCTGTCCTGGAACTCACTCAGTAGACCAGACTGGCCTCGAACTCAGAAATCCGCCTGCCTCTGCCTCCCAGAGTGCTGGGATTACAGGCGTGCACCCCCACCGCCCGGCTGCATGTCAACATTTAGAAAAATGAGACTAGATTGTTATTTCTTGCCCCATACAGAAACCAGCTCTGAGTGGACCAGAGCCCTGAAACAACCAGAGAAGGCAGCAAGGTGAAAGCCAAGATGCAGGCAAGCATTTTCTGAATAAAACTCCAGGGAAAGGACCAACAATGGGAGGAGGGACATCATGGAATCACAAAAGTTCAGCCCAGCAAACAGTTGAGCCCAGTAGAGAGGCAGCTTATACAATGGGAGAAGATTTTTGCCAGCCAATGACAGAGGACTCATGTCCAGATGGGCTGGCCAGCTTTTTACCACTTCCACACAAGCTAGAGTTATATGGAGAGAGAAACATCTCTCTACAAATGCCTATGTGTAGGCATTTTCAGATTGGCCTACAAGTCTGTAGGGCAGCATTTTTGTGGGCAGAGGGGCCCAGGGATGGTCTATGCCACTCCTGGGCAGACGGTTCTCTCAGAGACATCTTGGGAGGCCTTTATCTTTAAGAATATCTTGAAGTCATGCATGGTTCTAAGTGCCTATAATCCTAACAGCAGGAAGGCTGAGGCAGAAGAATCACAAGTTTTAGGCCAGCTTGAACTATAATAGCAAGACCTCATCAGGAAGAGAGAGAGAGACAGATAGACAGAGACACACACAGAAAGACAGAGACACAGAGATACAAGAGAGACAGAGAGACAGAGACACATACAGAGAGGTTTTACTGACAGTGCAAAGGTATCTCCAAGGCTTCCCCTCCAGTTCTAGTGCCCCATTATGCTACAGAGACCCTAAGATCTTAACACCAGAGCTGAGGCATCTGCTGTCATCAAATTGTGTTCTTTGTGTTCACAGATATCACAAATAATTTTGTAACCAAGAAAAACTTTGTATGTTGAATATACATATGCATATATACATATATAAATACACATATATACATATATAAATACATACACACATACACACACACACACACACACACACACACACACACACATATATGAATTGCATCAGAATACATAAACACCAAACACAAACATTTCATTACTTGACCCCTGAGTACAGAGGCCCCTGAATGCCCAAGGGTAAAGGCAAACTCCTTCTCTTGACCTTGACAACTCTCTGTCACTAACTATCAGAGTGAAAAGCTTTGATCCAGGGACTCAGGCAAAAACTGTAGAGAGTGAGGAAGACATATTCAGGGTTATGAAAACCCTGGGGTACAGCTAGTGACCATCACAGTCCCTTATGACTTTGCATTTATTTATTTATTTATTTATTTATTTATTTATTTATTTATAGACAAGGTTTTCTAGGTATCCCATGATGCTATCAAATTCCCAACCTTCCTCAGCCATTCAGTGCTCTGATTAAAGGCATGTACCACCATACTTGGGGATAATTTTTACTTATTTACTTAAATTATTTTATGTGAATGTTGTTTTGCCTGTGTGCACGTTAGATTCCCATATATCCTGCACACATCTTCATGTACTCTAAGCTACCGTTAGTTGGCCTACATTGCCTAATAAAGTTCAATCTCTTTTGATGCCACCATCCTCAAAGATATGATTACTCTGGGCCCTGAGGGAAGAGGGGATTTGTGGTGCAGTCTTAGAGATTGTCCTCTCTTGCTTGGCTGGTAAAGAGCAGCCTATTTTTAGTTTCATATTATTCTCTCTCTCTCTCTGTCTCTCTGTCTCTCTGTCTCTCTCTGTCTCTCTCTCTTTCTCTCTCTGTCCCCCCACCCCTGTTGGCTTATATTTTTCAAAACCTATTTTAATAAGGGTTTTCAAACATTTCAACTGCCCTTATAGTCCACCAACCAAAGGTAGGGGAGGAAGAGGGCTAATAGGACAAGGAGGGCATGGACCTGTTTAGAAGTAGTTCTTTGGGGGTGATTCTAATCTTCGTGTCTTCAGTCCAGTCCACTAGCAAAACATCAAACATGAGTCAGCAGTAGCAGCCAGATCCAGAAGAAACCGCAAAGCTCCACTGATCAGCATGAGGCAGCAAGCAGCCGGAACACCACCAGAGGCTCTTTGTTGTGCTTGTCTCTTATGGCGAAGATCAGAGAAGAAAGCAAGGTGACCCAATGCCAGAGTGCTGTCAGTGAAGACCAGATCAGTGAAGCCCAACAAAGACCAGCAAGGCGGATCTAGGCCAGAGCATTACGCACGGTCTGTTGGGTTATACTTATATCCTTTCCAAACATCTCTCAAGCATCAGCACCAGGCAGGTTGGGTTATACTTATATCCTTTCCAAAACATCACATGCCCTTTCACCAGGCAGCTTCCAGAAAAACACTATGTGTCTGTTCTCAGCAAAGCATCTTCCTATGTGTCTACTTCAGTAAGAACATCCCATAAGACAGTTTCCAGGAAAACATGACACAACTGGGTCTCCAACAAAACCAAAAATTTCCATCTCTCTCTCTCTCTCTCTCTCTCTCTCTCTCTCTCTCTCTCTCTCTCTCTCTCCCTCTCTGTGTAAGCGTGCATGCATGAATGCATGTGCACCATGGTGCATGTATGATGAAGGTCAGAGGATAACCTGTGGTTCTCTCCATCCACTATGTGAGTCCTGGGGATCGAATTGATGTCCTCAGGTTTGTCAGCAGGTGTCTTTATTTGCTAAGATATCTTGCTGGCCCTGCACAAGCTATCCTTTTGTTTGTTTGTTCTGATTGCAAAACTCAAAATAGTACCCAAGGTAATAGTTTCATCTACACTAGAGATGAGGTTTGAGTGATGAGATTTATATTGAACTTGAATCAGAAGAGGGAGTCAAATCAGTCCTATAAAATCCACAGAGAAACCATGGGAGGCAGACATGTAAAAAAAAAAAAAGAGTATTGCAATAGATTAGCTGCTGAAATATACTAAAGAGTCCTGACTATTATGAAATTCATGCCAAACAGGGCAACACTGATGGCGAACTTCCAGGAAAAGAGCACGGGGGAGGATTTTGTGCACTTCACCTCACAAGAAATAGCCCTAACACAACTGTGTTGTAACAGCCAACAAGGTGTGCTGCAATAGCTGAAGTTACAGTTCATCATGTTCCACTACCGAAGCTGATAGCCCTACAGTGACAGGTCCCTGTGCCAGAGTCAGGCCTGGCAGAGGGTAGGACAATATTGCCTGAGGCTTTTGGGGATTAGGCTTGATAGTTACAACAGTAGCTACTGTGTGGAGGGGAGCGGTGTCATGGTTGTGGCTAAGTGGCTCTAATGATCCATATGGATGGATTTGGGTATAAACGATTTGGACAAGACCTCAAGTTTTGTCTTGTTTTGTTTTGTTTTTTTCAAAACTGTCTGGTCATGAATATGGCAGCTACTTCCCAGAGCGCAATGAAGTACTGTGGACACGCACAGAGATTGTCTTCCAGCGCTGCTGCTTGGAATAGCATTTCTACACATTTTGTTGTTGTTGTTCTTTTTTGTTTTGTTTTGTTTGTTATAGCAATCAACCCACTGGTGCATGCTGCAATATTCCCAGACTGGGCATATATGTAAGCTCTTACCTGGGTCTTGAGTTCCATCACCAGCACTGGAGGTGTGGGGGGGGGAGGGGGCGCTAGACAAAAGCCGAAAAATGTTTAGAAAATGCAAAACATATATGTAGAGGTTTGAATTTCAGACGTTGAAGCAGTGGTGCTGATGAAAACCAGTCCCGTGGCCACCCAGCAGCTGAGCACTTATGAAAAGGGCTCTTGTGGCTAGAGCACCATGAGTTGCTATGATCAAGGCCTGGAGAAAAATTCTTGAGAGTTTTAGTCAGACATTGCTTAAATAGCAAAAGACTAATAGGCAGCAGCTGCTACAGTAATGGAAGCTGTGCACCGGTGGGCCTGAACTCTAAATAGGAGAGATATCTATTGTGACTGGTGTGGTGATCTGAATAAAAATGTCCCCCCCCCCCCATGGCCCAAAGGGACTGGTACTATTAGGAGGTGTGGCACTGATGGAGGAGATTTGACACCAGGGGGTGAACTTTGAGGTCTCAGAAGCCCAAGCCTGGTCAGTGTGTCCCTGTCACTTCCTGCTGTGTGTGGATCAAGATGTAGAACTCTTGGATCCTTCTCCAGCACCATGTCTACCGGAATGCTTCCAGCCATGGTAACAATGGACTCTGAAACTGCAAGCCAGCCCCAACTAAACGTTTTCCTTTGTAAGAGTTGCTATGGTCACGGTGTCTCTTCACAGCAATAGAACCCTAAGTAAGACAACCAGTGGGAGTGGCAGGGGGAAATATAACTGATCTTGATTGCTAGCTATTGGTTAAGAAACTATTTAAATGTACACACACACACACACACACACACACATCACAAAGCTCAAGTTTACTAGAACACATATGACAAGAAAAATACAATTCACTTTTGCTGGTGTCAGGTCAGTGTATTCTTGTACAAAGAAAGTAATGTGTCATAGATAGTTAAGTTTTTAAAAGCATAGCATATACAATGAAACATTTTAATTAAAAATCTTTCATGACAGCCGGGTGGTGGCGCATGCCTGTAATCCCAGCACTCTGGGAAGCAGAGGCAGGCAGATTTCTGAGTTCGAGGCCAGCTTGGTCTCCATGACAGCCAGGGCTATACAGAGAAACCCTGTCTCAAAAAAACCAAATCAAAAAAAAAAAAAATCTTTCATGATAGATAAAAACATTCCCAGACCAAAGTGGAAAAAGATCTTTCCAGCAAGAAACAGCGTGGGTCTGAGCTGCCCTCTCATGGCTAAACCAAGCTAAAGCCCAACTCTGACAGGAGTTCAGTGCCAGCTTGGAAGGCACAAGACCTGCCCATCCATTCAGCAGGCAAACTAGGATACAGATTCCTGGGGACTGGGTGGCTCTGCGTAGGTAGGAATAACACAATCGACGGTGCCCTGTGCAAATACACATTTTGAAATGAACCATTGCTGGAGTCTGTTTCCTGCATCAGGCCCTGAAGCGAATGGCGAAACAAGAGTGCAGTGCCCGCTGCACCGGCTGCTGCTGCTGCTGCTGCTGCTGCTGCTGGTGGTGGTGGTGCTGCTGCTGTGGTGTCTGCGCACGCGCCCCTTCCCACCATTCTGTTTTTCTAGTTCAAAAATGGGGCTTAAAGTTCAAGTTAGTTGAAACCCCAATTTTGAATGTGAAGAACACTGTCCCCAGCTTGTAAACACTGGCTGTCATAACGGACTCTCATAAATGGGTGGAGAGTTACCAGGGCTTTAGTGCAGAGGGATGGAGAGTTCAGATGGAAAACAAAAAGAAAAGCAGCACACGAGGAGGGTGGGCTGTTTTCCTTTTAGTTTTGGTTTTGGTTTGCATTTTAACTCGCGGGATTATACTTACATTAAAAATAAAATGGTTGGCTTGCTTGTCAACACGTTCAATACTCTGTAAGGTTATGTGCGGTTTTTCCTTGTTTTGAAGTTAATGGAAATTTGCATATGTAATGTCAAAGCTCAGACCTTTGTATGAGATCCAGAGGCTTCATTTACACTTTTCTTTCCTTTTTTAAAATTATTTTTTACTTAAATTACATTAATTAATTAATTTCTAAGTAGAGCTTCGTGTAGCCCAGGATAGATTCTAACTCACTAGCCACTCACTCATCTAGCCAAAGCTGGCGTCAAAGTCCCCACTTTACATTTGTAAGAAAACTTGTCACAGAATCTTCCTTTCAAAAACTAAATAAATAAACAACCAAACTTCCCCCCAAAAACAACCCCAATCTTCCCCCAAACCAAACCTCAAAAAACCTAAGCCAAAAAAAATTTGTTGGGGCAGGGAGCTTGGTAAATGTTCAGTCCAAATGCAATTTTTTTTTAAAGTTTTTTTTTTTTTTTTAAAGATGTTCAGTTTGTGGTTCTTGGACTCTGAGGATGTGGAACTCATGGAGGCAGCCCACTGTGTGCCCATTGTCTACCCACTGTGTGCTTATGCAAATTGAATTTACAGGTATTTTGTCACAGCAACAGAAAGCTGACCAACAGAGCATACCGCCACCACTCTAATAATTCACCTCTGCCACCTTCCTGAGAGAGAATCTCACTATGTCGTCACCCAGGCAGACCCAGATCTCACAAGTATACCTGGCTGGCTTTGAACCTGTGACAGTCCTCTTGCTTCCATGCCAACAGTGCTGTTTACAAGCGTGTGCCAGCATATGGATCGAGAAGTCTTTATTTGAATTTTGTACTCTCCCTAGCAATCCCTGCCTCTGATGCTTAGGTTTCAGCATATTAAGCCTCTTTTGGTCTGATGCTCCCTAATGCATGAGATATTTCTCACCCAAATTAACTCTAAAATGTCACTGTGCCTTCACAGACATTCTCCTCACGGTGTAGATGAGATGTGGGACAACCTGGGCATTCACAGGGAAGCTGGCCGAGGTTGTCCTACCGTAAGCTTACTGTGATGCATCCTCTCTGCTGCTTCAGGAAGTCAAGGGAAGATTGCAAGCTGCTTATTCTGCATCCAGATAATTTTGCCTCCAGTAGATGTGAATCCCTAACTAGCTGTTTGATGAGAATAGACTGGGTCCAACATAACCTCTGATAGGCTAAACCTTTAGGGCAGAGTACTAGGGGTTTGCGGAGTCTAAGTAGCTGAGGACTCTTCCACACACATCCTGTTCATCTTGTTAGTTTGAGACAGGGTCTTATGTAGCCTCAGCCAGCCTCAAACTTTCTATGCACCTGAGGCTGTGGAAGTCCTGATCCTGCTCAACCACGCATCAAGTGCAGAACGAAAGCTTGGGCCGCAGTGTGGCTTCCTGTTCATTTTAGGTTCAGAAATTGAGAAGCCAGAAACTGAACGGTTTTAGATAAACAGGTGTTAGTTTAACAGAGATTCAGAGCTGTGGTGGCCACCAAGAAGATGCTTTATTCTAGATGAAATTGTTTGTTTCTGAATGTGTAGTGCAGGGGAAAGGGTTGTGTGAGGCCCCTCATGAATTGTTCATTTGTTTTTCCTTCCTTCTTTCCTTCCTCCCTCCCTCCCTCCTTCCCTCTCTCCTTCCCTCCCTCCTTCTCTCCCTCTCTCCCTTCCTTCTTCCTTCCCTCCCTTCCTTCTTCCCTTCCTCCCTCCCTCTCTCCCTTCCTCCCTCCCTCTCTCCTTCCCTCCCTCCCTCCCTCTCTCCTTCCTTTCCCTCTCCCTCCCTTCCTCCCTCCCTCCTTCTTCCCTCCCTCCCTCCTACCCTGCCCTCTCTTCCTTCCTTCCTTCCTTCCTTCCTTCCTTCCTTCCTTCCTTCCTTCCTTCCTTCCTTTCCTTCTTCTTCTTCCTTCTCCCTCTCTCTCTCCCCCTCTCTCTCTCTTTCTTCCTTTTGACACAGCCCCAATGTAGACCAGGCTAGCCCCAGACTTAATGTGGTTCTTTTCTCATCTTCCTGCCAGTGCTGAGACCACAAGCTTTGTTCGTGGAAGCTGAACTCTCACAGCGAACTGCCCACCAAGACCGCCCAGCTCCAGATACATCACTTTGATTGGTACAGAGGCTTGCAAAAGACAGAGACTAGACAAACTAAATTCTCCTGCAGAAATTTCTAGAGGATATAAATAAAAATCACTCCAAACTCACAGAGTCTTTGGTCTTGGAAACCGTAAGCTGTCTTCACAGGTTGATTAATTCACGGACACTTCTATGACTGTGGAGAGTTTGGAATGTTACTGATCTAATGGATTGGCTACATTTTCTTTTTGTCTGTCTTTAGCCTCCTTGGGAGCCACTCCTTGCCCACCTCTGTATCAGGCCTAACATGCCGGTAAACAGATTTTTAAAAAACTTAGGAATCTAGTTACTTAACAAATCCTAATTCTCCACCAATGGAAAAATCAAGAGTGCTCTCAAGTAGAAACTGAAGCCTCTAGTTGAGATCCCTCTGTCCATTTAAGATTAACTGTCCATTTAATCTTTCTACCATCATATTTTCACATTGCTTTCATTTATAGCTTTCTGTACTATAAATGCTCCATAAAGCTGCCTCTGTGCTGGAGTATTGAGTTTAGGTAGACCTGAATATACAGTCCCAGGCCAGGGTCACTCAAGGTCACCTCCAGAATAAATTATTCCTTATACTCTGAAGAGAGAGCTGTTTTTTGTTTGTTTGGGTTTTTTTTTTTTTTTTTTTTTTTGCATCAACTATCTGTTAACCTTTAAAAAAAAAAAAACTTGGATCAAGTCAACAACAATTTCCTTTAAAAATTAGATCTTCAAATGAACCAGAAATATCTGCATCAAATAAATGTCATTCTTTGTTTAGAATAACACTCTGACCTATTACAAAACAAGCAAATATTTCAGACAGGATTCTTCAGAAGAACAGACCCAAGAGACTCCCTCTCTCTCTCTCCGTCTATCTCTCTGCAACCATCTGTATGCTAGAAAGGCAGAGAACTTAGAAACTGCTCAGTCCAAGCATCTGGATACGTCAGATCATAGTTTCAGTTTGCTGCTGAAACCCTCAATGTTCTCCGAAGAGTTGCTGGCTTTGGACCCATGTTGAAAAGCTGAAGAGTTGGGCTTCAATGTCAGTACAAGATCAAAGCAGCAATGGTCAACATACTCCTTGGAAGGAAAGGAAAGCAGGTGCAGGCACATGCCTTTAACCCCGCCCCACCTTTTATATCTGGATAACCTGTTGAAATATGCTGAATATGAAATATGTTGAAATATGCTTGGGGTGAGTCTTGACCCATCTCTGGAAATATTCCCCACAGATAACCCCAAAGTGTGTTTCCTGATTGATTTTAAATCCAGTCAAGTTGACAAACAAGAGGAACCATCATTGTGCTATCTAAAGCAGTGGTTCTCAGCCTGTGTGTTGTGATTCCTCTGGGGGGTGTGTGTCAAATATTAGATATCAGATATTTACATTATGATTCATAACAACAGCAAAACCACAGCTAAGAGGTAGCAACAAAATAATTTTATGTTTGTGGGTCAATATGACCTGAGGAACTGTATTGAAATGTCATGACATTAGGAAGGATGAGAACCATTGAGCTAAAGCTTTTTTGTTGTTGTTCGACAGGGTTTCTTTGGGTATCCCTGGCTGTCCTGGAATTCACTCTGTAGACCAGGCTGGTCTCGAACTCATGCCTCTGCCTTATGAGTGCTGGGATTAAAGGTGTGCAGCACCACACCTTTAATTGGGTTAATTTAGATTGGCCTGGCCAATCTAAAGCTTTTAAAAAAAGATTAAGGACTAATTAGAAAAGAACTGCGTGCCTCCTCAGCCATTTACCTAGATTCTAGTTCCCAATGCTGTCTGCCGCAAACCAATGAATTTCCTGTCTTAAGAACTTTAATTTTATCTTGTGTCTTTATGCATCATATGCTTGGTATATGCTTGGTGCCCTTGGAGGTCAGAAGAGGGCAGTGGGGTGTCCTGGAACTGGAGTTATGAATGGTTGTAAACCAACATGTGGGTGTTGGGAATTGAACCTGCGTCCTCTAGAAGAACAACGGGTGTTCTTAACCACAGAGTGGTCTCTCCCGCCTAAAACTCCCATCTTGAGCACATCTGAAAAACAGCCATGCTACAGAATGACAAGAGAATCACGGAAAAGGTGAATAGCACAGATATCTGAATATCATCATCATCCTATTGGATTAATTTTGGTGAGGGGCTGACTAGAGACACCTGGGCTGTGTCTTCCTTCACTACAAAGGATCAGAAAACAAAAGAGGAACAAACGTTGCTTTACTGTAGTGTTGGGGGCCAGATTGCCAGCCACAATGGGAAGTGGCGAAGACCATCCAAACAGAGATTTATTAAAAGGGGAACTAAACACACAACATTCACACACCTGTCTCTCAAGATTAATCCTCAAGAAGGCAGAACACCTTGCTCCTACAGGAAAGGCTTTTCACCTGTCCCCGTTATTTGACATATTTGCTACTAGAGAACCCAAGAGCCCACATGGACCTTGAGCTCAAAGCGCGAAGCTGTGGGTGCGTTTTTTTACTGCTATGATACTATGGAGAAAGAACACAATTTAGGTTTACCCTTTACCCACACTGCTGCACAGAGCCATTGAGACCACACATATATAGGAACTCGTGAAGTAGCTAGTGTGCCCTGTGAACCAGCCCTGGGAGCCTCAGGCAGAAGCTCTCACTTCCTCAAGGCCCTGTGTAGCACCCAGGCATGGTTCCCTCAATGGCCTGGCTCCACCTGCCTAGTCAAGACCTGGAGAAACAGCTGGTAGACATCCCTGAGGGTCTCAGCACCGTGATGAGCCCCAAAAGTATTTGCATGGTTCTGCCCATTCTCCTAGCATCAAGAAACAGTTTCAAATGCCTCCACTCAGAACAGTCGGGCAAGCCACCCTGAGAAATGCAGCAGATGAAAACACCACAGAGTCACCCATGCAACCGCTGGCCACTGAGTATCATTTCATCTGGGTCCAATAATGTGGCTTGGTTCTTCTGTGGCACTTAGATACTGTCAGAAACCCTGTCTTTTTGGGGGTGGGGGAGGAAAGGGTTTATTTAGTTTATAGTTCCACACTGTTGTTCATCACCAAAGGAAGTCAGGACTGGAACTCAAGCAGGTCAGGAAGCAGGAGCCGATGCAGAGCCATGGAGGGATGTTTCTTACTGGCTTGCTTCCCCTGGCTTGCTCAGATTTCTTTCTTTCTTTCTTTCTTTCTTTCTTTCTTTCTTTCTTTCTTTCTTTCTTTCTTTCTTTCTTTCTTTCTTTCTTTCTTTCTTTGTTTCTTTCTTAATTTTATCTAATCTTGTTTACAATCTAGATTTTCTGCCCTCCCTGGTCCACTTTTTCTTTTTTATTAGCTATTTTCTTTATTTATGTTTCAGATGTTATCCCCTTTCCACATTTCCCTCCGAAAACCCCCTATCCCATCCCCCTCCCTCTGCTCACCAACCCACCCACTCTTGCTTCCCTGTCTTGGCATTCCCCTATACTGGGACATCAAGCCTTCACAGGACCAAGGGCTTCTCCTCCCACTGTTGTCCCACAAGGCCATCCTCTGCTACATATGCCATGGGTCCCTCTATGTATACTCTTTGATTGGTGGTTTAGTCCCCGAGAGCTCTGGAAATACCGGTTGGTTCATATTGTTGTTCCTCCTATGGGGCTACAAGCTCCTTCAGCTCCCTGGGTCCTTTCTCTAGCTCCTCCATTGGGGACCTTGTACTCAGTCCAATGGTTGGCTGAGAGCATCCACCTCTGTATTGTCAGGTACTGGCAGGGCCTCTACCTGCTCTACAGCTATATCAGGCTCCTGTCAGCAAGCGCTTGTTGGCATCCACAATAGTGTCTGGGCAGAAACCCTGTCTTATTACCAAGCAACAATTCTACCTGGACACACTGCGACGGCTCCACCCCTTCCCAATCTGCCAGATCTGGACATGGGTCCTACACCCACACACCCATTGGTGCAATTGTACCCAGATCTATCAGAAAACCTGTTTTATTCAGAAAGCCTTATCACACCTGCTGTTGCAATGTCACAGTGTTGCTGTCTGTGTCACTGGGCCAGCTGTGAACATCATTGATTACAGCTGAAAAAGGTAAAGCACTCATGCATCATTAGGTCAACTTCTAACTCTGAAGACCACCACCGCTCAGTGGGAGCCCCTCATCTGTCTGATGTACAGTGTTGGGACACATGGAGCATGAAGAAACAAGGCAATGTGGCTCGCCCAAAAGAATAACTCAAAAATAAAAGTGTCGAAGTACATTCAATGACTTATAAGTCAATGAAATCACACAACTCATATATGAAGTGCCAGTGTGAAATTTAAACAAAGCAACATAAAACCTGTCAAGAAGCCAAACTGAGACCTCAGAGCTAAGCAAAAGGCAACAAATAGAAAGAAGGAACAGAGTTAAAAGCCTGAACATTAGAATACATCAGGCAGAAGAGAAGCTTTCTCTTTCTCCCTATAGATGAGTGTGGCTCAGACCTCATCGGAGAACTTCCTTTGTTCAGTGGATATTAGTTCACATTGAAACTCACCTGTGAGCTAGCTATGCACAGAGAATTCGTGTCAGTGTGGTGCTTAGCCACAAAGGACAACCGTATCACCTCCAACCCCGACCCCAAGGCTCAGAGACCATCTTCAGAAAAGGGGGCACACTGTAAGAGCCAGAAGCTGGGAGCGGTGGAATTAAACAGTGTCTTCGGGACAGGGCAAGCCTGAGTACTTGAACTCATAGTAGCTGTGGTTGTCTACACTTGACTGACACTAGATCAAGCCAGTCGGCATTTTAGGAAGAGGAGGATGGCCTCATAAGCTCTGGTCTCAACTGCAAAGCTAATGACAGTTAATGGCACCTGTGTAAGAAGATTCAGTTTTCATTAAGGGCATGACCCTTATGAGGTCAACCCTACCCCAGAGGATAACCCCACAGTCATGAGAATAAGGCCAGCAGAAGTTGGACTCAGTGGGTTGTTTATTTACTTAATATTCTATAGACTCTCTGGGTGTAGTGATTCATGCTTTTAATTTTAGTATTGAGCAAGCAAAGGCAGGTGGATAGACATGAGTTTGAGGCCAGCTTGGCTTACTTGGTAAGTTCTCAGCCATGCAGGGCTATGGAGTTAGATCCTGAAGAAACAAAACAAACACATAACTCTCTGCTCCAAACCTTTTGGTTTGTAGAGTTTACTCCAGGTTACCATGACTGAACAGAGGATTTATTACAAGCAGACTCGGAAGCCCATGGAGAGTAATAGTCTTTTAAGAAATTAGTTTGTTTTAGTCAAAGGTATACAGGTAATCAGTTAAGAAGTTTTAAAATACAGCCAGATGTGGTTGTCCATTCTTGTTATCCCAGTATTGGGAGGGTGAGATGGAAGGATCTCTGTGAGTTTGAGGTCAGCCTGGACTACATAGGTAGATCCTGTCTCAATAACACCCCCACCTCCTTCAACCAACAAAAACAAAAAACAAAGAAAGAAACAAAATAGAAAGAAACCAAAGGAGTTTTTAATACCAAATAAGAATACCACACTGACTCATTCCTTCCATGACAGCTCTTTGGTTTGATCTAGAGGGTATTAAACATGCTGCTGGCTATGAAATAAAACTTATTCCGTTGTTCCTACTTCCTAACCTCTTGTTGTTGTTGTTGTTGTTAACATACAAAATCCAATCAAATGAGTGCTAATTAAAGACAAAGCGGGCAAGACTTGGGGAAAGAAAGCTTCCCAATGACACAGAGAGTCCCTGGGATAATCAGTCATTGTAACAGGAGAATAATTTCCCCAGTGGTCTCATGTAAAGATGATATCTACCCATTTACCTGTGAATGTCATAACTTTATTTTTCTTCACAGTTTAATATCCCATTGTGTAAGGTACCTGTTTTCATCATCCATTCATCAGTTGACAGATATCTACGTTGTTGCCAATTTCTGGTTATTATGAATAGAGCACCAGTGAGCATGAATAAACAAGCATCTCTCCAGTAGAATCCTTCGGGCACATGCTCAGGAATGCTATCATTAGATGTGGCGATAGATCCGGTTCTAGCTTCCTGAGAAAACTCCATACTGATTTCCTTAGTAGTTTATAATCCTGGGCTTTTCACCCAGGCACCAGTTTCCAAGTAATAATTTCGGTTATTTATGCATGAACAAATGCCTAGGTCATAAGCTTGGGCTTGTTGGCCAACTAGCTCATAGCTTATGCAACCTTTTCATTCTACTCTACATGAGCCGCATTGGTTACCTCTCCTCAGTTTCATACGTCCATTTCCTCTGAGTTCAGGGAGACATTTTTCCGTGCCTGACTTTTCCCAGAGTTCTTCTCTCTCTCTCTCTCTCTCTCTCTCTCTCTCTCTCTCTCTCTCTCTCTCTCTCTCTCTCTCAATGTCCCACCTTCTAAGCCTGCCTCAGTTCATTGGCTATCAGCTTTTAATTGACAGGGGATGGTTCCACACAGTACACAAGAGACTCTGCAGTAGCTATAACAGTTGGTCCCTGCTTCTCGCCAGCATGCACTCTTGTTAGTTGTATTGATTTTGATCATTCTGACTAGGGTGATACTCTATCTCAACATAGTTTTGATGTGTATTTCTCTGCTGGCTAAGTATTCTTTAAGTGTTTCTCAGCCATTTGGGTTTTATCTTTTGAGAACTCTATGCTCTGTACTCCATTTTTAATTAGGTTATTTGTTTATTTATTTTTGGTTTTTTGGATTTGGTTTTTTTCGACACAGGGTTTCTCTGTGTAGCCCTGGCTGACCTGGAACTCACTCTGTATACCAGGCTGGCCTTGAACTCAGAAATCCGCCTGCCTCTGCCTCCCAGAGTACTGGGATTACAGGTGTGCGCTACCACTGCCCGGCTAAAAATCCAGTTTTTAAAGTAACATTTTGAATGTTTTTATGCACAACAAATGGGCAGTGAACATTCCACTTTGGTGATTATTGAGGCAAAATATGAAGTGCATAATGCTTCTTCTCAAGTTCTGAGGAACTTTTACTCTAGCTGCTGTATACTTTATGTTTGGAATATTTAAATTCATAAAGAGTCTCTCGGGCTGCCTGGGGGTATCAGGCAGAATTTATGATATAGATGACATTTATACTAAGTCTTGAATAATGAGTTGGATTGATATCATGTGGGAAAGGAGTTCATTTTATGTAGAAACAATAGTAGTCAGAAAATCACGGTGTTACAAAGTTGTGTGTGGGAGAACAATAAAATATTTACTGTGTGACAAGAACACAGTGAAGGTGGAAATATGGCTGGTTTGTGGCAAAGTCTTAGACGTTATGCTTTAGGTGATAGGGTGTTGATGAGAGTGGGAGTTGAGAGCCGAGACGCTACTGCCAGGATCTGAAGGACAGATAATAAGCCTGGGAGGAGGGTGTGGCCTTGAGAACTGGTGCAAAGGTCAGATAGAAAGGACCTCTGTGTGAAAAGGTGTGGGCCTGCAGGAGAGCGAGAGACTGGGGGGAAATTAGAACTTCCATCTCCTAGGTAGAGTTCGGAGAGACGCCAGTGGCCGACGCAAGGCATTCTGGGAGAGAGCACGGTGGAGCAGTAGAAAGCAGAGTGACAGAGATGGGCCCTTGTGTCGCTGATCCCTGGGTCCATAAGCCACATGCTTTCTCTCTCATTTTTCTCATCTATGGAACTGGACCCACACCGCCTTTGAAGGGTTAAGAAGAGGATTGGAGCTTTTCATTGCTGTCTGTCTACTTTCTACCAAATGCTGCCCATGTGGGTTCAGAGTGACAGGAAAATAAGTGCACAGGGCCAAGAGGTGGCTCAGTTGATCGGGTGCTTGTTTTCACCTCAGGGACTTGAGCTGGATTTCCAGGCTCATTGGCCTACTCGATGAGACTTTAAAAAGAAAAGGGGGGTCGTGCCTGAGAAATGATACCTGGGGTTGGCCTCTGGATTCCATAGGCAGTAGCACACCTGTGCACATGTATCTACACACACACACACACACACACACACACACACACACACAGATAGACACAGACAGATAGACACACAGAGACACACACATACAGATAGACACAGACACACACATAGAGACACACATAGAGAGACACAGACACACATGCAGATAGACACAGACACACAGAGATAAACACCCAGAGACACACAGATACCACACAGATACACACAAACACACAGAGATGCAGACACACAGAGACACACAGACATATACAGATAGACACAGACAACACAGAGACAAACACATACAGAGACACAGACACACAAAGAGACATACATATACACCTATAGACACACACACATACAGATAGACACATACACATACACACAGAGATAGACACATACAGAGACACAGACACACACAGAGTCACACAGAGACACACAGACATACACATGCAGATATACACACACACACACATAGACACAGACACACAGAGACACACACAAACACACATAGACAAAGATACACAAACACACAGACAAGCACACACAGACACACAAAGACAAGCATACACATGGACACACACATACAAGACACAGGCACAAACACAGAGTCTCTGATGACTGAATAATGTCTGGAAATTGCCAGGTTGTTACTACCATGCTTATATATTTTAAACAGAAAGCAACAGTCCCAACCAAGCACTCTCCTGGAGGCAACCAAAAGTGGGTTAAAACATCAGCAGAAGGGAGGAGATGCCAACTCACTAAGGGAGTGTGTGGTTTCAGAGCAAGCACACACACACACCTACACACACACACACACACACCTACACACACACATACATACACACACACCCCCACACACATACATACACACGCCTACACACACACACCTACACACACACATACACACACATACACACACACACCTACACCTATACACACACACACCTACACACACACACACCTTCTTGCACACACTGCAGGTTTATTTAAAGAGACACAGGTAAGTCCAGGTACACAATGCACCTCGAGGGAATAGAAGAAAGAGAATTTGGAAGAACACAAGTGCCATGCGAGAAAGAAAATAGACTGACTTATGTGTGTGCTATAATTAACTGGTCAAACAATCTGTGAAATTAAAACAAGTAATAAATAATATCTTAGGAATAAGAGGGGACATTAGAAACACAAAGTGTAAAGGAAAGTAGGAAAGACTGATCCCATAGAATACCAAGGGCAAGATAATAGAACAAAACCGAACTTCTAGATGAATTGAATAGTATGTTGGATATGGTAGAAAAGAAGCAAACTACCTGGATTTTAGGCAAGAAATCATTGTTCTTTTCCTTGCTGGGTAGAGGGGTGGTTGTCGGAGTTTAACAGAAACTCCAGGGCCCTCTGCAGTACTTAGGGAAATTTCAGGGAGACTGTGAGCTCCCATAAAGTGGATTCCTGAGGAACCTTTAACCTTTATCTCATGGCTTATACTTTGCTTGATTTTCGGGATCATTTTTCTCTTGACTGTGTAGAGCAGCGTTATCACATTCTGAAATATACCAGGCCTGGTGGTACACCCTGGTAACTCCTGTCATCGTGGTAACCGGGAGACTGAGGCAGGAGGACTGAGAGCTCAAGGCCACCCTGGGCTACAGAGAGACCATTTTATCAAAGACAGATGTTTCATCGCCTTTACTAGGCTGTAACATGACTTTTAAATTCTGCACTGTGGTCCTTGACCTGAAAAATGCCTACAAACCACTGTGGAATGATTCCCCGTGTTGCTGAGCACAGTGCCTCCTTCACCAGCCCCGTCGACCGCCTCTGCTCTTCCCCTTTCCCATCTTCCATTTCTGGGTTAAATCCCCTAGTCTTTTCTACAAGAAATAATATGTGATATTGTGATTAGACAACACTCAGGTGACCCAGGATCATCTTTCCACTTCAAGGTTCTGTACCCAGCTATGCCTGTGAGGACTTTTCTTTTGCCTTTAGTAATTTTATTATTAAAATAATTAATCAAATAATATTAATAACAAATTAATATGTACAGGCTTGAGGAACTAGGACCCGGCGTCTTTGCTCTATTTCAGCACTTAATGTTTGTAGACACTTCAGATTCTGTACGATTCGAGTCACAGGGTGGGTACTTCTTGGATATTTTTTTCTTTTTCATCAAAGAGTGTGAATACGTTTAGGAGAGGCATGGGGTGCTGCTGCTGAGTTGGTTAACTTTGGTCAACTTGGCACAAGCTAGGTGTCTCTGGGCAGAAGAAACCTCAACTGAGAAAACGCTTCCATAAGACTGGCCTGCAGGCAACTCTTTATGGCATTTTCTAAATGTTAATGATTGAGTGGGGGGAGGGTCTAGTTCCCTGTAGGAGGTGCCACCCCTGGGGAGGTGGGCCTAGGTTGTTTGGAAAATTAAGGTGAATGAACCATGGAGAGCAAGCCAGTGAGCAGCACTCCTCCATGGTCTCTCCTTTAGATCTTGCTTCCAGGTTCCTACCTTGAGTTTTTGCCCGGACTTCTGCTGATGGACTGTAACCCGGAAGCACATAATCCCTTCTTTCCCAATCACACTGTTTATGTAAGCAACGGAAAGCAGAGTAGAACACCCAGATATCGAAATCTTTATAGTGAGGTTCAGATGAGCTTTTTAACCTGACAGATTCCTTTCTTTCTTTCCCTTGACTACCACGCAGTTGGAAATTTGGCAATGCTTAGTCATAGTTCAGGAATGAATGGAAACTGTGCTTAATCATTTCATTGATATTCACAGTTGCCAGGTAACACGAGCTGCATCTCTCTTGTTTTCAATGGAAGAGATTTGCTAAAAATAAATTTCCCGAAGGACACCACCTTTCATCATGTGTTTTCTGGCACTGGGTAATTTTCGGACGTTCAAATGGTCTACTATATTCGTAAAAGGTACACCAGGATGCAGCATCTTGGGAAGAAAGGCCTGTGCTGCTTCTTGTACACTTCTTGTTGACCCAGTGCCTTTAAATAAAGGTGAGGGTAGGTGGGGAACAGGGCTTGGTTACGAAATAGGCCCCATCTATTAGATGTAGTCCTGATGTGTTTGAAAGGAGGAAGTGGGTATCCCTTTGGCTCTCTTCTTACACATTTTTCTGCATCTGTTTTCAATACTCTGCTTGCCTTTCTGGGTGCTGAAATACAGATGTGGCAGAGGCAGTGATGAGCTTCTACCATCTGTATCCTGGATGCCAGCCATAGTGGTAAGATCTGATCCAATCTTTTCAGTAGTGACCTCCGAGATAGCTCTCACAGCAATAATGTTCCAGGAACCAACACTCCTAAATATGTGGTCTAGAGACCTCTGTATCAATCATACCAAAACTTGTGTAAACTCCTGATTTCCTGTATTCAGTTTCTCTTCCGCATGCAACACCCAAGTGATTCTGATGAGAATTAAGCTGGATACTGACAAGGTGTGAGGTGCTGCGGCGGTGGGCGGAACTCAAGACTCCCACTCAGTAGGCTGCTCATCTTAGTTCCTAACTTTTATAGGAAATTCATTTTATACCATCTTTCTCATTTTTATCAGATAAAAAGCGTAAATTTAAATGTAAAATATAAGAATGTGATTCAAGTTCAAAAGGTAAACCGAGGCACAGTGCAACTTTAGGTACTTGCTTTGAACAAATAATAATTAAAGAATCAGGAAACTCCAGAAGTGAGTGCCAAGAGGAGGCTTTGGTAGAATAGATAGATGGGGCTGGGTTGTAGCATTGAAAATCTGGTTGTATAAGTTTGTTAGGTAATTCCAATAGATTGAGCTTGAGTTCCTTTCTTCTTCTTCTTCTTCTTCTTCTTCTTCTTCTTCTTCTTCTTCTTCTTCTTCTTCTTCTTCTTCTTCTCCTCCTCCTCCTCCTTCTTCTCTTCTTCTTCTCCTTCTCCTCTTCTTCTTCTTCTTCTTCTTCTTCTTCTTCTTCTTCTTCTTCTTCTTCTTCTTCTTCTTCTTCTTCTTCTTCTTCCTTCTCCTTCTCCTTCTCCTTCTCCTTCTCCTTCTCCTTCTCCTTCTCCTTCTCCTTCTCCTTCTCCTTCTCCTTCTCCTTCTCCTTCTCCTTCTCCTTCTCCTTCTCCTTCTCCTTCTCCTTCTCCTTCTCCTTCTCCTTCTCCTTCTCCTCCTCCTCCTCCTCCTCCTCCTCCTCCTCCTCCTCCTCCTCCTCCTCCTCCTCCTCCTCCTTCTCCTTCTCCTTCTTCTCCTTCTCCTTCTCCTCCCTCCTCTTCCTTCTCTTCCTCCTCCTCCCTCCTCCTCCTCCTCTCCCTCCTCCTTCCCCTCCTCCTCCTTCTCCTTCTCCTTCTCTTCCTCTGATTCCTTCTCTTTCTCCTTCTCCCCCTTCCCCTCCTCTTCCTCCTGATCCTCCTTCTCCTCCTGCTTCTTTTTTGGAGACAGGGTTTTGTTTGCTAACCTCAAATTTGTTTTCCTTCTGCCTCATCTTCAAGAGATACTAGGTTTATAAGAGTGTTACACATTGTGTGTGTGTGTGTGTGTGTGTGTGTGTCTTTTTAAATTAAATTTTACATGTATGGGTGTTTTGCCTGCTGCATGTTTGTGTACCATGTAGGTACATTCTTGGTGCCCTCGGAAGCTAGAAGAGAGTTTCAGATTCCCTACCACTGAAGTTACAGATAGTTGTGAGTCATCATGTGGGCACTTGGAATGTAGTTAGTTCAAGCAATACGGTCCAACACACTTAATCTCTTAATTTAAGTTTAAGCACTAAGAGAAATAGTATTTGAAATAGCAGTTGCTGTCTTAATTATATGAATTCACTGGTAATAATCTTACAATTTCCTGATTGTTCCAGGATCCAGCAGACTGATTTGCTATGCATTAAAACTAGATTCCATAGCAAACTAGTTAGGGTGGCATGTACCTTTAATCCCCAGTCCTTGGGAGGCAGAGGTAGGTGCATCTCTGTGAGCTTGAGACCAACCTGTTTTACTTGAGCTCCGGGTCACTTAGGGCTACACGGTGAGATCTTATCCACACAAAAGGTTCAAATTTAGCCTCAGCTGGCCTTGGCTTTGAGCCAAGAAACTTTAGAATGTATAGGAACCCTCATCTATCACATATGTCATGATGAAAGTTACCCGAAGTATCATTATAAGTAATTAATTTCCTTATGAGAAACTGCCCTTCTTGTGTTACACTGGAATATGGAACCAAATGGAATGTGTGGATAAACCTTAACCAGCTTTCAGATGCCAGCAACTGATCAGTTTAGGTAAGTCGGGACTTTGCTGGACCTTGTACCTAACATGGAATTGTATCTGATCGAACCAAATGCAGAACCATCCTGCTAACTACCAATGAAAAGAAGATAGGAGATGATCATAAGCATTAGCATGACCTAAAACTGAAGTTTAAATCCAGACTGCTGGGCTTTTTTTTTTAAGCACTTGGCAGATGTAATATGGAAGGCAGTTATTCTAGAATTATGTCAGATGGTTTGAGCCAACTGATGAAAACGTTCCCAACATTCTTTCCCGTACACAAGCAAGCTTGACACTTTACAGTGTTCATTCATTTAAATCCAACACACTTAGCAGCGTCTATGGATAGACAGAAGTAAAAGGGTATGGTAATGGCTGTTGAATTCCTGCATGATGGCTGTTTCTTGTCCTTTGTCTTTACTATGTGTATTCTGTGACAGTGGATAAAAAATACAAAGCCAGGTGGATTCCTGGGAAGACTAGGTTATGTGTCCTGCCCAGATGGCTCTTGGGAAGCATTGAAGGAACTACCTGGACTTTGCTCATCTACAGGGGA
The DNA here is from genome assembly GCF_947179515.1 of Apodemus sylvaticus. Lineage (NCBI taxonomy): Eukaryota > Metazoa > Chordata > Mammalia > Rodentia > Muridae > Apodemus > Apodemus sylvaticus. The sequence continues at coordinate 33,096,955 of NC_067475.1, forward strand.
ATCTTCTTGAAATGTGAGAGTCATGACAAGGCTGAGAAGGAACAAATCTGTGACAGGAACCATTTTGATGGAGATTCCGGAGCAACAAAACCGTAGGCTCCAATGATTTTTTTTTTTTTTGAGTGGTGGAACAAACTGGATCTACTTTCTTCAGCTGTTTTTTTTTTTTTTTTTCTCTTGTTCCCTGAGGAAACAAGGAAATCATAAGGACTGAAGCAAACATCTTAGGTTCTTGGACTGTAGGTTGCTGTTTAAACCAAAGAATACAACATTGTTGTGTTCTTGGTTTGGAGTACGAGGAATCCTACATTTGACAGAGATGGAGTGAAGGATGAGGGAGGTAAATGCTTCTATGTGGTAGTGAGGCTTCTACATTTTAAGTTAGGTGATGCAATTCTTGCTCCAGGTACAGTGCAAAAAATTAGAGAGAGATGATGAGGGCAATGCACTACAGCACAGTTCTATACATCTGTAATTGCAGCGTTAAAGAGACAGAGGCAGGAAGATTCCCTTAAATTCCAGCTTTCCTTGGTGCCCAGACTGTTTTTTAAGGCCAAACAGCTATAGAGTAAGATCCTGGCTCAGAACTTAAAGGAGAAAAGAAAGTGTGGTGGTTTGAATAAGAATGGCCCCAGAGACTCCTGTTTGAATGCTTGGCCCATAGGCAGTATTAGGAGGTGTGGTCTTGTAGGAGTAGGTGTGACCTTGTTGGAGGAAGTGTATCACTGTGGGGACAGGCCTGGAGGTCTCATATGTGCTGAAACTGTGCCACGTGTGACACATACAGTCTCCTTCTGCTGCCAGCAGATCAAGATTTAGAACTCTCAGCTTCTTCTCCAGCATCATGTCTGCCTTCACGCCACCATGTTTCCTGCCATGGTGATAACAGACTAAATCTCTGAATGGTAAGCCAGCCCCAATGAAACGGTTTCCTTTATAAGAGTTGCTATGGTCATGGTGTCTCTTCATGACAATGAAACCCTAATGCAGACAGAAAGCAAGCAGGAAGTATCAGAGTGAATTAAAAAGCAAAACTATACTGAAGTCTGGCTTCTCAAAGGGAGACATGGCTCTGATGAAGACTATTGGTTGGAGAGATGGATGATGGACAGATGAATGAGAAGGAACACACACTCTTTCTCACCATGTGCTGCCTGCATCCTTCCTTGCCATTGTTATCTTAAGTTTCATTAGGCTGATTTTTAGATTTCATTGGTTATCTCAAAAGCAAACTTAAAAGCTGGTATCCAAGTCAGACGTGGTGGCACATATCTGTAATCCCTCCACTTGGAAAGCAGAGATGTGAGGATTGCTGCATGTTCAAGGCCCAGCTGGTGTACACAGAGTTCTGAACTAGATAGGGCTAAGTTCCGTCTCAAAACAGAACAAAACAAAATCCCAAGTGCTATTCATAGAGAAGAACAGAAAAATTGAAAGCCATTGAAAAATTAAACTACTTCATGGTTAGGGTTTATGTAGATGATATTTTTGGTATAAATATGTTTGGTTTGGTAAGACATATTATGGGAGTATAGATTGTCTTTTATAATAGTGGTACCATTATGTAACTAAGCTTTTCATAATTTAAACATTCTGGGTTAAATTATCATTATCCCCATCATTACCATCACCACCACCACCATCATCACCACCATCACCATTGTTGGGGTTTAGGAGTCACCCCACAAACCACATGAACACTGATTCAATCAGACAGGGATGGTTTATTGAATACATACCATAAGACTGTGCATTCAGTAAACCACCAGGCCATCAGGGTTTTAGCTCAGAATTCGGGGGCCGAGACATGATGGTGAACATCTTTCATTGTCAGTGTATAAAGGTCAAAACTGCAAAACCCACAATGAGCTCATATGCAGGTACAGGAAGTGCTGCTCAGTGGACAGCTCTGACTCAAGCAACTAGACCAGAACAGTGCTAACTGATTTTTAGTCTCATTTATCCTACGTGGAACTTACGGTGTCAAATTTCTTAAGATTAACAAACCTCAGAACATACAGATCCTAATAGGGGATGTGGTCAGCATGACCCTGCTCTGAGTCAAGTTACTTTCCTGTGCCAGTGACTGGCAGGCATATTACAGCAATAATATGAAATAGCTGGCAGGTGTGGACCAAAATGGCGATGGCTATGCTAAGGAGGGGCAGAACTCATCAACTATTATTATAGTTGTTGCTGTTGGGGCTGGAGAGATGGCTCAGTGGTTAAGAGCACTGACTGTTCTTCCAGCAAATCCCAGCAACCTCATGGTGGCTCACAACCATCTGCAATGAGATCTGACGCCCTCTTCTGGGCTGTCTGAAGACAGCTACAGTGTACTTACATATAACAGTAAATAAATCCTTGGGCCAGAACGATCAGGGCTGGTGTGAGCAGAGGTTCTGAGTTCAATTTCTAGCAACCATATGATGGCTCACAATTATCTGTACAGCTACAGTGTACCCATATACAAATAACAAGTAAATAAATAAATAAGTAAATCTTAAAAAAAATAATCGCTGCTGTCGATCAGTCTTGCTTGAGATAGGGCCTGTGTGTAACCCAGACTGTGAGTTTAAACTTACAAACTTTCAGCCTCAGCTTTCCAAATTCTGGGACTGTTGGTGTTTGGCTCTATTATGGTTGGTGTTTAATGTCACCTTACCACAAATTAGAATCGCCTGAATAGGAAGCCTCACCTTAGATTACCAGATTGCCTTGACTGATGTGAGATTATACGCAGTACCTTCTGGGATCAGCCTGGATGACTTGGGGGGGGATTGGGGGGTGATCAGGGAGGTGGGGGCCTATGTCTTCTCATCTCACCCTCTCTTAGAAAGTTGCCTCATCTTCCGGCCTTGGAATATGTGTTGGGGTCTTTGGCCTTTTCTTTTTTTTTCTTTTTTCTATATTATTTGTTTACATTCCGAATGTTTTCCCCTTTCCCGGTTCCCCCCTCCTCATTGGTCTCATAAGCCCCCTTCCCTCTGCCCATTTCCCAATCACCCCCCTCCCATTTCCCTGTCCTGGTATTCCCCTACAATGCTGGATCAACTCTTTTCAGAACCAGGGCCCTCTCTTTCTCTTTTCTTGGGTATCATTTGATATGCTAATTGTGTCTTGAGAATTCAGAGCTTCTGGGCTAATTAATAACCACATATCAGTGATTGCATTCCATGTGTATTCTTTTGTGATTCAATACCTCACTTAGGATGATATTTTTCCAGTTCCAACCATTTGCCTAAGAATTTCATGAATTCATTGTTTTTAATTGCTGAGTAGTATTTCATTGTGTAAAAATACCACATTTTCTGTATCCATTCCTCCATTGAAGGACATCTGGGTTCTTTCCAGCTTCTGGCTATTATAAATAAGGATGCTGTGAACATAGTGGAGCATGTGTCCTTATTGCATGCCGGGGAATCCTCTGGGTATATGCCCAGGAGAGATATAGCAGGGTCCTCCGGAAGTGTCATGTTCAGTTTTCTGAGGAACTGCCAGACTGATTTACAAAGTGGTTGTACCATCTTGCAATCCCACCAGCAGTGGAGGAGTGTTCCTCTTTCTCCACATCCTTGCTAACACCTGCTGTCTCCTGAGTTTTTAATCTTAGCCATTCTGACTGGTGTGAGGTGAAATCTCAGGGTTGTTTTGATTTACATTTTCCTAATGATTAATGATGTTGAACATTTCTTGAGGTGCTTCTCAGCCATCCGAAGTTCTTCAGGTGAAAATTTTTTATTTAGCTCTGTACCCCATTTTTAATAGGGTTATTTGGTTCTCTGGGGTCTAACTTCTTGAGTTCTTTGTATATATTGGATATTAGCCCTCTGTCGGATTTAGGGTTGGTGAAGATCCTTTCCCAATGTGTTGGTTGCCGTTTTGTCCTTTTGACAGTGTCCTTTGCCTTACAGAAACTTGGAAATTTTAAGGAAATCGAAGAAGACCTCAGAAAATGGAAAAATCTTCCATGCTAGTGGATTGGCAGGATTAATATAGTTAAAATGGCCATCTTGCCAAAAGCAATCTACAGATTCAACGCAATCCCCCATCAAAATCCCAACTCAGTTCTTCATAGAGTTAGAAAGTGCAATTCTCAAATTCATCTGGAATAACAAAAAACCCAGGATAGCTAAAACTATTCTCAACAGTAAAAGAACTTCTGGGGGAATCAGTATCCCAGATCTCAAACATTAGTACAGAGCAATAGTGATAAAAACTGCATGGAATTGGTACAATGACAGGCAAGTGGATCAATGGAATGGGACTGAAGACCCAGAAATGAACCCACACACCTATGGTCACTTGATCTTCGACAAAGGAGCTGAAAACATCCAGTGGAAAATAGATAGCCTTTTCAACAAATGGTGCTGGTTCAATTGGAGGTCAGCATGCAGAAGAATGTGAATTGATCCATCCTTGTCTCCTTGTACTAAGCTCAACTCCAAGTGGATCAAGGACCTCCACATAAAACCTGACACACTGAAACTAATAGAAAAGAAACTGGGGAAGACCCTTGAGGACATGGGCACAGGGGAAAAGTTCCTGAACAGAACACCAATAGCTTATGCTCTAAGATCAAGAACTGACAAATGGGACCTCATAAAATTACAAAGTGTCTGTAAGGCCTTGGCCTTTTCTAATGAGTATGGTAAGGCTGAGTGAGGAAGGGTGTGTGGTGTGGGAGACTAGACCTTCAAGTCCATGGGCATTCCTCTTCTCAGAGGAAAGTAAGTCACCCTGCTTGGGGACATTGGAGTGGCCTTGAAGCACTTCCCATGGTGAGATCTCTAGGTGTTCTGCTCATAGGGCACATGGGGCACCCTGCTGTAAGCCATTCTAGAAGCAAGCCTTCTGCCTTAGTCCCCTAATCACACTTTGGGAGACTGCAAAAGATCCTACTATAATTACAGGACCTGTTCTGAGCCAGGAACACCTACCTAGGGCTCTTCTACATTCTCAGCGGGGCACAGTGACACCTGCCTGCCACCCACTCTGAAGGCTAAGTTAGAAGATCTACAAGTTCCAAGACATCCTGTGCTGCATGCTAAGTCTGAGACTAACCTGGGTTTCATAGTAAGATCCTGCCTCATAAAACAGAAAACAAAAATAATCCCATCCACAGACCTTGTGTGATGGTTTGTATATGCTTGGCTCAGACAGTGGCACTATTAGGAGGTGTGGCCTTGTAGAAGTAGGTGTGTCACTGTGGGCGTGGGCTTAAGACCCCTATCCCTGCTGCCTTGAAGTCAGTATTCTGCTAGCAGCCTTCAGATGAAGATAAAGAACTTTCAGCTTTGCATGCCGCATGCCTGCCTGGATGCTGCCATGCTCCTGCCTTGATGATAATGGACTGAACCTCTGAACCTGTAATTCAGTCCTAATGAGATTTTGTCCTTATGAGAGTTGCCTTGATCATGGTGTCTGTTTTACAGCAGTAAAACCCTAACTAAGACACCTTATAAGATAATAAATATTTGTCATTTTACACCCCTTTTCCTGGGAAGTGTTTGTTGAACAGCAACAGGAACACAGTGGCACAAGGAGACCGTTCCAGGTAGCTATAGTTTATGGTTATGGTTATATTTATATGGTATTCAACCATATATATAATTTGATTATATATATAATCAAACTGTGACATCTCGGCATCACACAACAGATTATAGTTCTTGTGAGTGAGTCTTTAGGGGTTCAGCTGGTCTGGGCTGCCTTCCAAGAAGTGGGATCTTTTTGTAGTGAGCTAGTATCATCTTCAGTTTCATCATTTTTTATTCAGCAGACACTCCTAAATGATCTTACCTGGGTGTCCAGAGGTAAGTCCAATCATTAACTGACTTTCATATCTTTGGATATGCCTAACCACTAATGTTCCACTGGCAGATCTAAGACCCTGGTGTTAATGTACAGTACGAGAACAGTAGGCATCGTTAGTACCATGTATCGCATGGGAGGTAGGGAGGGCAAGAATGCTGTTTGGAAGTTGGGAATGGTTTGAGAGCTCTTCCGGCCAGAGAGTAGTGCAAAGTCTGACTTGCTGACCCTCTGCTGATAAAATTGTGCACGGTCATCCTTTCAACTTAGGCTGCTGGAAGTCAGATTGCAAAACAACTTTTCTTCATTGCTTAGATGAGGATGAAAACCACAAGAGATACGCAACCTCCAAAGACAGGCTAATCCCAATGAAATAGAAATTAAAATGGCATGAGGACCGTGGGCTCATCACTGTGAGAGGCCCAGTGTCTGAGGAGTGGGAGGCACTGTGAGCTACTCACATGTACAAGGGACCAAAGGCAGGTGCCCATTTTTGAGTTGCATTTGACTGTTCTAGAACTTTTGTTTTTTAATCAGCAACATTGGCATTTCATGTTTGAAAGTCCTCGTTTTAAACACTAAACTCTGTCGGTGAGATTGCTCAGTGGGTAAAGGCACCTGCCACCCAGCTTGGTGACATGAATTTGATTTCTGGAATCCACGTGAGGGAAAGAGAGAATCGACTCCTGAAATCGACTCTTATTCTATGATGACATAAAATAAATGTTAAAAAAATTCTTTTCTTTCTAAATCTTTCTAAAAAAAAAAACCTTTCAGCAACTATAAAAACACATAAAATCTGTTTAGGTATGGACTAAACCAGGCATAGGGATTTGTGATATGGGTGGAGGCAAGTTTACAAGTCCAGAAACCCAGGGAAGGTGATGTACTGAAGTTACCCTTCACCTCATTGAATGGGAGTTGAGCAAGCTCTTGCAGGTCAACATTGTACTCGTGGTTCATACCTGAGGGGGCAGGAAGATGTGGTATAACTTTAAAAAAAATAACAGAGAGAGAGGGGGAGGGGGAGAGAGAAGAGAGGGATAGGAGATGCAGGAGGTGGAAGACAGAGAAAGTAAGAGAGAGGGAAGAGACGGAGAGGTGAGGCAGGGGTTAGGGAAGGAAAGAGAGGTAGCTGCTCTGGCTTTTGTCCAAGTGTGCTAGTTTTATCTCAACAATATTCTTTCTTCCTAATTTTTCTTATATGTAAATTGAAAAATGGGATTATGTCTATTGTTAGTGTGTGTGTGTGTGTGTGTGTGTGTGTGTGTGAGAGAGAGAGAGAGAGAGAGAGAGAGAGAGAGAGGATGTACCTGGACAGTGAATTTCACTGGCATCCTTCACAGACATGAATACTCATCTACCCTTTCCCTTCTCCTGGGAATTTGGGAGACTGGTTTTCTTGAACAGGCAATGTTTCTTCCACCATTTTTAGATTTAGGAGTTTGCATTACGCCCCTTTCCTGCTACCTGCTAACAGAAAAAGATTATAATTCACTTGAAGTTGGGTGTGTGTGGTGTCTTTGTATTACCCCAAATCTCATTTAAAAAACATTGATCTCTTTACACTCTTAAAAAATGCTTTCCATATCTACGTGAGATAAGCAAATTAGGAGAAGGAGCAAGTTTCGCATAATGAGCCCTTTCTAAGAAGCTCTGTTTCTTCTAAAGATTTTGTATGTGGAGCTGGAGAGATGTCTCACTGGATAAAAGTGTGTGGTGTGAAAGCTAGACAACCTAAGTTCGAGTCCCTAGCATCTGTATAGAAGTCTGGGTGTGGCTGCACATGCCTGTGAAGGTGGGACTGTTGAGAGGACTGAGTTACCCAGAACCAGGCTGACGCCATGACAGGATGCAACGGCAGTTTGGGAGACCAGCCCTGAGTTTCTGTTTCAAAGAAATAAGAACCTGGATCTAGGAAGCTGTGGTCAGTCACGGCCGTGTGCAGCCAAACTGAGGACACCTTGTCTTCTGGTCTGAAGTAAGAATAGGTACCTAGAATAAATAAGTGACACCCCCACACCCAGGGAGGTCTCCAGAGCCATAACCAATTGTAGACCCCTAGAGATTGAACTAATCAATCAAAGTAGAAGGGCACAAACCTGTCCCTGGAATTCTCCTGTCAATAAAAGCTGGACCTGCAAGGCCACTAGGGGTCTCCATTCCTAAATAGGGAGACCCCTGCATGCAGGAAATTCAGCTGAATAAATGCTCTTTGCTTTTGCATACTATTTGAGCTGGGGCATCATTCTTTCAGCAGTTACTGAACCCTAACTCTGTGGAGCAGAGACAGGTTCTAGGTGCTTGCTGCTGAGTCTAAGGTTCAACGAGAAGTGTCTCTGTGGTGGGAGATGCCTGGTGTCAGCCTCTGGCCTTGGCAGGTAGGATCCTGAATCTATACCTGCACATATATGTGCACACAACAGACACATATAAAATAAATATTTCACACAAAAACGTTCCCAGTGATTTGTAAACAATATTGTATGCAGATATTAAAATTGGTGTGAAATTGCTGTGACTTGCTGCCATGCCCACCCACCCCCAATTGAGATTACCAATGTTAGGGCTGGAGAGACGGCTCAGTAATTAAGAGCACTGACTGTTCTTCCAAAGGTCCCGAGTTCAAATCCCAGCAACCACCTGGTGGCTCACAACCATTCGTAATGAAATCTGACGCCTTCTCCTGGGATGTCTGAAGACAGCAGTGTACTCATTTATAATAAATAAGTCTTTAAAAAATCCCAATGTTCTAGGCCGTGATGATATTTTATGTTTTAAATGACAATACTTAAGTGAAAGGATGCAAAACAAAACAACAAAAAAGATGCAGTTGGGAGTAGGATAGCAATATCAGCACGGGGACCAGAAATGTTCACTATGCTATTTAGAAGATATTATTAAAATTTATTTATTGAGACAGTCTCTTTCAGTACTGGCTAGTCCAGTACTTCACTAAATAGTCCAAGTTATCTTTGACCTCATGTGCAATTCTCTTGCCTCAGTCTCCCAAGCACTGGGATGTATAGACGTGTGCTATCATGCCTGGCTCCACTGTGCTATTTTAAAGTCTTGGGTTCTAAAGTGTGCATCTAAGGCCACAATTGAAGTTATCCCACAGATTTCTGCTGTGACTGAACAGCTCCTCTTAGCATAATACTTGAGTTTAAACAAGTGGCCTTTGTCATGGGAAGAGCTGGAGGTCACCTTGTGAAGATTAAAAGATGTCACTATTTTACAAACGATGAAAGAGATCTAGAATTGCATGTCATGAAAATTCAGTCTCTATGCTGGCTTATTTTTCCATGTTTAAAGATCATTTGTTCCATGTATGTTACCTGAAGAAGGAAGAGTTGATGTTCCTTTGGGTATCATGGGTAAATACAGAGGGCTTGGTTTTATTAGGTGTTGTGAAATAGCAGGTGAGTATGCCCACACAATGTCCTTCAGATAGTTAGCTGTGAGAGTTCCCATCCTAGATTCATGCTGTACACTTAGAGGGACTGCTTTTTCCAGCGCTGAAGGCACCTTGTGGATCAAGACATGCTGTCATTGTGGTTCAAGATGTGCTACTGTTGTGATTTAAGTGTGCTCTGAAGTTTAAAAGCAAATCAACACAGAGTATCTCTCCTGTTCACTCAGCAGGGTTGAAGGCACGGTCCTCAGAAAGGTTTCTCAGGTGTCAGTTCAAGCCTTCTGTGTTCTTTCTCTGTTCTGGTGACTGACTGTCTGTGATGATTTTGAGTAGGTGACTGGGTAGCGCCCGGTTTCTCATTAAAGAAGCCAAGGCCTGTGCTATAGACAAAGACTTGGTGTCAGAAGGCCAACTGATGTCATGGAATGCGAAACGTGGTAAGAGCCAGGCTGTCTTGGAGTTCCCAGGTTTTGTCTGTCATTCAGTCCTTGAAGTGTGGTTTAGCCGATTTATATTTTTCTCTTCCCTCTTCCTTGGCTTTTCTCTCCTTCCTTCCTTTCGTTCTTCTCTTTCTTTTTTCGTTAAAATAATAAAACAAAGTTTTATAAAACTTTGACCTTTAATTAGTAAACCACCTGATACAAACTTTTTTTTGGTATGTGATTTCTTTTTTTTTTTATTTTAATTTTTTATTTTACTCAACACAATATATATTTTTATACCAATCATAAAAATGATGGACATGTTATTAAATGAACATAAAAAGATAAGGTCTTTTTGTTTGTTTGTTTGTATCTGCTTTTAGTAGAGCTTAAAATTTTGGCTTTTACTGTGGTACAAATCCAAAATAAGAACAGTTTTTAGACATTAGAGTTCACTGTAATAAGGCTGTACTTCAATGTTCCTCACATCCCCAAAGCATTTTACCTCCATAGTAGTTAAGCTAAGAGTTGACAGGAATGAATTGTAGGCACAATTATTTGGATACAGATTTCCTGCTATGGTCAAAGCTATTTGACTTGAGTGATTGTCATCATTCTAAGCCTACAGGGAACAGGTTACATTCATTTAAGAAATGGTGTGTGTGTTAAGATGGTCTATCCATGAAGTCATTCATCAACTGTTTCAATGGACAATGGTTCTGCTTGGAGAGTGGCATAGACATTAGGTGAGGGTAAGATTCTGGTTCATTGGCTGTGATGATTTTGAAAAGCATTCATCTCAGAAAAAGAGTAACTTGTAAGGTTATCTTCTTCAAAATTGATACAATAACTATAAATATCAAGCACAACATTCAATATCACTTTGTTGTTCTCTTATGAGCCAAATTAATTGTCTACATTTCTTTTGGCTGTATACATAATTTTGAAATATGTAAGCTGTTCTGAAAACCATAGTGTAAAAACATCAAATAACAATTCCACTAATAGAGAGAGGCTGAGATAGGAGAAGCATGATTTCAAGACCATTATGTGGTACACAGCAAGACACTGTCACATACAAACAAGCAGACAGTGTATATGGATTGTACAATATTGGACATATTTCTCCAATTACCAAATTAGAGAGATCACTGGGTGATAGCCAACAAGTTTCTAATTCCTCATACTTTTGAAATTTAATCCATTAGGATATGTTTGTAATATTAATTTTCATATTAAGAGATATTAAGAAGTGATTGTTACTTCCTGTTATTGTTGTTGTTAAAGGTGGAATTATGTTTGTGTGGGTTTGTTGAAAGATTACTTTCTTGCTTTTCCTAGGGTGTAGTTTTCCTCCTTATGTTAATGTTTTCCATTTATTATCCTTTGTAGGGCTGGATTTGTGGAAAGATATTGTGTAAATTTGGTTTTGTCATGGAATATCTTTTTTTCTCTGTCTATGGTAATTGAGAGTTTTGCTGAGTTTAGTAGCCTGGGCTAGCATTTGTATTCTCTTGGGGTTGTATAACATCTTCCCAGGATCTTATAGCTTTCATAGTCTCTGGTGAGAAGTCTGGTGTAATTCTGATAGGCCTGCCTTTATATGTTACTTGACACTTTTCTCTTACTGCTTTTAATATTCTTTTTTTGTTTAGTGCATTTGGTGATTTGATTATTATGTGACGGGAGGAATTTCTTTTCTGGTCCAGTCTATTTGGAGTTCTGAAGGCTTCTTGTATGTTCATGGGCATCTCTTTCTCTAGGTTAGGGAAGTTTTCTTCTACAATTTTGTTGAAGATATTTACTGGCCTTTTAGGTTGGGAATCTTCACTCTCTTCTATACCTATTATCCTTAGGTTTGGTCTTCTCATTGTCTCCTGAATTTCCTGGATGTTTTGGGTTAGGAGCTTTTTGCTTTTTGTGTTTTCTTTGACTGTTGTGTCAATGTTTTTTATGGTATCTTCTGAACCTGAGATTCTCTCTTCTACCTCTTCTATTCTGTTGATGATGCTTACATCTGTGACTCCTGATCTCTCTCCTAAGTTTTCTAGCTCCAGGGTTGTCTCCCTTTGTGATTTATTGTTTCTAGTTCCATTTTTAGATCCCGCATGGTTTTGTTCATTTTCTTTGCCTGTTTGTGTTTTCCTTTAAGGACTTTTGTGTGTCCTCTTTGAGAGCTTCTAGCTGTTTATCTGTGTTCTCCTGTATTTATTTAATCAAGTTATTTATATCCTTCTTACAGTCCTCCATCATCATCATGAGAAGTGATTTTTAGAACCAGATCTTGCTTTTCTGGTGTGATGATGTATCCACGACTTGCTATGGTGGAAGAATTGGATTCTGATGATGCCAAGTAACCTTGGTTTCTGTTGCTTATGTTCTTACACTTGCCTCCCACCATCTGGTTATCTCTAGTGCTACCTGCCCTTGCTATATCTGATGTTCCTGTGATCCTGGTTGTGTCAGAACTCCTCAGAGTCCAGCTGTCTATGTGATCCTGTGATTCTGTGATCCTGTGATCCTGAGATCCTGGGTGTGTCTGAGCTCCTGGGAGTCAAGCTGCCTCTGGAACCCTGAGATCCTGGTGTGATCAAGCTCTTGGGGTCCTGGGATCCTGGGCGTGTAAAAGCAGCTGTGAGTGAAGCTTCCTCTGGGTATTGGGGGACTGACTGTGGAGTTTGCGCCCAAGGTCTGCTCAGGGCACTGGCCCAGACAGACTGAAAGGAACCTGTGCCACTGGTGGAACAGAGGTCCTGCGTGCCTGGGTCCTGCTGGTCCCAGTAACTCCTGGTATTGGGGCAGATGTTGTGTCCTCCTCACCTCTGATCCTATGATCTTGGGCATGTTAGAGCACCTGGCAGTGGAGTTTCCTCTGGGTGTTGTGGGACTGGCGGCAGAGTTTGTGCCCAAGGTCTCCTGATACATACAGGTAAAATACCAAAGCACATTTTTTTTTTTAAAGCCATAGCTTTGGTATGGATGAGGAGACCCACGGCCTTCCTCATGCTTAGCTAGTGGCCTGCTTTCTGGTTGCATCTCTAATCCTCAGTTTTGAGACTGGGTCTTACTTTGGAGCTTTGGACTCTTGACTGACTGAGCCTCTTGAGTACTAGGACCCTCGGAGCCATCTGGCCTCTACTCCCTTAGCAGTCCATCCTTCTCAGATAGCTGGGCTCAGTTTGCCTAGAAATGTACTCGCTCCTTTGGCTGGCAGTTCCCACTGCTGAGCTTTTGAGGTGAAGACAGATCAGTGCGGTTCTTAAGTCGTGTGTCGTCATTGGAGTCTAGGAGTGACTGTCATCCCACCTGATCCACGGGGGCACACATGCATGCAACTGTCCGGAGTTCATTCTTATCTGCACAGGCTTCCTTTATTTTCATCATTGACAACACTGTGTGTCTCAGTCAGGGTTTTTATTTCTGCACAAAACATAGTGACCAAGAAGCAAGTCGGGGAGGAAAGTGTTTATTCAGCTTACATTTCCACATTGCTGTTCATCACCAAATGAAGTCAGGACGGGGCTGCCTGAGGGGTTGCAAGGCCTTCCGGGTCAGGGGCCACGGGCTCCCTTATAGGATCTGCTAGATTCGTCTCAGGCTCCATTGCCCTGGATCCTTCTCAGGACTCTTTCCTAGGTTTGCAAGTGTGCTGTTACGAATTAAGACATTCCAGTTTTCCTCAGCAGCGTCTCCAGTACATTTTACCTGTCACGGCTCTGCTGGATTTCCAACTGTCCTACATTTCCAAATATTAAATCCAGGAATGAAAGAATTTTCCCATCTCCTGACACATCTTTCTTCCTTGTCAGAGAGCAGAGAACAATTAATCCGGCTGTCTGAGTAGTGTCTGAGGTGTACTCTCATCAGGAGAAAAAGCCAGGAGAGAGGGCAACGTCTCGGTATTTGACAAACTCTGTCTTTTTGTTCTCGTTGTCTTAACTGATCCCCTCAAAGGAATTATTTCTTCAGTTTGAAAGAATATAGGATCACTACTAGAATGAATGTAATTTGGCACATTTCCGGTGATAAATCCATGCATCCATGGGCGCAGTGGCCACTATGGTGAAATTGTGTCCGAGATGATTACTCCAGGGCCGCTAGCTCTCTGAGCTTGTCAGGTGCATGCTCAGGTGTCCAGCTGTCAGCCAGTGGATTTAAAGCCACGAGGCAATGTCTTCTCAGATGTAGTTTCTTTCAGGAGATGGATGCTGTCATGCATGGAATTGAGAGTGAGGATCAGGACTGTTTCTTTTGACTACATCCGGGCCTTTTCACTCTGTCTTTTCGAGCTGATTTCCTTGTCTGGTGTATCAGGGAAGAGGGGATGAGTCAGCCTCAATACCACCGTCTGCCTGTTTTGGGTTTGTCCTATGTTCTGTCTTCTGAATATATCACTTTCAGAAATCTGGAGAATTAGGGAAAGGCTGAAAGTAATTCTGATTTAGAAAATGGGTTCGTGTGTGTGTGTGTGTGTGTGTGTGTGTGTGTGTGTCTTCTATCTTTAGCTCTGTTCTTGGGGTCTGGTTTAGATGTGCAGGTGTGTTCAAATCTTAAACAGTTAGGTGATTATTTTGTGTATGTGTACCCATACATGTAACTACGGCTTTGATCAAAGCGGGCACTATTTCGCAACCCTAAAGGGTTGTCCTGTGTCCCCCTCAGCCCCGTGCTCCTTCAGGTCACTACTACTTTGACATCTAGCATTTCTGGGTGGACTGGCTGGTGTTTGGTAGACTCTTTCTCTTCTGACATCTGGTCTGTCTCACTGCTGCCTTGACCAGAGGAAGAAGGTGGCAGTCTCTGGGCATTGTTTAAAAAAATTGCTCATTCTTTTTTCTTTTTTAGTCTTGGTCTCATTGTATAGATTAACACAACCCAGAACTTGTCATCCTCTTGGCCTCCCAGGTTCTGGGACTGTTAGAATGTGCCACTAAACACTACCAGGAGAGTTTTCTTGCATGAGCCTATTACCACTGCTGCTTTTCTGCGGAAGTTATTTCTAAGGCTGGGGAGACCAGGGAAGAAGACCTCCAACAGAAAAGACTTAAATGCTTACAAGAAAAAGAGTCAAAGGATGATTTGATCTGTTTGGGTTCTATGTCTTTAACTGATTTTGGCTTGAAGCAAATGGTTTCTCCAGTGAGCCCTTCATTTATGAATAAAAGAGAGGCTGTTACTGATACTTTTGATCAGTACTAACATCAGTGCTATAGCCTGTGGCTAGTAAGAAGTATGTGGGTTCAGGTTGTAATAAACACGGTGGCCTGAAGAACACTGTTGGAGCTATGTGGATATTGGGACTTAAAGATAAGAAGAACTTGCTTCCTGTTCAAGTTTAAGGTTTTTCTAAACTGAACAGGTGCAGAAGTTTGAACATGTCCTTCCCAAATTGACGTGTGGGAAAGTTGGCCACTTGGACAGTGATGTTAAGGGGCAGCATCCTTTCAGGGTGATCAAGCCATTAAGGTTGTTTTGATTGTGGCCTGAGTAGTGGCTTTCTTACAGAGCCAGCTTTGTCAGGCTTAGTGTTTACCAGGCCAGGACCCAGGCAGAAGCCCTCACCATGCAGAGCATGCTGGGGCACCAGGTTCTGCAAAACCATGATCTAATAAACCTTTACAAACACTCAGTCTTCGCTCTTCAGCTATAGCAACAGAAAACGGACGGAGCCTTTGAGAGAAGCGAGATCCTCTTGCGGTGTTTTTCTGGCTTTTTATAAAAAATGGAGACACTGGGTTAAAGCAAACTTGCTTAGCAGGCACAAAATTATGACAATGTAATTTTGGCAGGTATTGATTCCAAACTGTTGAAAACCAAGTCTTAAGGTAAACCCTGGAGTATATTGATCTCTGCAGGTAAAATGCTAGGGGTTCTGTGAGTACAGGCGGGGATATAAGGAGATGTCAGGATTGTGATATACTAACTTGGCCAGCTTTCCCATAACAGAAACACACGTGCATGCTGGCTCTGGACTCCCTCAATACAGACCACAGTCAATGTTTGCATGTGGTTGCTGGAACATCTCTGGGGTTCTATCATACTGAACTTTCACTGCTAAACCCTGTTGTCCGTTCATCCTTCCTTCCTTTCTTCCTTCCTCCCTCCCTCCCTTCCTTTCTTCCTTCCTTCCTCCCTCCCTCCCTTTCATCCATCTATCCCTCCCTCCTTCCTTCCTTCCTTCCTTCCTTCCTTCCTTCCTTCCTTCCTTCCTTCCTTCCTTCCTTCCTGTCTATCTTTCTACCTTGTCCTTTCTTTTTCTTTTTCTTCCAGACAGGGTTTCACTATGCAGCCTCCGCTGTGTAAGACCAGGCTGGCCTCAAACTCAGAACTCTATCAGCGTCTGACTCCTGAGTGCTGAGAGCACGGACACACTCCATGTTTGTTGTCTCTGCAGCCTCTCACAGTATGCTACAGTCTCGCACAGCACTTGAGTAGCTATAGCACTTTTCTGAGTTTTTACATTGTAAGAGCCAGTCTGGCTCAGTGATCATTTCTTGGTCATCAAAAATTGCTATGAATACCAGATCTTTGCTTTGAATGTGGTTAATATGGTTTCTCAGTGTCAGCAACATCCAGAACGCATGTAGCTCTGCTGGGGCCACAGCCCTTTTCATAAAACTTTTGTATCCCAGCAGTCAGGAGGCAGAGGCAGGCAGATCTCTGAGTTCAAGGCCAGCCTGGTCTACCAAGCAAATGCTAGGACAGAAAGGGCTACTAGGAAAGCCAGGGCTACACAAAGAGACCCTGTCTCAAAGAGAGAGAGAGAGAGAGAGAGAGAGAGAGAGGAGAGGGAGAGAGAGAGAGAGAGAGAGAGAGAGAGAGAGAGAGAGAGAGAGAATCTTGTATCCTATCAATTATTTAAAAATAATTGAGATCTTTTTCACAGGTGCAATAGTGAATTCTGAGAACATACGGGTATTCATTTTGCTATCTCAAATACTGACCACAAACTTATGTTATCGAGAGACATACTTGCTCTGAGGTTTAGATTTTAGAGACCGATAAGAGTTCTCCCAGGAGTCGGTTAACTAACTACCTGTATGACCAGATAGAGGATGGGCCTGGGGGGTGGAGCGCAGCATTTCACAGGCACAGTGGCAGAGCCACCCACCTTTCTTCCCATCCTCAGTCATCTCACTGGGACTCAGACTTCTCCATACAACGTCAGGAGAGACCTGGTACCAGGGCACACAAGGAGAGTTGAACACCGTTCCCAGCAGAGTTTGAGATGTTTTCACTGAGGTATCCAGCAACTATGTTCTGCACTGACATCATTCTCTTAATTCACTGTGAAGTTTCAGACGGGAAGTGCTGATTTGCTGTTGGGCTGTATCAGTTAAGAAGGATGAGAGTCCATTGTGGCCACACTGGGAGCAGGGCAAGCGTGGTTGCCGGGTGTGGGCGGCAGGTATGGCGGCAGCTGGGAGCAGGCGGGGCATCAGGAACAGAAAGCTGAGAACTCTTGCTCAAAACAGAGAGCAAACAGGAAGTAGGCACCCCCCCCCCCACACACACACACTGTGTGACTTCAGCAAGGTGGTATCTCCTAAACCTTCCCAAACAACTCACCTGGGGGTCAAATTTTGAAATATATGAGCTTATGAGTATCATTCTCATTCAGACTGCTACAGAAAGGTTTTGGCTCCCGGCCTCGGCATAGGATAGTTCACCACAGTGGGGAAGACGTGGTTGCAGGAATGTTAGGAAGCTGTTACATTGTGTCCACAACGAGATAGAGAAGAAGGCTAGTGCTCAACCTTCTCCAGT
The DNA here is from genome assembly GCF_947179515.1 of Apodemus sylvaticus. Taxonomy (NCBI): domain Eukaryota; kingdom Metazoa; phylum Chordata; class Mammalia; order Rodentia; family Muridae; genus Apodemus; species Apodemus sylvaticus. Next base: position 33,114,373 of record NC_067475.1, read on the forward strand.
GTGCTCTGCCAACAACCCCAGCCCGAGACCAGACCTGCACACATTCGAGATGCATCTTTCTACCTGTCTAGCGATACTGAGGAGATATGCCCAGTGGGTTTGTTTCCCAGGTGAAATATATATATATATATATAATTAGTGTGCAAGTACTTGTGTCTGTGTATGTATGTACACATGCATGCTCTTGGGTGCCCAGAGAAGTCAGGAAAAAAGGCATCGGGTCATCTGGAGCTGGAGTGACAGGTGGTTGTAAGTCACCTGATGTATATGCTAAGAACAGTTCTAATCCCCGGAACAACAGTGTTTTTTTGAGCCACAGAGCCATCTCTTTTGCCCCTCCTTAACGATTCTTGATCCTCTCAAAATTGGTAGTCAAAACTGAGTACTAACCCATCCCTTGTGGCCACCATTTAAACACTTACTGGCTTGGGGGAACACTTGAGATTGAACACTGCAATGAGAAAACTTGAGCCCTCCTGTCTCTAACATGGGGACAGTTACTGCTTATTTTCTTTTAAGTTGAGGGCTGCTGTCTCCTGCTTCTGGCATTTGGTAGAAACTTCCCTTGGACTTCAAGGTTAGCTTTATATTTTTTATGAGTGGGCTAGTCTGGTAGAGTTGTGAGATTAGACACGGGAGAAATTCAGAAAAATAGAGTGTGTCATAGAGGTGTTAGAGAAAGGAGTCATTGCATGGTACCCTGGGGCTACGAGGAAAAAACCCGATGTCAGGACACAGGAGGCAGGAAGTAATGGAGGGTTGGGTCAGAACCTTTACCTTCAGCCAGAAGACAAGGCAGAACAGGCAAGTACCGTGGGCTTGTTTCAATCATTTCAGTGGGTGCTAAGTTTAGGTATGACTTTGGTTGTCCTGGGAGGGTTAGGGCAGAGGCCTCCCCCCACCTCCCCGCTTCCTGACTTACAATGACCAGATGGAAGAATTGCCGTTCTGGATTGATTAGTATGCATATTTGCCAATACCTCTGAACTGTGCGGCTTTGACTGCTCTCCCTGACCAGAAAACTGTTTTTAAAAAATGTCCCGATATCACGCTGTATCACAGTTGATATTTATAGTTGAACTATAACGACAGTTCATCCAATGACAGACCACACGGACAATGACAATCCCCTCGCAGAACGGAGAGATTCCTGTTGTACAGTGATATATACTCTTGCCATCCTAACAGCAGAGTGTGATGTGTCACTCACATACTTGTGATGATTGTAAACCTACTGTGCAGTTATGGACCCACTATGTGGTAGGACACTCACCATACTATATTTTTATAATTAATTTCAGAACACACTTTCTACTTATTTAAAAAGCAACTCAGTGCAAAGCAGTATGCTGTGTTACCCTGGCAGCAGCCGCATGCATCTCCACTTGAGTACGGTTCTTGGTTATACAAGAGGCCTTTTGGAGTGACTGGCCTCTGCCCTCCAGGTTTATGTCAGGACATTCGATGATGTCTGGACTGTGATGAAAGCCTTCCAGCTCACTTCTCAGAACTGCCCTTCACCGTTAGGTGATGCAGATGCTTGACTGAACAAGGCATGCTCAGTGTGGGGCTGAGCCAGGCCTGTCTTTTGGACAGCTTCTAGGTCAGGCCTTCTTTGTTTAGGCATCCTGACTTTCAGTCAGTGTGCCTGCGGTTGAGGTTGCTCCTTAAAGGGATGGTGGAAAACCACAGGACTTGTCATCGGGGATCGGATAATTTTGCTAGTAGTGCACTTTTCTGATCAGGGACAGTATTTTGATCATGTATAGGTTTCTTCTTTAATGAGACTCCAAGCACAGACTGCTTTGTAAAGCATGTGCCCAAGTCTTCAATAAACATAATCCTTTTGCTTGCTTGAGATAGGGTTTCTTTGTGTAGACTTGAATGTCCTGGAACTCAATCTGTAGAATAGGCTGGCCTCCAACTCAGAGATCCACCTGCTTCTGCCTCTCAAATGTGGAGATTAAAAGTGTATGCCACCACTGCCCAACAATAAACAATCTCAAGTAATAATTAGTATATCTGGCTTTTTTTTGGAAGCGTAATCTCATCTCCATGTTCTAGAACTTATTTGTAGCTGACTAAGATCTTGAACTCCTGATTCTCTTGCCTCTGCCTCCTAGGATTGTAGGTGTGTGCTACCACATCCAGTTTATTCGATGCAGGGCTTGAGCCCAGGTTTTATGCACGCCAGGCAAACATTGTACCAACTGAGCTGTGTCCAGCTTTGATAGTTATGAAGAAATCATGCCGTGTCAGAAACTGCATTAAAAATATCTCTTGGTCAAAGTTTGTCTCAAGTCTCCTGGGTCTGTAAGTGGGGAACCGGGCAGGTCATCTGATAAGGATAACTGCTTAACTCAGACTTAAGGATGGAGGAAGGCTTAATTTGGCCTCCCGTTTCAGAGCTGTGGGTCTATGGTACTGGGATAGGTGTGGCAAAACAGAATGAGTCACATCACATCAGTGGAGAAGCAGAGGAACGTGGTGTGTGTGCCCAAGTGCTTTCTCTGGTTTTCCTCTACTCTATCTGAGCCCCAGTTTATATGCTGGTGAGGCCCACATCCAGGGCAGATCTCCTCCAAATGTCCTCATACATGAATTGGATGAATATGGTTTCCTAACCTTGGGCTTCTTATTCCAGCCAAGACAGACAAGATTCACAATCCCGGTAACACCGTGAGAAGGAATAATTTAGAGTCTCCCATGGAAATGTTAGTGATTCCCCACAAAATCAGCCACGAGCCAATCTGATGCAACTCACAGTAGGGTCTTTATTCTATTAGAGCCAGCTCACCCCCACTCCCCAATGCATCACTGTCACACAGGATGGTTTTGGTGCTGGGGGAGCTCAGGATGTCTATCGGGGGCAAGGCTTTATAGTAAGTAGCAAGCAACTAATTGGAAAGCTACTGTCACCTTTAATATAGTTGTCTGGTGCTGGGGGTCATATCATAAACTTGATTTCTGCTCCCCTCTGCATTGGTGGTCATTAGGCAATGGTTGGGTTGCACCTGGGGTGCAGGTTTGTTGGGGGGAATAACCTGGAGACACTCACTGGTCTTGTTGAGGGTATAACCTGGAGATTTTGGTCTTTTGGAGGATTAGCCTAGAGACTGGAGCTAGGCTCTGGTTTTGTTGGGGGAGGGGGCAACTTGGAAACTACTGCTACTTTACCTGAGTTCAAACTTAGGTCAGGTTCTCTAAAATGGAGTTTGGACTTAAAAGCTTTGGCCTCTCATCGGCACACGGCAAGAGCGCCAAACTCATAGATGGAACTCAAGACTTCCAGAGGAAAGGTTGCCAAAGGTGAGGCTGCCGGCAGAGCAATCATGAGGCAGGAAAGGAGGGGAAGGCGCGCTGGGCAGGTTCAGCGGCTCACCCTGGTCAGGGTGTGGGGAGCCAAGAAGAGGCAGACCAAGGGCTACCGCTAAAGGGGCGAGGGCAGGAGCCAGGGAAGAGCAGGAGGCCGGTCAGGAAGAACTTACCTTCCTTCCGTTGCTCTGTTAGTGGTCTAAAAGCCTGTCCTACTAGTAATGTGCGACTGCTAAAGGTTTTCAAGAAATGGGTGGTCATGGTCTGAGGGTAACCGTGGCGGGGACGCCGTGCACATTGAGCAGGATGTAGCTAAAACCTTCCTGCATGGCTTATACCCGTGCTGCCCTTGCTGAGGTAGTTTGCAGAGGAGTGAACGGTCAGGGAGTCTCAGGAAGTGGCTTGAGCTGGAAACAGGAAACCAGTCACCATCACAGCTTGCTGGACAAGAGCAGTCGGTCTTCCACGGCCTGGAACTAGTATCTATTGTGTTTCTGAATTATGGCATTATGATTTAATCTAATTGCATACCAAAGGCAAAATGGTTTTTGCTCCCCTCCCCCTTCTTAAAATAACCTTTTATAGACAACTTGCTTTGAGTTACTTTGGGGGTACCAGTTTCTGAGTACTTTAAAACGCTACTACTTTTTTTTTTTAAAGATGTATTTATTTATTACATGTAAGTAGCTGTCTTCAGACATTCCAGAAGAGGGCGTCAGATCTTGATATGGGTGGTTGTGAGCCACCATGTGGTTACTGGGATTTGAACTCAGGACCTTTGGTAGAGTAGTCAGTGCTCTTAACCACTGAGCCATCTCTCCAGCCCCAAAACGCTACTACTTTTATGGGACAAGACCCATGGAGAAAGTGGGCTGAACTTACTGTAATGCAATTCTATTACGATTTTATTAATTCAAACGTACATTACAAGATTTTGTACCAAGCTCACAGATTTCAGTTTACAAGAAACCAAACCAAACCAAACCAAACCAAACTAAACCAAAGCACCCATAGGCTTTCAAGTCAACAATATTCAGCCAAACCTCCAATCCAAAACATTCTCACTAAACATTACGATTATAGCATGAACCCCAAACTTCACACTGTATCAGAGTTCAGGTCTCCACTGAATCTGTAAGTGGGCAGGACATTGGTGCTATGATACCTCAACTGTCCAAAGTACGTGACAAACATCTCTGTATTCATATATATCAATCACACAAGGATCGCAGCTCGAAACAAAAGTCAACATTCTTGAAATGGATCAGCTTCTTTCTCAGTGGAGAGCGTCTGACCAGGTAAATTTTAGCTATTGAAAAATGTAAATCTCACTTCCTTTTATTGCCAGCTTTGTTTCGCCATCACTAAATCATCATGGTACCTGAGCAGTTTTTAGTTTTTTGTCAGTTTAAAAGAGACTAAGAGGGCCGGGTGGGTGGTGGTGGTGGTGGTGGTGGTGGCGGCTGCGGTGGTGCACGCCTTTAATCCCAGCACTTGGGAGGCAAAGGCAGGGGGATTTCTGAGTTCGAGGCCAGCCTGGTCTATAGAGTGAGATCCAGGATGGCCAGGGCTACACAGAGAAACCCTGTCTTGGGGATGGGGGGGGGGGGAAAGAAAGAAAGAAAAAAGAAAGACTAAGAGCCAATGCAAATTTAGCTCCTCCCCCCACCCCCAGAGTCTCATTCATGCAGTCTGACTTTACACATTGTATTCTTTGACTCTGCTTCCTGGGTAAGGGACACACAGATTCAGTTTTTCATAGGGAGCAATGTAGGGTGACATTGCTAGTATTTCTCCTTCCTTCCTTCCTTCCTAGCTTGCTTGCTTGCTTTCTTTCTTTCTTTCTTTCTTTCTTTCTTTCTTTCTTTCTTTCTTTCTTTCTTTCTTTCTTTCTTTCTTTCTTTCCTTCCTTCCTTCCTTCCTTCCTTCCTTCCTTCCTTCCTTCCTTCCTTCCTTCCTTCTTTCCTTCTTTCCTTCTTTCCTTCTTTCCTTCTTTCCTTCTTTCCTTCTTTCTTTCTTTCTTTCTTTCTTTCTTTCTTTCTTTCTTTCTTTCTTTCTTTCTGTCTGTCTTCCTTTTTGTCTTTCTTTTGTCTTTTGGAGACAGGGTTTCTCTCTGTAGCCCTGGCTATCCTGGAACTCACTTTGTTGAGCAAGCTGGCCTCAGACTCAGAGATGAGCTTGCCTCTGCCTGTGCTTCCCAAGTGCGGGGATTGCTCCCACATGTGGCTTGACATTGTTGGTATTTCGAGCCTCATCTGATCGCTTCGGTCTGTAGAGAACTGACGTGTTTATATGGGCCAAGGTTCCAAGAGGCCAGTGCATTTAAACAGCTCTCCATCTTACAAAATGCAGTGCTGCTCTTTGGTTAAGATGTGTTTGTCCTGAAGGCTCATGTGTTGAACTTTTGCTCTCCACCTAGTGCCTCTGTTGAGAGGCGAGAGGCTCCTGAGGTCTCTGACCCAATCAACGAATTAAACTCTTGGTGGATTCATAGCGTGGTATTGCCGAGAGGTGGGATCTAGTTGGAGGAACATGGGTCACTGCGGGCACACTCAGGAAAGATGTACCATATTTCTGACCTTTTCCTTTGTTCCTGCCTCCTGTGTACCATGAGATACGCTCCGCTCCCCTGACATACACTTGGCACCTTATGGAGTTCCGTCTTGCCTCAGGCCCATAGCAATGGAGCCAGTTAGCCACGGGTGAAACGTGTATAATCTCAGGGTCAGGGAGTGAAATGAATCTTTCCTGACTTTAAGTTGTTTTCTCATTGGGATCTTTCACTGCAGTGGAAATCTAACCTAGAGAGCAAACTTTTAAGGCCTGAAGTAATTCTCGAAGTTTCTGTACTGCTCCTATAAATGAAGCTATTCCCCTTAGGACCCTGTGTAAGGAAGCCGTGAGTTTACTGTGAGCGATGGATCGGGCAGAGGGCAGAAAGTTCTCCCACAAGGGAACCTTCTAGAAAGAGTTGTTGTATACAGAGGAGGAGGGAATGCACTATAAACTGAGGATGTGAAGGAAACGCCATGGCGTGTTCACATTATCTCTGTAGGAGAGACAAAGGCCTAGAGGGATATTCTTGACTCTTTTTCACATGGCCAAACATGGTAAGATGTAACACCAGGTGTGTTATCCCATTGCACTTGTATTTGGTAAAGCCCACCATGACCATCACCTCATATTTTGTTTGCTTTAATAAGAAAGTAATAAGTGCTTTGTTTGCGCTATTCTTGAACACAGATTCCCGGAGTTCCCTGGTACCCTACATAAGTGTTTCGAATAGACTTTGATTCTCAGAAACTTAGCCTCATTGACCACAAGGTGGCTTGACAATTTCCCATGCATCTTTTCTCTTGCAGACTGGTATTTCCTTTTATTCAACTTTGAGAAACACTGGGACGGAGTGTGGTTTCCCCTGCCGACAGTGATATCTATCTTTCCTGATCCCTCTAGCTACACCTTCTTTGTAGGAAGCGGAGGAAGCCATGAGTGACCGAAGTCTTGGGTGTACGTGTACTGTTGACACAGGCAAGCCATGACAGGAATGAAACCTCAGAGCCGTGGAAACTCGGCCAAGCCTTTCCCCTATGAGTCAGATTCAGAGCCGGCAGAGCCTTCTTCTTCTCGTCCAAGTATGAGATGACCAATGTGTAAAAAAAACTAGCAGCTGTAACCTGCCTGTCCTCGCTGTTTGCAGTGTGAATCTCCTTGCTTATAGAGACCTACAGACTAGCCGACCCCTGGCCTCACCCATGTGCTGCACATAATAAACATGTTGAGGTTCTGACTGAAGATAGTAATGGGTGTTCCTCCATCACATCACACCCCACGTGTGTCTGCCTTTCTTCATTCTTTCCCTGGCCCCAGTCAGGTTTCTAGGGACCCCACAATGCACTTCTTTGAATGCATGAATCTGAAGGAAGTCCTTCTACACAACCACCTCCATGTCTGGCTGCTCATGGCATGAGGACTTCGCCACAAAAGGGATTTTGTTTTCAATAGTTCAACCTTTGTACTGTTACCTTGTTATCCTTCCGTTCCTGTCTTAGGCAGCATTAGCTACATCTCTGGGGTCTTCAGACACCCTCAGAGCAAAGCTGAGTGACTTCTGGGAACCAGTGCTCCTCAGAGTGGCTGATGGTTGCAAAAGCCTGCAGGAACTCAGTCTTGATTGTACTGCTTTCTCCATTATCTGAATAAACGGAGTCTAACAGGAAGGTGTCCTGGCATAGTCTGAGGCTATCAGTTAGGAATGAAGAGGTTCAAGTGTGCATGCTCACACAGCACTTTCCCCATCTCTGACAATATTCAAATATCCAGTGCCCCCAAAGAAGCTTTCTCTGTAATTGGCACCCAATGCATATTTGCTGAATAGGTGAGTTAGTGCTAAGTTTTGTCTCTGAAGTAAAAAAATAAAACTGTAATTTGATGGTTTGAAGGACTAGAGGTGGATGGATTGCACTGAAAGTAGAATCTGATGAAATCATGAAGGATAGGAACTAGGGAAAGTGGAATGAAGGCATAGAAAGAGTGAAGGAACACTCAGAATAACTTAGAATAAGACTCCAGGACACTGAAGAGGTCAGGGTTCGAGTTATAGGTCTGAGTCAGAGTAAGAAAGATCACACAGTGCCTGAAGGCTGAAGAGATGTTCTATAGAGAACTCCCGTTCCCTTAAAGGGGAAATGTTAGCTGAGAATGAGAAAGAAGAAGCAATAGACACAGAGTAGATCTGAAATAGTCATGGTCAGCATTTGCAGGGGTGCGGGGGATTCACCGGTGTGTTTCAGGGTTTTGAGACAGGATGCCAGGAATGTACAGTTTCACTGGGGTGAGCATTTGCAGGGAGTGCAGATTCCCCAGTGTGCTCCAGGACACCGGGAGTGCACATGCAGTTTCACTGCTGTAAGCCGGGGCTGCTTTATTCCTCTTCCATCACACTTACTACCTGTATGTGAGCACAAGGCATCTTTACGAAGGAGAATCATTATCCGCAGCAACCACTGACAAAGGCGCTGTTTGAAAGCAGGTGTCCAGGTATGGCATGCTGGGAATAGCAGGTCAAAGGCCAGTTTTCAGGTCAGCAAGGTTTCCAGTTGGGGATTTCATGGGGTTGGTATATCATATGGTGTGACATGTGACTTCCACAATTAAAGAGTGAGAAGCAGCTAAAAATGATTTAAAAAACATTATTCAGTCTAGAATACATTGAATATCAAAATAAATACTCTGGGGTAATTTATCAACACATGTGTGTTTTGAGAACGATCAGATGGCATTTGGTTTGATATCGCCAAGTCAGATCAAAGGTCAAACTATTAATTGAATGCTAGCTCTGCCACAAATGAACACTGTGAATTTTCTTTTAGTTGACCTTCGTACTGCTTTAGAAGAAGCAAAAAAGGGAAATGAATTTATACACATAGATAATATACCAAATATGAAAAGCAGTCAGACAACAGGGCAAAGGGTACAAGGAATAATCTGGTTTTTATTGTTGCTGTTACTGATTTTTGCTTGTCCCTATCCTAAGACTTTAAATAGGCAGGAAATCAAAACTGTTATTTTAAAGCACAAGTGTGATATACCCACATAGCAAAGGTCCAAAGAACTGACAAGATCTAATGCTGTGAGGACCCAAAGTGACAGGAAGTCTCATACATCGCCAATGGAAATGCACTTTGGAGAGCTATTTTTGAAGATTTAGATAAATAGGATGTTTCTAGCAGCATTAGTCACAGTTACTAAAATGTTCTGCAGTAGGAAAGTAAACAAACTGTGGTATATCCAACAATGGTCTATTACTTACCACTGAAAAGCAGTATACGGGCTGGTTTTGTGTGTCAACTTGACATAGGCCGAAGTTATCACAGAGAAAGGAGCTTCAGTTGGGGAAGAGCCTCCATGAGAACCAGCTGTGGGGCATTTTCTCAATTAGTGATCAAGGGGGAGGGCCCATTCCTGCGCTGGTAGTCTTGGGTTCTATAAGAGAGAAGGCTGAGCAAGCCAGTAGAAGCAAGTCAGTAAGAAACATCCCTCCATGGCCTCTGCATCAGCTCCTGCTTCCTGACCTGCTTGAGTTCCAGTCCTGACTTCCTTTGGTGATCAACAGCAATGTTTCCACAGTATAAGCTGAATAAACCCTTTCCTCCCCAACTTGCTTCTTGGTCATGATGTTTGTGCAGGAATAGAAACCCTGACTAAGACAAGGAGTAAGGAATATTTTTTTTTCAAGCCACAAAAAGATAGGGAAAACTTCAAATACCTACAACTCAGTGAAGAAACCACTATAGACAAATCTACATACTATATATGTGCTATATACATAGTATACTATATATGATTCCTACTATATGACAGTCTGAAAAAGTCAAAACTGTGGAGACAGTTAACACAAAAAAGATGACTGATATCCAAGTGCCAGGGAGAACAGAACAGATAGGACACATGAGTTTTTCAGCACAAATAACTCTTCTCTGACACATCAGTATGATAGATACACGCTATTTGACATTTCTCAAAGCTCATAGAATGCACAATGCTAACAGTGAGACCTAATGTAGATCAATGTTGAGGGATTAGAAAAATAGCAGTCAAGTCACTGTGCATGTACCTATCCGATAGACAAGTATCGATATGACCTTAGCGTTTCTGTTTTCCTTGATGCCATTCCACTTGGACTAGAAGAAATGACACCCACATTGGGCTTTTACTGTCATTTTTGGTCAGCATGCTGATGGATCTTGTTCATAAGTAGCACAGAGGGGACTATCACTCAAGAAGGACCCGTGGGGTTCAGGCTGCTTCTGGAATGACCTTACTCTGGGGTAGTAGCTGTGTGACCAGAGCCTGCAGTGCTTGGCTGGTCACTGCAGAAGTCTCTGGAAGAAGCTGCCGGGGGTATTCTGCAACCACATGGCTGTTTTCTTTGGACACTGCATGTCTTCTGTGTTCAACCTCTGGTTTCCTGTAGCCCAGTATCCATGCAGTTACCCACCTCTGTGTTCTGCACCTATGTTGTGAGCATGCTCTGTCAGAACCATGGCACGAGGGTGTCTTTCCACAATGTCAGAATATAGGGAAATTCTCCCGAACCAGGACTCCAAAACAAGCCCGAGGTTCCAGGAAATCTGCTGCCCATGGAATTCCTAGAAAGCTTCTAACACCCACCACGTGCCCTGAACCTGGAGGTTGCAAAATAGGCAATCTGACTTCTCTGCTGCCACCCTGCAGTCTTGAAAAACAGTTTATCTGGGTCTGGCAAAGCCACACTCTCCCCTCCACACTCTCCAATACATAAACAGCTTGAAGACTCAGCACAGCGCATAGTTCTGAATCCTCAGATACTCAGTGCCTCACAGTTTCAGGGGCACTGCCTCTCAGACCAGTCCAAACCTGCCTTCACCATAGAGGTTGATCTGATTTCTCACTCATTCATTTCTCTTTGCTTATTCATTTCTTACATTCTTCTCACCAGAAGTTACTGAATGTCAGTACAACTCCAGGTGTGATGCTTTTAGTAGGAGGCGCGTTCTCAGATAGTCCCACTTCCCTAGGGAATCTAGGGGTGATGGACAAGTTTTCTATAACCTTAATAGCACTCATATTACACAATGAATATATCAGTATGTATATGTATGTGTATGTGTATGTATGTATGTATGTATGTATGTATATGTGTATGTGTGTATATGTGAATGTGTGTGTATGTGTATATGTGAATGTATGTATGTGTATGTGTGAATGTGTGTGAATGTGTGTGTATGTGTATGGTGTGAATGTGTGTGAATGTGTGTGTATGTGTATGTGTGAATGTGTGTGTGTGTATATCTGTGTGTATGTGTATGCACATGTATACACATGTATACTATATATGTACTATATATTTAGTATATATACATATAGTATATATATAGTATATATATTATTATAGAACTCATATATACTAGGATATATTGGTTAAATAATAAATGCAAAGAGCTAAAGGGGCTGTCTTTGTTACTTCTCTATTACTGTGAAGAGATACCATGACCTAGACAACTTACAGAACTAGGGATAACAGTTTCAGAGAGTTAGAATCTATGATCATCATTGTGGGGAACATGCCAGCAGGTGGGTGGGCATGGTGCTGGAGCCGTGGAATATAAGGTAGCTGAGACCTTATATTCTAAGACACAACCATGAGGCAGAGAAAGCTAACCTGAAGTGGCATGGGCTTTTGAAACCTCAAAATTCACCTCTAGTGACATACCTCTTCCAACAAGATGTGCTTCTTAATCCTCTCCAAACAGTTTACACAAACTGGTGACCACACATTCAAATATGTGAGCCTCCTTCAAACCATCACAGAGGCTGCTGCAGTTTCAAGAGATCTCAGAAGTGGAGATGGTGTCTGTACGGACAATAACTTAAGAGCAGCCGCAGGGAGCAGAACCCTGCTGTAGAGTCGAGCTGGTGTGGGTCACAGGTTAGTTAGGAGTGAGTCCAGCTGAAGATGCCAAAGGGCAGGACAGAGTCCAGATGGAGGAACAGGAGACGGATGGGGGTTTAGACAGCTGACTGGGAAGATGGATAAATGACCGTTAAGTAGGCTGTATGGATAGCAGGAGGTGAACTGATCTGATCCCCAGAGACAGTTTGAAGTTCTCTTCTTTGCCTGTTGGTTTTTGGTATACAGGGCTGGTGTCACGTGACAGGCTGGTGGGACTGTCAGCATCCCTTCTCTGGGTGTCAGTATCATTATGGGGTCCAGGTAAGGGAGTTTCATACTTTCCTTGGCCTAGCGGGTCCAGAATGTTCCTGGTCCTGGCTACCCTACCACGGAGTGTCTCTACGGTCTTCTTTCCCTCTGGTAAATTTATGAAGTAACACCTTGCCCTCAGTGCTGCCTGGTGTTCATATTCCACCTAGGTACATGGTGGTCTTCCATTTTTCACAGTGGCCAAGATCTGTTTATAAACTGCTGTGCTCCCAGTGTTGACTGAATTAGAGCAGGACATAGGCTGATCCCAATGACTTAATTTGTTAGATTAAATACGTAGTGCATTAGTGGGATTCACTAGAGAGAGAGACTAGTTGGAGGTCTGTCTTGGAGACAGATGTCCTCCTCCTGCTCCCTGGTGTGTGTGTGTGTGTGTGTGCATGTGTTTGTGTGGTGTGGTGTGGTGTGGGTGTATGTGTGGTGTGTGATGTGTGTATGTTTATGTGTGGTGTGTGTAGGGTGTGTGTGTGTGTATGTGTGGTATATGGTGTGTATATGTTTATGTGTGGTGTGTGTAGGGTGTGTGTGTGTGTGATTTTGTGTGGTATGTACATACAAAAAGATATTTTATTGTTGCTTCAACTTTTCTGGGACCAATAAAAAAAATCTCTATTCTGCCCAGATAGGTAAGAAAGGAAAGTACAATTTCATTAAAGTTTCACTTGGGAAATGAGCTTGCATACAGAGCACAGGTGAGGGAATACTTAGAGGGAGTGGGAGGTGACCTCAAGACAGCTGTATCACTGCAAAGTCCCAGCCATCATGGTGAAAAACTTGTGGAAGGTGCATCATAGTCCTCATTTTGGCTAACCTTCAAGTTCCTGGACAGACTAGCACTACCCAAGACTACTTAAGGTAGTGCAGGAAAGAGTTTTAGGTCTGGGTCATGTGACCCTCTCCTGCTCCCTTCTCCTAGGGAACATCATTAATTCCATCATTCTACCATAGAACTGGCTACCACTTGGGTTCTTCTGTTCATTAGTAGTCATGGCTACTGGAATAAGAAAATCTCTACTCCAAGACTGCATAGTATTATTCCCAGAGGAAAACATGCCACACAACAGTTGTAACGAAATGGTTTTAGTGATTATGGAGCCTCCTAAGTTCCAGTATCTGCAGTCAGTACACTGAAGACTCACAAAAAAGCCAGTGATGTAGTTCTAGAATAAAAGCTACAGGCTGGTGAATCAAGAGAAGGCAGAGTTCCTGTCTAAATTAGAAATGGAAAACGTTCACTATGGCAGACTATCTGCTTTGTACTCGTCTTCAAATGGTTGAGTGAGGCCCACTGATGTTTGGGAAGATGTGCTGGACTTGGTAAGTTGGCCCAGATGCCAATCTCATTGAGAAAACCTCTCTCAGGTACTCTAAGAATGTGTCACCAGATGTCTGGGCCAGGAGCCATCCTCACTTAGATCTCAATGCCAAGAGCTCTCAATACCAGGAGTCATCCCCCACCTAGATCTCGATGCCAGGACATCTTGATACCAGGAGTCATTCTCACTTAGATCTCCATGCCAGGAGCCATTCTTATGTAGATCTCAAAGCACCCTCCTTTTGAAGCTCATCTGTGGATAGGTTACTATAGCAATTCCTTTCCACTTCACCTTCTCATGACCCCCTTTATCATGCCAAGATTCCAGCAGCAATAACTAGCTTTCCCCAGAAACTCTGATAAACTGTTTCTTAGAAATGATGCCAACCCTCTGAGATTGTTCCTCCTTTACCTCTCCCAAACCTTGTGAGCTTCCCTTTATATTGACTTGTATAAAAAATAAAATTTGACAGCTTGATCAGAATCTGTCTTGCTGTCTGCCTCTCGTGTCTCTTGTCTCTCGCCTTTCCCTAGGTAGTTCCGGGGACCCTGTTGACTGTCCTGCAGGTCAGGACAGGTGCTCATGGCCCAGATAAGATCATACTTGACTAGCCATCATACCTGATGACTGCACAGAAGGTCTGGAAACTCTTGTGCATAGGCATCTGCCACATCATAAAGAGAACAGGTTTGAAAGGGTGTCACTGGCTAACACGCAGGCAGAATAATCGTGTGACATTTGCAATGTCATACGCAGGAATCCCTCATGCTTGCCTATTGTGAGGAGTGACTGGAGCAGCCCAGTAGGGAGACAGAGAGGAGAGCAGTGGCTTGAGACACTGCAGCTTCTCAGTCAGATGGGAGGGCAATGGTGCCAGCCTGGTCCTGCCTGCTGGCTTGCACTCACATAAACTACATCCAAGGAACACTTGTCCCTGAGAGATACTGTGGCTCAGAAGAAGCCCAAAGCAGAGTGCCAACGAGGGAGGGAAATTATGGAACACACACACACACACACACACACTCCCCTGCAAAATCCTACCCTAATGCCCCTCTGCCCTATGATACAAAGACAGTACAACCTGGCAGCATGCGAGATAGGCAGACACAAAAGGTCCACTATAGTTCCGTTTCTTTCACAACAGTGTCAGAAGCTAGGATTGTTCTTCTAGACTCCAGAGGGGAGACATGCTAATGTGCTTTGGAGCAAGGTGTACCACGGGATGGCTTATGCTGCAGAGCCTTATTTTCTGGAGGCTGGAAGGCTAAAACCCACTCCTCAGCAGGGGTGCTTCCTTCTAAGGAGGGAGAGAGAATGGGTTACCCTCTGGCATTTGCAAGCAGTCATTAGTGTATCAATTAGTGTATTCAGCCTCAATTGTACCAGTTGCACCATTTGCACAGTGAGCTAAGATGGGATGTGTTTGATACGACGGAGTATCTCTTACTAGTTTCTTTTCCACGGCACATATGAAACTCCTCTTATCTGCCTGTTTCCTTATTTTCTCTTCCCCTTTTTCTCTTTTGCTTTTCCATAACCTCTACCATGTATTTTCCTTCAAATCTGTGCCCATGACAGACTTTTTCAACGTGTCTGGACTTGGTGACACCTGAAGGCTTGTCTCAAACAATCTTTTCTTCTCATAGCACGATGGTTATAGTTGGAATATTGATGTATTAGAGATGTGGTTCCTGGTGATGGCACTGTTGGGAAATTGAAGAAGTTTTAGGATGTGGAATTTAAATGAAAAAAAAAATCGGAATGTCAGGGACTTGTCTTTCTGTTATAGTTTAAAAGTAAAATACCACCCATAGGTCACCGTGTTTTAAACACTTGGTCTCAAGCTGATGGTCACTGGAGGTGGACCATCCAGGGCTGGGGACTGACTGAGAAATGTAGGGCTGTATAGGAGGTGGGACTTGGAGCATGTAGATGGATCTGCTTCCTGGTCCTTGAAGCTATGAGGCGTCCTAACCATTTGCATGTTCTCTCTGCCGTAAACTCCTTCCCCCTGAAAGGGACTGTGCTCTCTTAAACTGAGAGCCAACATAAATCCTTTCTCCCTTAAGTTGCTTCTTCTTTATTGTTTGAGAATTTTATATATGCATTTGTTGTTGAAAGAAACAGCTCACATCAAAGGAGTAAAAGACATAGTTTATTGTGGAGCCAAATATAAATGATGTGGCCTGGGAACATATATGCAGGTCTCCCCGGATGAAATGTTCCAATGTAGAAGCATTTTCACGGAGGTTTTATAGAAGCATACCAAAGAAAGTTATAAACCAAGGCATTTTAAAACACATTTGTGGAACCATTAGGTAGGCGGTTACAGCAGAGCTATAGGTCTTAGCTATAGGTCTCCTGTGTTATATGATGGCTTCTTGGCCCTTCCGTCGGTGGAGAATAGGTTTTGTGAACTTATTACATTGCAAAGGCTGTTGTCTTTTATCAGGATGTTAGGTCTGATACAGAGGTGAGCAGGGGTGCTTTACTGGAATGAGGAGAGCCCCAGAGAGATTGGAACTAGGTTATTAGATCAGTAACAGTCCAAACTCCACAGTCCTTGGAGTGCTAATTAGCAGATCAGCCTAAGGAGACAGCTTCACTCCAGGACTACTCATTCTCACATATAAAGTGATTTGATCAAATCCACCCCCAATTCTTCCCCTTGGCAATTAAGTTTTTTTTTTTTGTCAGATTATTTGGCCCCAGTAATTAGAGATGTAACTACTATAGTCTTGAAGAGGATATGAGGACCCAGCCCCTTCCCTTGATTTTCTGTTGGATTCCTACATGTCTCTAGGGGAGCAATGGAACTCTTCTTTGTGCTCTGATATTTACTTCACCAAAGCACCAAAAACACAAGCCGAGAGGCCACGGGCTGAGGCCTCCAACCACGGGCCTGAACTTTTGCTCAAAGTTAAATTTCTCCAATGTCTTGTTGCATACTAACTCCAAATCCAAATAAGTGGCCCGACTCTGTCCTGCCCCTAAAGATAACCTACAGCCCCAAGCCCAAGAGACACTTCCTCACCCTGGTCAGCATAAACCCTGATTGGTAATAGTTTAAGTTCTGCCATGCAGCATCAGGAATACTCTCTGAACTTCATGTTGCAACCCGACCTTTAGCCCTGGCACTTTCTGGTTCCCTACGTTGATTCAGCATTGCTCATATGACTTTATACTTTTTGGTTGGTGTCCATGTGCTTATTGTGATGTTTGCCTTGAACAAGACTTACCCATCAGAAAGGTGTCATTTTCAAATGTACAGTTTATTGCTCATGCAACAGAGAGAGGAAAACAACTCATGGTTGGAGCCAGGCCAGAGGCAGGAGAGCCTGGTGGGAGGAATGATCACTGGGTCCCCCGTTGCTAGCATACGTGGCTCATTTGTGCTGAGGTTTGGTGGAGACCAACATCCACTGAACTGGCAGGAAAAATAAATTTCGTTTATTTTTCTAGCCCTCTGGAGCCTACAGAGGCTTGTCTCATTCTTTCAGATGTCCTGGTCTCTGCTTTGATTGATATGAGCCATCAGCTCCTAGGGTTTTACTGGTCATACACAGGTATGCTTCTGACATCATTGTGTTGAGCTGGAGTGCCTCCATCTTTGTTTTCTTTGGTTTGTGTTCTAAGTGCTCACTACAGTATTCCCCAAACAATTTCAGTCTCTTAATGTCAGAATTGTTTTTGTCTCAAGAACTAGAATTGTAGACTATCAGCTATTATTGCTGAACGAATAAATTATTATCTAATTGCTGTTAACCAAAATAACTTAAATCCATTAGGTTGTGGTGGTGTCAGCCTTTATTCCCAGCCTTGGGAAAAGTAGAGGCAGGAGGATCTCTGAGTTTGAGGCCAACTTGGTCCACAGAGTGAGATCCAGAACAGCCAGGGATAAACAGAGAATCCATGTGTTCAAAAACAAAACAAAACAAAACAAAACTCACACACAAAATGAACAAAAAGGAGGAGAAGAAGGAAGGGGAGGAGGAAGTAAGAAGAAGAAGAGGAGAAAGAGGAGGAGGAAGAGAGGAGGAGGAGGAGGAGGAGGAGGAGGAGGAGGAGGAGGAGGAGTTGCTGAATCAGTAAAACTAAGAATGAAATGGAGAGAAGGATGCTACTGGGAACTTTGGGATGATACCAGAAGAACAAACATCCAGTCTATTAGTGCCCAAGAAGGACATAGCACTGCCAAAGCAGGAGAAAGATTTTTTCAAAGAGATAATAAAGGAAAACTCCACCCACTTACCAGCAAGAGGGAGAACGAGGAGCTGCCTTGGTGTGACCCAGTGAAGAAGGCTCAAGATACAAACAAAATGAGACCATTGTGAACAGAGAGGAAGAAGCAGAGGAATTCATACAAGTGGTAATTAGATAGCTGAAGAGCATATATAGAGGGAAAAAAGACAGGGTAAAGAAGCGAGCCAAGCCGAGCCCAGCATGGCTTCCCACTAGCGGCAAGAGAAGCGGGAGTCCCATCCAAATGATAGGCCAGCTGGGAAGTCCTTGTAGAAAGAGAAACATTTCTACCCTCAGACCAAGGCTTGATCCTCTTTGGTGATGACTAGTCCTTGTCAATTGAAAATAATTTGGAGTATGAGATCGCTGAGTCCTGGGTCAGCAAGTGGACCAGCCGCTTACCACAGGGACTGAGAATTCCGAGGCTCCAGCAGGTCACGTGATACCCACAGCTTCATCACTCCAGAAGAACAGCCGGGACTGCTATGCTGATGAGGACTCAGTGTAATTCTTAAAGGAAAAACTTTTAAATTCAGATAGAAGTTTAAGATAGTTCAAATACCATAACACATGACCTCAAAGTATGCTACAGAGCCATAGTAGCAAAACAGCATGGTATTATCCTTAAACCAAAAATAGAATGGAGATAAATCCACACAGCTTTATTCACCTAATCTTTGACAAAGGTGTCAATATATACATTCGAGGAAACAGAAACAATCCTGTTCAACAATCAGTGCTTGGAAAATTAGATTTGAATATGTAAAAGAATGAAACTGAATCTTTACTTCTTAACCTACTCAAAAAACCAATTCAAAACAGACCAAATTCTTAATGTAAAAACCCACAACTCTAAACCTACTGGAGGAAAAGGTAGGCAAGACAACTCTAGAAACAGGCTTTGGCAGGGTATTTCTGAAAAGGACTCTAATAGGACAGGAAACAACTCCACAATTTAATAAATGGTATCTCTCATAAAAGCAAAATACTTTTTTACCACAAAGGTAAAAAAATCATCAGTGTGAAGAGGCAGACTGTAGAATGGGACAAAGTCTTTGCAAACTCTACGTCTTCCAGGAGATTAATATATAGAATCTCTAAAGAATTGATAGAAAAAAATGCCAAAAATAACCATTCAACCAGTAAATGGAGTAATGAGCCAAATGGACAGTTTTCAAAAGAAGAAATGCAAACGGTCGATTAATGTGTAGAAACATGTTTAAGGTCTCTCAGAAAAATGAAAATTCAAGTTGCTCTGGGGTTCTATCTCACCTCAGGCAGAATAGCTATTATCCAAAAGGGGAAAACAAAGACAAGGATGTTAGCATCCTTGAAGACTGACAGGATGTGGAGAAAGAGAAGCACCAACCCAGCTGATGGAAACCAGAGTGAGAATTCCTCAAAAAACTAAGAATAGGGGTATTACATGATTCATCTGTAGCACTCCAAGGTAGGTACTGGGAGGTTTCTAAGTTAGCACACTGCAGAGATATGTACACACACACACACACACACACACACACACACACATCACAATTGTGATGACTAGAGGGATTCTTCAATACAGGAATGAATAAATAAAATGTGGTGCATATACACAATGGGTCTTTATTTAGCTGTAAAGAAAAATGAAATTTTAATATTTGTAAAAAATATGAATGGACTGATAATCATTATGTTAAGTGACACAAATCTCACTTACAAAAACCCAGGAAACATGTAAAAGGGGAAAGAAATGTTGAAAAGACAGAAGTGGTTTAAAAGAACTTATCAAAATATCTTTTTATAATAATCTTGGAATTATAAAGCAAAAATCCCCGATATAACCAAATATTATAAGCAATCCAACTACACTTGAAAGATAATATAACTACAGGGAAAAAGAAAGCAATCACAACAAAATTAGTGAATAAGTAACAAAGTAACAGTAGAAAAGGTTTGCTGTCATTTACTTTAAATATAAATGAATTAAATTATTCAATGAAAAGGCATAGAGTGGCTAAATGGATAAAACTGAAACCTCTACTATACATTGCTTATTCGTTTTGGTTGGGTGTGGTAGCACATGCCTTTAAATCTTATAACTCAGGAGATAGAGGCAGGAGAATCTCTGTGAGTTCAAGTCCAGCTTCCTCTATATAACCAGTTCCAGGCCAGCCAGATCTTCAAAGACCCATGTCAGTTTAATCTCAACGATAGTAGGAACATCCATGTTTACTTCAGATAAAATAGATTTTAAAATCAAACCAAATAAAAAGAAATAAGAAATTTTACTGTATAATAACAAAAAGAAATAGTAGTTTTAAATGTATGCTCCATACCAAGGTACCTCCATATATAAAATAAATATTAACAAACCTAATGGAAGAAATTTATTCTGGTACAGAAATAGTAAATGGCTTTAAAATTTCATTTTCAGCAATTGACAGGTCATTTAGAATGAAAAATAAAAAATACAAAGCAGAATTAAACTTCACCCTAGACCACACAGACCTAATAGATGCCTATAGACCAATTCATCTGGCAGCTTCAAAATAGATGTTCTCCTGAATAGCACATGGACTATTTGCCATCAGATGGGAAGCCATAAAAATGTATCAACATTTTTTTAAGTTAAACTATATCTTTTCCAGTCACAATTTCAATGAAAATAGAAATGAATACTGAGGGAAAGCTTTGGAAACTATATAAATAGATGAGAGTTAAGCAAGGAGAAGCAGTGAAAGGAAGATCTGTGTCTGTGTGTGTGTGGGTGCGCACCCAAAAGAGGGAGGATTAGAAATCAGAGATGAAAAATGAGACTTACAAACACAGATTATCTTCAGAAATTTTCAGCCAGCCACAAAACATTGATAACTGTCTTAGTTTGGGTTTCCATTGCCGTGAAGAAACACCGTGACCAAGGCAACTCTTATAGAAAACAATGTTTAATTGGGGCTGGCTTACAGGTTCAGAAGTTCAGTCCAGTATCATCAAGGCGGGAGCATGGCAGTGTCCACACAGGCATGGCCCTGAAGGAGCTGAGAGGAAAACAGGGGAAGACTACTGTCTTCCAGGCAGCTAGGAGGATCTCAAAGCCCACCCCCACAGTGACACATTTCCTCCAATGAGGCTGCACCCACTCCAACAAGGACACACCTCCTTACAGTGCCACTCCCTGGGCCAAGCATATTCAAACCACCACAATAACCTAATGGAAATGAGGGAAATTTGAGACCAATACATCTTACTAACACTGAAGCAGGAAGAAACAGAGGAAGAAACAGAAAACATGAGCAGACAGGGAGTACAGATGTTGAGTCAGGAATACAAATCTTTTCAGATGCCTAAATCCTAATGCTTCCAATCTAGTCAATATCTTTACATCTTGATTTGCTTAAAATGAAGGAAATTAAGCCAACATAATGCCCTATATATTAATACGTGTACAGGGTCATAATGATAGCATCACTGAAAACAGTGGCATTGTGGGTGGCAATGTTCAACTTTGTGGAACATCTTCTTATTTTTTTCATTAATTAATTTATTTGTTCACTTTGCATCCTGATCACAGCCCCCCCCTCTTCCCAGTCCCACACTCACACGGTCCCTCCCCCTAGCCCCTCCCCTTCACTTCTGAGAAGGGAGAGGTGTCCCCTGGGTACCAACCCACCTGAGCACTTTCTATACATTTTCTGGAATCTCTGCCTGTGCGCTTCGCTTTCCACACTCGATTCTGTATTCCTGGGGAAGCAGGAGAGACGGTCTCCTTTAGCTGTCCCTACTTAGAGTTCTCCGGAGGTTTGTTTCCATATTTTTAATCGTGTTTAGATTGCTATTCCCTCCTGTATCAGTTTTACCTCTTATGTTGAGACAGGTGGTTCCTTTTAGAGATGCTTTCACGGTTCGATTCGGTTGCTACGAAGCAGCAGTGTGCAGCAAGTGAATATGGTTCAAGAGGGTTGTATCTGTCAGTGTGAAATGTACAGTAGACTGTGATAGCGCTAGGAAGGTGCATACAAAACTCCCCTGAAGCAACCAGTGAGAGAGACAATAGAAACCATCAACCACGTGGTAAAAAACCTAAACTGTGTAATCACTTCTCCCTTATTCTCACCAGGAAATGAACTCTTGGTGTAGTCATCCTCCAAATGATGGATTGATTACACAGGTCTGAGGTTAATTTACTGTAGGATTAAATGATGGATTGATTACATAGGTCTGGGGTTAATTAACTGTTAATTAACTGTAGGATTGATGTGTGCCATGTTACATGGAAAACACAGGTCAAAGATTTGTAAAGTAATAAACTGTGTGTGTGCATGCATGTGTGTGTGTGTGTGTGTGTGCGTGTGTGTGTGTGTGTGTGTGTGTGTGTGTGTGTGTGTGTGTGTATACAAGGTTTCATATAGTCCAGGTTGGCCTTGAACTCTATACTTGGAATCAGCTGTGAACTTCTGATCTTCCTGGCCCTACATCCCAATTGCTAAGATTTCAAGTGTGAGTCACCATGCCCCGCTCCCGACCCATTATGTTTGACTCTGTATTTATGCTAATTATGAATAATAAACTTAATTACTGAATAATAAATCGTATTCACTTCTTTTAAAAAAATCATTCTAAGGATGGAAGGGAGGTAGGGAGGGGAGAGGGGAAACTGTATTCAGATTATACTATATGAGAAGAGAATCTATGTTTAATTAAAGGAAGTAAATCAATTTTAATTAAATCTTGCTTATTGTGTAATTTGTGGATTCTATGTAACCATTTTGCCTTTTCTTTCTAATAAAGAACTCATTTATAAACATTCTGAAAGAAATCAGCCGGGTGGTGGCACACAGTTTTAATCTTGGCATTCAGGAGGCAGAGACAGGTGGATCTCTGAGATCAAGGCCAGCCTGGTCTACAGAGTGGGTTCCAGGACAGCCAGGGCTATACAGAGAAACCCTGTCTCAACAAAACAAAACAAAACAAAACAAAACAAAACAAAACAAAGCAAAACAAAGCAACCCATAAAGAAAGAAATTAAGATAAACAATAGAAATAAATGATTTTAAGAATTTTAATGTATAGTTAAACTGTCTTATACAAGACAAGTTTTTCTTTTTTTAGAAGAAGTTGTTTTTTTATTTCTCCTCAGGGAAAGCAGAACTCCTGAAACAGAGGAGCAAAATCCTTTATGTATTTCTCATCAAGTTGCTGACATTTGAGGCACAATTTCAATTTCAGCCGTTTAGACAGGCTCTCGGGTCTGCACGGGGCACGTTTTAAGCAGTAGCGCCGACAGTTGGAAATAGGCCATGTCAACACTGGACTGAATTGTCCCCGAGCCTTATTTTCTCTAGCTGATTGCTTTTGTTGAAGCAAGGCAGACGTGCAAAAATAAGCAGGGCCCAGCATCAGTACTGAAACCAGTTCAATCAGAGCCTTGGCAATGCTGTGTAATCACCTCTCCCTTATTCTCCTGCTATCACCCCATCCTCGGCTCCGTGTCTGCATGCGAGGGAGGCATGGACATAGACTGCCCCTGGCCGAAAGGAGAGGTCACCCAGAGCATGGTGCAAGAGCCCGTGTCCTTTACTCCCTCTGGGTTGATGGAGTCATTTCGGGGGAGGGTTCACCGTGTTCATGAGAAAGCTGGTGGCGTCAGAATCTATTTAGTTCTGAGATCCCATTCCTAGGAGAGTAACTAGCAGACCAGCACTCTGAAAATGTAGAAGTAATTGCATGAAGAATTATTGAGCCCGACAGGAGAAATACCTGTTCATACATTTTCATTATGTGTGCTTCAGTTAGGCGAGCTTGGCTGTAGGAGATGATTGACAGTCGCCATCTCAGAGCTCTTCCTTGTTTGGTGGTGACATATTCTCTTTAGTGTGTGCCAGTGACATGTGCTGTCCATACCTCTCTGGGAGGCCTTAGATTCATTCTCCCTCTATCCCTCCCACCCTCCCTTCCTCTCTCCCTCCCTCCCTTCCTCTATCTCTCCCTCCCTCTATCCCTCCCACCCTCCCTTCCTCTATCCCATCCTCCCTTCCTCTCTCTCCCTCCCTCTATCCCTCCTACCTTCCCTTCCTCTCTGTCTCCCTCCCTCTCTCCCTCCCTTTCTCCCTCCCTCCCTGCCTTCCTTTCTCCCTCCCTCCCTTCCTCTGTCTCTCCCTCCCTCTGTCCCTCCCTCCCTCCCGCCCCCCCTCTCTCCCTTTTTGTGTATGTTCACACATGTGAGCACATGTGCCCAATGCATGCGGAGGTTTGAGATAAATGTTCAACTTCATTTTTTGAGAGGGCATCTCTCACTGGTCTGGAAGTTGCCAGGAGGTAGGCTGATTGGCCAGCGAGTTCCAGTGATCTGCCCATTTCTGCCTCCCCAAGAGTGGGGTTACAAGTATGCACACCCATGGCCACCTTTCTTGAAAGTGGATTCTGGGGATGAAACTTGGCTCTTTACGCCTACCAGGCAAGTGCTTTACCAATTGAGTCTCCTCAGCCTTAGTTCACAATCTTAAAAACAGAAAACCCATCTGATCCTAGCCTTCTGTTAAGTAGGTTCTGATATTCCAGAGAAGCGCACTGTAATGACTCACAGCTCTTTGTTGTAGGGACACACTAAATTCTGCCAGTTTAATGTATGCAAGTGTGTGCCCTAAGGACTTTGTCAGTAGTGATCACTGCTTTCGGAATCACTTCAGAGAGTTAAAGCATTCATTAGTAGTTTGTTATTACTCTTTCTGGCTCTGTTTTCTGTAGGCTAACATCTCATCTGCTGGGTATCTGAGAGTGGCCTTGAACTCTTGGCCCTCCTCCTCAACTTCCCAAGAGCTGTGATTAGGAAGTGTACCACTGCAGCCAGCTCCAAGTCAGTATTTTTTAAATGCAGATTCTCCTAAGTCTGACGGAGAAGAGTACATTTTCAACGTGCACTGACCAGTGTGGTAGCCATTAGCCATGCCACATGTAATTAGTAGGCACCGAAACATGGCTAATTTGAAATGCTTCTGAATTATTTTTTTTAATGATTACTTGATGAATTTGGTAGCAGTTTAGATATATTGAGTTAAATGCTGTGTAATTATGCACACAAACGCATCTCGACTCATTCTTTTCACTTTGGTTTTAGACAAACGTGCAGCTCATGTTCTTTCTCTATCATGATGGGTGGCTGTGGGATCATCCACTCGATGACATGAAGATGATTTTCAAATAAAAACACAAACAATTGCCAGTAGCTATCAAGTCTCAAGATCTTTCAAAGGAGACCAAAGATATTCGAGTGAAGGAAGTGTGCTCATGAGAGAAGCATTTCTGTTTCCTTTCAAGCTAGAGGAGTTAGTCTACGGCTCCCCATCTGCCAAGCTCCCAAATGGCACGGGGAAAGACACGAGAGAGAATAAAACAGAGTTCTTTCAGAGTCATGCTTTAGAATAAGCAACAGGGAATGTGCAAAGGTTCATTGGTGTTGTCACTGAGTGACAAGGCACTATCCCCCGATTTCAGAGCCTTTTCTATTTAGTTCTGAGATTCCATCCAGCAGACCGGCATTCTGAAAATGTAAAAGTAATCGCATAGCCCAAGAGGGACTTGGATGTTATCTCAGTCTATAGCATGCTTGCCTTGCAAAGCACAAGGACCAGAGTTCAAGCCCTTGAGCCCACATAAAGGAGCTGGTTGAGGTGGGAGGTGCTTGAAATCACCATGCTGTAAAAGCAGTTAGAGGCGATTCCTCGTGGTTCACCAGCCAGCCGGCCTTCCTCCTCCTCCTCCTCCTCCTCCTCCTCCTCCTCCTCCTCCTCTTCTTCTTCTTCTTCTCCTTCTCCTTCGCCTCCTCCTCCCCCTCCCTCTCCTCCCCTCCCCTTCCTCCTTCTTCTTCTTTCTCCTCCTCCTTCCCGTCCTCCACCTCCTTCCCCTCCTCCTCCTCTTCTCCTTTTGTCAACCTCAACTTGCTCCAGGGCTAGTTTTCTTCAATGGTCCTGAAATCCCAGCTACTGGGAAGGCCAAGGCAGGGAAATTTAAAGCCTGACTGGACTGCAGAGTGACTTAAGACCAGCCTGGACACTTTAGTGAGACCCTGTCTCAAAACAGAAACTAAAAAGAGGCTTGTGATGTAGCTCAATGGTAGAGCATTTGGCTAAGGTCTGAAGGCTGAGGCTCAGTGTCCAGTACCAAGGAAAGAAGGTTCTAAATGTAGCTTCTGTCCCTCCTTTCCTGCTGCCAAACCCGATGGCCCCCATTCTTTCTTCTCTCTGCTAAAGGCAATTCCATTCTCCCAGATTCTCAGCCTCAAAGTCTCAGTCATCATCCTATCTTGGTTTGTTTGAGACAGAGTCTCTCTACTTAGCTCTGTCTGTCTTGGAACTTACTATGTAGACCAGGCAGGCCTGAAACTCACAGAGAGTCACTGCCTCTGCTTCTGCAGTACTGAGATTAAAGACATGCACACAGTGTCCGCTTCACCCTTGTGTCTTTCTCTGTCCTCTCAAATCCAAGTGATGGCAGCCCAGGCACTCTCATCTCCACCGCTGTCTGTCCCGTGGGAGATTACTGAATTAGACCAGGTCCTCCCCCTGCCTTTGGTTCTCCCCCTCCTCTATCAATTGCGTTGCCAGAGCAATTCTGGAAAAACGACTCAAAGGGTTACTCCTTTAAGACACATGACAAAGCACTTCTGAGTAAAATGGTAGGGCAGTTGGGAATTATTTTTATAGACCAAGGCAAGAATCACCGGTATTGGGGTGAAGGGATGAACTAAGACCATCTCCTGTCCATTTTCATGCCTCTTTTCCTATACTCTTTTCCATTTTTCTCCTCACCTCTTGGTTCTCTCCTTTTTCTTTTAATTTTTTTCTCTTTTAACCTTTTCTTCTTTTTATGTTCTGTTGTTATTTTATATTTCTTCTTCCCTTTCTTTTTAGGAAGGTCAATCACGTTTCCAGCTAGGATTTAGCATATTGAAGGGTGAGTGAGAAGTCGACCAGTTGTCCCTTTCTCTAGCTCAGGACATCTGAACTTCTTGATTGTTGGATGTTGGTTTGGGTTTAAAAATATCCCCTTCCTGCTCTGCCTCCTTCCGTGCTCCCACCTTTCCTCTGTCTGTCTATCTCCCTTTATTTTCTCCTTCCCTCCTGTTCCCAATCTCTCTTTGAGATGGGATCTTACACTATTCCAGGCTGGTCTCAAACTCACAATGATCCTTTTATCTTAGTCTTCAGTGAGCCATAATGACATAAGTTTGTGAAAATGTCATGAAGAAGATCATTGTTCATGTCTGTGGTAGACATGAGTTCATAAGCAGCCGTAACTGCATGTGCAAGACTTGCACAAGATCTGAGCCAGCCAAAACCCCAGCATGGATGGGGAGGAGCTTGGCAAAGCCCCACCCCCATCAGAGGAGCTATTGGCAATTGATAGTTTTTCCCTCAGTCAAGAATAAAGGTATGTGAGGGTCTGGGGCAATTAGACAATTAGACTGACAAAAAACAAGCTGTCAGTGGGTAAAAAAAAAAGTACAAGAAGTTGGGAGGAAAGGGTGGTGGGTAGTGTATGGGAGGAGCTGTGGGAGAGAAAGCGAGGGGTTTATTTGATCAACACACATTATATGTACATATAAAATTATCACTTCTTTTGTTTGTTTTTGAGACAGGGTTTCTCTGTGTACATTCTTGGCTTATCCTAAAACACTCTCTGTAGACCAGGCTAGCCTCGAACTCACAGATATCTGCCTGCCTCTGCCACTTGAGTGCTGGCATTAAAGTCATATGCCATCACTACCTGGCTAAAATTTTTGAACAATGTTTTTGTTTTTTGTTTTTTAAAGAAAGTTAGGCTGGAGACAGAAGGGTCAGAGGTTAAGAGCACTGGTTGCTCTTCCAGAGGACCCTGGTGCAATTCCCAGCACCCACATGGCGGCTCACAACTATCTGTAATTCCAGTTCCTGAGGATCTGCCACCTTCCCACAGACATACATCCGTCTGTGCAGGCAAAATATCAATGCATATAAAAAAAATGAATAAATCTGAAAAAAAAGAAAAACAGAGAAACTCATTGGGTTAAAAAAAAAACTCCTAAAAAAGGTGAGAAAATACAGTAACCATCAAAGCCAGATACGCATGTGCTTCATTAGTAATATTTCATTATTAATATTTTGTGTTTAAAATGTCCACAATGTTTGTGTTTTAATGAGGGAAAGAGAGAAAGGGAGAGGGATTGGGAGAGGGAGAGGGATTAGGAGAGGCAGAGGGGTTGGGAGAGGAAGAGGGAGATGTGGATTTGGATGAGTCAGGAGGATCTGGGTGCAGTTGGGGGAGGGAGACAATAACTACAATATATCATAGGGAAAAAGTCCATTTTCAATGAAAAAAATGTCCAAGATGAAAAGATTTAAAAAAAAAAAGTAAGCCAGTCTTCTGCTCACACTGTTCAGAGTTCTTTTTCCTCTCTCCATTCAATGTGTTTCCTGCATCTGCTGTAAAGAAACCAACAGAACAGCCCTGTGGCCTGTCCTTGTACGTTTTCTGTCTTTAAGTCTTCGCTAATGCTCCCAGTCTCTCCATCTCTGTTCTCCTCAATCTCTGTTATTTCTAATCGAGATGAACGTCACACATCCCATGGTTAAAGTATATGTGTAGAGTATTCAGTGTCATGGATACATTACCCCTAGCATGCCCCGAAACATTTTGCCACCCCAAAGAAAGAACCACCACTTTCTTAAGAGGTCACTCCTTCAGTGACACTCACCGCAGATCAGAGACTCCACGTTCCCAGTTCCATATAGCCCTTTCCTGCTATGTATTTTCTTTGTCTATAGACTCATTTCTTTTTCATTATTTCTTACAGCCTGGTACCAAAAGCTAAGTGACTTAGAGTTCTAGAGGCTGGATCCGTGAGATCAAGAT
Organism: Apodemus sylvaticus; assembly: GCF_947179515.1. NCBI lineage: Eukaryota > Metazoa > Chordata > Mammalia > Rodentia > Muridae > Apodemus > Apodemus sylvaticus. The sequence continues at coordinate 33,142,879 of NC_067475.1, forward strand.
AATTGGTTGGTTCTTTGTGCAGGCTGGGAGGGACAATCTGCTTATACTTCTGCCCTAATTCCTGACACTTGGCTGGAGACGGAGCCTCATACCTGCTAGGCAGTGCTCCCCTGAGCCACAGCCACAGCTCTGTCAATGATCTGCGGTGCTCCTTAACAGTGTATTGCTCTGACCTTAGACCGCCTCTTCACATGCCGCCCTCCTAGGTACGTGCTTGTTGCTATATGGTTCCAACCCAATTACCCGGTAAAAGAAATCTCAACTCAATCAGTAACAATACAAGCTATAAGCCTAGATTGGGCAGATCTCCCACTACACTACTCTATTCCCATCTATATTATCACATATAACTTGTGGTTTCTCCAAGCCACGAGTTTCTCTTTCTTCAGCCTCTCTGTCTAAAAAATCCCCTGTAGCTCCTCCCCCTCCCCAGCGATTGTTTTCTCCGCCCCCAAACTCTCAGCTCCTCCCCCTTCCTCCTGCCCTATCATTGGCTCAAGCCTTTATTTGAAAAGTTAAGGTGGGGAGAAGGTTCACAAGGCATCTGCAGCCCCTCTGAGGAGTGGAATAATTAGCATCAAAATACAAGCCCAGGGCTATCCACAACACCTGCTATCTCGATCCATAGAGGCTAAGTTATACTGGATTATAGGGCAGCCACACTCCGTTGTGATCTGACCATTTCTTGGGAACTGGGGGTTCAGATTCTAGAAAATGGATTTGTGGGAAGGGCATAGTTAATATAGTTTGGTGTATGTCTCAGGGTTTCTATTCCTGTGCAAACATTGGGGAGGAAAGGGTTTATTCAGACTACACTTCCGCATTGCTGTTCATCACCAAAGGAAGTCAGTACTGAAATTTAAACAGGTCAGGAGGCAGGAGCTGATGCAGAGGCCATGGAGGGATGTTACTTACTGGCTTGCTTGCCCTGGCTTGCTCAGCTTACTTTCTTATAGAACCCAAGACTACCAGCCCAGAGGTGGTACCACCTACAAGGGGCCCTCCCCACTTGATCACTAATTGAGAAAATGCCTCACAGCTGGATCTCATGGAGATATTTCCTCAAGGGAGGCTCCTTCCTCTGTGATAACTCCAGCCTGTGTTAAGTTGACACACAGAACCAGCCAGTACAGTGTACCACACAGTTTGTCAAGTTGATTATATATTTCTCTCCAGTAGCCATGAAAGCAGGAGTGGTCTCTCGTCTTCACCTAGTTGCACAATGGCGGAACAGCTAGTGACAGGAACATAACCTCCTAGAGGAAATCGATATGCCTGCTGGGGATCCTTCTGAATCATCATCATTTAGAACACAGCCTCACACCTAGCAGGAACTTAGTATGCGTCTGTCAGACGGGCCGTTGACATTTGGAGTCAGATGGGCCGCACTCTGTGATGAGCAGTGTTTCCTATAACCAGTTATACAGACAGAGCAAAATTTTTTATTTATAAAAGTCAAGATGTAAGGTCAGAGCACATTTGCTTGCAGCGGCTAGTTATGATCTTAAGAGTGTACCATACCAGAAAAACTAGAATTGCTACCATAACTCTTCCCTCAAGCTTCCAGAGATACGATCTTCTACATTTCCACACATGAACCATTCCCTTGCTCTGTGGCACATTTACATCAGTTACATATCAACCAGCCAATGTTACAAAATTTATTTTGTATATAAAATAAACACAGGCAGAATAGCTTTGTTCGTGTGAAAGATACTGTATGCTAGAATACAAAGCCTCCAGTTAACACACAAGGAAATTCTCAGAAGAGACACTGATGGGGAGAAGGAGAAGGGGGGGGGAAATATAGATTGCCAGGTAAAAAAGTTTCATATGATAATGTGGGAAATAGATCAGAGTTCAAAACTATTAAAATGCTTTAGTGAGGCATGCCAATGGGCTCAGCAGTCAGCAGGTGGCGCTCTTCCATCTTGGAGTGGCCCTCTACCACGGAAATTAAGGAGAGATGTAATCTGTGTCCTTAGCATTGAAATTGGGGCAAACGATATAGACTTCAGGATTCTTTTGTCGTGCATTCATTTTTTTTTTTTTGTAGCTGTATTTGTCACAGTTAGCTAGGTGCAGCCATTCTCTGTCATGATGGAGATTTAGGAAAAGTAGAGAACGGGAGAGATAAAGGCAGAAAGATGTTGCGGCTTATTGTAAGAGAGAGTGTCTTCTTAACCTGTTGGCGCTTACTTCACATCCCCCCACTCCCCAGGGCTGGTGCTTACCATATATCCAGCGCAGTTCTACACGCTCAGTGGACGGATTTCCGTGAACAAAAACTACAGAGATTCCTATTGTAACAGGGGAAGAAAAACGGCGAAAGCGTAAACTTAGAAAACTGTGCACTAGAGGTTGGAGAGATGGCTCAGCAGGTTAAGAGAGTATGTGGCTTTTTTCAGAGGACTTGAGTGTGGTACCCAGCACCCACACAGGGCAGCTGACAACTGCTGCAACTCAAGATCGAGGAATCCAATGTGCTTTTCCGGCCTCGACAGGCACAGCACACAGTGTGCACAAATACCCCCCCTCCCCCTTATAATAAAAGTTAAAATCCTTAAAAAGAGAAAAAATAATGCAATAGTGCCACCATGAAAACTATAACATAGACTGAAATAACAGGTCTCAAGTGTACTAGGTAGTAGGGAAAGTTTGATTTTATTTCTTCATTTCTTGAGACGATGGCATTTTAGCAAAATAAAGAAAGGGTACGAGTGAATTCGGAAGGTAACTCACTGGAGTGAGACTATCCACATGGGAGGGAACTGCTCGCTCGTTGACCTTTGCGTGGGAGCATGCCTGCCTCCGGGTTCAGCGGGAGCGCTGGTGTGGCTGAGGAGAGGAGCCAGGACAGTGGTAGATGAACTCAGAAGAGTGAGGTGGGAAGATGGGAAGGCTTCCGGGCCACTGTGGCACACTGAGCCAGGACCAGAGGCAGAAGAAGGGCGACTAGTTAGAGTTCTTAACAGCCAGCCAGTCAAAAGCTGCCAGCGGCTCTAAGCCGGTGGACAATGGGAGTAACAAAAGAAGCACTGTGCAAGTGATGGTTTCTAGACAATTATCTTTATATTGGAGCTGGCATATTCTTTGCTGTGATATATTGGATGTTAAATGTGAGAATAACAAACAAACAAGCAAACAAACAAACAAAACCACCCAGACTTCAGAAATCCCCCCTAAACTAGCTGGGGTGAGTGAAGCACTGGGGAGGGGTGAGTTTTGAAGTTTAAATTGATAGCTGCAGGTTGGCCATGTTGACTTTTAAAGCATCTCCCATCCAACCGAGACGGACAGATCTGGGGAAATAAGGGTCAGAAAGGGCAGGTTCAATTCCTTGTACTGGACTTACTGGTTCTGAGGTGTGTGGGAGCCATCAAGTTGGCAAGAAAGCGCTTCCAAAGACTTTTGAGTTGGAAATGGAGTAGGTCTCCATCAGGACAGGAGAGATTAGCATGCAGGAAATGTTCTAGGAGCCTGGCACAGCCTGGGCCAGGGAAAAGGAGGCTGGGCTTGAACTGTAAGAAGTGGGAGTCAGGGAAAGGATGGTGAGTCACAGAGCAGAACGACCAGGGCTTGGCGTGTGGTTAGATCTGTGGGTGAGTGAAAGAGAAAAAAAAAAAAATGCCTGGTATCAGGGGCTGAGGAGATGGCTCAGCGGATAAGAGCACTTGTGGCTCTTAACAGAGGACCTGGGTTCGATTCCCAGCACCCGCATGGTGGCTCAGAACCATCCCTAACTCTAGTTTCATAGGATCTGATGCTCTCTTCTGACCTCCTTGGGCACCAAGCGCTCACATGCTGCACATGCATACATGCAGGCAAAACATACAATCAATAAATCTAATGGAAATGTCAAAAACACCCAAACAGGAGAGAAGGCTTCTTTTCAGTGTCCTGACCTCCTTTCTTGGATTATTAGTTTGAAGGTTGGATCGTGTTTGAGTTTTTTGAGGTTAAGTTTGATTCTACCTCTTAGCCCCATGTTCCCAGAAATAGGACTTAGACTCAGAATATATTTACATATACCTTGACTCTTCTCTGACTAGATATAACTTAAAATATCCCATTTATTTTAATCTACATTCTATCATATGGCTGGTGACCTGTGCTCAGGTACCGTGAGTTCATCTCCTCACATCTTCCTGGGCAGATTTCCCATGCCTGGCTCTTTTCCAGAATCCTCTCTGCCTCCCAAATGTTCTACCTTCTATTTCCTGCTTAAGTCACCTATTTCCATAGGTGTTTTAATTGTCAGGTAACCCATCCATGCAATACACAAGCCGTTCTCTCCTCATTGAGGGGCCTCCTCAATGGCTGTATTGCATTGTGACTTTTTGAAAAAAAAAATCTCATTTGAGTCATGGATGTTTGTATTACCATAACCAAGAAATTTACACTTTTCTTTTTGTTTGTTTGTTTGAGACAGGGTTTCTCTGTGTAGCCCTGGCTGTCCTGGAACTCACTCTGTGGACCAGGCTGGCCTCGAACTCAGAAATCTGCCTGCCTCTGCCTCCCAAGTGCTGGGATTAAAGGCGTGTGACACCACCACCGCCTGGCCACACTGTTTTTTTTTTGTTGTTGTTGTTGTTGTTTTTGTTTTTTTGTTTTTGGTTTGTTTTTTAATTAAGCAATATACTTCTTTTGGAAATGAATATTCCAAAGAATGTATTTTCTATCAAGAAAGAAGGAAGTACCTCAGGTCAACTGTGTTCAGGAGAAATGTGAGAAGCCTGGTCCCTACTGGCTTGGAAATACTTCCTGGGTTTGATTCCCAGCATCCACATGGCGGTTCATAACCATCTCTAACTCTAGTTCCACAGGATATGATGCCCTCTTCTGACCTCCCTGGGCCCCTTTGTGCATACATTTGCAAAAGGCCATCTGCCTTTGTAACGTACAATGTTCCTGCAATCCTTGGTCACAGCAGTGTCTAGATAGAAGACAACAATGGTGGCTTTTGCCTGACATTCGCAGACTTCACGAAAGGAAGAGAGCTGGTGTTTGTAGCCACACTTCCAATTTATAAGATATTTTAGATTTGAGGTTTTGACCAAAGGTTGCCATGCTCATTGTTACTCAACACACACTAACAGCTACGTTGTGACAGGTGCTAGTTCAGGGTGTTACTGAGCATAATCACACAATCACAATAACAATCCTATTTCACTGACCCCGAAACACATGATCAGTCCTGCTTCCCTGATGAGTTAGCATCAATGGAGCTTTCGAATGATTCTGTCAGTGTTGGGTTTGCTGACAGGGGTCTTCAGATACCATGGATTGTAGGGGATACTCTGGTTCTTGTAGGCTAAACCGTGAGTCCAAGTCACACGTTTTTGCTTTAAATCTAGGAGATGGTATTATAGCCTTGTGACTAAATTTCCTGGTTAAGCCTAATCCTCCAGCCAGTAGCTCACCAATCTAAATAATTTTTCTCACTAGCTCTAAATGCTTAGAAGCAGCTTTATCATAAGAAGTGGATTTTTAGCAGGGGGACTTTATTGATGAGTCGTATGAACTAACTTCTATACATATGTCTTTCCTATTTACATTATAAACACTGTGTCAGTTACATTAAGAGTCAGTGGTTGCCATCTAAAATTAAAAGCCAGTGAAGCCACAATGCAGGCGAAATGAGCTTCAGGCTGAGTAAGTCACAGAATGGTCTCTTACAGATGGTCCCTAAGCGAGGTTTCAACTTGCGATTTTAGTCTACGGTTTGAACGTGGTACACATTGCCTAGAAACTGTTCTTCAAATTTTGTATTTTGATTTTCTTCAATGGCTGTCAATATGAAATAGCTACTCTGGGTGTTGAGTAACAGTAGCCAGCAGGCTCTTAGTAAGCCACATGATCACAAGTTCAAACAACCGGTACTCTACTGTGGATTGGGTTGCCGTTATGTGATGGGTATTCCTGGTTGTCAATTGCCTACATCTGGAATGAACTACAATCCAGACATCTGGGCACATCTGTGACATGGGATGACACACGCTTTTGATCCGGATCTTGAGGCATAGTGGCAATGAAGAGATTAGGCCCAGGCAAGGTGGCGAACACCTTTAATCCTATTAGACAGAGGCAATCTCTGAGTTCAAGAACAGCTTAGGTCTAGGCATGGTGGTACATACCTTTAATCTGGGCCATACTTTCTGTTGGAAGTCTATATAGGACAATGGAAAAAGGAAGGGTTCATTTTTCTTTGTCTGCTTGCACGTACTTGCCAGCACATCTGCTGGAATCTACCTCTTCAGGATTCCGGCTTATACAGAAGACCACCGGAATCACCTAGCCTCCTGGGACTGCGCAACTACTAGACTCTTGGTCTTCCCATCCACAGCTCCCCATTGTTGGGTGAGTTGGACTGTAGACTGTAAGTCATTCCAGTCTCTTAATACAGAGAGACATTCCATAGATTTTGTGACTCTCCAGAACTCTAATACACATTGTTTTGTGGATTTTTAAATTTAGGTAGTTAATATGTTACATGAGATATTTAGTACTGTATTGTAATGTGGGTATTGTGCCTTTACCCGACTTGTAGGCTGATGTGAGAATGTTCTGAGCATATTGAGGCAGGCCAGGCTAAGCTAACATGTTCATTTGGTGGCATTTCAAATGTTTTACTTTTTGGCATGTTTATTGGAAGGATTTCCCTGCAAATGCAGGGTCATCTGTAATCCAGTGGGCATGGGGTGGAGGAGAAAGGTCCAGGAAGATAGTAGTACAGGTACCCCTTCCCCTCCCCCTGCCCCAAGTCCCCACCTCCAACTCCCATAACAAGACTTCCATTAGAGGAGAATAAATACAACCAAACAGAACAAGGTTTCACATACACAACGATGGGAAGTCCTCTCTCTCTCTCTCTCCCTTCCCTCCCCTTCCTTTTCCCTCTTCTCTCCTTTCTTCCCCATTCCCCTCCTCCACGCTCCACCCCTCCCCTTCTCGTTCTCCTTTGCTTGTTATCCTTTATTCTTCACTCCCCCCTCTCTGTCCTCTGCTGCTCTTCCCCTCTCTCTCCCTTCTCCCTCCCTTCTCTCCCCTATACACACACACACACACACACACACACACACACACACACAGAGCATCTCTCTAAGGAGCCCAGGAAGCCTTGAATGCTGTCTTCCTGTTCCAGCCTCCAGAGTGCTAGGATTATAGACACCCAGAGGGAGGCCGTTCTTGACCTGGGAAATTGCCACTGAGGTGCATGCACACAGCACACCGTCCTTGCCAGACTTCGTAGACCAGCATGCTCTTCTAGGTTCCTGAGCACATCTGTCCCTAAACATTTGCACCTGGACAATAAGGAGAGGCGATTGCTCAGGTGACCCAACAAGAGCCAGCTGACTCCCACCTTATCCTTGGTCTGTGCCTATCAAATGGTCAGACGCCAACATTTTAGGAGAGACATTGGTTCTGATTAAGTCTGTGCTATTGAACATTACATCGAGGATCCTGTAATATTCTGTGAGATGTCAGTGCTGCGTTAAAACCCACTCTAGCTTGTGTATGTTCTCTTGATAAGAAATAAATGAACATTTTTTTCATCAGGTGTATAGGCCTTTAGTAGAGTTTTTTCTTTCTTTTTAATCTCAAAACTTAAAAATTAAGATGACTGATTGACAGAAAATCGGAAATATGGTATAGTTGGTGTCTTAGGGGTTTTACTGCTGTGAACAGATACCACGACCAAGGCAACTCTTTTTATTTTATTTTTTATTAGATATATTTTTATTTACATTTCAAATATTGTCCCTTTTCCTGGTTCCCCCCTCCTCTGAAAATCCCATAAGCCATCTCCCTTTCCCCAATCAACCCTTCCCCACCCCCTTTTGGTGTCTAACAAGACCATCCTCTGCTGCCATGGGTAACTCCATGTGTACTCTTTGGTTGATGGTTTTGTCCCTGGGAACTCTGGGAGTACTTGGTGACTCATATTGTTGTTCCTCCTGTGGCACTGCAAACCCCTTTAGCTCCTTGGGTCCTTTCTCTAGCTCCCGCATTGGGGACCCTGTGCTCAGTTCAATAGTTGGCCGAGAGTGTCCCCCTCTGTATTTCTCATGCACTAGCAGAGCCTCCCAGGTGACAGCTATATCCGGCTCCACAGCAAGCACTTGTGGGTATCGATACTAGTGTCTGGGTTTTGTAACTGTATATGGGATGGATCCCTGGGTGGGGCAGTTTCTGGATGGTCTTTCCCTCAGACTCTGTTCCATTCTTTGTCTCTGTATCTCCTCCTGTGGGTATTTTGTTCCCCCTTCTAAGGAGGACCTGAATATCCATACTTTGTTCTTCCTCCTTCTTGGGCATCATTTGATATGTGAAATGTGCCTTGGGTTTTCCAAGCTTCTGGGCTAATATCCACTTATTGGTGAGTGCATACCATGTGCGCTTTTTTGTGATTGGGTTACTTCACTCAGGATATTTTCCAGTTCCATCCATTTGTCTAAGAATTTCATAAATTCATTGTTTTTAGTGGCTGAATAGTACTCCATTGTGTATGTATACCACAGTTTCTGTATCCGTTCCTCCGTTGAGGGACATCTGGGTTCTTTCCAACTTCTGGCTATTATAAATAGGGCTGCTATGAACATAGTGGAGCATGTGTCCTTATTACATGCTGGATAATCCTCTGGGTATATGCCTGGGAGTGGTATAGCAGGGTCCTCTGGTAGTATTATGCCCAGTTTCCTAAGGAACCATCAAACTGATTTCCAGAGTGGTTGTACCAGCTCGCAATCTCACCAGCAGTGGAGGAGTGTTCCTCTTTCTCCACAACCTTTCCAGCACCTGCTGTCTCCTGAGTTTTTTATCTTAGCCATTCTGACCTGTGTGAAGTGAAATCTCAGGGTTGTTTTGATTTGCATTTCCTTGATGGCTAACGATGTTGAACATTTCTTTAGGTGTCTCTCAGCCATTCGGTATTCCTCAGGTGAAAATTCTTTGTTTAGCTCTGTTCCCCACTTTTTAATAGGGCTATTTGGCTCTCTGGAGTCTAACTTCTTGAGTTCTTTGCATATCTTGGATATTAGCCCTCTGTCAGATGTAGCGTTGGTAAAGATATCTTCCCAATTTGTTGGTTGCCTAGACAACTCTTATAAGATAACATTTAGTTGGGGCTGGCTTATAGGTCCAGAGGTTCAAGGCAGGAGCATGGCAGCATCCAGGCAGGCATGGTTCATGAGGAGCTGAGACGTCTACATCTTCATCTGAAGGCTTCTAGGAGAAGACTGGCTTTCAGACAGCTAGAATGATGGAATTAAAGCCCCCACACACAGTGACACACACACTCCAACACTGTCACACCTCCTAATAGTGCCACTCCCTGGGCCAAGCATATACAAACCATCACAGTCGTCTCCTACACCTTTGACCCAGTATCCCTTGAAGGAGAGAATCTAATTGTATGAAATCATAGTACCATATCAAAAATCAGGAATTTGGGGCTGGAGAGATGGCTCAGTGGCTAAGAGCACCTGCTGCTTTTGCACAGGATATTCAACTCCAGGAGATCTGACACCCTTTTCTGGCCCCTGGGGGCACTGTACACACACAGTACACATACATGTATGCAGGAAAATACTCAGGCACATAAAATATAAAATAAAATGAAAGCTTTTTTTTTCCTTTTAAACCCAGAATTTGACATTGGCATTGCTGTTAGTCGGTCACTTTCTGCTTTATCTAGTGTGGACTTGGGCAATCACCTGAGACATGGAGCAGGTCCGTCCTTCCTGTACGTTCCCACAGTAGCTCTTGTACCTAGGTCTGTACCAGATCCACCTCCTGTCTTTACAGTTTTGACATTAGAAAGTACTGTATAAATACAGCACAGCGCCTTTAAAGGTCGGTTTCCCCACTGCGTGTTCGAGCGCCATTCGAGCCTCCCTGGTCATGGTTGAACCGTATTCCACGCAGGGATCTGCACACATTGCTTTGGTGAGAGCCGTGCTGTCTGTGTGGTGGTGGCACGGGTAAAGCTGTTGTGGACAGCTATGTGCGGGTTTTTCTGTGGGCACACATTTTTGTTTCTCTGGATAACTGTGGAGGAGTGAGTTTGCCAAGCTGTGCAGTAAGGGTGCATTTAGATTTCTAAGAAACCACACAGTGATTTTTGAGAGTAGCTGTACCAGTTAATGAGAAACCATCATTTTTAAAAGGGTTGACTCTACTGAAGATTTCCTTTTAAGTTGAGAGGGGCTGTAATGCCTCTCTATTGGAACAACTTACTGACTCTTCTCCCCTCAGGCATTTGGCTGCCAAATCAGCCCTTTTCCTGTTTTTCCCCCCCTCAGTCCAATTGGACTTATTCCTAACACATGTTGTTTTTTTTTTCCTTCCTAAATTGATTAATTACTATGAAAACAACATTCTTAATTTTAAGTTTGTGAGGCAGAAGTTCACTAACAAACAAAGGAAGCCTAAATCAACAAGCAAAAAAAAACTAAAACACCCAACAACAACAACCTGGTACTGTCCGAGTAACTGAAGTAGGGGGCGTGGGGGATGGGGGTGGAAGGGTGAGGGTGGGAAGGTGGGAGAGGGAGGATGAAAGGGGGAGGGGAGGAGAGAAGGGGGAAGGAGGTTAGAGTGGAAGGGGAGTGGGGGAGGGAAGAGGTGGAGGGAAGGGGTGTGAGAGGGGGAGGGGAGGGGAGGGCTGGGGGGGGGGCGTTCTCACTCATCTCCATCTTCCTACATGGGGCTGAACTTAATTGCTTTGCTTATTCTATTTGCCCAGATTTGTTTAAACACCATTCTGAGGAGTGTCTCCATCCGGTTTGCTTTAACACAGCTCTCAGCCCCAGCTCCGGACAACGTGCTGTATCACTGGGAATGGGTTTTCATTCCTGTTTACTTCATCAGATAAACCTCTGTACAAAGCCCCTCTCACTTCACCCCAGTTTCTGTTATCACTGGCTTGCTTTACTTATTTATATTTATTTATTTTTATTGATCGATCTATCATTGATCTATCTATCCATCCATCCATCCATCCATTCATCCATCCATCCACCCACCCATCCACTCACCCACCCACTTACCTACCTACCTACCTACCTACCTACCTACCTACCTATCTATCTACCTGTCTGTCTGTCTGTCTGTCTACCTGGTTGCCCAATGCTGAGGGTCTCTATTGTGTTGTTAGTGGTCTCACCTAGATACCATGTTAGCTACCTCAGTCAAGGGCTTGTGAGGTTGATGGTTCTCTCATGAGGTCTGAGATGGCATAAATCCTAGACACTCGATAGACAGGGGATGGATGAATAAGTCAACAGATTTTTATGGTGTCTTCCCGAGCGATCTCACGCCCATGCTTTGCCCTCTACAATCTACCGTTTACTCAGAATCATTAAGTTGTCATCAGACCAGCTTCCTTGTCATAAAGCTTTCACATAGTCCCTTCTTATGAAGCCTAAACCCATTTTGAACAGTAAATAAATGAGACTTTATTTTTCAGGTGGCTCGTGGGCATCACACATCTTTTCTTTTCTCTTCCAATTTACAGCCACCATCAGAAATTGACTCATTTTTGCTGACCGTGTTGACAGTCCCACATCAGGTAAGAAAGCCAAATAATTGGAAGCCATTGCTCTAGCTTCAGACTGAGCTTCCCCTCCAGTTCTCAACAGACCAGAAAGTACACAAGGACACACTTCTGCCTCAGTAAAAATGCAACCCGAGGGCCTGAAGCCATGACCCAGTGGGAAGAGCTCTGACTGTCCTTCCAGAGGACTCCCTCTGGATTCCCAGCACCCACATGGTGGCTCCCAAACACTTGTAACTCCAGTTGCAGAGGATCCCATGCCCTCTTCTGGCCTCCTTAGGTACCACACACAGGTGGTGCGCACATAGCATATTATATGCAAGCCAACATTCATACTATAAAATAAAAAAAATTGAAATTAATTTTTTATTTTTACTTATTCACTTCACATCCTGGTCAAATATCTTTTTTTAAAAATTAACCCAAATTTTCTACTGTTAACCCAGTGTTTTCTACTGTTCTATTTTGTCCTTACAAAGTCCACTGCCCACCTTGGAGAGATCATTTGCTTTGCTTGTTGATGAGGTGATTTGCGCTGTCTCCGCTGATTTCTGCACTGATAAGAAATAGAACCTGGGGTTCTGGACTTCTAGCGTTGACCAACAGCCTTTCAGGGACCTTGGAGGTTTTCGGAGTCAGATTGGTACTACTGAGGTGTTCAGCTTCAAGGACTGAGCTCCCTGGGTTCTTAGCCCCTCAGGTTTGAGGTGCCCTGGTCACTATTGTGTTCCTCTGGGGAAACCCTGATTAATATAAACCTTGGTTCCGAGAGTGGGGATGCTGCTGGGATGAACGCGACCTAGTAGCTTTTATCCCTTTGTTTTGTGGAAAATGTAGAGCTATGGGCACTCAGAGCTTGTGGAGCTGTTGAGGGAATTTGGGAGACAGCACTGTGTGTGTGGCAGACAGTGGAGACCTGGCTCATGGAATTTCAGAGTGAAATTTGAAAGCCGGTTGAAGACTATCATAATTAATCCACATGATATTTTGCACTCAGAATCTGTGGTTTCTGGACAGCTGGGGTCGTTGCACTGTTGGGAGTCTCGCTCATACGCTCCCCGTCCCTCATCTTCTTTCAGAACTAACATCGTACGTAAGTTTGGAGCGGTACTAACGTGCCTATTTCCAAGATTTATCTTCTGTTACAAGTCTCAAAGTCAAGGAAGGCAGTGTTCTGCGGGCCATCAAATGCCTGGATAATAAGTCTGGTTTTCCTTAAAGAATTGAAGACAGAGATGAGAGAGACGGCTTGGCAGGTGAAGAGCACCTGCTGCGCTGGCAGAGGACTGATCCTCAGCTCCCAGCACCTGTGTGGCACCTCGTGCCAGTCTTTAACTCTAGTTTCAGGGTGGAATGAAGCCCTCTTCAGCTCTTTGTAGGCACTGCAAGCATGTGATGCAGACACACATGCAGAAAAAGAACCATATAGACATTTAAAATAAGATAAAATAAAATAAATTTAACTTTTAAAAAAAGAGGTAGAGTTAATCATGAAAACGAGCTTCTTATTGGGTAACGGCTGGGCAAGTCAGGAGAACTTGTCAAAAATTATTTGATCTCAAGTCTTTTTATTTTTTTTTATTTTTTTATTTTTTTATTTTTTTGCAAGAGAATCTCATTTTCTCTGGAATGTTACAGGATGCTTGGCTCTTCTCTTATCTGTGGAAGTCACTGATAGCCACACTTATACTGAGTGTTTTTTTTTTTTTAAAGTCACGATATCCCACTGTAGCCCAAATGCACAGAAAATAAGATTGTCCTTTATTTTCAAGAGTTCTTACTGGGAGTCAGATGAGTTGGAACATTTGAGTTTGGGTCAGATGTACTGGGCTGGAAATTGTGCATACAAGGAAAGTTGTCCGAAAAAGGAGCTGCCCTATAATTAGAGATGGCAATGGAGCTGGGGTTGACGGTGTGGCTGATAAGGTAGCGGTGAGGTGCAGAAGAGAAGAGACATCAATCAGTACCAGAAGCTAAAGAAACGGTTCCATGGAAGGAGAGCTAGCAGACGTGAGGACGGAAAACGAGCAGAAGAGACTCACAGTGATTGGTGGAATATAAAAGGGTTCAGCGAGCATTGTTGTGTAGAAACACAAGCTCTAGAAGGGACTGGAAACAATGAATGTGGTTGATGATTCTCAATGACTGTGCTTCTAAGATCTGTTCCCAGTGACCTCATGGGAATGGCGAGTAGAAGGAGGTTGCACGGCTGGGACTAAGGACAGTGGGGATGGCTGGGTGTGACGGTGCATGCCTTTAGTCTCAACACTCTAGAGAAAAGGCAGACAGCCCTCTGAGTTGGAGGCCAGCTGAGGCTACAAAGTGAGGCCTTGTCTCAAAAGGAAACAAACAAACGAAACCAGAAATGAAACTAAAAACTAAAAACTCTAAACAAATGACAGTAAAAAAAATGAAGTGAGAAATCTTAAGTGTATTTTAGAGTAAGGAGGTCTTTCAGAAAGGGAAGCGTCATATGATGACACAAGACAAGTTGTAAGATCGGACCCTGACTCGGGTGGGGGAGGGGAGGTAAGAACAGGAATCCAAATGATAGATCAGGCGAGAAGAGACGCACAGGCCATTTTCGATGACAAACTGAGGGGCTTGTCAGAAACCCCGTTTGTAAGTGGAAATAAATAGTAAAGGTTTTCTGAAGAAGCGGGGAGGTCAGCTCTGCAGCGATTAGTGGCTTAAATCCTGTTTAATTTCCCTTGGTGGCGGGTTCTAGAAGAAATCCCAAGTCTTCATTTATTGTACAATTGGCTGAGCCTTCAGAGCTGTCAGCTGTCAGAGCGGCCTGCAGAGGATGGAGCTGGAGGTAAACCGGCGGGCGGCCGAGTGGTGAGCGGGGTCTCCCCTTCCCCTTCCCCCTCCCCATACATGCTTTCTTTCTCTCCCTGTTTCATTGAGGTAAAATTAATATCCCAAAAGATCCCCTACGGCGTGGACGGTTAGGTGATGTTTCTTTGGTAAGTCTGAGAGCTGGACACCTGTATCACTTATGGCTCTAGGTCCTTCCGGTCACTTCAGGAAGCTGCCTTACGCCACCTTCCTCCTCATCCTCAACCACAGGACAGTCCCCACCCCCTCCCCCGGCACACACTGACTTTTCTATAGCTTTCTACAAATGGTTCTCAAACACGGTGCTCTTGTGTCCTGTTTCCTACCCGTCGTGTGTATCAGCTGCTCCATACTAGTCATTGCTGAATTGTAGTCTACCGTGAGGACCTGCGTTTGTTCCTGTTTCTACACTCACTTCACAGGAACTGTAATTCTCTTTGTGTTAACTATTTGCCTCTCATTTAGCTGCAGGGGATATAATCCACCATGTCAGGGAAGTTATAGTGACAAGAGCAAGATCTGACTGGTCACAGTGTGTCCACAGTCAGGATGCAGAGAGAGAGATGGCATTCACCACACTGTCTCCTCCTCCTCCTTCTCTTCTTTTTATTTTATTTTTTTGAGACAGGGTCTCTCTGTGTAGCTCTGGCTATCCTGGAACTCACTCTATAGACTAGGCTGGCCTCAAACTCACAGAGAACAGTCTGCCCCTGACTGTGGAGCGCTAGGATTAAAAGTATGCACCACCATATTTTCTTCTTTCTATCTAGTCTGAGACCCCAGTTTATGGAATGGTGCCACCTACGTTGAGGGTGTGGTTTTCCACCCCAGCTAACCTAATCTAAATAACCCTTCTCAAACATACCCAAAGGCTTGTTTCCATGGTGACTCTGAATCGCATCAAGTTGGCAAAATTAACCATTACACTTTTCAAGAAATGGATTGATGATTTTGAAATGTTTTCATGACTTTGGCTTCAGAAGGCCTATAATTTCCACCTTCCTAGACAAAAGCTGAGACGTTCTCATACGTGGTATGGGCTGCAGATCAGAAGCCTTCGTGGAGAACACTGGCTGTTCCTGAGCAAGCCCATGACGGAAGCACTCTCTGCCTTTGCAGGGGTCTGAATCATCATGAGTTGCTCTGACAAACATAACCTTTCCTCTTGGAAAGGAGGATTAGCTGGTGTCCCCTGAAAGAAAGACCACTTAAGATGGTACTGATGTGATTGTCTTCCCCCGGATGCAGATTTTTATACTATCTCTACCACTTCACAGATGTAGGTGGACACAATCCTCTCCACAAGCAACGAGAAAGGACTAAAATCTGGCAAAGCTAAAATCAGGTCCAGGAGCCCCGGGCACTTAAGTGTCCTTGCCCTGTTGTCTTTATGCCTACTCCCCTCCCCCACCTTACATCCCCGAGCCGCCCACTAAGTGAGATGATGTGCAAGTGAATTGTGCCACAGTTTCCCTCACAGAGAACAGCATGTCTGGGGGTGTGTCTAGGAGAGACCGCCTATGCAATTACTGAGCAAAAAACTGAATCTTGGGACACTATATTTAAAAATGGTTAAGAACTTTGAGCTGGGTGTCTTAGGGTTTGTCTGCTATGAACAGACACCATGACCAAGGCAACTCTTGTAAGGACAACATTTAATTGGTGCTGGCTCACAGGTCCAGACGTCCAGTCCATTATCATTAAGGTGGGAACATGGCAGCGTATGGGCAGACATGGTACAGGAGGAGCTGCGAGTTCTACATCTTCATCTGAAGGCTGCTAGCAGAATACTGGCTTCCAGGCAGATAGGATGAGGGTCTTAAAGTCCACGCTCACAGTGACACACCTATTTCAACAAGGCCACACCTCCTAATAGAGCCACTCCCTGGGCCAAGCATATACAAACCATCACACTGGGTATATGTCTCAGTGATACAGTGATTGATACGCATGTGCAAATCCCTGGGTAGGTGTCCCATTATTGAGAGAAATGTTAAAGATTCCAAGATGTTGATATCAGGGCTGGAGAGATGGCTCAGCAGTAAAGAGCACTGACTGCTCTTCCAAAGGGTCCTGAGTTCAAATCCCAGCAACCACATGGTGGCTCCCAGCCTTCTGTAATGTGATCTGATGTCCTCTTCTGGTGTGTCAGAAGACAGTGACAGTGTACTCATATGCATAAAATAAATACAAATCTTTAAAGAAACAAAAAGATGTTGATATCAGGGCCTTGAATCAAGTGCTGGGCCCTGACAGGCTGCAAAGACTCCAGTTTATACCATGGACTGGGTAAAGACTCGCAAATTCCTCCTAGGCAGACAGCATCAGGCATCCTGAATGGAGATGCAGGGCCGGGTGAGTAGGTGACTGTCACAGTGAATAGAAATCTGGCCACTAAGACTTTATGCTCTGCACTAACGTTTCCAGTTTTCCCCAGAGACAGAGAAAGCCACCAAATAATTGTAATGGAAAGAATTGCAATCATATTTGAATTTTGGGAAAAAAATCAGATACAAGAAATTCAAAGATGGATTTTTTTTTTTTAGGAGTTATAGTAAAAGAGAAACCAGTTGTGAAGAAATATCAGGAATCCAAGTTAGAAAGGCTTTTGGTGGCAGGATTGAAAGGCAAAAATAGCAGTCAGAATGGGAAATTCACCTTCTTGCCTCTCGGTGTCCTGGGGCCACTGTGCCTGTCTCTTAAGAGGCTTCTAGTATCACCCTTTGAGATAACTTTTAAAAACCTTCATATTTATTTTTCTTTTCTGCTTATGTATGTGTGGGCACACATGTGTGTGCAGGTGTATGAAATGTGTGCACAGGTGAGGTTGTTGATGCTAACATTTGATGTCTTCTATTTCTCTCCACTTACTGGATGAGGCGCTCTCCTGCTAAACGCGAGGCTTGCCTCTTCCCCTTAGACCAGCTTGTGTCAGAGAAGCCCTGTCTCTGCCTCTGAGTGCCGGGATTCCAGGCAGCTGCAGCATCGACCTAGTTTTTAATGTGGCTGTTAGAGAATCAAACACTGGACCCCACATTTACACGGCAAGCGTTTTAGCCACCGAGCCATGCCTCTACCCATCAATCCATAAGAGAACTTTCCCATGAGTTCTTTTCTCCTCTTCCCCACGATCCTTTTCTTGAAAGGACAAACCTCGTGCTTCAGCCTGCTCGGTGCTGTGGTTACCGGGCATGCGCAGCCAGGCCGGACTTGCTTTAGCAACTCCTGTCTTATAATTTAAGAGCCAGCGTTGTTTGTAACTCTGCAATTGATTGCTGCCCGATGTACTCTATCCCCGTTAGAGAGAAAGGCCTTGACGCTTCACGCCAGAGAACACAATCTGTCAGTCAACCGTGCTGGCTCAGCAGTTCCGTATTCTCACACTGGTGTTTATCGGTTTACAGGAGAAAATCTATCGTGTGATATCGACTGTAATTAGAAATACCAGGAAAAAAAAATGCTCCAAATAAACCTTTTTATACAGCATCGAATTCAGAAACATGGAGTTTTCTGAAGAAAAGTTGCTTCTAGGGAAGGGAAAATGCTGTGCTGTTACATTTCCAGGTGCAGTGGTCTGGGGGTCGTTTTTCCCATTGTGGTTAGGCTAGCCTGCTGTTATATCTCACTGGAAGCCTCCAGGGATGAAGTTTCATTAGTGTTAGTCAACATATTGTGGGTTGTGTTGTGTCTGTGCATGTCTGTGTGACCTTAACATACTCAGCCTGCTGATTGTGTGGGAGTTATCATCTAGTTGTAATGGTTACTTGTGATCTGTAACAGCTAAAATTGATTGCTTTAAGAGCACCTGTTTTCACCACAGAGCTAACGGAAGACTGGCATGAAGCTCATTTGAGATGGAGACAATCTGAGGTAAACCTGGATCCCAGCGTGTGCCCAGCTGACTGTGGCTGGCATTGGCTCAAGCACCGTCAGGACTCTCTTGAAAATCAAAACCAAGACAATGTCTCTCTGTGTCGTACATATATCTACTCTCATGTCTGCACAGGTACAGCGGAGGGGGATTCAACATAGGGAAACAGCTTAGCCTTGTACATTATACCTTAGAAGCCTGAAAGCAAAAAACACAGGGAAATGACATAAACAGAGTAAGGTTACACACACATGTGTGTGTAAGAAAAAGAAATCTATAAAGAATTAGCTTCTGGCAATTATGCAGATGTCAAATCTAAGTTCTGTGAGCCTGACAGGTTGAAGCCCCAGGGAGATTCCTACCTGCAGATTGTCTGCTGACAGTTCTTTTTGTCCTGGGGAGGCTCCGTCTGTTCTGTAAGAACTTTCTGTACATTGGAATAAGCCTGCCCATTCGCTTTACTCAGCATCTATCAACTTAAATGCTAATTGCATCTGAAAAAAAAAATCTCTTTTAGGAGCATCCAGAATAATGTTGGATGAAGCATCTGGGCATAGAAACACATAAACAGGCACATTTTCTATATAAATCTGTGACAGAAAACACTGTGTCGCATTGATAAATATGACAGACACTGTTTCACTCACCTTAAATATGCTAATAATTTACTTTCATCCTGACTTTTCTGTATGTGTGTGCATGCATGTGAGTATGATATATGCAGTATGTGGTATGTGTGTAGGGGGGTGCATACCTAGATATGTGCATGTATATCGGTTAGAGGTGAACATCATGTGTCCTTTGAGACATCATTCCCCACTGATTCTGGAACCAGGCGGGGGACCAGCAAGGTCTAGCAATGTTACTGTCTCTGTACAACCCCCAGCACTTGCAGTTCAGGTGTGCAGGGCCATGCCAAGCTTTTTAATGAGGGCATTCTTGCCAGCTGAGCCATCTCTCTAGCACTCACTTTATTCTCCCTCTGTGTGTGGCGAGTCTGTCCTGTTTACATGTGTGCTGCACATACATGGCAGTGCTGGTGGATGTGCCTATGCTCCTGAACAGGTAGAGGTCAGAAGATGGCAGAATGGTAAACGTCTTTCATTATTTCCAGCCTTATTGCCTTGAAGTAGGGTCTGCTGTGCCCTTCCCCCCGGCCTCCAGCAGGCTCAATAGACCTTAATTGTTTGCCACATTGGTCTTCTGCCTGTCTAGCCCACCTAGGGTGGAGTCTTCACATCTAGGTGGAAAAAGTCTTCTGCCTTACCTCACCTGCAATTTCCTGCAGGAGCAGACTGCCTGCTGAGCTTGTTTTGCAACATTGTCCAGCTGAGACAAAGGATGAGTCTGTGGGTTTTTCCCTATATAAACCCAGAGCTGGAAATTAAACTTTGAGCCTTGATCAGAAACTGTCTTGGCTTCATCTTCTCTTGCTTGCCTGTCCTTTTTCATTTCCAGCCTCCCTTTCCCAGTTCTCCGTGGCTGCTACAGTCTGTCACTGAACTGGGAGCTTAGAGTGAGCTGGGGTGGGGGGAAGGGAGAGGAAGGCACCTGTACCTCAGTCATGCCTGGCTAGGGTTACAGGCGTAAGGAGCCATGCCTCTATGTGAGTGCTGGGGATTAGAATGCTCTTGCTTCCACAGTGAGCACTTTAACCTTCCCTTCACTGACTTTATCTTTTTAAAATCTAAATTAGACCAGAACAACACGCTTCCCTCTAAAGCATCCGATGGCTTTCTTTCACACTTTGAGCAGATGTTTAGACACGTGCCTCGGTCTGTGTGCTTTGGGGTAAGCTTATGAACAGTCTTGTCAACTAACGCACTGCCCACTATACTACGGAAGCACTAAAAATCTGCAGTCATACACACACGTGTTTCATGCCACAAAGCTAAGAGAAAGTTGACCTCGGTAACCAGAATTGAGGAGGCAATGCCAAGTCCAAGATTTGTTTTTAAGGATTCACCAGATTCCCAGTGAAGAAGACTGTGCGGCTGGAGAGATGGCTCAGCAGGTAGGAGCATTTACTGATCTTGTAGAGCAACTGAGTTTGGTTCCCTTCATGACACGACAGCTCTCAAACATCTATAACTCCAGTTCCCAGGACTCCAATACCTCCAATACCTCTGACCTAGGAGGGCACCAGGCACACATGTGCTATATACATACATGGACTCAGGCAAAACAATGATACCCATAAAAGTAAGCAAATCTTTCTTGTTTTGTTTTTTGGGAGGGTTGTTTGTTTTGTTTTATTTGTTTGCTTGTTTGCTTTTTGAGACAGAATCTCTCTATTTAGCCTTGGCTGTCCTGGAACTCACTATGTAGACCAGGCTGGCCTCAAACTCACATAGATCCCCTTTCCCTGCCTCCCAAGTGCTATGATTAAAGGGGTGTGTACCTCCACACCTGACCTAGAAATGAACAAATCTAAAACCAAACCAAAGCATATAAAAACCCCAAACAAGCCGGTTGTGGTGGCGCACGCCGGTAGGATTTGCTGAAGGAGGCAGAGGCAGGAGGATCACGAGTTCGAGGCCAGCCTGGGCTACACATTTTTAAAACAAACAAACAAACAAACAAACAAAACCAACAAAAGCAGGCAACCACTGGGGCACTTTCAAGTTCTAACTGGATTTGCCCATGGATAACAGAGCGCAGAGAAGGAACTGCCAGAGTCGGGGAGGAACTGCCAGAGTCGGGGATAGCCCTCTGCTCAGCTAGGGCTATGCGGGAGGGACTTGTTGCTCATCGGGTCGTGCCTTTCTACTGTCAATGACTGAGCTGTCCCTTTCCCATCTTTAATTCTCTAAGTGAGGGTGCAATGGAGCCACAACTGACCTCTCCATGGGTAGAAAGAAAGGTTTATTGGGGATCAAATTGCCAAGCCCATCTCTTGGTGAGGGCTGTGTGCAGAGAGAAGCAAAATGGCAGGAAAAACAAGTGGGTTTGTACGACTGTCAGCGGGGTAGGTGTCTTTGAGCTGATACGAGCTGTTCAGATTGACCAGAAAACCATGCTTGAAGCAGTTTACCTTTGGGGGGCCGGATTAAGGGCGGGTTTTTTTTTTTTTTTTTTCTAAATAGAAACTTCCCTCTAGGTTTCTGTTTACCTGCCCAGAATCCTAAATAAGATACGGTTATCAGGACTGTCATTTTGCAACGCCCCCTCCCCTACCTTAGACCTAAAAAACTTCCTTCCTTGGCTTTGTCTTTGGAATTAAACACTAAGGAAGTGGTCATTGCTTTTACATAGTCCTTGTTAAATACACATTACTGCAGAAGGGATGAACATATTTCTATTTTCCACAAGGAAACGGCAACAAGGTCCTAGGAAGAGCCATTTAGCATTACCTTCGGAACTAGTCCTAAGGAATTGTCGTGCCTCCTTGTTCTGTGCAGGTGGCTCGCCGTGCTTTTCCTTAGAACACTTAATACAGTGTGCACGTTGATGTCTAGTCCAATAACCATTTACGTTCTAGCTCTCCATCCAGGCTATGTGAAGGCAAAACCCACTTCTAGTTCTCCTTCCTCTAGTATCTGGTACAGTTTCTAGAACATATTGGTTGTTTTCTTTACATTGAACAACGATGGATGGAAAATAATATTTTGTGTGTGTCAAGGTGATTGTTGTATTAGGTTCCACAAGGTGGAAACATTTATTCCATGCTTTGGGAAGCTCAAAATTCATTCAGGAAGTCCCTGAAACAGACAGGGTTCCATATGCCCCTCTCTCCCAAAGAAAGCAACAAAAGCAGAGAGTTCCTCTTCAGACAAGCCTCGCTGCAAAAAAGGCTTAGACGAAACCCGAGGCCTGGAAAATGTTTAAAGCAAAAGAAGCACCTGGAAAGGACACTCGACAGTCTGTTGAGCTACCTGCAGGCTGTGCAGTTTGCTTCAGGTTCTCTCTCAGGTGCTTCTGGTGAGCTGTCATCCATGCTGGGCTAGGCTTTAGAGATGCAGCTGTCTTTGAGTCATTTCTGCTCCTGTAATTAATCCTTCACCCATATTCCTGTAAGCCACTCCAATAAAAGGCATGCTTTTGTTTCCTGTCTGTGAAATCTGCTCCCCTGGCTGGGCTGCCTTGTCTGGCCTCAGTGGGAGAGGATTCTCCTAGCAGACTTGATGTGCCACAGTGGAGGAATACATAGGGGCAGGGGATGGGGTCCACCCTCAGAGAAAAGGGGTAGGGGGAGAGACCTTATGAGGGGGATACGGGGAGGAGTCAAAGTGGTTAACCCCGCTCCCCCCAAACTCACGCTTCACCAAGTTGGACTTTGGTGGTGGTGGTAGCTTGAATGTGCTTGGTCCATGGGAGGTGTGGCCTTGTTGGAGGAAGTGCATCACTGTGGGGGTGGGCTTCAAAGCTCTGCCCCAGTATGGAAGGGTCAGTTTCTCCTGGCTGCAGTCAGATCAAGATTTAGAACTCTCCGCTCCTTCTCCAGGCCCATGTTCCTGCCTTGATGATAATGAACTGAACTTCTGAACCTGTGAGCCAGCCCCAGCCGCAATGAAATGTTTCCCTGTTTAAGAGTTGGCTTGGCCATGGTGTCTCTTCTACAGCAATGGAAACCCTAACTGAGTCTGTGCTATCTGCACTTTTGTCTGTCATAGTCACCCTGTATGGGAGGAGCAGATGTGTATGTTGCATCACCCCAGGAAAAGTTCCATCACACAGCACTCATTTTATTTTAATTTATCTGTTGAGTACACTTGCATTAATTATAAAATCTGCTTTTTTACTTAATGGGGAGAAAACATAAAGAGTTGGCCCCCATCTTTGTTGCCTACTACCAAGAGTATAAAGTCAATGAGTTCTTCTTATCCATCCATTCCAATCATCAATACATTTAGGTACTTTTGTATGTATCATAACTATCAGGTACTAAAATCAATATTTGAATTCAGAGTTCAGGCTCTTGTCTGCTTATTTTAATGGTGATGCTAAGTACCAAAGATACTTGTCATTGAAGCCTCGGGATGGGGAACATTTAAAAGAGACACAAATTCCTCTTGCTACTTTTGCCTAAGGTTGATCCTGTTTCCCCAGATGAAAAAGGAGGAGGTTAAACTGCCTAATCACCTCGAGAACATCTGGTGATGCTAAGGCAGATGCTTATGTAAAGAACACGCGACTCCGATTCAGAAGTGCAAGCCTCCTATTGCACGGCCTTTATTTTTGGCTCCGTATTTCCATGGGACTTTAAAGAAAGACTTTCCCAAGGTTGTTTTTGAGAAGAAAAAATGGTGTCTCAGGACCTAACCCTGTATTTAACACTCTCAGAGTGACCCAGTGACCTTAATTGTGAATGTTCTTCTTCTATTTTATTCTCGACTCCATAAAATTCCGCCCATGATGGGTTTTTTGTTGTTGTTGTTTTGGGTGGGTTTTTTTTGGTTATTTTACTTATTTACATTTCAAATGATATTCCCTTCCTGATTTCCCCTCCACAAACTCCCCATCCCACCCCCCCACCTGCTTCTCCAAGGGTTCTCCCTTGCCCACCCACCCACTCCCTCCTCACCACCCTAGCATTCCCCTATGCTGGGACATCGAGCCTTCACAGGACCAAGGGCTTTTCCTACCATTGATTCCAGATAAGGCCATCCTCTGCTACACATGCAGCTGGAGTCATAGGTCCCCCATGTGTACTCTTTGGTTAGTGGTTTAGTCCCTGGGAGCTCTGGGGGAAGAGGAGTCTGGCTGGTTGATATTGTTGTTCTTCCTATGAGGCTACAAACCCCTTCATCTCCTCCAGTCCTTCCCCTAACTCCTCCTTTGGGGTCCCTGCGCTCAGTCTAATGGTTGACTGTGAGCATGTGCATCTGTACTGGTCAGGCTCTGGCAGAGCCTCTTAGGGGACAGACATAGGGGACTCCTGTCAGCAAGTGCTTCTTGACATCACCAATAATGGCTAGGCTTGCTGTCTGCAAATGGGATGGATCCTTAGGTGGGGCATTTTCTGGATGGACTTTCCTTCATCCTCTGCTCCACTCTGTCCCTGCATTTCCTTTAGATGGGAGCAATTCTGGGTTAATATTTTTGAGGTGGTCCACCCATGATATTTAAGTAGCTGAGAGTTTCTTCCCTCTAGAAGCCTACGTTTCAATCCTGTTGAGCGAAATGCCTTAAGGCAGGACTATCCAGGGAAGTCCCTGGAGTCAGGTGACTGAGTTGCTTTAGGCTGAGAGTCATTGCCTAATGCCTTCCACATGGAAGTCATTGCTCGCCGAAGCTCCCACAGGCTTAGTTGGGCCTCCAAAGCACCTTTTACCAGCTTATCTGTGTTGAATTACTTCCTGGTTCGGACTCTGCCAACACAAACTACCCGGGTCTCCTGCTGGGAGCTCAGGCTATCTTCCAACAATTCAGCTACTTTTGTTGACAGGTCATGTTTAGATAAGCCCTTTAAAAAAGGAGTCATCTAAATGTTTAAGCTCTGTGTTAACCCAGACATCAATCTTGTGTATCTTTAATATTGGTTTACTGCCAGAAAATAAAAAGCAGTTAGTCCTGTTGAACACCACACTTGAAGCCAAGCGAAATCTCCTCATTTTCATGTTCTTAATGGATATGTTTCTACCTTCTCTTCAGTTACTGGAAAAGCTTCCCTGTTATCTTGCCATCAGGGACATTTGGCAATGTGTGGAAGAGTTTACGTTTCCCCATTCATGGGAGCTGGAGTGAGTGAAAGACACACCCCCCTCCAACCACACTCAGACACATGCTTTCTCAGAGAGATCTTTTATTAAGCAGAGAGGAAAAGTTAAACTGGCTGCCCTCTGATGTAGGTAGAAAAACATCAGCAAACCTTGTAGGTATAATTTTTAAAAAAAGATTTATTTATTTATTATATGTAAGTAGATATAATAACTGTCTTTAGACACCCCAGAAGAGGGCATCAGATCTCACTAAGGATGGATGTGAGCCACTGAAGGGGCTTAAAAAGAGAGAATGGGGGTTTAGAGAATGTGGCACGGCGGTGTGGGGGAGGGGGTGCCCAAGCGGGCCCGTGCTCAAGCACCTCTTCCCCCTGAGGGACCACACCCACACACAGACATGGTATAGAATAGAGTTTATTCAGGGCAGAGGATGGGAGTTAATGGTATAGTGGAGGTAGAGAAAGACAGAGAGGGGGGGGGGAAGAGAGAGGGGGGGAAGAGAGAGAGAGAGAGAGAGAGTAGAGACTAGTGGAGGCCGGCCATGACCACATGGAGAGAGGGGGTAGGGGAGGAGAGCCCAAAGGTCAGAGAGGTGAGAGTGGGATGAGAGAGAGCAATGAGAGAGAGAGAGAGAGAGGAGGGGCAAGTAAGTATAGTGGGCGAGGTCTGTGGGGCGGGGCATACCTGACTGTTGCCAGGTAAGTGTGGGGTGGAGCTTAGACAGAATACCAACAGCCACCATGTGGGTTTTTCTGGGATTTGAACTCACGACTTCTGGAAGAGTAGTCAGTGCTCTTAACTGCTGAGCCATCTCTCCAGCCCTTAGGTATAATTTAAAAAAAAAAAAGAAAGAAAAAAATCTCTGTTAGAATGGACTAGGGTGTGGTGGTGTATTTTGATTGGGTGTGTTTATCAGATGAGCCAAATGGGGGCTTTTGATCGCTGGAGTTCAATACTTGGATAGCTAGACCTTGGTGAGTCAGCCTCAGGAGGAAGTGGCCATTAGCATGTTTGTAATCTAATGGTCTTTTAGCAAGGCAGAGGGAATGGGGGCGGGGCGGGGGGGGGAGGCAAGACCTGCCAGAGCCATGCTTGTCAGGCCTGTGCTGGCCAGAATACCTTCAGTAGGTACTGTAGGAGTCCACTAGGCAGAAGCCAGGGATGTGGTAAACATACTGTGATTCACAAGGCACGATAGAAATGGTCCTTCCATGATGCTAACCGAGTGCAGAGTATGAGGGTCTGGTTCACGGATAGAGTTCTTTCCTAATGTGTGTGGCTCTGATGGTGAGGACAGGTGATGGAAACTGATCAGGTGGGAGCAGGAACCTCAAGGCAATGGCTCTGAGGATGGCCTTGCTGGAGGTCAGGAATGCCAGAAGAGATCTGTTTCCTGATTCCTTGTTATATCTCTTACGTTTGCCTACAAGTTGTAGAGGAGGATGTGACAAAGTTAGAGAAATCTTTTGTGTGCCTCCCAGTTGGTTCAATTAGACTGACTGGCTCTGCCCCACACCTCATCCCAGTTTCTGCCAAAGTTCTTTAAAAGTTTTCCAGACTTGCATCTCAATATTATCCAATTTTAGTGGTTCTCAACCTAAGGGTAGAGTTAGGTTGAGAGCACAGATATTTACATTTCAATTCATAACAGTAGCAAAATTTCAGTTATGAAGTAGGAACAAAAATAATTTTATGGTCAGATTCACCCAGTATGGGGAACTGGATGAGAGGGTCACAGCTTTAGGAAGGTCGAGGACCTGCTTCCTCCGACGTTCTCCTACCGACCGGATCTCTCATTTCTCTTAGTTTTCTCTTAGCTACCACCTATGTAAGCTCTGTAAAACTTACCCTATGTGGTCTGTGAAGCTGAAAGCTACAACCTTAGGGTGGTTTGATGGTCATGGGTCCCTAGCCTTCCAAGCTACACTCACCAACAGCTGGGAGACTCTCCAGAATTTGCTTTTTTTTTTTTTTTTTTTGCATTTTATTTTTTATTTGTTTGTGTGTTTTGTTAACTAATGTATCCACTAACAAGCCTTCATGCAAAACATTTAAAATATATGTATTATTTAACATTTTTAAGTCTTCAAAATAATTTATAAGTTAAATGTATCTTAAATATGCATGATATCTTTTGAAGCTAAAAGTAATATGTGCTCAACCAGTTTTTAAAATCTATTTGGGACATTAACCATGATAGAAGTAGAAAAAAAATCTCTTAGGAAGTTCCCTATGAAAGGAAATTGTGACAAGTTCCTAATTAGATAGAAACTGTTCCATCTCCAAGGGAGAATAAACAATGTAACCGTGGCTTCATGGAATGAGTTGGGTAGTGTTCCTTCTGTTTCTATTTTGTGGAATAGTTTGAAGAGTATTGGTATTAGGTCTTCTTTGAAGGTCTGATAGAATTCTGCACTAAATCCATCTGGTCCTGGAATTATTTTGGTTGGGAGACTTTTAATGCCTGCTTCGATTTCTTTAGGGGTTATGAGACTGTTTAGATGGTTTATCTGATCCTGATGTACCTTAGGTATTTGGTATCTGTCTAGAAAATTGTCCATTTCATCCAGATTTTCCAATTTTCTTGAGTATAGGCTTTTGTAGTAGGATCTGATGATTTTTTTGAACTTCCTTAGTTTCCATTGTTATGTATCCCTTTTCATTTCTAATTTTGTTAATTTGGGTACTGTCTCTGTTTCCTCTGGTTAGTCTGGCTAAGGGTTTATCTATCTTGTTGATTCTTTCAAAGAATCAGCTCCTGGTTTTGTTGATTCTTTGTATAGTTCTTTTTGTTTCTATTTGGTTGATTTCAGGCTGGAGTTTGGTTATTTCCTGACTTCTACTCCTTTTGCATGTATTTGCTTCTTTTTGTTCTGGAGTTTTCAGGTGTGCTGTCAAGCTGCTAGTATAAGCTCTCTTGAGTTTCTTTTTCGAGGCACTAAGAGCTATGAGTTTTCCTCTTAGCACTGCTTTCATGGTGTCTCATAAGTTTTGGTATTATTTGTCTTCATTGTCATTAAATTCTAAAAGGTCTTTAATTTCTTTCTTTATATCTTCCTTGACCAAGTCATTATTGAGTAGAGTGTTGTTCAGTTTCCACATGTATGTGGGCTTTTCATTGTTTTTGTTGTTATTAAAGACCAGCCTTAGTCTGTGCTGATCTGATAGGATTCATGGGATTATTTCAATCTTCTTGACTCTGTTGAGGCCTGATTTGTGACCAATTTTATGGTCAATTTTGGGGAAGGTACCATGAGGTGCTGAGAAGAAGGTATATTCTTCTGATTTAGGATGAAATGTTCTATAAATATTTGTTAGACCCATTTTGTTCATAACTTCTTTTAGTTTCACTGTGTCTCTATTTCGTTTCTGTTTTCATGATCTGTCTATTGCTGAAAGTAGGATGTTGAGGTCTCCCACAATTATTGTGTGGGGTGAGATGTATGCTTTGAGCTTTAGTAAAGTTTCTTTTATGAATGTGGGTGCCCTTATATTTGGAGCATAGATGTTCAGAATTAAGAGTTTATATTGGTAGATTTTTCCTTTGACTAGTATGAAGTGTCCTTCCTTATCTTTTTTTGATAACTTTTGGTTGAAAGTTGATTTTATTCGATAATAGAGTGGCTACTCCAGCCTGTTTCTTGGGACCATTTACTTGGAAAATTGTTTTCCAACCTTTTACTCTGAGGTGGTGTCTGTCTTTGTCACTGAGGTACATTTCCTGTATGTAGAAAAATGCTGGGTCCTGTTAGTCTATGTCTTTTTATTGGGAAATTGAGTCAATTGATGTTAAGAGATATTAAGTAAAAGTGATTGTTACTTCCTGTTATTTTTGTTGTTAAGACGTGGAATTATGTTTGTGCAGCTATCTTCTTTTGGGTTTGTTGAAAGATTACTTTCTTGCTTTTTCTAGGGTGTAGTTTCCTTCTTTGTGTTGGTGTTTTCCATCTATTATCCTTTGTAGGGCTGGATTTGTAGAAAGATATTGTGTAAATTTGGTTTTGTCATGGAATATCTTGGTTTCTCCGTCTATGGTAATTGAGACTTTTGCTGGGTATAGTAACCTAGGCTGGCATTTGTGTTCTCTTAGGGTCTGTATGACATCTGCCCAGGATCTTCTAGCTTTCATCGTCTCTGGTGAGAAGTCTGGTGTAATTCTGATAGGCCTGTCTTTATATGTTCCTTAACCCTTTTCCCTTACTGCTTTTAATATTCTTTCTTTGTTTAGTGCATGTGGTGATTTGATTATTATGTGACAGGAGGAATTTCTTTTCTGGTCCAGTCTATTTGGAGTACTGTAGGCTTCTTGTATGTTCATGGTCATCTCTTTCTTTAGGTTAGGGAAGTTTTCTTCTATAATTTAGTTGAAAATATTTACTGACCCTTCAAGTTGGGAATCTTCACTCTCTTCTATACCTTAGGTTTAGTCTTCTCATTGTGTCCTGGATTTCCTGGATGTTTTGGTTTAGGAGCTTTTTGCTTTTTGCATTTTCTTTGACTGTTGTGTCAGTGTTTTCTATGGTATCTTCTGCACCTGAGATTCTCTCTTCTACCTCTTGTATTCTGTTGTTGATGATTGCATCTATGACTCCTGATCTCGCTCCTAGGTTTTCTAACTCCAGGGTTGCCTCACTTTGTGATTTATTGTTTCTAGTTCCATTTTTAGATCCTGTATGTTTTTGTTCATTTCCTTTGCCTGTTTGATTGTGTTTCCTTGTAGTTCTTTAAGGGATTTTTGTGTTTCTGTTTTAAGGGCTTCTAGCTGTTTACCTGTGTTCTCCTGTATTTCTTTAAGGAAGTTATTTATGTCCTTCTTAAAGTTCTCTATCATCATCATGAAAAGTAATTTTTAGATCCAGATTTTGCCTTTCAGGTGTGATGGTGTATCTAGGACTTGCTATGGTGGAAGAATTGGGTTCTGATGATGCCAAGTAACGCTGGTTTCTGTTGCTTATGTTCTTCTGCTTGCCTGCCTCCCAGCCTCTGATTCTCTCTAGTGTTGCCTGTCCTTGCTATATCTGACTGGAGCCTGTCCTTCCTGTGATCCTGGTTGTGTCGGAACTCCTCAGAGTCCAGCTGTCTCTGGGATCCTGTAATTCTGGGATCCTGTGATCCTGAGATCCTGGGTGTGCCGACCTCCTGGGAGTCAAGCTGCCTCTGGGACCCTGAGAACCTGGTGTGATCAAGCTCCTGGGATCCTGGGATCCTGGGCTTTTTTAGAATCCCTCGGAGTGGAGTTTCTTCTGGGTAATGTGGGACTGGCTGTTCATGCCCAAGGTCGTTCAGGGCACTGGCCAGTCTGGAAGCTCCAGAATTCTTAAGAACAGCTCTCACAACTTCCTGTAATAGGAGGTTCAAACCTCAAGCATGGCCAAGGGAAAAAGGATAGGAGGGGGTCTGTATTCCTCTCAAGACTTTTGTTTATAGTAACCAAATCCATTTGTTTATTGACATCCAAGTAAACAAGTTATTTATAAACAGGGAAAGGAAAACAAACAGAAGCCCTTAACAGAAATGGCGAAGCCTATCTCCCACTTGGTCCCAGGTTTTCCTTTGGTGCCTTTATATGAAGTGTGGTCTAGTTCCTCTCCCTGACCAAGGTATTGTGTGAGATGTAATTGAAGTCCCTGAGAAGTTAATAAATGTGCTTCAGGTCTCACAGAGCAGAGTTGGGTTCCAGATCTTGGCTTGATTCCAAAGTCCATGTTCTTCCCACCGCAGCCCCACAATGTTCCCTTCTCGTTGGGGAGGAAACTACAGACGTAAACTTCTCTCAACAGTGTCTGCAGGGCCTTTGCTCATTTCCTTTTGATCGGTTCTGTCATCCAGCAGTGGGCAGGCACACCCACTCCCTGACCTGTCTCCAGTCTGCAGCTGGTGGACCTCTCCAGCTCCGTGCCCACTTCCCTGCACCGTGCCCACTTTCCTGGTCCGTGCCCACTCTCCAGCTAGGTGCCCACTTTCCTGGTCCATGCCCACTCTCCAGCTCCGTGCCCACTCTTCAGCCCCGTGCCCACTCTCCAGCTCTGTGCCCACTCTCCAGCTCCGTGCCCACTCTTCAGCTCCGTGCCCACTCTCCAGCTCCGTGCCCACTCTTCAGCTCTGTGCCCACTCTCCTGCTCCGTGCCCACACTCCAGCTCTGACTCCGCTCTCCAGCTCCGTGCCCACTCTCCAGTTCCAGCTCCACTCTCCAGCTCCGTGCCCACTCTCCAGCTCCGTGCCCACTCTCCAGCTCCGTGCCCACACTCCAGCTCTGTGCCCACTCTCCAGCTCCGTGCCCACTCTCCAGCTCCGTGCCCACTCTCCTGCTCCGTGCCCACTCTCCAGCTCCGTGCCCACTCTCCTGCTCCGTGCCCACTCTCCTGCTCCGTGCCCACTCTCCAGCTCCGTGCCCACTCTCCAGCTCCGTGCCCACTCTCCTGCTCCGTGCCCACTCTCTTGCTCTGTGCCCACTCTCCTGCTCCGTGCCCACTCTCCAGCTCTGTGCCCACTCTCCAGCTCCGTGCCCACTCTCCTGCTCCGTGCCCACTCTCCAGCTCTGACTCGACTCTCCACTGTCTCCACTCTCCACCCTAGCACTCCATCTTATGTGAAAACGGTGCTGAAAGTGAGCCGCCCACCCCAGGGCCAAGATCCTTGTATTTATGTGGCATTTCCCAATCCTCAGCAAAATGGAGTGCCGGGCATTTTTTTTGTGCCTGTTAGAAAAACGACAATTTGATCAGGAACTTTTTTTAAAGGGCACGTGGATTTTAAGGAGCAGAAAGAGCATTAGAGTCTCCACCTTGTCACTTGTTAACACATTTCACATTTTGTTCTTTGTGTGAAACTGCCCTCCCGAGCCTCCCTTCTGAGCTGTCAGCTCGCTTGCCTGTGAATAGTTCCGTGGCCCCTTTCCCAGAAAACGTCAGACTGTCATTTTGACGTACATGGTTAAGGAAATGACCTTTTCCCAATTAGCTCATTCATTTAACATTGTCGGGATGATGTTTAGCCAAGCTGCTCCCTGTCCCTCTTCAGGTCATCTGTAGAGCTAGCTCTGAAACACCCTATCTTTCATAAAGTTTTCTGGATTTCTCAGCTTTGGCAGTCCTGACTAATAACCCTTCTCTCCTCAAACGAAACCAAGGCTCTTGCCCGGAGGAAGCTGTCCAGCTAGCATAGCTGTGGCCCCTGGGAACGAAAGCTCTCCTAAGATGGGCTACTGGCAAAACAGTGATTGAAACTATCATCCTCATCTTCCACCAAAGTGGATTCCAGGGAGGGTGACGTGTTGCAATCAAGCATTCCTGACCAAAATATAGGTGAACAGTCATTGGCCCCCTGCCTGACAGAAGACTTTATATGTTACGAAGGAAAAAAAAAAAGGAAAGAAAGAAAGCCAAATTATTCTCAAAGGAATATAGCAATTGGTTTGAGAAGTAAGCATGGGAAAACTGTCTTCACCAAAACTTGTAGATTAAAATTAGCACTCAACAACAGAGGAGGCTAAAAGGAAACTGGAATGAACGGCAAGGACAAGGGTTCTCAACCTGTGGGTCTCGACCCCTTGGGGGTTGAATAACCCTTTCTTGGGTCACATATTGCATGGCAGATATTTCTTTGCATTTCGACTCAGAACTGGCAACATTACCGTTTCAAAGTAGCAACCAAAATAATTTTATGGTTGGTGGTCACCATGACATGAAGAACTGTATTAAAGGGTCAATGTGTCAGGAAGGTTGGAAACTACTGCTCTGGACAGTTCTAGGGCCCTTGGGAGAGCTGGAGGTGCTGTGTCCTGATCTGAGTCTGATCTGAGTGCTCTGTAATGCTGCTCAATGAACCATACACATTTTACACTTACATATGTACATCCATGTACGTATACATAGTTAATAAAATAAGTCACAGGTGGAAGCTGAAATGATGCTTACTGAAAGATGGCCAGCTGGACGCATGAAGTCCTGACTTCAAATCCCAACACCTAGAGAATAAAGGGAGTCAGAAGCCAGTGTGTCATCAGTGTGACAGACAAATGTGAAGTTGTCCTAACTAACAATTCTAAGACAATTGACCACCCGGTAAAACAAGTATGGTAACAATCTGCTTTTTTTCTTTCTCTTACCGTTTTCTTCTCTCTCTCCGTCTCCTTCTCTCTTTCCCAAACATGACAAAATAAAATATAATAAGACGAAATCAAAGTTGGACAAGGCAAATCAACAGAAAGAAAAGGGTCTCAAGAGCAGACATAAGAGTCAGAGACCCGCTCAGACTCACAGTCAGGAGTCTAAGAATACTAAGCGAAAAGCTGTAATAAATACGCAGACACCCCCCCCCCCCACTGCAGATCCTGCCCTTGCTGCTTCTGTCTCTGTGAACTCATATGTGCCTTGCTTAGCTGGCAGATTTTTCCCAGAGCTATGAGGGAAGACATCTAATGTAGACTCTCTCTTGGTGTAATGTTTGGTTATAGGTCTCTGAATCTGCTGCCACCTGCTGCCCAAGGAAGCTTCTCTGATCCTTAGGAGTGATTTTATTGACAGACAGACAGACAGACAGACAGACACACACACACACACACACACATATTTTAGACTAGTAGTGTTTGGATTTATCCTAGGTCTCTGATCTAGTGTGGTTCTTGGCCACCCAAGCAGTGTCAAATGTTAAAGTACTGTTATGGGTCACAATGTAAGTATCTGTGTTTTCCTGTGGTCTTAGGTGACCCCCCAAAGGGTTTGTGACCCATAAGTTGAGAACCACTGTCTTGTCATATCTTTCAGGCAGGACAGATTGTGGGTTAAAGATTTTGTGGGTGGGTTGGTGTTTACATTTCTTCTTTAGTAGTTTGCAGAGTACCTTCCCACAACAAAATACCAGAGTGTAGGAATGATGGCTCCATATAAACACTAGATAATCCTCTTCATGTTCAATGAATTGTGTAGGTGTTATCTTTGGCAATGGTCCCCCACTGTCTGCAGAGAGCAATCCTTTGTCTTAGCAACAGCCTGGGTTGTTTGGGTATTACCATCAGACTCACTTGATCAAAAACTCAAATGAATACAGCCCAGTTCCAGGACTGGAATACTCATTTGATAGAAAGAGACGGCCAGTTGGGACTCTGTATCCCCATTTATCAGGGGACCTTATTAGGATGACTTTCATAGGAGATTTCCATTTGCACTATATTTTCATATCACCCCTCAAATGCCCCTCAATTCCATCTTTCCGTCTCAGAATTCTCTCCCTCAACCACCTATCTTCCTTCCCACTCCCACCAAACCCTCCCACCCACTCCCAGTCCACCTGTAAAATTCTGTTTCCCCTCCCAGGAATATCCATGTATCTACCCTAGACCCTTCCTCTATACCTAAACTCTCTGGACCTATGGATTGTAGCCTGGTTGTCATATTGGGGTTTTTTTTTTTTCCGAGACAGTGTTTCTCTGTGTAGCCCTGGCTGTCCTGGAACTCATACTGTAGACCAGGCTGGCCTCGAACTCAGAAATCTGCCTGCCTCTGCATCCCAAGGGCTGGGATTAAAGGCATGTGCCACCACTGCCTGGCTGGTTGTCATATTCTTAATAGCTAACATCCACATATAAGCAAATACATAGCATATTTGTCTCTCTGGGTCTACGTTACCTCACTCAGGATGTTTTATTTATAGTTCCATTCATTTGCCTGCAAATTTTAGGATGTCAATTTTTTTTCTAATAACAGCTGAGTAATGCTCCATTGTGTAAATTTTCTTTATCTATTTTTCTACCGAGGGGCATCTAGATTTCTCTTGTCAGGGTTTCTATTCCTGCACAAACATCATGACCAAGAAGCAAGTTGGGGAGGAAAGGGTTTATTCAGCTTACACTTCCACACTGTTGTTCATCACCAATGGAAGTCAGGACTGGAACTCAAGCAGGTCAGGAAGCAGGAGCTGATGCAGAGACCATGGAGGGATGTTACTTACTGGCTTTCTTCCCCTGGGTTGCTCAGCCTGTTCTCTTATAGAACCCAAGACAACCAGCCTAGGGATGGCACCACCCACAATGGACCCTCCCCCCTTGATCATTAATTGAGAAAATGCCTTACAGCTGGATCTCATGGAGGCATTTCCTCAATTGAAGCTCTTTTCTCTGTGATAACTCCAGCCTGTGTCAAATCGATACACAAACCCAGCCAGTACAAGGTTGTTTCCAGTCTCTGGTTATTATGAGCAAAGAAGCAATGGACATGGTTGAGCAAATGTCCCTGTGGTAGGATGGAGTCCTCTGGGTCCATGGCCAAGAGTGGTATAGCTGGGCCTTGAGGTAGATCAATTCCCAACCTTCTGACGAAAGGTCTCACTGATTTCCATAGTGACTGGTCAAGTTTGCTCTCCCTTGTGTTAAATCCTCCTCAGCAAGAGCTGTCACTTGTGTTCTTGACCTTAGCCATTGTGACAGGTCAAATCTCAAAGTAGTTTTGATTTGCATTTCTCTGAGAGCTAAGGATATTATTTCTTTATGTGTTTCTCAACCATTTGAGTATTGATTGAGAATTCTGTTTGGATTTGTACCCCATTTTAAACTGGTTTATTTGGTTTTGCCATATCTAGTTTCTTGAGTTCCTTCTATATTTTGGATATTAGCTCTCTATTGGTTTTGGAATCGGCAAAAATCTTTTCCCATTTTGTAGGCTGCAGCCTTGCCCAAGTGACACTGCCCTTTGCCTTACAGAAGCTTTTCAGTTTCTCAAGGTCCCATTTATTAATTGTTGATCCACGCTATTGGGTTCTGTTGAGAAAGTTGTCTCCTGTGCCAATGTGTTCCAGGCTAGCCCCGCTTTCTGCTTTATCAGGTTCAGGGTTTCTGGTTTTATGCTGAGGTCTTAGAGCTGGAATTCTTTTCCTTCCTCTATTTCAGTGTTGCTTAAGTTTCATCTTTCCGCAGCGTCCCATATTTCTTGGATGTTTTATGTCAGGAGTTTTTCAGATTTAACAGTTTCTTTACCCAATATATCCACGTCTTTTATTAGACCTTCAAAGCCTGAGATTCTCTCTTCTATCACTTGTGTTCTGTTGGTGAAGTTTACCTCTGTGGTACGTGTTTGAATTCCTAAAGTTTTCGTTTCCAGAATTCCCTCAATTTGTGTTTCCTTTCTTGGTTCTATTTCCATTTTCAGGTCCAAAGCTTTATTTGCTTCCTTCCGCTAACTGTGATGTCTAGGAGGGACTTTTATTCATTTCCTCATTACAGACCTCTATCATCTTCATATGGGGGGTTTTAAGGTCTCTTGCTTTTGCTTCAGCTTTGGTGGGATATTCCGGACCTGCTGTGGTGGGATAGCTCTGGTGGGAACCTAGTGTCCTGGCTGGGCTTGTCTTTGTTGGGTGGGTGTTTTGTTCCTTAGTTTCTGTTTCCATTCTGGATTTTTCAGAGAGCGAGGGCTGTGTGTTGTCCCGTTTCCTGACCTGCTCACCTATTGTGTTCAAAGGTAGTGCCCGCTAATGCTGGAGGCTGGGATCCTGGGGTAAGTTGGGGGAAGGAAGTTTTTGTGATCAGTTGAGGATGGGGTCAGAGAAGAAAGGGAAATCACAGCAGCTTTTCTGCTCTAGAGCTGGGAATGAGACCTTCGGTTGGAACTGGAGGAGCAAAAGTTGAGGTGTTGACCTGCCTTCAGTCTGCTTGTTGTGCTGGGAGGAGCAGTCCTTGGGCTATCAGGGGTGTGGGGATCCTGCTAGGGTGAGGGGCTGGAACAAAGCAATGAGTTGGGTAAGGGAGGTTAGAAGGCTCCAAGACCAAGATCTGTAGAATCCCCAGGAAATGGGATCTGGGGTGGTTGGGGGCTAGGAAGACTGCCGTAGGTGTTCTGCTGCTGAGCAGGGGAGGGGACCAGAGCATTGGATCTGGGCGAACGGAGGAGGGAGCTCTGCCACTGCCTCACTGGTTTGTGTTTCTGGATTTCTCTCAGAGGGGTTTGCCCCAAAATTTAGTTCAATGACGTTAACGAAACATTCTAAAGGACTACTCTGTCTTCATACACCACAGTATTAACAACTTTACTTAGCTTTGATAATCTGATAGGTTAAAACAGCTTTCTGTTTAAATGTGCATTTCTATAATTTTGTGCAAAGATTGAATATTCACCAAAAAAGTAACCTTACATTAAAAACAAACAAACAAACAAACAAACAAAACATAAAAAAGGTGAGCATGCCAGGTGGGTGGGTGAGAGGTAGCATCACTGCGTTGAACCTAAAGGAAGAAGCAGCTTCAAGGGCACAGCAATGGAGTGAATACTACGACGAGAGACAGAAGCGGGAAAGGGGCTGAGGGCAGAATCAGAGAGCCTATTTCTGACTGTAGTGTGGCCCAGCCACGGGCTCTTTGAAGCCAGAATAGAACTTCTGGTTTCTTCTCAGAGACCTCCCGCCTTTCCTAATTTCCTAAGAAAAAAAACTTTCCAGTTAGCTCAAGCATAGGTCACAGGGGTCTCCTCACAACTTGGCCTCAGCTCAAGGGAGAGGAACAGTCGTCATTCTCCTCCTTTCTGTCTCTCAGCAGCTGTGAGATGAGACTTCTGCCCTTTTGCAGATGTTGCCTCATGGGGGATGGGGGCGGGGGGAGGCAGGGGCCTGGGGACATGACTCCCCCTCACTCGCCTCTGAGCTTCCCTCCATTGAGCTTTCCAGGGCCTCTCAGAGCAGTTTCCCTGGCTAAGAAACAAAGCTGGCAAGCACCTCACCCCCATCCCGCAGTCCTACGGCCCCCACCCCAGCCCTTCAGTCCTATGGCCCCCACCCCAACCCCGCAGTCCTACAGCCCCCACCCCAGCCCTTCAGTCCTACGGCCCCTACCCCAACCCCGCAGTCCTACGGCCCCCACCCCAGACCCGCAGTCCTATGGCCCCCACCCGAGCCCCGCAGTCCTTCGTGCCTGAGCACTGCACACCTCCGCTCCTCTGATCTACTTGATCCGGATGAAGCTCTGCTATCCAATTCTAGACTCTTGGCCATGGCTCTCGCTCTGGATCTTGGTGAGGTCCCTCAGTGGGTCTCCTGATATTCAAGGTGCCGTGAACCTTCCTGGACCTGATTCCTTTAGCCCTCCTAAGGATCCTATCATTTCTTCTCTTAGTCATCAGGAGCGAGGAGGAGACAGCAGAGGAGAACCGACCCAAATGAAGCACAGACGCTCTGCAGGGATACACGCCAGCTCCATGCCCCCAAACGGTGGGAAGGGGTTATTGCCTCATTTTACAATAGAAGAATGGAAGGTCAGAGCTTTGTTCAAGAATCTGACTCTACTGTCTCCTCAGAAAGGATTAAAATGCAGCCACATGGAACTCCAAAGGCTTTTCCTCCCTTTATGGGGTAAAGAAGGCTTATCTTCCAGAAGCTAGATCACATTTCCTAAACCGTAGTGAGAATCCTTGTTTGCTTTTGTTTCTGAAACTGTATCAGATTGTAAAACTGGATTTCGTGACACTAATTAAAAAGATTTTTCATGAGAACCGGATCATACAAAAATGGACTAGTTTTCCACTCTAAACTTACTGTAGAATTGTCAACTAACAAAGTAATATTTCCCCACAAATTATACAGCAGTTGTACAGCAGCCCATGCCCCAACCGTACCTAAAGCATTTAGATTTTACACTTAAATACTTTGCAGTGGCTTTGTTGGTTCATATTCTTATAATTTCTTGAATTTGTTTGATGTTATTTTCTCTAAGTCATTTTTAAACTTTTAAAACAGTAATACAGTACAATAGTGGAATTGGTATTTTGTAACAGTTTCATTTTCTACTGTCTCTAAGTATGAAGCACACTGAGAATTTTGATGTAAAAGTCATTTATAGGTCCTTTTGTGTATGTCTTCTCAAATTCTTATAGAATTTTCTAGCAGCTTGTTGGCCTACTCTCACTGATCGACAGAAATTCTTTATTTGATAAGGAAATGAACCCTGTATTATAATTTGAATATGAAATATAGCCCTCCTGTTTTCATTTAGAAATTAAGCATAATGTCAAGAAACTTGAGACAGTTAATCTTGGTTGTCAATTTGATTGGCTCTGTAATCAACTAAAAGATAAGCTACTTGGCCTAGGTCTTAGGATTTCCATGCTGTGACCAGACACCATGACCAAAGCAACTCTTATAAAGGACAACAGTTAATTGGGGCTGGTTTGCAGGTTCAGAGGTTCAGTCCATTATCATCAGAGCAGGAAGCATGGCCGTGTCCAGCAGGCATGGTGCTGAGGGGCTGAGAGTCCAGCATCTGATTGTAAGGCAGCCAGGTGAAGGCTGGTTCTCAGGCAGCTAGGAGTCTCTTCAGAGCTGAGTGGAGCCTGAGCACAGGACCTCAAAGCCCACCTACACAGTGACACACTTCCTCCAATAAGACCACACCTCCTAATGGTGCCATTTCTCCTGGGCCAAGCTTATTTAAACCACCACAGCATACTTGTAAAGGAATTTTTTAAAAAATCAAGTTATTCCAAATAGGAAGATCCATCCTAAATGTGGGTGGTACCATCAAAGATAAAGGACGTCGGGATAGGGGGCAAACTTTCCTTTTTCATTGATTTCCTTCACTCTTGCTGGCTAATTCATCTACTTCATGGCTGGTGCACCTCAATCCTCTTTCTTTATGGATGGTAATATGCTACCTACCGTATGGATAAAACACATGCTTTGGGGATCTGATTTCACTTAGTTCTGACCTTCAGATGAGCGAGACTCCTAACATTTCTGAGCTTCGGTGTCCTGAACTCTAAAGTAGGTAACAAGGATATGGAAACCAGCCTTATAATGGTTCCTTTGTAAGATAATGAGCTTAATCAGCTGTGCTGAAGGCTGAGGTTATTAACTGAGCTGAGAGACTGACAGCACGCGCTTTTGCTAGCCTCTCTGGGTAATTACACTCAGCTCCAGAGGGTAGACGCAAACCTGACTTAGAACAACCTTGGGGCTTCAGCCTTGACCTTTGTCCCATTTGCTGTCTTTCCTCCATCAGTCGGAGAGGCCCAATCAGCTGAGTGGAGGGCAGATGCTATTAACCTATGCTCATGTGTCATTGAGAAAGTCAGCTTAGCTGTCAATTCCCCTGCAGATCACAGGCTTTCTGCTTCAGTTCGGTTACCTACACCTTCCCGGCCGATCCCCAGATGACAGTTTAAACATGGTGACTGATTCTGTGTGAATTTCACATCATGCACCCCAGTCCCACTCATCACTGTTCCCCCTGCCTTCTGCCCTTGCAACGCCCCCCTAAAGAAAAGAAAACAAAAACAAAAAACAAGAATCAAAACAACAAAAACATCTTGTGAAAGCTATAGTGTGTCCCAGTGTGTCCCAGTGAATGCTCTTTATTTGCAAACGTTCATGGCAATGAGTCATTGGTCTGGTTGGAGGCCTCTGGCTTCGGCTATGCTATCAATACTGCGTCTTCACTGGGCCTTCCCTCGGAGATCCTGCTGTTGCCCTGTGTCATGGAGATCCTGCAGCTTTGAAGCGGCAGGACTGGTGCTTCTTTCACATGCTCCTGCAGTTCATAGATGGGGTCGCTGTTGGGGTGCGTCAACTCAAAACCTAGATCTGGGCCTGGGTGGTAGCTGAGTAGGTCAGCTTCCCAGGTCTCCTGCACCCACTCCACCAGGGTGAGCTCTCCAGCACTGCCCTGGCTAGCTCACCCAATGATGCAGCTGGAGATGGGGAGGGGCGGGGCCAGCCCTGCATCGCCTTGGACATCAATATGGCCCCAGGAGGCATCCCAGACAGGGAAGGTAATATGTGCCACAGACATCAACACAGACCCCCCCCCCCCTACTGCTGTATAGCCACAGACCAGACATGGCCCCCGAGACAGCATGGTCAGGACTTCTCCATGGGCAGGCCGCTCATGTGCTTTTCCTCCTCACCCTCGCATCTCCAGTTCCTCCTCTCTTCATAGTGCTCAGACCCTCCTACTTCTCTCTGTCCATCACATACTTGCACATCCCAGTGGCTCCTGCAGTTGGTAGGCCATGGGGGTGGGGTGTGGATGGGTCTCTGGGTGTCACCTGCCTGCCTGTGCCTCAGATGGCTCTTTGAGTCCTGAACTGATTTCCTTACTTCATCTTTTTGCCTTTTTCTGCTCATCACTGATTCTTCTTAGGTAGATGTGGGTCTGCATTTGCCCCTCTACAGTGCACAGCCACTCGTGGGGTCAAAAGCAGTGGGGGGTTTGACTGTGTTTATCCTGCTGGCACTAGGTGCTAGGCTGGTGCTGGACTTCAGGAAAGGGTAGAGTCACTGCTGGGGGTGGGGGGTGGGGGTGAAGGAATGCACCACAGCCTGAGGTGTGAACAGGCTGGAGCTGGTTTAGAGGTTCCTGGGCCTGGGACTAGGCCAAGGCCCTGATGTTCTCTCACTCTTGGACATCCAGGCTCCACTGTCAGTCGAGGAACTGAGTCCGGACCCAGAGGTCCGGACTGGCATCCAGCCCAGGGCAGGGTGGGGGTGGGAGGGGAGCTCCTGCTTAGCTCAGCAGTGATGGTTGATCTTACCTTGGCAGAGGCTGTCTGGGACCTCAGATGGGCTTTCCATAGGAGAGTCATGCTGCTGTCTGTGGAGAAAGGCATTCCCCATGTTCTTCACGGTGGATCTTATGAAAGCGACAGTCCACGTTTAACCATATTGTTTATTGGCTGTTCATGGCAGAAAATAAATGCATACATGCCCAACCAATCAGGGTGGACCTAAGATTAAATACCTCTTGCAGGGAGGAATGAATGTCTGAGAAGGGAAGCTTATTGGCTAAGCCCTGAGGGCCTCTAGGTACCTCATTAGCCTGGAGAACTCTGTTCTGGGCCTACATGACCATAGGTCACGTTTCTTTATATAGGGAACATGGCACAAGTTCCAGACCAGGAGTCTGGTAGGGAGTGGGGGAGTTGTCTGAATCTCCAATGTGTGCCCAATGAGTCTCCCAGTCCTTAACCTGCTCTACCTATTAAGCTTCTTGGCATGGTTTTACCATCCCACCCACAGGTAGATCTTCGAATTCTGCTTACTATCAATCATTTAGGTATCTTTGGACTTGGTAGTTGATGAGCCATGATGTTTTGGAGATACCATGTTCTCTTGCTTTCATGTTTCTTAATTTTTTTTTTTTTTTTGTGCTACCGTTTGGGCATCTATTGGTTTGGATGTTTCTCTGGTTTTATTTGGGAATGTTCTTGAGAAATCTGCTCCACTCAGGGGGACAGAAACAAACTGCTATAACAGCACCAGAACTTGGAGAGAATACAATGGAAATATACTTAATAAAACAAGATATGGAAATTGTATAAAGCCAGTTGAACAGACATTTAAAAAATGTTGTAGGGTATATTATGAAGTTAAAAGGTATTTAAGGTTAATATAAAAATAGTTGAATGAAATAAAGTGGTGGTCCTGAGTTCAAATCCCAGCAACTACATGGTGGCTCACAGCCATCCATAATGAGATCTGATGCCCTCTTCTGGGGTGTCTGAAGACAGCTACAGTGTACTTACATATAATAAATAAGTAAATCTTTTTTAAAAAAAAAGAATTACAGGAAAACACAATCAAACAGGCAAAGGAAATGAACAAAAACCTCCATTTTAGAGGATCTAAAAATGGAAATAGAAACAATAAAGAAATCACAAAGTAAGACAACCCTGGAGCTAGAAAACCCAGGAAAGGCATCAGGAGTCATAGATGAACATCAACAACAACAGAATACAAAACAGAATAGTCATCAACAACAGAATACAAAAGATAGAAGAGAGAATCTTGGGTGCTGAAGATATCATAGAAAACATTGACACAACAGTCAAAGAAAACCCAAAGAGCAAAAAGCTCCTAAACCAAAACATCCAGGAACTCCAGGACACAATGAGAAGACCAAACCTAAGGATTATAGGTATAGAAGAGAGTGAAGATTTACAATTTAAAGGGCCAGAAAATATCTTCAACAAAATTATAGAAGAAAACTTCTCTAACCTAAAGAAAGAGATGCCCATGAACAAACAAGAAGCCTACAGAATTCCAAATAGACTGGATCAGAACAGAAAGTCCTCCCAGCACATAATAATTAAAACACAAAATGCACTAAACAAAGAAAGAATATTTAAAGCACAAAGGGAAAAAGGTCAAGTAACATATAAAGGTAGACCTATCAGAATTACACCAGACTTCTCACCAGAGACTATGAAAGCCAGAAGATCCTGGGCAGATGTCATACAGACCCCAAGGGAACACAAATGCCAGCCCAGGACACTATCAAATTACTATAGGCAGAGAAAAACTATCAATTACTATAGACAGAGAAAACAAGAAATTCCATGACAAAAACAAATTTACACAATATCTTTCCACAAATCCAGCCCTACAAAGGATAATAGATGGAAAAACACCAACACAAGGAGGGAAACTACACCCTAGAAAAAACAAGAAAGTAATCGTTCAGCAAACCTATACAAACATAATTCCACCTCTAACAACAAAAATAACAGGAAAGAACAATCATTTTTCCTTAATATCTCTTATTATGAAAATTAATATTACCAATATATTCTGATCGATTGAAATTAAAAAAATATGAGGAATTGGAAATTTGTTGGCTGTCATCCAGTGGTCTCTCAGTGGAGAAATATGTCCAATATTACACAATCCATATACAATTTCTGCTTGTTTGTATGTGACAGTGTCTTACTGTGTACCACATAATGGTCTTGAAATCATGCTTCTCCTATCTCAGCCTCTCTATAAGTAGGATTGTTTATTTGATGTTTTTACACTATATTATGATTTTCAGAACAGCTTACATATTTTAAAATTATTTATACAGCAATGTAGCCAAGTAATTTGGGGGGGGGGCGTAGCTTGTAAGGGAACAACAAAGAGTGAGACTGAATGTTTTTGCTTTATATTTATAATTATTGTATCAATTTTGAAGAAGATGACCCTATAAGTTTCTTTTTTTCTGAGATGAATGCTTTTCAAAATCATCACAGCCAATGAACAATTATCTTACCCTCACCTAATGTCTGTGCCACCCTCCAAGCAGAACCATTGTTCATTGAAACAGTTGATGAATGACTTCATGGATAGACTATTTTAATATGCACACCATTTCTTAAATGGATGTAACCTGTTCCCTGTGACCTGAGAATGATGACAATCACTCAAGTCAAATAGCTTTGACCAAAGTAGGAAATCTGTATCTAAATAATTGTGCCTACAATTCATTCCTTGGTGCAGCAGAGCTGTCAACTCTTAGCTTAGCTACTATGGAGGTAAAATCCTTTGTGGATGTGAGGGACATTGAAGTACAGCCTTATTACAGTGAACTCCAATGTCTAAAATTGTTCTTATTTTAGGTTTGTACCACAGTCAGAGCCAAGATTTTTAAGCTCTACTAAAAATGAAACAAACAAACAAACAAAAAGA
The DNA here is from genome assembly GCF_947179515.1 of Apodemus sylvaticus. Lineage (NCBI taxonomy): Eukaryota > Metazoa > Chordata > Mammalia > Rodentia > Muridae > Apodemus > Apodemus sylvaticus. Next base: position 33,187,230 of record NC_067475.1, read on the forward strand.
CTTTATCTTTTTAAGTTCATTTAATAACATATCCATCATTTTTATGATTGGTATAAAAATATATATTGTGTTGAATATAATAAAAATAAAAATTATAAAAAGTTATAAAATAAAAACATAAAATGCAACATTTTATGAATCTATAACAAACTTATAGAATAAAAAGTGATAGTACTATATCAAATTAAAAATCTTATAAAATATGAAAAAACAGACTGCCTTCTAAATACCCACATTTATAATATTAGTGATTCCTCCAGCCTTCACCAGAGACACTGTCTCCTCTTCCTCTTCCTCCTCCTCCTCTTCCTCCTCCCATCCCCCATTAAAGCAAGCTTTATTTATTATCATCCAGGAGGATGAGCACTCTCCAGCTCCATACCCAGGATTCCCAGAGACTGGCCCAGGGAAGCTTCACATAGCAGCAGGCACGGTGAACGCAGAAACACATAACCAGGCAAAGTGTTAGTGATGGTGAAGTAGTGCCCCAACCAGGACAGCTATAACATCCCCTCCAAGACTGAGGGACCACTGCAGAAGGAGGGCAGAAAGAATCCACGGCAAAAAGATGTCTTCTGAACACAACATGTGGCTACACACATTAACTCAACATTTCCTGGGGACCCCACTCCTCCTAAGGGGAGAGTGAACAATGGACACTTACTGAAGAAAGAGTGTCATTATCGCCTATGGTGTAGACAATGATAAGCTGCTCTTGCACCACTGAGTAACTTCCCACCCACACTCAGGCAAATAATTAACTAAATGCAGTGGGCCATGCACAGGAAGACATGGCAGTCGAGAGGGACTGCTTCCTTCAGGAAGAAGAGTGCCAGTGGGAGAAAGAGGGAGATGAGGAGGGAAAATGCCTAAAATTCATCATATAAGTGAATATATATGTAATATATTCATAATAAGATAATTATATAAAATCATAAAAAAGGAAGTAAAACAAATGGAAATATAGGACTTTTTAAAAGAAAAAACAAAGTTAGCTGTCCTATTACCCTAAAATTCTTGTAAAAAGAGAAAAAGGAAGTTCAATAACCTGACTCAGGAGCTAAGAGTGCTTCTTGCCAACCCTGAGGCTCTAGGTTTGATATCTGGAGTACATAGGGGAGAAGGAGTGACCTGACTGTCCAGTTGTCCTCTGATCACCACACATGTGCTACGATGAACTGCACAAAGATCGTTGGATGTTTGCTTGTTTGTTTTTAGGATAAGTCATTTATAGTAGGATTTCTAGACTGAAGGAAAATACAACGTAGCTACTTTTCAGGTTGCCTCTGGAAATCTGGTATGATCAATGTATGGTAACTTTTGATGTCATGTGTTCCTGGCATTAAAAGTCATTGGCAATATAATAGATAGAAGTTATATCTCACTTTAGTTAGCATGTCTTTAATGATAAGTGCGGTTGAGACAATTTCAATGATGTATTAACAGGTTATGTGCTGTTATGAATTGTATAACCATGTCTCTTGGTTATTTGTTTGCTTTAGAAACAATCATAGTTGAAGACTGTGAGAGATGGATGACTGCATAGCTAATTAGTGCTGAGACAATTATTAACCTTGTGTTACTTAGCTCCGACTACAGAATCCCCTTCTCCTTCTTGCTAGAGCTGGCCAGAGGAGAGTTCTGTAAGAAGTGTTCTAAAACATTAACATATCCATCTTTGTTTTATTGGTTTGCAATGACTAATGCTTACCAATGGTCTATATTTTTTTCTGGGTTCAAATGCTTTATTTTAATAACAAAAATAAACCCATTTTTAAATTGTGTTGTTTTGATTTGTTATTACATTGTAGGTTTGTACATTTGACATTAGATTAATATAATGTGTTATTTTAATTCTTTCTTCCAGATAAGACCATCTTCTGCTACATGTATCTGGACTCATAGATTCCTCCATGTATATACTCTTTGGTTGGTTTACCAATGATTTATAATACTACTCATTACAGACACACAGCCACAAATTCTTGGATAAATGTTGGTGGGTTCTCCAATTTCTGTGGTCTTAGTTTTTATAGTTTTGAATTACAACTCTGGTTTATAGTTGACTAATCAACGTCAGGATCAACTTACGGTAAACTGAGGCATTTGTGGAAAAATATCATTGTCGCCTGTAAAAAGAGGTGACGGGAGGCATGTGGGTAGATCTTCACCGCTTGTGAGCTTTAAGATTTCTTCTTTATTTCTCATTACAATTCCTTCCTGTTGCAGGTTTGTCTTTCCACACAATGGCTGGCAGCTTCTGAACTCCAATTGCTCCCATTAGAGAGGAGTTGAGCCTTGAGCTCTGACTGTGGAAGGAATTTAAACCATTCCACACAAAGAGGGTGAAGGCCTGTTGAAGGCAGTGGTGAGCCTGAATTATCAATGAAGTATCACTTTTAATCAACTAAAATTGCATAATGCCATACATGCAGGTTTTTTGATTTTCCGAGTTCTTAGCATACATAAAAAGTAAACCATTTTAGAAACCCACAATGTCAGAAAGACCTTATTTGAAGGTATTATCCTTCTATTTCCAGTGCACATTCGACGAAACAGCCATTCTGGAACATTCATTGTAAAAAAAATAATCATTTAATGCTAATCGTCATTATTTTACAGTCCATGGAAACTGACATTTTAACTATAATTGGATTCAGCTATGAGTACCAGAAGGGACCCAAACAACAGTAGTTTGGACAAGATAAAACTCTAATTCACTCTGATGTCAAAGTCCAGCTTCTATTATAAGTACCTGAAATACCCCCATAAAATTCCTCCTCTGATTTAAACATTATCTCTATGATTTATCATTACCCAGCCAAACCTTTATTACTTTATAGTAAATGTTTAGCAACTTTTAAAATTGTGACTTCAAAGAACAATGTTCAAGTGCCACGGCAATTAAGATGGCATGGTTAAAGGTGAAAACAGATTGGAGACCTCGGTTTTGAGCATCGGCAGAATTGATATGAACATTTTGCATGTTGCAGCCCGTTAGGAAGGAGCCCCTAGAAAGAGAAGCAGAGTTCTCAGTGATACTTGAAAATACCACTGAGAGCAGGAGCTAGAAATGCCAAGGATATCGACACAGAGCCACATCCTGGAGCCTTTAGCACTTTACTGTCCAGAAAGGCTCCCTGGACTTGGTGTCTCAGTTCCCTCACCTGACTGGCTTTTAACTTTGATTTGTTTGTGGCGTTAGATAGATGACTAAAACATTTTGTCACAGGACCTGACATCTACCCTCTTCCCCTTCACTGGAGGAATGGATAAGGAGAGCTGGGTAGCCGTAGGGAGGCTGGATCTTCCCCGGGACCCTCAGACTTGGTCTGGTCTATGGAGATAATAGAGGCCCTGCTTGGGTCAGGTGATTATCCTGGTTGATTGCTTTATTTGACCTCTTCTGATGTCACCAGCACCAAGAGAGCTTTTCTGAGGAACCTAAATTATAAATCCACACAGGAATTGAAGTCTACATCGGGTACTGTGTTAAAGAGTAAGATAAAGGTTTGCTGTAATTTCTGGTCATACCTCACAGGCTTATGTGACACAGTAGCATGTCCAGAAAGGGAAAATTAGTTAAATACAATACTAATGACTTTTTAAGAAATTTTTTAAATAGCTGATATATTTTGATTTTGAAACAGATTCTTGCTGTATAGCCCGGTCTGGGTTTGAACTCACTATTAGTCCAGGCTGACCTTAAACTCAGCTGACCTGCTCTGTGTTTATGTGCCTGGGCTGCTACACCATCTGAGAACTCTTATTTTGTTTATATGCATCCTGTACAAGTGTGTGTGTGTGTGTGTGTGTGTGTGTGTGTGTGTGTGTATGTATGTGTGTGTGTGTGTGTGTGTGTGTGTGTGTGTGTGTGTGTAGTATATGTGCGTACATGGGTGCTTATCTGTGTTGAGGTTGGATCAACATTAGGAATCTTCCTCTCTCTCTCTCTCTCTGTCTCTCCCTGTCTCTCTATCTTTCTGTCTCTCCCCCCTACCTTATTATTATTTTTTGTTCTAGGTATGAGCTATCATTGCTGGATTTTACATAGGCTCTGGGGATCTGAACTCAGGTCCTCATGCTTGCTTAGCCGGCATTGAGCCATATTCTCAGCTCAAGAATTGTTATCCTTGAAAGACAAGCTTAGAGAAATCTCGACTTGTATTCCTCTGAAGGAATTTCTTGACTCTCTTTCCCAGCCCTTCAGAGTTTCTGAGAGTCATGCCCATGTTTCTGGAAACCCATTCTCACAGGGGTGACAGAACATCTGCCCAGGCTCTATGCTTAGGCCCAGTGCTAGATTTCAGTTTCCACAGCTGCATGCTCTTCAGTATTGCTGAGTGTTCACCATCGCCTCTTGTCCCCACATCCTGCTCCCAACAACAGCCCTTGTCCTGAGAACGCCACTTATCCCATGCGGGCCTCTGCTCTGTTCTTCTACTCCTTTCTGATGCTTTCTCTTGGGCAGGGTACCCTGAACGTGGTTTGTTGGTTTTAAGACTCTTGGTCCACAGACATCGTATAACTTCCCTCTGTGAATTTATCTTTATTGCTTTGGGGCAGCGTCAGAGCATCTAATACTATTCTTCTATAGGAAACACCGAGTGAAAGGGCTGCTGAAGGAGCAGCTGCTCGGTAGCTGTGGATTGCGTTTCTATGGCCACATAACAAATTACCTCAACAAATGGCTGTAACTTACAGCCATCCATCTGCACCCATGACAGATCCGCTTTGATGCTCACAAATTACAGCGTCTGTGGCTGTTCAAGTCCGGTCTGAGAAGTGGGGAAGTGTTTATGCAGAGCCTGCACATATCCCACGATGGTCCACAAATGAGCTCTTGACCACTTACATCACTGAACGCTAGATTGGCTAGATTTCTCAAGGAATCTAAGATCAAAATCAAGAATCGAGTGGGCTGGGCTTTTTTTATGTGGAGGTTTTGGGAAAGAATCTATTTCCAGGCTTATTGAGGTTGTTGGCCAGACTTTGTCTTTGATGTTGTGGTGCTGTGTTCCCATTGGTAGCATTTCCTGTAGGCTCCGCCCCACAGTTACCTAGCAACATCCAGGTGAGTCTCTCTCTCTCTCTCTCTCTCTCTCTCTCTCTCTCTCTCTCTCTCTCTCTCTCTCTCTCTCCTTTCTCCTCTCTCTGTGTTCTCTGTCTGTCTCTGTCTCTCCCCCTACATCTCCCAAATGTCTGTGGCCAGACTCTTCTTCCTCTCTTCTCTTCCTTCTCTCCTACCCCACCCCTTCCCTCCCCTTTCCTTCCCCCTCCTCTTCCTCCCCCCCCCCTCCTTCTGAATTCCCCTCTCTCCTCTGCCTCTACCTCCTCCTACAGGTCTCAAATAAACTTCCTTTTATATTAGGCCTGTTGTATGGGTTGGCTATTTAGGGGAACACCTTGGCAGAGCCCACCAAGGTACCCCTTTGTACTGCCATCTTATAAAATAGCACCCATGACTTTGGCTGGTGTACTGGCTAGTTTTATGTCAACTTGCCACAAGCTAGTTATCTAAAAGGAGGGGATTTCAATTGAGAAAATGTCTCTGTAAGATCTGGCTGTAGAACATTTTTTAAGGGTCCAGCCCATTGTGTATGGTGCCATCCCTGGGCTGATAGTCCTGGTTTCTATAGTTCTACAGGACAGCAAGCTGAGCGAGTCAGTAAGCAGCACTTCCCCCCCAACCCCCAGTGCCCTCTGCATCAGCTCTTGCTTGCTCTTGACCTGCCTGAGTTCTTGTCCTGACTTTTTTCAGCTGTGGACCACAGTATGGAAGTATAACCCAAATAAACCTTTCCTCCCCATACTTTTTTGTTTGTTTGTTTTGTTTTTTCGAGACAGGGTTTCTCTGTGTAGCCCTGGCTGTCCTGTAGACCAGGCTGGCCTCAAACTCAGAAATCCACCTGCCTCTGCCTCCCAAGTGCTGGGATTACAGGCATAAGCCACCACTTCCCAGCTCCTCCCTATACTTTTCATCATGGTATTTCACAATAGTGATATGGTATAATAGCACAATAACAAACAAACAAATAATCAAAAAGCAAAAAACAGGGGCTGGGAGATGACTTAGCAGTTAAGAGCACTGATTCCTCTTCTAGAGGTCCTGAGTTCAAGTCCCAGCAACCACATGGTGGCTCATAACCATCTCTAATGGGATCTGATGGACCTTTCTGGTGTGTCTGAAGACAGCGAGAGTGTACTCATGTACATAACTTATACGAATCCCTTTTTTAAAAAGCAAAAACCACACCTAGGTCAGTGGGGTTGCCCAGGGACTTCTAGAAGTTATTCCTACTTCCTCTGGAACCAGCAGCCTTTCCTAAAGCTGGTGGACTCCTGTGGGATACAACCTAGGCTAAGGTGGAGACAGACTGAGTGTAAGCTAAGGAGCACTGTCTCTAGAAGAATCATTGCAACAGGACCAGCGGTCTCCTATATTTGCTGGTCTCTACTCTTCCTGCAGATGGTACCCCTCTACTTTCCAACTTCATGCATTCAGCTCCCCTTTCTTAAGATCTCTGTCCTTCTTATTTCTAGTTCTGTGACCTACAAACACACATATGTAAATACACATATACACAGACATACATACAAAGATACATAAGATTGTAAATCAAGGTTCTGCATATAAGAGAAAACATTTGCATGTGTTGCTTGTTTTTCTGTTTGTTTTGTTTAGAGATGGCTTTCACTATGTGGCATAAGAGATGAAAGTGGAAGCCAAATAAACGCTCTCCTCCTCAGCTTGCTTTTGGTCATGGTGTTTCAACGCAACTACAGTATTCCTAACTAAGACAGTAGGCTAGTCAGTCTATATTACTTATCCTTGCTATTATTGCCCTGACCAAATACCCTGCAAAAGGAACTTGTAAAAGGAAGAGTCTATTTTAGCCACATTTTGGGTTACAGTCTATCACTGGTGGCAGGATTATGGAGTGTCTAGTTACATTGTACCCACAGTCAGGAACAAGGAACATTTAGTCCAGGGCCCCAGCCCATAGTATGGTGCTTCCCAAATTCTGGGTAGCTCTTCTCTGCTTAGGGAAACCTGGAAATACCCACATAGTGATACCCAGATGTGCTTTCCGTGGTTATTTTAATCAAATTGGCAATGAAGACGAAACAGTGTAGCATCCTTTTAATATCTTTTTCTTGTCTTATTGCTCTAGTGAAGACTTTGAGCCTTAAATGTAGTAACAGTGGGAAAACTGAGCATCCTAAAGCAGGCTCTTGGCATTATTTTCATGCTGACCTTGAACTTGCTATATAGCTAAGACTGGCTTTGAACTTGGGGACCTGACTTAGCCTCCCACATTCTGAAATTATAGCTGTGTGGCACCATATCCAGAGGTTACACTCATATTAATTGGAGTGTCAGTATCTTTGTAAACCATAATGATAACCTTAGATACTGATTTTCTCTACTGATTCTCTCTCTCTCTCTCTCTCTCTCTCTCTTTTAAAGATTTATTTATCTATTATATGTAAGTACACTGTAGCTGTCTTCATACATCAGAAGATCTCTTTACGGATGGTTTGAGCCACCATGTGGTTGCTGGGATCTGAACTCATGACCTTTGGAAGAGTAGTCGGTGTTCTTACCCATTGAGCTCTCTCTCCAGCCCACATCCACTGATTCTCTTGTTTCCAAAGAACACAATCACTGGATACTGTCCAGGAACTAAGTATATATGGTGTATAGGGTCACCTATGGTTTTTATTCTCTCTCTCTCTCTCTCTCTCTCTCTCTCTCTCTCTCTCTCTCTCTGGTTTTTCAAGACAGGATTTCTCTGTGTAGCTGTCCCGGAACTCACTCTGTAAACCAGGCTGGTCTTGAACTCAGAGATCTGCCTGCCTCTGCCTCCCATTAAAAGCATGTACCTCCATCACTGCTGCCTCCACTACCCAGCGATCACTACCCTTTCTTATAGGATCTGTCTATAAAGAGCTTCAGACTACGGTCACTTCAAAAGGAAGAAACCTAAAGAACTATACAGTTTTAATCATGTAAGGGTCAGGGAGACCTAGGGAATAATCATCCATTAAAAAAAATGGTGGTAAATGTTGAAACTATTAATTTATTTCACATTTTCTTCAGTCAATACTAATCTGAAAATATTATAACTTGAATTTATGATGCCATTTTATCTCATAAAATATGTATATTTCCAATATTGAGTAAGTGAGAATTTATGCATTCATAGCTATTATTGTCATCATTTTAAGTCTTTTATTGTTGAAGTTGAGTTAATGTGGATGCTATCAAATCAATATTATATATTATAATAGGACATCATTTGAGCTGAGTGCCTTAGCTAGGTCTCAGTAGACCAGACTGAAAACTAAAATAGAGTCACAAAGTCCCATAGTGCCAAGCCAGATCTAATTTGTTATTTGAACTTTAAGAAATTGAAAACAGTTTCCAAGAAAAACAGTTTCAACTGGCACGGAAATGAAGGTCTCTAAGTTTAATCTTTGTAGAAAACAAAATAACCTGAAGTAACCTGGTGTTCAGTCATCCACATTTCTATTGTTCTGTCTCACCATCCCTCCCTTAAAAGGAAATGACCTAGAAATTACTATTCATCTTTTGGTTTTTGTTTCTGATTTTTAAAAAATCCCTTGTTGTTTATGTAACCTTTTAAAAATGTTCCTTTTCTGCTCAGCCCATTAGAATACATATTCTTTCTTATGGAATGAACTTTCTCCTGATTATAGAATCAGAAGTGAAGCCAGTGTAAAGGTCTTTTAACCATATTGTAATTTTGTCCTTTGACAATATTAACTATATTTTCAAGAACTTGAGCAAAGTTTGTGTCCCAAACAGGCTTTTTCATATAAGAAAAAAATATAAACGATTGTAGACTTCAGGATTTATACCCTGACCTTGTAATACCATTATAGCTCAAACAAAGGAGGCAATTGCCTTATAAAGTTCCTATGCTAATACCCTTATTTTAAAGAGAATTATGTGGGAAATATATGATGATTTGAATAGGAAATTCTCTCTACCATCTCTGCCTGATGGTGGGACCATTTTGAGATATTCCAGAAACTTTAGGAGGTGGGGACTTCTTGGTGAGCTTTTGAAGGTAATATGCTTCTTGGTCTATTCTTCATTGTTTCCTATCCACCAGGACGTGGAGAACAGATACACAGGGCATTGCAATCCCTGAGCCCTGCAGAATAAAATTGCTCTTGGGTATTTTGATCCAAGCAATGGAGAAATGGAGTTAGAGACATGGGGTCGTTGCTATGGCTTATGCCCTGGGTTGTATGTGTTTGGGACTAGTTTCTGGTGATCATTTAGGATGGTGTAAAGATGCAGCTTCGTAGAAACTATAAGCTGAACTTCATGGGGTTTCAGATGGAGTTGAGGATGTAACAGAGAAGGTTTAAATTAGAGGGAAAATTAAAATGAGATCGCAGAAGGGAGCCACTGAGATAGGGCACGTCCTTTGCTGGGGCTCTGAGACACAGGACACCCTTTGCTGGAGCTCTGAGACACAGCACGCCCTTTCCTGGGCTTCTGAGATGCAGGCACATCCTTCGCTGGCCTTTGCTGTATCAAGCAGACAAACATCACCCACTCGCTCTCTCCTTCTCTTGTCTAGTCTGCACTAACCATTTGCCTTTACAACACAGTACTTTAAACTGTAGGAAACAACATTTATGAAACTTCCTCCTTCCTCTGCCTATCAACATTTTTTTTTAACCTACAAAGCCGGAGTACCAATAGGGACTGGGAGGATCCGGCCTGAAACTGATTTTCAAAGGAAAAGATAGAAACAATCTTCACCAAAGAAAGTTTTCCAAAGATAGGACTGTACTGGAGGATGAATACCTCTCTCAATGCCCACATCTTTCTCCCTTCACCCATAAAACCTCCTTGATCTTTCCCCAGCAAAAACAAACAAACAAACAAATAACTAGGAGGAGGAGGCAGCCACTTTTCTCTGGGGGAGTCTCTATCCTATTTTCCAAAGTCTAGACTTCAATAAAACTATCCCCCAACCACCAACTTCTACCCCTTGGTTAGACCAGCCATCATACCACATGGCCATTAACAGCCCTCATTCAAATACAAACTGTTGAGTGAGTGAGGGTGCATTAGCACACCCCTTTAATCCCAGCACTCAAGATGTCAGGTGGATTGCTGGGAGTTTGAGGTGAGCCTGGTCTACATAGTAAGTTTCCAGGATAGCCAGAGCCACATAGAGAGACACCCCTCTCAAAATAATGATGATGATGATGATGATTGACCAAGCCCACTCCATCAGTCAACAGGTTCTCCAGTGTAGGAGTAAGTATTTAAAAGAAAAAAGAAAATCAGACAACATTGTAGCGTGACCACAGTCAATTCTGAGACTGCGGTGGGTTTAATTTCTTCCCAATCCACTTTTATACCATTTTAATTACATGCAAGTATTACGGACAACAGAAGTACAATAAGGAACAAGCAAGACAATAAACACAAAATAGTCAAGGAACAAGCCAGGCAGTAAACAAAGTCCTGTGAGTACTCCCGTGACAGTTGTTTCCAAGGGCTTGTCAGAAGGACCAAAATACCTGAGCTTACTTCCTTGTCCAAGTCCAGAATTCTTGCCTGAAGCCTTCTTCTTTTGTTCTACCCTCAGATTAAGATTCCTGCCTGAACCTACTTCCTTGTCATGCCCTAAGGTCAGATTCCTGCCCGAAGCCCATTTCCTTTTCCTTGGCCAACTTCAGATTCCTACCAAGCAGCACCCCAAAAGGCTCTCTACAATTATTATTATTATTATTATTATTATTATTATTATTATTATTAAATAGCAGCAATAATTTTAAGAAGATGAATTGAGGATAGCAGTACTACTTTATTACTGAGCTTTGGACTTCAAAACTGCTTCTCTGCACTGGGAGGGGAGGGCCTCTTTATCCCATGTCATTTGACCATGAGGTGATAATAGGAACTCAGGAACGAAACCTGGGAAGTTGTAGATACAAACTGAGAAGGAAAAATGAGCTCCTAAAGCTGCAAGCCATTATCACTGCTCAAGGGCCTGTCATCTGAGCTCAGGAGTAACAGTAAACCAAGTGAGGAAAGAGGGGGAAGGCCCTCTGCATGGGGTCCAAGATGCCTCCCACAGGCGGTATCCCTTCTCAAGCATCTCTCCCCCACCCACCCCCTTCACACTCACAGGGAGTAGCCTCTCTGCTGGGATTAACACACAAGGGTTCCTTACAGCTGCCAGAGAGCACTGAGGTTTTGCCCAGCAGTGGTTTCCTCCTCCCTGCATTTACAGAATGCCCAAGGGAGGAACAGTCCATTAGCTCCTGAAGCGTCCAAACCCTGAAGAAACAGTCAAGGTATAATCTAAGAATACTGTCTATGGAAAAGATGTGCCAGTCACATAAAACGTAAGGTCTAATGAAAGGATGTGCTAGCAATAATAATGTTGGTAATGCTACAAGATGCACTTTCTTGTGGGACTGTCTGGGTATAGCCCGGAACTGTAATCTCACAAGGGAGAACATTGGTTTGGAATGAGACAAGCAGACAACTGAATGGGTTTTAACTCGTATAAAGGTCACTTAACCATTCATAAACCCCTACTTCCCCTTGGGTGGGTCAGAGATAAGAATGCATATGAAACTCAAGGGCATGCTGGGAGACTAAGTGGGACCAATGCCAGCGTATGCCAGCTCGAGCCCTTATCCCCTCATCTCTGAACTCTCAAATTCTTTCAGACACAAGAACTTCAGGAGAGTATACTTTAAAAATAAAACCCCTTTTCTTTGTGTGGTCAGTAGTGAACATAAGACTTTTAAGTTGTGTTCAAAGATTTTTGGCATCCTAAGATGAAGGGTATATTAAGGAAAATATTTACTTTCCTGGATTGTATATGTATAATATATATTGTATAAATAGCAAATTCGCTTGGCTGCAGGCAAGCTGACTCAGTAAAAAGAATGTTAAATCAAATCATAGAGAAAACTAAATTTGTTCAGTAACTTTTTCTTGACTAGCCTGCAGGATGGGGTGTTTTCAACCTAACTTAAGATCTTAATGTTTAGTTTTCCTATTCATCAATTTAGTGACTAATCGGCCATAATTGATTGCCAATAGAGGACTCTCTGGTTTGACTCTGGAATGTCCCCGAGGCTCATGTGTTTGAAATCATCTTCTACCTCAGCTGGTAATGTTTTGGAAAGACAGAAAATATCAGTATTAGGACAGTCACGTGATAAGAACTGTGAATGTTATTAGAGCAAGTGCTAACACTGATAAAGATATGTTGTTGTGCAAAGAATTGTCTGGCTAGCAAGCAATCTGTGGACACGGTGAGTTAAAAAGAGGAGAGAGGTAGACTTGCTTGCCTTCGCACTGAGGAAGTTTTCAGGAAACTTCTGGTATGGACCATGCAAACCTTAGAGCACCCGAAGCGAGTAAGCCCAACATTTATAAAACAACATGCTGACAAAAAGAAAAAGGGAAATCACGAGAGAAAAGAATGTCAAGAAAACTCTGTAAACAAAATGTCAGTTTTATCAGAAAACCAGGGAGTGCCGTTTGAGACTATATGGTATAAAATGCCACCCTTACCTTGTGTTGTGGGGTCTTCCACGGGGCTAGCTTTCTAGCGGGGTGGGTCGGTTACAGACTATCAGTGAGAAAGTTAGCAAGGAAGAGAGGCAATCCGGAGCTCAGGAATGAAAAGGGAATACTGGATGGTCCCTTAAACAGACAACAAGGAAGGAAGGAGAGGCATGCGATCGCCAGAGAAGGGAGCAGTGTTCCAGGGGTGACCCAGGTGAGGTTGTGGGAGGCCCGTGTAATCTATCCGACTTCAGTTTTGAAGTGTTAAACCAAAATAGTTAGCTACTCCTTTAAAAAGCAAACATTTTTGTTTTTTTAAACAAACAAACAAAACAAAAACCAAACCTTTTAATTGTGTATTTGAGTGTGTGTGCATGCACACCTGTGCAGTTACTCACATTAAGAGGCCAAAAGAGGGCACCGGATGCCCTGTGGCTGGAGTTACTGGCAGTTGTGAGCTTGGGTGTTGGGAACTAAACTCAGCTCCTCCAGCAGAGGAGACAGCACTATTGACCACTGAGCCCTCTTTCCAGTCCAAGCAGTGTCTTTGAATATTTAGTTATTTGGAAGCAAACTGTTATAACTGGTTGTGATGGTATACACATTTTAGTACTTGAGAGGCTGAGACAGGAGATTCTCTAGTTCAATTATAACCTGGCATATTGGGGAAAATAAAGCTTTAGAGGTAAAAACAACAACAACAAAATTTATTTTCGATGAAAGTAGGTAACTCGATGAACATACAAAAGTGTTTATGTTAAAAAGCGTGTGGTCATCTCATTACTCAGGACGAATAGCCTTTATTCCCAATTTTTTCCCCCTTTTAGTTAGCTCTAACAAGGCTTGCTTTGTTCCTCTGATGTAAGCCCATGACGACAGCCTTCCAATCTTCTGAACCAAGCCTTTAGGAGAAAGAGCATTAACAGACTAATTAGATTGGTCACTAAGAAAATACAGGACACTGTCCACACCCAGGCCCAAAAACGCTGACACCACAGGAACAGAGTGTGTGGGCCTGTCCAGCTGCCCAAGACTGCCTACCTCAGGCTTTTTTGTTCACACTGAAAATTAGTTTTGTTTTGCCGTGTTTCATATTTTGGCATACTATACAAAAGGGTGACACATTTGTAACATGAGGACCACCTACCACGGGGTCTGGGAATGTAACCCAGCCGCTGGGCTAACAGGGGCCTGCAAATTGACAGGCTAGCTTTTTTCTGTTTGAGGCAGTTGAAACTTTGAGACCAGGCTCAAAAGAAGGTTAAATTCTCCCCTACTGCCCCTCCCCTCAGAACCTCCCACATATCTTAGTTGTTGGTAGAAAATCTGGTATTTTTGTCTAGCTCCTGGGACTACCCCAGACCACACATTAAATTTAAATTTAATTAAAAATTTAAAGCTTTCCCACCCCGACCCCTTACCCCAAGACAGACTCACACGCTGTAGCTCAGACTGGCTTTGAACACACAGTGATCCTCCTGCCTCTGCTTCAGTGCTGGATCACAGGTATGTTAGCCATCATGTCCATCAAGGCTGTGGCTGTTGATTGACAGCTAAGACTGTTTTCCTGACACTTTGCTTTCTCTAGCCTCAGCAGTTCGTGCTCCCATTAACAGCACCAGTCTTCCTTTGAGCCTTTGGTTGGTAGGGAGACCTCAGCTGCAGGGTAAATTCCAGAGCTAGCTTGAGCTACACAGTAGGACTCAGTCTAGACATCTCTTCTTCTGAAATCCCGAGAGACAACCAGAGGGTAGTGACATTTGCTGCAGCTGAATATCAAACTTACAACCTTTCCCTGCATGTGTGTGCCCAGTATAGACATGGAACAGTTTTACCCAAGACTTTGAAAATTGCTCTCAATCTGGTTGAGCAAATCTAACAAGCTAGTATCCTTGTAGTACAAATAGTCTCACTGTGCACCCTGTCAGTGTGGAAGAGGTTCTGCTTTGTAGATGGTCTAATTAAAAAAAAAAACAACAGTTTAGATATGGATGTGCTACAATCCAAACACCTTGTTTAAACTGAAATAACCACCCACCATATGAAGTTGATGTGTTGCAACTATGGCCCAAACCACGCCCATCCTGCTCCCCTGTTTCTCCGAGACAGAGCCTGTGATGGCTTTGACTGAATCCCCAGGTTTCTTTTTTCCAATTAATTAATTAATTAATTAATTAATTAATTTTTGTACACTCCATATTTTATTCCCCCCACCCCGGTCCACCCTCTGACTTCGGTTCCACATCCCATACCTCTTCCCCACCCCTTGTCTCCATGTGTCTGTCCCCACTCCAAACCCCACCTGACCTCTAACCCCCTGGGGCCTCCAGTCTCTTGAGGGTTAGGTGCATCATCTCTGAATGAACACAGACCTGGTAGTCCTCTACCGTATGTGTGTTGGGGGCCTCATATCAGCTGGTGTGTGCTGCCTGTTTGGTGGTCCAGTGTTTGAGAGATCTCGGGGGCTCAGATTGATTGAAACTGCTGGTCCTCCTACAGGGTTGCCCTTCTCCTCAGCTTCTTTCAGCCTTTCCTAATCCAACAATAGGGGTCAGCTGCTTCTGTCCAACATCTGCATCTGACTCTTTCAGCTGCTTGTTGGGTCTTCTGGAGTGCGGTGATGCTAGGTCCCTTTTTGTGAGCACTCCGTAGCCTTGGGACCTCCCCTTGAGCTGGCCTCTGTGGTAGTTTTTCTGACTAAAATGCTAATCTCCAAATACTGCAATTCCACCCATATAAATCCCACCTATTCATATTTAAATACCAACATAATTACTGCTTTCCTAGGGAAGTTTATTCATCTACTGTCAGCCCTTCCCTTGCTCGGTTCCCTCTCCTCTCACTACTCCAGGATGCTATATCCAAATCAACCCTAGATGTCTCTGTACTGGCTGCATTTTGTTTTGTTTTGAGGCCTGTTTTGTTCCTCACAGGCCTGGAACTAGCCTTGTAGACTAAAGCTAACCTTGAAGTCACAGAGAACCACCTGCCTCTGCTTCGTGAGTGTTGGGATGCTGGAGGCCCCCCAAAAGCCATGGAAAAGAAAGAACAGCCACAGTGACTGAGCAATGTCCTTGAATATACAAACCCTTTCCCACATCTCTGCAATGCTCCCCTTCTCCCACTTTCATTGTAAGCCTTCTCAGAGACCTTCAGAGGAAGGACAGAGAGATCACTGAGTAGTCTGTGCGATCACTGTGCCCAGATGCTCACATGAGATTTTACTAGATCCCTGGTCACTACTCTTTCTTCCTCCATATCCAGGCCATCTTTCAAATCCCATCTCAAGGTTTTAAAATAACCTTTATTTTAGAATAAAATAAAATTCTAAGTCAGCACATGTGGGAGACAAGCAAGTCATATAAAAAGGCCTGCTTTCCTGCAGTCTTGATCTGTTTCTTTATGAATGGCAGTCAATCAATCCTACCCTCTGCAGGTACACGTAAGCTGTTTTCCCTGAGACGCCTCAGTATTCCTTGCCCCATGGTAGAGTTTAGAATTCCATAACTCTGGGGTTAAAGGAGTTCAGCACGGTCTTCGTTACTCTCACCCTGTACTTGAAGGAGCAACTTCAGGGAGGGAAGATTTATTTTGTCTCATGGTTCAGAGGAAGCATTGTGGGCAGGAAGGAAGACAGTGGTGGGACTAGCTTCTATCCTTGGTCGCCAGACAAAAGGCAGGCAATCTCTTCCTGGTAGCAGACAGGAAGAAGGAAGCTGGGGCTGGAAGTGGATCAGACTATTACCCCAATGTTCTAGTTCCAAAGACTTTTCTGTCAGCCATTTCTCTTGGTCCTTAAAGCCCAACCGTCAAAAAGTGACACCAGCTGAAGTTCATGTGTTGAAATACATGA
Source organism: Apodemus sylvaticus (assembly GCF_947179515.1). NCBI lineage: Eukaryota > Metazoa > Chordata > Mammalia > Rodentia > Muridae > Apodemus > Apodemus sylvaticus. The sequence continues at coordinate 33,203,669 of NC_067475.1, forward strand.
GCACTTAGGGTATATTTTGCATTCAGACTATAACAGTATCTATTACATTTTAAATTATGAATATATAGTTCATCATATTTGCTGGTCCACACAGGCCAGGAGGGAAGGTTCAGTGCTGAATTTATCTTTGAATATTGCATAATGTTGCCTGTCTTTGGGTGACTGTCCTAAAGTTTCAGACAGTCATTGAGTGTGAATTGGCCTTGGTGGCATCATGTGGCTCTTCCTGACCCAGTCTTGACCAAGCCTGCACAGTCAGTCAACAGGTTCTTCAGTGCAGGAGTGAGGATTAAAAAGAAAAAAGACAGACAACCTTGTAGCATGACCCCAGTCAATTCTGAGACCGAGGTGGGTTTATTTTTTCCCAATCCACTTTTAAACCATTTTAATTACATGCAAGTATTACCGGACAACAGTAGTGTAATGAGGAACAAGCAAGACAATAAACACAAAGAGTCAAGGAACAAGCCAGGCAGTAAGCAAAGTCCCGTGAGTACTCCCGTGACAGTTGTTTCCAAGGGCTTGTCAGAATGACCAAAATACCTGAGCCCACTTCCCTGTCCAAGTCCAGAATTCTTGCCTGAAGCCTGCTTCTTTTGTTCTACCCTCAGATTAAGATTCCTGCCCGAACCTACTTCCCTACTATAGCTAAATTTAGATTCTTGCCTGAACTCACTTTCTTTCTTTTTTTTATTAGATAAGTTCTTTATTTACATTTCAAATTATTTCCCCTTTCCTGGTTCCCCCGCCACTCCCCAAAAGTCCCATAAGCCATCTCCCCTCCCCCTGTTCCCCAGTCAACCCCCTCCCACTTCCCTGTCCTGGTATTCCCCTACCCTGCTGCATAAAGCCTTTCAGGACCAGGGGCCTCTCCTCCCTTTGATGTCCAACAAGGCCATCCTCTGCTGCCTATGCATCTGGAGCCATGTGTGACACCATGTGTTCTCTCTGGCTGAACTCACTTTTTTGTCATGCCCTAATGTCAGACTCCTGGCAAAGCCCATTTCTTTGTCCTGACCAATGTCAGATTCCTGCCAAGTGGTACCCCAAAGCTCTCCACACACTCTGTACCACTCTCCACTTGTTCTGTGCACCAGGAAGCTGGCCAGTCAGAACTGGGAAGGAGGGTGGACAGAGGTGAATTTGGGGTGTTTATCATCCATCTTTCTCCCACAGAGTCACCAGAAGTCTGCCCTTCCTCTTGTCACAGGCCACTGCTCTGTTAAGGTGTCACTCACCCATTGCCCTACCTCCAATAACTGTGTTCATTCCTCCAACTTTAAGGATAGAGATGGAAGGAGCTGCCCATCCTGAGGGGGAACCCTCAGAGCTTGGAGCAAAGTGGAGGACTCCCTTTACCAGCAGGCCTTCCCCTTCTCTGACCTTGTCTGGGGATCCTGACTCTCCACACCTTCCTCCTCAGGAAGGTTGAGTAGGTCCCTTGGCAGACCTACAAACTCTGCCCCCTCCAAGAACCCGCCCACCAAACACCTAGGATTACTGGATAGTTTTCCATACAAATGAGATTGTCACAGAACTTTAAACTCTAGCCAATGGTTTTCATTTATCCTGAAAACTCGCCATTCTTCAAGGTACCATATATACCCCTGGTTCACCCCAAATGAAATTGTATTCAATGAAATGTATTCAAACCCACCCCAAATTTTTAAAACTGTGTGCCCAAGCTAAGATCATCTCAGAGAGCTGTTTCATTGAAGATCATCAGAGAAGGCCTTCCTCCATTAGCGCTGTAACATTAAGATCTTAGGAGGAGCTAGTCCTCCTTGGGCAGTCACTCTCAGCTGCATGGATCCTTCAGAACACCACCCACTCCAGACTCCACTTCATCCTTCTAGCTGGATTTACAGTGGCATCTGGACACCCTGAGGGCAGGAAGCAGGGGTTGTGGAACCACAGCTGGAACCAAAACTATACCACAGCTCCAGAAGCTTTTTCTACCTCAGCTCATAGCTATAGTGTAGGTGGAAATGGAGGCTTCATACAAAGGTGTTGAAGGAAATTGAAACAGAATTCTGTAGGACAGAAACAGACTAATTTTTGTCTTGTTTTATATAACTTAGTTCGAATTCCCCAGAGCAGTCATTACGTATGTCCTAAACTTGGTCCCTGAAACCATCATTAAAATGGCTCCTGCCTTTTGGTTAGCAGTACATTAAGAGTTCTTGTAAAGAATAAAATTGTGCCTCTATTTTAAACATTTTTCTGTAATTCAGAATCCCTGTGTGCCTGTCTGTCAACCTGGACTTGCCTATAATTGGAATGAATAAATTTCAGAAAGAGTGAACATTTAATATGCATTATGCATCAGGCCCTCGTTTGATCATTTTACTGAACATTAATATCCACAGCAACTCTATAAGGCAAGCACAACTTTACAGCCATTTTTCAATAACAAACCAAGGTCTGGGAGTTTAAGTAACTCACCTGAACCCACACAGCTAATACTTAACAAATGCAGGATGCAAAGTAATACATCTTGGGATAGCTTGGGAGAACATGTGAATTAAAGACTCCGAGGAACATTTGATGAACTCAAAACAAAACAAAACAAAAAACCCAAATTATTCAGACATCTGTTGTGTTCTGGCTGGTTTCCATGTCAACTTGACTTAAGCTAGAGTCACCTGAGAAGAGGGGACTTCAGTTGAGAAAATGCCTCCATCAGAGGCTGTAAGGTCAAACAAGAGCTCCAGTCTCTTAGAACGTAAGAGATATTTTCATAGCATTGCATTACCACATGAGTTTAATGCACAGATGCATTTCTGTCAAAGTGGGTTTCACCGATACTGTGCTGGCTTTGGTTTGTGGTTTCTTCTGCCAGTGGAGGTCATGTTTCATGTTCAAATGTCTCTGATCCATGTGCAGCTACATAAGTGAAACTGTGGTATCTGCTGAGTGCCCACAGCTGATTTCTTCATAAAGTGTTTTTTGCTTAGTCATTCTTCATAGATCTCGCCCCTGTTTGTCTCTGCCCTTTCCTCGTGGGCTATTTGCAATTTAGCGTAAGATATTACAGCTTGGAGGTGGAGATATAATTCAGATGGTACAATGCTTGCTGAACATATATTAGAAGTTCGATCAGAACTTAGACTTAAAAGTATACATATGTATATTTATATACATCTCCGTGGGTTATAAAAACAGAAAAGGAGGGGAGATGAGATCTTAAGGGAGATAGGGGAAAGATTAGATAATGGAACATGTGTGATATGAAAGCAGAGGGGAGATTATCTGGGACAGGAAGAATCAGGCAGAGGTAGGCAGGGTTATGAGGGAGGATATGGGGAGGGAATGAATGAGAACAGACTATAGTGGCACATATGTATAATTGTTGCTATGGTGGTTTGAATAAGAATGGCCCCATAGGGTCCTGTATTTGAATGCTTAGTCACCAGAGAATAGAACTGTTTGAAAGGATTAGAAGGATTAGGAGGTGTGGTCTCTTGGAGGAAGTATGTCACTAGGGGTGGACTTTGAGGTTTTAAGATCCCTTGCCAGAGCCAACCCCTTCCTGTCTGAGGATCAGGATGTGGAACTCTCAGCCGCTTCTTTAGAGCCATCTCCCTGCATGCTGTCATGCTCCCCTCCACGAAACTAATGAACTATAAGCCTCTCAAACTGTAAGCAAGCCCCCAATTAAATGCTTTCTTTTACAAGTGTTGCCTTGGTCATGGCGTCTCTTTACAGCAATAGAACATTAAGGCAGATGCTCTGATGACAGCCATTACAGTTTGCTAACTGTACTGGCTGGTTTTGTGTCAACTCGATACAAGCTGGAGTTATCACAGAGAAAGGACCTTCAGGTGAGGAAATACATGCTTTCATGAGATCCAACTGTAAGGCATTTTCTCAATTAGTGATCAAGAGGAGAGGGCCCCTTGTAGGTGGTGTCATCCCTGGGCTGGTAGTCTTGGGTTCTATAAGAAAGCAAGCTGAGCAAATCAGGGGAAGCAAGCCAGTAAGGAACATTCCCTCCATGGCCTCTGCATCAGCTCCTGCTTCCTGACCTGCTTGAGTTCCAGTCCTGAGTTCCTTTGGTGATGAACAACAGTGTTGAAGTATAAGCTGAGTAAACCCTTTCCTCCCCAACTTGCTTCTTGGTCATGATGTTTGTGCAGGAATAGAAACCCTGACTAAGACAGCCTTTAAGCACAGCAACAGAGAAACAAACTAGAGCAATGACCACATCCCCTAGCACGGTGCTTTGTGGGTACTGAGTCACTATGGGGTTCACACACATAATGCACATCAGCTAGCAAAGTCCTGGAGATGTGAGTAAAGCACATACCATTTATTAACTTCAAACAGACAACGCGGAGAGGGTGGGTGGTTTGCTCCCACAGCCTGGTTTCATGTCCGGTGACAGCAGAGAGCCCTTCAGTTACTACCAAAGAAATGCCAGTGGCTCTTGCCCAGCAGCCAAAGGCTCATATAAATATGAAAATGTCTCAAATGCCTGTTTCTGACCTAAAATGTCTGCCTCATTTTCAGGAAATCATACTTTCTTGTGTAGTCACTCCATGTTTTTTCTTAATGACTAAAACCATAGTGTATGGATTTGATTTTGCAAAGGGGAAATCCAGTTACAGAAAGAGGGAAAATAACATGCCCATCTCACTTCTAGAGACCAAAAGGGCTGGTGTCCAAAGTGAGGACTTGAGTGGAGTCTGATCATTAATCATTGCTTTAGTGCAGACCAAGCACGGGGGTGTGACCAAGAAGAACCAGGCGGATAGCCAGAGAGGCTCCTCATTATCCTGGGAAGATGTCCATCCTAGAAAAAGATTCAAGTAACCTTCCAGGTAATGAATCATCACAGGTAACTCAGGCTTCTTCACCCAGCTGCCTGACTGCAGCCAGAGCCTTTGGCTGCTGCCTTGCTACCTTTAATGGCTCCTCCTTCATTGACCTTAGCATGCTCTCTTCCCTTTGGCAAAGGAAGGAAATCCTTTTGTCAAGAAAAACAACCAATACTGTTTGAGCACCAAACATGTACCTGGAAGTTTCTGAGTGTGTCTAAACAAATCACCACATTTTATTCCCGATTTCAATCCACAAAATACATGTTGCTCAGAGCAGACCTCACACATTCCCATTTGATCTGCTAACCACCATCTACGTAACATTTCTGATACTTACCTGAGCCTTGTAACTTCCTCAGGAAAAGGTGCATAGCATTAGCCACCTAGGAGGTGACAATTCACAGGGACCTTCAGGGAAGCTCAAAATTATGAGTGTGCACAGCTGTGTGGGGTTTGTGTGCCTCACAATGAAAGCTACCTTTAGTGGCATTTGATTTGTTCTGCAATAAGTTTTATATTTACGTAATATCATTTACAATTCTATTAATTAAATATCTATTGTAGTGGTTTGAATGAATGGTCCCCACGCTCATATACTTTGAACACTTGGCTAACAAGTGGTGGAACTATAAGGGAATGAATAGGAGGTGTGGCCTTGTTGGAGGAGGTGTGCCAATGGGGAGCAGGCTTTGATATTTCAAAAGCAGGTGCCCTTCTCAGTTAGCCCTGTCTACCTTGTGCTTGTGGATCTAGAGGTAAAGCTGCTCCAGTACCATGCATGCCTGCTTGCTGCACGATCCCCACTGTGACGGTCATGAACTCTGTCTGGATCTGTGAGCCTCAAGCTAAATGCTTTGATTTGTAACTTGCTTTGGTCCTGATGCTTTGTGCTAGCAATAGGAAAGGAACTAAGGTGTAGTGAAAGGGAGTAAGGTAATCAGAAAGGTTAAATACCATGTACTTTTTTTTTTTTATAAGAAAGAGTCAGTAGAACATAAGACTCTTTTTTTTTTTTTTTTTATTTCTTCTTTTCGAGACAGGGTTTCTCTGTGTAGCCCTGGCTGTCCTGGAACTCACTCTGTAGACCAGGCTGGCCTTGAACTCAGAAATTTGCCTGCCTTTGCCTCCCAAGTGCTGGGATTAAAGGCGTGCACCACCACCGCCTGGCTACCATGTACTTTCAATTACAAGATACTGGGGGGAAAAACTATGGGGACAGTAGAAAGATTGGTGGTTTCCAGGAATTCAAGAGAAGGGCAGGAGGGGTGAATTGTGGAACACAGGGTTTTTAGAAAGATAGTTAATACTATAGTGATTTATGCATGTCACAGTACATTCATTCAAACAGAGCTCTTGCCAAAACAAGCCTCGATGTAAACTTTGGACTTCAGTTAATAATGTACCAATCCCAGCTCATCATTTATAACAAGTAAGCCATACAGTTCTGTGTGATGGTAGGGAGCGAGATGGGAGGGATGATAAGGAGTAAGCAGACACTCCTTGTACTTTCCTAATGTGCTGCCGATTGAACCCAGGGCCATTTAATGTGTACTAAGCAAGCATTTACCATCTAGGTACATCCCTCGCCCTTTTAATTATTATTATTTGAAGACAGAGCTTTTAATAAGCCAAGCTAGCCTCAAACTCACTATACAACAGTGGAAGGCCTTGAACTTATGATCCTCCAGTCTCCATCTTATGAGTAGCTGGGATTCTAGGCATTCACTACCACATCTAGCATCATCAACATTTTTATGACCTTAAAGCTGCTAGAAAATAAAAGCCTATGAGTTAAATTTATCTGTTCCGATGTATACCCGTGTTTACACACCTATACAACAACAGTAAAAATGCACGGCAATGGGAAAAACAGTTTTTCACCACCATGCTGTTAAAGTATACTGTGACATGTTCTTTATGGGACTTCTTAGGCACCTTCTCGTTATCAGAACTGGCAGTGGTTGGGAGCATAACCAACAGTACAACCAAGAGTGCCAGCACTCAGAAATGCATTCCAAGGGGCAGTCATCAAAACCCGGAACTGCCAAGGCAGGAGTTAAAGAGATGGGATCATAGCTGGGGGGAGGGAGTGGTGACCTCTGTGCTCTACAGAGAAGGGAGAGAGAAACATGTGCTCACCTGGTGAATCCTAACAGGCACAGTCTGAACCCATAGCACAGTACACACAACTTCTTAAAGCTAAATTGAACAATGAACATCATGAATGGAAAGTTAGAAATAAAGTGTCATCTGAGAAGACCACACACACACACACACACACACACACACTCATATATACACATATATACTCACATATACACATATTCACATACACACATATACACTCACATACACAATTACATACATACTCACACACACACTTTTAGAAATCACTCATTCTTACACAAACTCACATACAAACAATTTTTATTTCTAGAGGATTTTTATACTATTTTAATGCAACACTAGAAAAATCTGAGTCTTTAGTTATAAAGGGCCAAACTGTGCTCCATCATGTTAATTAGTTATCCTTGAGTTTACATGTGATCCTAAAATGAACATGTTTTTCTCCAGCTCTGTGGTAAGCGTGCCAAGTTTAGTTTAAGCGTGTGTGACTGGGCATGCTTGTGCTCAAGTGCAAAGACACACATGAACACACATATATGCACATACACAAACACATATGCATATGTGTGTACACACACACTCACAAACATGCACACACAGGAATACATACATGAACACACAGGCACACAAACACATGAATACACACATGGACACCTACACTTGAACACACACATGCATTCACTGAGAGAAACTTTAGGTTTGTTGTTTGTTCACTTGTTTGAAAGAGTTCTTGATGTGCCAACAAACCTTAAAAACAGAAGCCCCCCCCTCCCAGAAGTTTCAGTTTATGAAATACAGATGTGTTTTAGCTCTCCAGGAAAAGTTTGCCACATAGAGTGGCATGTAACCCCAGCACTCAGGAGGCAGAGGCAGGAGAATCTCTGACTTTGGGAAGAGCCTGGTCTATATACTGAGACCTTTTCTTCATTAAAAAAAAAAGTCAGAATAAATAAAAGGAGCTAACCTACCATGCAGAAGTGTTGCAAACTATATTTAAGTAAACAATGTGCAATTTCTTTCTTAGTTTTATTTTTTATTAGATATATTCTTTATTTACATTTCAAATGTTGTCACCTTTCCTGGTTACCCCTGAGGAAAATCCCCTATCCCATCCCCCCTCCCCCTGCCCACCAATCTACCCACTCCCGCTTCCTTGTCCTGGCATTTCCCCACACTGGGGCATCTAGCCTTTTCAGGGCCAAGGGCCTTTCCTCCCACTGATGTCCAACAAGGCCATCCTCTGCTGCATATGCATCTGGAGCCATGGGTCCTCCATGTCTACTCTTTGGTTCATGTTTAATCCCTGGGAGCTCTGGGGGGTACTGGGTGGTTGTTCCTCCTATGGTGTTGCAAACCTCTTCAGCTCCTTGGGTCCTTTCTCTAGCTCCCCCACTGGAGACTCTGTGCTTAGTTCAATGGTTGCTGAGAGTGTCCCCCTCTGTATTTTCAGGCACTAGCAGAGCCTCCCAGGTGACAGCTATAACAGGCTCCTGTCATCAAGCACTTGTTGGCATGCACAATAGTGTCTGGGTTTTGTAACTGAATGTGGGATGGATCCTAGGAGGGGCAGTCTCTGGATGGTCTTTCCCTCAGTCTCTGCTCAATTTCTTATAAAAATTTCACATTAGCTTGCTATCCAAAGTACAATCTATCTTCCTTCACTGGTAGCTGGCATTCTCCACATCTGCTCTGTGGTGGGTGCATTATGGACCTGTGGCCCTGCAGGCTGCCCCCCCCTCTTGGCCTGAGCTGCTGTTGGGTTCTAGGTCCACTGTGGGCCTGCCTACCAACGGACCTCCAGAACTCTCCGGCCGTATCCCAGTTAGACCGAGTCACTGACGCTCGGTGGGTCCAGCATTTCACGCACTGGCCATACCCGCCACTGCCTGCTAGCAAGTGCTCACTGGCCCAAAGTCTGGCGGGCAGGCTGAGGAATGCTCACACTTCCTGCTCAGGTTCACACTTCCTGGGCTTGCTGATGTTAAGTTCAGGCTCTGGACCATTAGATGACTTTGTTGTTCTAAAGGGAACTTGGGAGGCAGAGGCATAAGAATCTTAAGTTCAAGGCTAGCCTCAGCTACTTTTTGAGTGCTGCCCTGATGGCATAGTCTCAAACAAAACAAACAAACAAACAAAAGCCTAAAAACCGAATTTAAAAAAGACTATCTCATCTTGATGTAAGCAGATAGATACCTGGAGACTGCACTCCCTCTTTTCTGGGTAAACTCTGACAAACTTGAAAAGTCCAGTTGTTGGGCAGGAGGTTAGCTCTGGGAAGAACTAATAGGCAGGGCCTCCAAAATCAGGACATCAAGAACAAAAATCTGATGGTGGTCTCTCCAGCTGAGTCGGCTCAGGACCTTGAAACAGGATGTAGAGATAAGGGTGGCAGTTGATTGGGTGGTCAGAATACAAAGACAGTGGTGATGTTTGAGTCCAGATGGGCCCAGCCAGATTCCCCCAAACATCATTTGAAAAATAACAAACAGGTGGTAGTGGTCAGCTAGCTGGGCCAACATAAATTGGCTTCAAGACCTCCCGGCCAGGGAGCACGTGCAGAGGGCTGTCGCCCTTTCCCCTAGTAAACTTTTCAACACCCTCCCCGCCTTCATCAGCTTTCATCTTATGCATCTACTTATAGCAGACTGAATCCTGGGTAAAATGGCGTTCTAAAAACAGCATGCCTCATTCCTGGAAGTGTGGACTCTAGGAGAGCTCAAGAAACATGACAGCATGGAGAGGAGGCACAGAGCCTGTGCCTGCTGAGATTTGCTCTTCTGGGAGCTCTTGTGCTTCTCTGGTGTGTGTGTGTGTGTGTATGTATGTATGTCTGTGTCTGTGTGTGTATCTGTGTGTGTCTGTGTGTGTATCTGTGTCTGTGTGTGTTTGTGTGTGTCTGTGTGTGTGTCTGTGTGTATCTGTGTGTGTCTGTGTGTGTGTGTATCTGTGTCTATGTGTGTGTGTCTCTGTGTGTCTCTGTGTGTGTCTGTGTCTGTGTGTGTGTCTCTGTGTGTATCTGTGTCTCTGTGTGTGTGTCTGTGTGTATCTGTGTGTATCTGTGTCTGTGTGTGTGTCTCTGTGTGTATCTGTGTGTATCTGTGTGTATCTGTGTCTGTGTGTGTGTCTCTGTGTGTATCTGTGTCTGTGTGTGTGTGTCTGTGTGTGTATCTGTGTCTGTGTGTGTCTCTGTGTGTATCTGTGTCTGTGTGTGTGTATCTGTGTATCTGTGTCTGTGTGTGTGTCTCTGTGTGTATCTGTGTCTGTGTGTGTCTCTGTGTGTATCTGTGTGTGTCTGTGTGTGTATCTGTGTCTGTATGTGTTTGTGTGTGTCTGTATGTGTGTATCTGTGTGTATGTCTGTGTGTGTCTGTGTGTGTATCTGTGTCTGTGTGTGTTTGTGTGTGTCTGTGTGTGTGTCTATCTATGTGTATGTCTGTGTGTGTCTATGTGTGTATCTGTGTCTGTGCATTTGTGTGTGTCTGTGTGTATGTATATGTTTGTATCTATGTGTGTGTGTCTGTGTGTGTCTATGTGTGCATGCATATGTAAATGTCAGTATTCAACTTAATATCTTCCTCAATCAAGTACCACCATATTTTTTAATATTTTTTAATTATTTTCAGTTGTTCCCTGAAACTGGTGCTGGCCAACTAGCTGGACTAGCCAAGCTTCAGAAAACTGGATCCATTTGTCTCTACCACCTAGCACTGGGTTACAAGTGCCTACCATGCCTGACTTTCTCCATAGATGCTGGGAATCTCCACTCAAATCCTCGGGCTCAGGCAGCAGACATGTTATGCACTGCAACTTCTCCCCAGTCCCTTCATGTATTCTTGCCTCTTTGCTTACTCTAGTTAAACTCTGGACTGCTTGCTCTACCCCTGAGTCTCATCTGAGCTCTCGTTAGTAAACCCGCTGCTGCCGCTGCTGAGGTGGAGACCAGAGGAACCTGGATACTTCCTGGTGGCACTTTTCAATTCTGTGACATCTAAGCAGAGATTTATCTTTACAGCAGCACAATATTCAGAGCTGTCAGTGTCAGCCACTGTCCAGCTATGTGTAGACCAAATAGGCATAATGGCCAAGACCTTGCCATTCAATTCCTATATGCCTGATGTTATTTTTCCCATCACAAAAATAGGAAAAAATATTTTAAAAAATGTTTTCCCATTAATTGTCAGAGTGTTTTCATGCACAGAAGAAAGAAAGTTTTGTGGAAAATGTGAAGGCTGTTATTTTGATACATTGAAAATGGGTTTTGGCCAGGCATGGTGACACACACCTTTGATGCCAGAACTCAGGGAGCAGAGGCCATCTTGATCTACCTAGTGAGTTGTAGGCCAGCCTCAGCCACCGGGGGGCTGGGGGGGGGGATAAGTTTTTGGTAATGATATTTGGAATCATTTATTTTGGGGAAACCACTTGTTGAGTCCATTTTCTGCTTTCATGTAATTCTCGATGTTCGTTTGCCTGATGGATAAATGTAATCTCTTTTCTCAGCTCGTGTTAGCACTGTAAAAGAATGAGGGTTGGTGAGCGCAGCTATGCCATAGGAAGATTTCTCCTGTTGGTTGTATTTCCCAATCCACATTAGTGTTTGTTCTTTTTTTTTTTCTGATTGATGCATTGCTTGCATCAGATATTAGGGTTGAATTTTAATAAGTGGCCTGCAAGGATCAATGACTTCATTAAAGTTAATTTTTATTGACTATCATTCATCTAAGTAGCTTTTGGCTGTTTTGAGAACTGTGTGCAAACCACAGAGAAGTCAGCAATGAAATCTGAAATATTATATTGATGATTTTGTAAAACTGATCTGCATGTGTGGAAGGACTAACAGCAGATATGTAATTTCTTAAGGATTTTTATTTTTAAAAACTTAAAAACTTCCATCTCTCAAGTGTTTCATATTTTGAAACCCAGTTTATAAGTGAAGTAATTCAAGAAAAGCATTTTGTTAAAAATTAGAGTTCATAAAGAATCAGAACACACTAATTCCCAAACAGTGGGATATCTTTGTGATTATCATGTCATTGGTTCTCAAGCTTTTGGGTTATTCCAATAGGATTCCAGTCTTTAAGCACAAAGGAAACTAAGAGAGAGGTTTTATTGTTTGCTTGGCTCTGCAGACAGGGTTTCTCACCTCATAGTCCACAACAGCTTTAAGCTCAGGATTTTCCTTCCTCAACTTCCTAAGTATTAGGATTATAGAACTCAATGTGTGGGGAAGAACACACACACACACACACACACACACACACACACACACACTTTTTCTTGAGACAGGGTTTCTCTGTGTAGCCCTGGTTGTCTTGGAACTCACTCTATAGACCAGGCTGGACTCGAACTCAGAGATCTGCCTGCCTCTGCCTCCCAAGTGCTGGGACCAATGGCATGCACCAAGATCACCCAGCTTAATGTGTATTTGTCCACATTGGGTTCATTTTTTTTGTGTGTGCACACAAATAGTGGTTAATGGACAACCTGTGGGAGCTGACTCTCTCCCCACTAACATGGCACTCAGGGAGAGAGCTCAGGTTCTCAGTGTCCCAGGGATGGAAGTGGGACTTCCCTGGAGCCATCTTGCTGGCCCATTTTTTTCATTCGCTTGGGGACATGAAGACTATTCCTTCACGAAACGTAAATCACCTCGTGTAAATCATCATTAGGGAGTATGAAAATGTTTTGTTGCTTTATAAAACAGCAAGAAACCATTTGTGCTGTGATGAGGCAGAAGAGATGATAGGACTTTAGGTCAGAAGGAGATTTATTGGGGAATGACAGCTGTTGGAATTCTGCCTGTGAGTCTTATGTGTAATCGCTTCAGTTCAAAGCAGTAGAGCACCTCCTACCCTCTTCATCTTGTTTCTTTCATGGGCACTTTAGGGGAAAATAATCTTACATTAAACCTCATGACACCACACGTGACTTCATGTTTAGTTGCAACTTGGTGTTGCAACTTGGTGTATTAGATTCTCAATTCTCGATGTATTAGATTCTTAATCATAGCATACAAGTGTAAGCAAAGGATAATCCAAATATATCATCTTGAAATCTGAAAGTAAGTTCTTTTAATTCCCCCTTAAATTAGATCTTGTGAAGATAGTATTTATCCCTGTCACAATTTCATATCCTGTTTGGTTTTGCTTCTTTGGTTTTTTTTTTTTTCTGCTTGTTTTTATTTTGTTTTTTTTTTTTTAAAAGAACTTCCCAAGTAAACTGTGTAGAAGAGTCAGATGAATGTATACAATAGTACTAAACACACACTAAATCCATGTGTAAACTCTGACCAGACAGACTACATAAGTGACAGTCAAAAAATATGCAATTGCAAGCTGGGCATAGTAGTAGTAGTTGCTTTTAATCTCAGCAGAGGCAGAGAGCAGGTGGTTATCTGTGAGTTTGTGGCCAGTCTGGTCTACAGAGGAAGTTTCATTTAGGCTAGCCTGGGCTACATGGTGAGACTCTTGTTTTCTGTTCAGGAAAAAAAAAAAGGAGTCTCAGGGGGGGAAAAAGGCTGTAAAGTTGAGCAATATTTACATACTCATTTGAAACTGCAAAGCAAAATATCAAGAAGTTTCAATGGGATTTGAAGTGGAAGTTTGAGTTGGCAATAGTTTCCAAAGAAACTGCTTCAGAACTATTCTTATTTTATTTTCATACTTGCCTCGAGGAACCTTTGAGAAGAAAAAGAGACAAGAAGCCTGTCTGTAGCCTCCCTCTCCTGTGGCAAGCAATCACTGTCTCTTGGGACCAGTCAAGTTTCACTGTCATGCTCATTTCAACAGAAGACAGGGCCCCGCTAAGCTCCTTCCTTTGATACGTCCAGAATTGTCCAGAATCTTCCAAAATGTTTGTCATGGAAAAGTATCTGTGTTTGCTTTGGTTTTGCATCTGGAGTCAGAACTTGCCCTTCCCTGAGAGGGATGAGCTCCACCATTCCATGACCGCCCTCCAAGAAACTGGCCACACAGGACTGCCTCTGCCTGCTCTTGCAGCTGAGCCCTGCACTGTGTGAGGAAACTGCCTTTACCACAGATGGCACTGGCTGCTGCAGACACCAGACTGGTGCTTCAAGGGTGCAGAACAGAAAGTTATCACCACAGATGAGAATGTCAGAAATAAAGTAGGACTGAGTGTCCAGTGACTGTCCTACTGTCACTCAAACAGCACTCCCTACACCAGTGACTCATCCCCACCGACTGGGCCTGTGTTAGCAGGTGGGGGGTTGGAAACATAAGGAAGCTGAGGGCAGAGTTAGGGTGCTGAGCTGGGAGTGCAAAGAAAGGCACAATAGCTGAGGAAGGCTCAGATGAGCCCATCCATTGAGCTAAAGCATGTGGAAATAAGCTAATTGTGTGTGTGTGTTGTTTCATCCTCAGATCTGAGGGAACCTGGTGGGGCTGGTAGCACAGTCCACCCAGAGTTTAAATCACGGTAGTAAAAACTACATGTTATAATGGTGTCTTATTTGACCAAGCCGGTTCAGTCAGTCAACAGGTTTCATTGCTGTGAAGAGATGCCATGACCAAAGCAATTCATCAAAGACTTTATCAGAAGCTTAGACTTTCAGGGAGTGACTCCATGACCATCACTGCAGAGAACATGGCAAGCAAGCAGGCAGTCTGGAGCAGGAACTATAGATTGGTCCTTACCTGAGTGTGATTTTAGTTGTCTTGTATTTAGATTATATCAAAACTTCAGTAGAGCACACTACGATCCTTGTGTTCTTATGGAAGGCCAATCTATATTTTTCTGTAGGTATTTCATGCAGGTAGAAGCTGCTAAGATGAATTAGCAAAATCAGCTATTAAATGTTGCTAAGGAAGTTCTGCAGGAAAGTCTCATCTTTTCCTCAGTTCTAGGCTTGATGGAAACTTGGCTCTACTAAATAGCCTTGCCCATGACAGGCCCCTGGCCCTACTGAACAGCCTCTTCCATGAATGCTGATTCAAGGTTCAGCTTGGGTGTGGGAAGGGCGGTGATAGGAATTTGGCTAGATAAGAGATGAGCAGAAGGAATCATAGGCTCTGCTGATAACACCCCTTATATCCCTTTATATCTGTGAATCAAAGGTCACAAAGATTAGTGATTGAGTTAATTTTCTTTGACAGGAACTGGTGGAAATCACTCCAGTAATCTATCAAATGTTGGAGACTGTAAGGGGAGCCCTGATCAGGGTAACCTGAAGGACAAAGCAGTGAAGATTAGAGTCAAAGACACACTCTGAGAACTGAGATTTCTCTATCACCACAAGGAAGGTCTTTCTCAAGCTTCCTGATGTTGTGAGAGCCAAGAAGGCGATGTGCGTCTCTCAGAGTTAATCGTCATTTATGCGTGTATTATATACCTGGCATAGTCCCAGATGACAGGGATAAAAAGCAAAGTCCTTGCTTGATTGAGCTGACATTCAAGCTCTGCAGAAAGACATCAGGCTTGAAGGAGAATGTGAAATAGCTTGAGGGGAAGAGAAGGCTCCAGAAAACGCAGGTTCTTTCAGTGGAAAGAAAGTGCTAGGGGCAGGGTAGGGCAGTGATCAAGTGAAGGGTGTCACAAGGTCTTCTCTAAGCAAGCAAGTCAGAGACAGAGCGTGAGAATGAGAATAAAGTGTTCGTGACTACACCTTGTAAAAAGGGGCTGAAAATGTGTTTTAAGCAAACTTAAGGAGCACAGAGATGGGGCTCTAGAGTGCTTAGAAAACAGAAAGGAAGCTGAAGAAAATGGAGCATGGAAGGGGAAGAGAAGACACCTGGGCAGGACTTTAAGGCTACAGAAGGGATTCAGCTTATAACATCTGTCCTGGGGCGCAAGCCACTGAGAATTTACAGAAAGTGCTACCATTTCCATTAAGAATCCATCCTCCAAGCCACTGAGAATTTACAGAAAGTGCTACCATTTCCATTAAGAATCCATCCTCCAATGTGATTGACATTTTAATGTTACCAAGGCTTCTGTGTATATTAATAACAACTAAAGCCAGATTAATAAAAGTAGAACAGTGGCTTTACCTACCTGTGGATCTGGGCATGAGATATCTTTAATAAAAAGCTCGATAAAGTCTGCTCTTATCTGATGTCCTGTCTTTCACAGAGAAAAACAGGCTTTGAAGAAAGGGATCATGTGAAGCCAGGCAGGTGGATCTGAGAGGTGAGTCAGGGGTGAAAGTGGGGTAGGAAGCTCAGTGTTGACACCGGAAGCGAGCTTCTGAATAGAGTGATGACGTTACCAAGGTGGCAAGGACCGTGCATCTGTTGCCATAGCAATCGCCATACATTCCCAGCATCCACCAGGTCCACCTGCCCACCTTTACCTGCACAGTGCATGTGGTTAGATCACGTTCCAAATAAAAAGCAGAGCCCCGCCCCCCCACCTTCTCTCTCTCTTTCCTTCTTCTTCTTTGCCCCCTTTTGCCCTCCCTCTCCTTCTCCCCAATAAACCTTTCTCCTGTGGAACTATGCTGGCCTGGTGTGATCTGTCCCGGCGAGCCTAGATTCTAACACAACACTCAGTATAAACAGAAAATCAGCAATCAAAAAAGTTTATGGAAAGTAATAAAGATGAGGAAGTTTAGGTTAAAAACCAAAACAAAACGAAACTTCCTGTAATAACCTGGAAAGGAGGGGCAATGGAAAAAAAGACACATTTACATTTCGTTTGGAAATAACATAAACATATTTAATGGACCAAGATTTGGAAGAGGGTTATGATCACATCACAGGAAAGGAACAGCTATTAGTGCTTGGGTTCAGATGCTGGGACAAGGGACTGGGGCACATACTTTACATACCAAAGCACATGAGGCTCCAGGTGCCCCCGGCATCCCTTGTCCTTACTTGGCATACTCTGCCCCCCCCCCATTCTGTACTTCCCAGGCATGGGCTGGGTTACCCTTCCCCCAGAGGCTCTTCCCTATAAAAGTCAGACATTTTGGTCTCTCACTCTCTCCTCCATCCCCCCTCTTTCTTCATGCATGTTCTTTCTTTTTCTCTCTTCCCCCTCTCTTCTTTCCCCCTTCCCTTGGTGACTCTCCTGGCCTTCCTTGGGGCCGGTGAACTTGCCCCCCACCCAGAGCTGCTTCCCAATAAATATGCATTTACATACATGTGCTCATGTGTGTGTGAGTGTCACACACACACACACACACACACACACACATACACACACAAATCTGGCTTGAATTGGCTCCTTTCACCAGCCTAGAAATAACTTATCAATTATCACAGATTTACATGTTTCCAGAAGAATTTTAAATGACGCGTGTACCCTTCTTGTGCAATACTGAGAAATATCTTCAGCCACATATGATGCCACATGCCTGTGATCCCAGCACTTGGGCAGTGGAGGCTAAAGTCTCAGGAGTTCTAGACCACCAGCTACTTAAGAGTGTTTGGCACCGGGCTGGGCTACCTGAAACCCTGTCTTAAAACAGACAAAAAAGATATAGTTTTATGAAAATATTCTAAACCAAACCAAAACATAAACAACATAAAACTTCAAAAGATGCTTTCATAATCATGGGAATAGATACAATTAGCATTTTAATTATGTTTTCCTGTCTTTTTGTTTTCTAGGTAGGCAACGACATACACACACACACACACACACACACACACACGCGCGCGCGCGGTTAGGGTTAGGGTTAGGGTTAGGGTTAGGGTTAGGGTTAGGGGTTAGGGTTAGGGTTAGGCGCGCGCGCGCGTGTGTGTGTGTGTGTGTGTGTGTGTGTGTGTGTCTTTTGAGACAGAGTCTCACTGGTCTCTGATGAATATGAGATGTATATTTTGGAGGATTAATTTCATATACTGAGGCAGAGAGATCAACCTGCCTCTGCCTCCTGAGTGCTGGGTTTAAAGGATCTCACTGTCATGCCTGGCGCATGTGGATTTGCATTTAAATAGTATTTTTATTCTTGCTCTGTGTGGGGGAATGCTTGCAGAGGGCCGAGGGCAGCTCCGTGGAGTTGCTCGCTCCCCTGCCCTGGCTGATGCACTGATAGCTCAGAGCACCATGAAGAGCTCGCAGTGTTACTGGTCCAATAGCTCCAATAGCGTAGCTGCAGTTTCTTTTGGGCCCTCATTATCCCCATAAGAAACCATCCCTTGTTCACCTCTGCATCAGACCTGGCATCCCGGTAAACAGATAAAAAACCTTTGCAAAGTATTAACAAAACTCTATTCTCTACCAGCGGAGAGACTGAGAGTGCTATCAGATAGCATCCGGGTCCTAACGTTGAGATTCATCTGCTCGCTATAGCTGTCCACTTAATGTTTTCATCAATTATTTTAAAATTGCCTCGATTTACCCCTTTCTTTGTGCTGTTACTATAAAACCTCTGTGAAGCTGCTTCCACACTGGAACACTGTATTTAGGGAGGCCTAAATACATACAGACTAAACTATCTCTTATTCCTTTTGAGATGAGAGTCATGTTCTTTTGTGTGAACCGTTCTTTCTTTCCACCTTCATATATGTTCTGGGGACCAAACTCAGGTCACCAGGCTTGTCAAATGTCTTTACCTGATGAGCCTTCTTGTCACCCTCCTTGAGATGTATATTTTGGAGGATCAATTTCATATACCATGTAATTTTATTTTTTGCAATTTATTACTGTACAGATTTGCTATTAAGTTACTGACATTTTCTCCTTTTCCTATAATAATTCTGTACTTGGTAAATGTAAATATACTATCATACCAAAATTGATCAATATAAGGAAAAGCTGATTAAATGTTGTTGTATGGACTAAATAAGGCAGAGTTAAAGTTTTGAGTATGGTAGAATTGGATTTTCAAATTTATAATACATTTTTTTTCAAATTAAGATTTTCCCCCCTAGGTGTCCTTGTATCTATCCCTCCCACTTGTCGAAAGTCTTCTGTGAATTGATACAGATAATAAAAGAATTAGAAAACATGGGGGCTGGGGGTAGGGCTGGAGAGATGGCTCTGTGGTTAAGAGCACTGACTGCTCTTCCAGAGGTCCAGAGTTCAAATCCCAGAAAACACAGTGGGTGATTGATCTCAGACCTTGTGTGGGAAGATGTATGTTATAGGTCAAGAAAATAAAAAAAAATTAAAGTAGACATGAGTGTAAAACTATGCACAAGTTCAGCAACACTCTCGAACAAAGAGAAACCAGCTCCGTGAAGGACAGGCTAGTGTCTCCGCTGAACACATCTGTGATCCAGATGCTACTTGGCGGAAGCACAGAAACACCAGCTGGCTCGAGATGCAGTCCAGAGCTCTGGGGCCGGGCTGTTCCTTAGATTCGCCACGAGCCCCAGGCGAAGCTTTTATTTTGATCATATGCACCTCCTCCCGCACCTGCTAAGCCCCTTCGCCTTCCCAGGCAGCCCCCTTTCTACTTTCTTGAGGTGCGTGTGTGCGTGCATGTGTGTTGTGCGTGCATGTGTGCGTGCGTGCGTGCGTGCATGCGCGCGCGCATGTGTGTGTGTGTGTGTGTGTGTGTGTGTGCAAGCACGTGAGATGACCCAGTGAGTTTCATTATGTTTATTTACTGGAGCATGGACACCTTACCCATGGCTATACCACTGAAGAAAATGTCTGTCTCCGCCTCTACCTCATTTAAAGTTAACTGCATATAGACCCTCAGGGATGGTGGGGCCTGTTGCAGTAGTAATGTTAAACCTGTTAAACTGTTCTCAGCTGCCAGCGGCAGGGGGATGGGGTGGGGGGAGTGGGGGTGGGTGGGGGGCCGCTTCTCACTACTGCTACAATGTTGTGGGTTCTCAAATGAAAGACACACACTCACACACACACACACACACACACACACACACACACAGTCTTTATTTTTAATATGCCTTTATGTCCTAAGCAGCTCAAACTTTTATGTTGCTAACGCCTCTCCTCTGATACTCCCGAGTTATTATTTACTAAAATCTATATTTCATCTCTGTCACCCCAAACCCAACAGGGGAGGGGCCCCGTCTTCCCCAGCTCTTACGTGATTGTTACCGTCTCCTGCAGCACCCTTGCCTGATCCTCCCCTATGCCACACCCTTGATCAGTGGCTCCCACCACTTCTTGTCTGTCTCCAGTTCTTACTCCATTTTGTCTCCTGTAACCTTCTCTGGACCTTTGAGGAGCTGACAGAGATAGTCCATTTATAGCAGGGCATTCAACACTTAATGATTCTCTGTACATTGACCAGTTTCGAGCCTTCAAGGTCCCAGCTGATCGCTGTAAAAGAAAGCTTGTCTAGCTAAAGTTCAAAGCAGCACACTTCTGCGGGCACAGGCAGAGTTCTTCATAAGGCAGTTGGAGAGTACATCGCGTCCATCTATCAGAAGAACAGCAATAACGTTCCTCCTAGGACTTAGGACCTTCCTAGCAACAGGCTTTCGATTGGATTTATAGTCCCATATATAAATTCTCTCCTGTAAAGCAGGCATCAAATCCAATCTGATAGCAGTTGGTTATTCCCAGGACAGGTCTGCCATTATTGTATGAGGGTCTCATACAACCTGTAGGTGTGTGTACCCAAGGGAAACGGCAGGGTAAGATTGTTAATGACAGCTGACCCCTGGCAGCCTTCATGGTATCATCTGGCACAGGGCACTAGCCACCAGCCAGGGGCTTCCGCCCACTTTATTCCTCCATTCTGTGATGAAGGTGCATGGTATCTTCAGCAAGAGGGTCTTACCATTTAGGCCTGTTGGGCAGTCAGCAGCAGTGTCACTTTTCTTGCATTGTTTTGAGAGGGGGGCTCCCTGGTCAATGACTTGCTTCGAGGTCACCCACTCCTGCTGCTGGGCGTTTTTGTTTGATCCCCTGTGGCTTCTCAGAGTAACGTTGTCAGCCCATGCAGCAGAGCGCTCAGCACTTGAAGTGTGTATTCTAAACTGACATGGAT
Organism: Apodemus sylvaticus; assembly: GCF_947179515.1. Taxonomy (NCBI): domain Eukaryota; kingdom Metazoa; phylum Chordata; class Mammalia; order Rodentia; family Muridae; genus Apodemus; species Apodemus sylvaticus. Next base: position 33,224,491 of record NC_067475.1, read on the forward strand.
CACACTAGATTTCGACACAACGTAAACTCTAGTTTATGGATAGTAAACACAAGTTCTTATTTTGTGATTCTGCTTTATAAAATGATCATATTTAGATGTACTGTTTTAAATAAACTATCACTAAATTTACTTTCACCTGTTTTCAATTTTTTTTTAAAAAAATGTAACTTCTAGAAGGTTCAAAGTTATATGTATGGATCATGGCTTATTTCAACTATTGATAATGGTCTATTTTCTTAAAACATAAATAAAAAACAGCAAACTTTACAGTGCCAAGAACAAGAGAAGCTACGCTGCCCTTAAGCATGTGCAGTGTGACCTAGCAGTCTGTACGGAGCATTTTGGTTGGTGACACAGCTGCCTTTTATTAGCCAGCTCTGCAAGAGAAAAAAAACCTCCACTCACCATACTCCACTGACTAAAATGGAGTCAAGAGGTTTTACAGCAAAGAAGATAAGAACTGCTTCACTGCAGAAGGGAGAAAGAAAACTTCATACTATGCAGGCTATGGAAAGATCAAAAACCCACATTGGGCTTCAAAGGTAATTTAGCCATAGATTCTCAAGTTGAGCTGTCTCTACGTCTCCTTGAAATTAACCATAAACAAATGAATCCAATTGTACTACTGCTCTCTCAGAATCTGCATTATAGAGTTTCAGATGCTAAAGAAAAGCACAAAATAATTTTATTATTGATGATACACACTCTATACACTCTATATAGTGTCTTAGAAGTAATTAAGGAATTCAGCAATGCTAGCAGAGAGAGAGAGAGAGAGAGAGAGAGAGAGAGAAATGGTCAAGTGTTACGATTCAAACTAGTCTTGAATTGGCTCCCTGGAACTGCATAGAGGCAGGAACAGCTCTGAGCTCACATCTCAAACTATAAGCAGCAAGCAGAGCGAGCAAACTTGGAGTGAACCAAGATTTTGAAACCTCAAAACCCAAACTGACTGATATGCTTCCCCTAGATCTAGATTCCTAAATCTCTGGAAACAATACCATCAACTGGAGATCAAGTATTCAAATGCCAGAATCCACCGGGGGACAGTCTCATTCAACCCACGTAGGTACCCATGGGTAGGCTCACCCTCATGAACATGTGCCACACACACACACACACACACACACACACACACACACATGCTAATGTCACTAATATGCTCAACAGCACTGTACTACCTTGATTACAGTGCTACCTCTCTGACTGCCCCAAGCAGAGAGGATCCCCTCCATTGCAGAGCCAACAAAAATATAACATATAGCCCAGACTAGCAGGTTCTGGGGGAGGGTACCCCAGTAGGGTGCAAGATTTGATACAAGATGCATTCATCTTGTTGTTGTTTAGCACAGTAGATTTATTTATTACGATTTTATTTTACTTATTCACTTTAAATCCTGCTAACTGGCCCCTTCTAATCACCCTTTCCCACAATCCTTCCCCCATCCCTCCTCCTCATCTGTGACTAGGTGGTGGCCCTCTTGGACATCCCCCCACACACACACACACCTTGGCATATCCAGTCTCTGTGGGGCTAGGTGCACCCTCTCTCACTGAGGTCACACAAGGCAGCCCGGCCAGTAGAACCTATCTCAGATACTGGCAATAGCTTTTGGGATAGCCCCTGCTCTGGACCCACATGAAGACCAAGTTGCACATCTGGTACATATGTGCCGGGAGGCCTAGGTCCAGCCTGTGTATGTTCTTTGGTTGGTGCTTCAGTCTCTGAGAGCCCCAGGGGTCCAGGTTAGTTGACTCTGTTGGTCTTTCTCTGGAGTTCCTATCCCCTTAGGGGCTTCAATCCTCGTCCTATTCTTCTATAAGAGTCCCAAGTTCCATCCACTGTTCAGCCATGGGTGTCTGCAGATGCATTCATCTTATATGTTAGGTCTTACAATGCATTTTTCTTTAGAAATAGTATTATTAATGTGATTTGGGGCTTGGATTGTCTACAAGGGCTTACTTGGGTCATGCTATAGCAAAATCACAGAATCATTCATTAAAAGGTCTGTAATGGACTAAAGAGTGCCAAATTCCTGCTTTTAGATCTGGAGGTGGCATAGTATGGTCCGTGGGAACTGGGATCCATAGCAACCATCAATAGTGTTTCTGATGCACTGAAAAGAGCAACACAAAGACACCTGGCACAGGGTCTGCCGGGAAGGCCGCCTGATGGTGTTCAACATCAGTCTGCTCTCCTTCCACCTGAATGCAATTATCTTTGCCCACATTTGTTTTTATAGACTTCTGACATGTAGATAAAATGACCTTTTGGAGATTAACAGCAGCAGTTGCTGTACCTGAGTTATCCTTAAATGACGGGTAAGGCTCAGGGCAAGTTGCTGTTTGCAAATACCCTTCAAGCCAGCTCCAGAGTGTTATAGTCACTATTCAGTTTGTACATCCTTGATAGGAAATAGGCACATATGATAAGCGTGTTTCAGAACAGTACTTCTGAAGGTGTGTAGAACCTTGCTTTGGGGGACTGTCTTTGTTAAGATTGCTATTGCTAAAAAGGAAAACATTTAATTGGGACTAGCTTACAGGTTGAAAGGTTTAGTTCAATTGTCATCATGGCAAGAGGCATGGTAGTGTGCTGGAAGACATGGTTCTAGAGAAGGAGTCAAGAGTTCTACATTCTGATTAGCAGGCAACATGAAGAGAGGCACTGGGCTTGGCTTAGACATTGGAAACTCAAAGCCCACTCCTAGTGATACATTTCCTCTAATAAGGCCACAGCTACCCCAATAAGGACACACCTCCTAATAGTGCCACTTCCTGATGACTCAGCATTCAAATCTATGAGACTGTGGCAGCCATTTTTAACCAGACCAGCACAGGAGTGATCTCTGACTGTTGTACACATTTTTACAGCAACAACATTCTTCTCTTTATGGCCTGCCATTGCATCAGGCCAACAAAATAAGACCTCCAATGAGGAGAGTCCAGTGTGGAGCAGAGACAGTTACCAAAGACTGATCTGTCTTGCAGGGGGTGTTGCTGGTGTCTCTGGGCCCCAGCCTCCTTGATATTCACAGCAATCATGGATTGGTTATGACAGATAGGTCGACCTGGCCCAGGACTTGTCAGGAGATGTCTGCTGGGAACTTCTGGAAATATTTCTGTTCACTGATTAAAGCAAAGACATGCTTAAGAAAATCATGTTTTCCCCTTCTTCCCAGTCTCTTTTCTTTGAAGTGTGACTGTGATACCTGGAGTTAGTGCTAGCAGCTTGAGGCCTGTGGTGTTTTGAATAGGAATGGCCCCCATAGGCTCATGCTTTTGAATGAATGAATTTGAATGTCACTGGGAAGTGGAACTATTTGAAAGGATTAGAAGGATTAAGAGGTGTGGACTTTGTTAGAGTGGGTATAGTTTTGCTGGAGTAAGGGTGTCACTGTGACTGGGCCTTGAGGTTTTAAAAGCCCACACTACACCCAGGCTCACTCTCTCTGCTTTCTTGCTGCAGATCAAGATGTAGCTCTCAGCCACTTCTCCAGCACCATGTGTGCTGCCATGCTTCCTGCCATGGTGATAATGGACTATCTGCCCAAAACTGTAGTCAGCCCCAATTAAATGCTTTCCTTTATAAAAGTTGTTTTGGTCATGGTGTCTCCTCAGAGTAATAGAACAGTGACTAAGACGAGATGAGACCCTACACACAGGTTGGGTAGGGGAATGGGCAGATAGTGTATTTGATGACATGTCATGGTTACAAAAAGTACATTGAGATCTCCATCCATGTCCATAATTCTGACTAAAGGAGGTGACTGGGTATCCTTATAGATTCAGCTATAACTATATATTTTTTCCCTATGTGTATTAAAAGCACTCCTAACTTGTGAACTCCAGAAAACATTTTTTTTCAAAAGTCAGCAAAAATTTTCATTCATTCCAATGCATGACTGGCTGTACCTGATGATGTCACACAGAGAAAAGGATCTACATGCTGAACAAAAAGAATTCAGCAGTCAAACCAAGACCCTGCCATACATACACATAAATATCTTGGTCACAGATACAAAAGAGACAGATGAACCCAAAACAATCATCTAAAGCCCTCTTAAATGCAATGAGTTAAAAATGGCCTTAAAGGATAATTTCTAAAATACAGAAGTCAAATAATTCATAGCTCAGCCATTAGTGACAAGACTTAGAAGCAAACAAGACAAGCATTTAGAAGACAGAAGGAAGAAGTTATGTTATGTACAAGTGGGATAGTTTGAATAGAAATGGCCCCCATAGACTCTTGACTTTGAATGTTTGGTCCATAGGGAGTGGCACTATTACCAAGTGTGCCTTGTTGGAGGAAATGTGTCCTTTTGGCAGTGGGCTTTGAGGTCTCTTCTGCTCAAGCTATGCCCAATGTGATACACAGTCTCCTTCTGCTGCCTTCAGATCAAATTATAGAACTCAGCTCCTCCTCCAGCACCCACGCCCGCCTGCATGCTGCTATGCTTCCTACCATGATAGTGGACTAAATCTCTGAGATGGTAAGTCAGCCTCAGTTAAATGTTTTCCTTTATAAGAGTTGCCTTGGTCATTGTGCCTCTTCACAGCAATATAAAGCCTAACTAAGACACCAAGGCACAGTGATCTTCTCCCTGAAAGTACAACATTACTGACTTTTTTTTTTTTTTTAAAAAAAGGCTTTAGGATTAAACTTTTTAAAACAAGAAGTAAATATTAAAACTTTCACTATGCACCATTTTAGTGGTGGATTCAGGTTAATTCAGAACAAACCCTGCTGTTTATACAGAGACATGGGTATCAGTAGCATGATGAAAGCAATTATGGAGGTAGTATCTGAGAGTTCTTTACAACCTGTGACATGATTCTGAAGTGTGCCTTCAGAAAATCTGAAGGGAATAAAACAAGAAGCATGCTTCTCCATCAATAAGACAAGGTCCATCCTGACCGTATTTTCAACTTAAGAGTCCCCAGTCAATGGAACTGTTTTGGAAGAATTAGGAGGTATCACCTTTTTGGAAGATCTGTGTCCCTAAGAGTAGGCTTCCAAGCTCCAAAGGACTCGTGTTATTACTGGTATACACTCATATACTTGCAAAATAATTATTAATATTCTGTATGTGTTAATTAATAATGGGAATTAACATGGTGGCAGTTACTCCTTAACCAGCTAGTTATTCCCGGATAACCACACAGAGATCTTTTAATATTTTAAAGCTTAGGCTTGGGCAGCCCCTCAACTAGCTCATCAAAGTTAATCCAGTCACCTAGTCCAGTCCAGCCACATGGCTAGCTATAACTTCCAGGCTCATAGTCATTTCTATCTCCTCTCATGTCACCCGGAGAACGGGCCTTCCTCTTTCTTCTTCCTAGAGTTCCTTTCACTCTCTCCCAGGAAACCCTGCCTTTAACTTCCTATCACTCAAAGAATGCCTTAGGTAGGTGAAGATGAACAGAGACACAACTTCACAGGATGTGCCCCAATAGTCTCTCTGTGTGTGTGTGTGTGTATGTGTTGTCTCTTTCTCTGTGTCTTTCAGTCCTTGTCTCTCTCTGTCTCTGTCTCTCTGTCTCTGTCTGTCTCTGTGTCTCTCTATCTCTGTCTCTGTCTGTCTCACTGTCTCTCTGTCTCTTTATATATATGTGTGTGTGTGTGTGTGTGTGTGTGGCTATGGATGAGATGTGAGCTCTCAGCTCTTTGTCCCACCATCATGGACTCTAGCCCTCCAAGTTGTAAGCTAAAGTAGAGACTGTCTTTTATAAGTCATCTTGATCATGGCATTTTATAACAGCAATAAAAATATAACTAAAAAATCTGATAGAACAAATTCCTGATAATATAGTGGCTTAAAAATAACCAAACTTTGGGTCCAGAGAGTTGTCTCTGTGGTTAAGAGACAACCTTCAGAAGTCCCAGGCTCAGTTCCCAGCTCCCATACGGCAGCTCACAAAGCAGTTTTATCTTCAGCTCCAAGAGATTCAAACTCACTCTTTTGGCTTGCATGGGCCCTGTCGTGAACTTAGTAAGTACCCATACACCCATGTATATACATTCGTACACATAAGGTAAAAATAAATCTTAAAAAAAAAACCAACCCAGAAACATAAATTTATTCTATGTTTGAGGAAGAGCAGAGGTCCAAAATGGATACCAGTAGTGCCAACTCAGTAAACCAGCAGGATCATGCTTCCCTTGGAAGCCATAGAGGAGAATCATTCCCAGATCCTTCCAGCTTCTATGACTCCTAGCGTCATAGTGATGCTATGATTGTATCATTTCCATTTATATGACATGCACCTTCAAACCCTTCTCTGTTGTATGCACCCTGCCTCTATCTGTGTACGAAATCCCTGTGTCCTTCTTGGAAGGAAACATGAAGTTTTATTTAGTACCCATGCCAGTGGAGGATCAACTCCCATCTCAACATCCTCAGGCAAATCCTATGTACTTAACACTATTTTTAAAATATGTAAAGTTACGTTAACAAATCCCAGGGCTCAGGGCAGGAGTTATGAAAACAAAAGCATTTTGAAAAATGTTTTACTTGATTTTCCACACCTGTGATGGGAATACCCACGAGCATAATTTATATGGATTTGCATATTTGTTTTGGGTCAGTTTCAGAGGGTTACAGCCATAGTCCCTCACCCTATGCTCTTGAGCAGAATATTCTGGTGTCAGGAACAAGCAGAGAAAGAGACTGCTGGCTGATGTGAAGCAGAGGAGAGACACAGCCAGCGGCCATGCAGAAACTTCAAAGACTTCCCAGAGAAGCCCCACCTCCCAAAGTTTCCCCAATCTTCTTCACAAATCATGTCTCCAGCTGGGGAGAAGGCAGTCAAATGTTAGCCTGAGGGAGTCATTCCATTTTCAAACCACACAAATGAACTGAAAACAGAGGCAATGCCAAAAAGAGGCCTCAATAGGGAAAGGAGGTCCCCATTACCCAACTAGGTGACTTTGATCATCTTAATGCAGTTCAAGTCTTTACATCCAAGGTAAACAAAAGCTGAAGACAACTTTGCTTGCTAAAACTAATGTGATAATAAAAGAACTCAAACCAAATAACTGTTGATGAACAGCGATTGGAAAAGTCCAGGTTCTTTGCCAGGAAGTGATCATGAAGGACACCTGCCTTGGTGGCTGAATCCATTAGCAGGAGTGTGGGGAACTCCATTCAAAACCACCATGGCTTCTGCTGTCTACTTGGCTTCTCTACGAGTGACAGAGAATTTAGTCTAGCCTATTGACAGAAGGGAGAGAGGGGAGATCCTTGCCAAGAATTCTGACATTACAAAGGCTGAGAGGAAACGGGAAGTGGAAGAAGTATTTTGGGAAATTTAAAAACTCAAGAGTGCAAGAGGCATTTTAGTGCTTGAAGAAAATAAAGATAATTCTGCAGTTCTTGGAACAATAGAAATCCGGTCTATATTATCTTTGGGGTTTTTTCCCCCTTGCTGCTCTTCACCCCCATCTGTGGCCTTCCAGTGTATTCATATTTATTAGATAGCTCGATATAAAAGCAGTTGGAAATATATGAATCATGAATCCTTTGGTTTTATTTTGTTTGGGTTTTCTGAATATCTCCAAAGCCTCTACATGCTGAGAGGAACACAGGATTTTACACCCATAGTTTAGACATATTCACTTTTGTAATTTACTCTCAGTGTTAAGTATTTACTCTACGTATCCTGGGGGCGGTGTGATTGTTGTTTTTGTAACAGGCTCTGACTTTCTATTTCCAACAGCTGGAACTCACTATGCAGCCCATGCATACTTAAAAATCACCTCATTGAAAGAGGAACACTCCTCCACTGCTGGTGGGGCTGTAAGATGGTACAACCACTTTGGAAATCAGTCTGGAGGTTCCTCAGAAAACTGGACATGACACTTCCGGAGGACCCTGCTATACCTCTCCTGGGCATATACCCAAAGGATTCCTCGGCATGCAATAAAGACACATGCTCCATTATGTTCATAGCAGCCTTATTTATAATAGCCAGAAGCTGGAAAGAACCCAGATGCCCCTCAAAGGAGGAATGGATACAAAAAATGTGGTTTATTTACACAATGGAATACTACTCAGCAATTAGAAACAATGAATTCACAAAATTTTTAGGCAAATGGTTTGATCTGGAAAATATCATCCTAAGTGAGGTAACCCAATCACAAAAGAATACACATGGAATGCAATCTCTGATAAGTGGATATTAATTATATTCAGAAGCCCTGAATACCCAAGGCACAAATTGCATAACAAATGACACCCATGAAGAAGTATGGAGAGGGTCCTGATCCTGGAAAGGATTGATCTAGCATTGGAAGGGAATATAAAGACAAAGAAAAAGGAGGGAGGTGATTGGAGAAGGGATGGAGAGAAGAAGGTTTATGGGACATATGGGGAGGGGGAATCCGGGAAAGGGGAAATCATTTGGAATGTAAACGAAGAATATAGAAAATAAAAATATAGAAAAAAAAATCACCTCCTCATCCTGAGTGCTGTGACTACAGGTGCATATCTCTAGTCTAATCTTGTTTCTTTTCATTTATTGGGCTTCTTTTGGGGAGAGGCGGGGCAGAATCTCATGGAGTAGCTCAGGTTAGCCTTAGACTTTTGAGTCCTCCCATCTCAGTGCAAAGATTTCAGGTGCATATCCTGCCGCACCTACTTCTTCTTTTAAGTTTATTTTCATCATTGTTGTGGGGCTGAAGATGGTGAGATCAGAGGGCAGCTTTATCAAGTGAACTTCTCTCTTCTCATCTTTACCTGGGCTCTGGGAGTTGAATTGAGGCCATCAAGCTTCCTCTTTGAGAACCCTTGCTCTATGAACCATCTTGCAAGTCCTTCTTTCTTTTAATATCTTTATTTTTGAAGACTTTTTTTTGTTGTTTACCAGCGTGTTTATTTTTGTGTGTCCAAGGGATGGGTCTGGGGGTTACACGCCATGGATCTCGTGGAGGACAGTGCCAAAGGTCAAGAACTTGTTCTCTCATTCCACTGTTTGTGTCTCAGTGACTGAGAGTCAGTCTTGAGACTTGGAGGTAGGTACCTTTAGCAGCGCTGAATGATCTGTCTGTAATGTCTTTATTTTAAAATGAAACCTAGATTACTTCCACTAATAAATTTCATTGAAACATACCTGCTTATTGGGACAACAAGTATTTGTAGAGTGGCTGAATGAATGAATGAACAAATGAATGAATGACTTACTGACTAATAGCCCAAATACACCCAGAGGGTAGTGGAGTGGTCCTCTTTGGAGCAACCTGAGCCAGGAACAGAAATCTGTGGGTTGAGAGGTGGCAGCTACATGTGTGGATATGGTTGTATTCATTTGTTTGCTTGCTTGTTGTTTATTTTATTCTTTGTTTGCTTGTTTGTTTGTTTGTTTTTGGTTTTTTGAGACAGGGTTTCTCTGTGTAGCCCTGGCTGTTCTGGAACTCACTCTATAGACCAGTCTGAGCTCAAATTCAGAAATCTGCCTGCCTCTGCCTCCCAAGTGCTGGGATTAAAGGCATGTGTCACCACACTGTTGAGGAAGATGGGGTAAGGTGGATGTTATGCAAATACAGTGTACCCATACATGAAATTAATTCATTTTAAAATTAATTTCAAAAGTTGCGGAGTGGAGCAGGGAGGGGAGGCAGCGTTACTGTGAACACTGCCCCGAGCACGTCAACTACAGATTAACTTCCTAACTCTAACCCTGAAGCCTAAAATTCACCGTGAGGATTACAAAATCTATATCCTTGATAACAGCGACACTCTTAGCAACCTGATAGGAAACGGTTTCCTAAAATACCACAGCTTAGAGAACAGATTCCCTTTTGTCTGAAGTGAAGCCAGTTTGAGTTTTCCTCTTTCTTGAGACCGGGGTTACTCTGAGATTACTGACAGGCGTCAAGGGCTAGCTGAAGAGCTGCCCTAGTGTTCATAGTCGTCAGGAATTCTTGGTGTGGTTCTAGTGTTAGAAGATGTGGTGCCCCCCCCCCCACACACACACACAAAGATCCCATAAGCCTCTGTGAAATATGAAATCTCTGGCCTTAAAAAAAAGCCTTAACCTGAAGCGTCAAGTGAAAAAGAGAGGGGCACAGGAATTGGCCAATGTCATGTGAGTGCCTGGCCTTGGTGACTTCTCGGAGAAGCAATTATCCAGGAACATTTCTCTTGCTCAAGGTTAGATAATATTCCCCGCTCTGGTGTAGTCTTTCCTGTCTTCTCTGGAATTTGGACTGATTCTTTTTTATCTTATCTTTATGTTATCTCAACACTTATGGCATATTACATCCACCACCTCTTCCCAGAGTGAATTCTTGGTGTTCTCTTTCTCTTTTAAATTTATTGATTTATTAAGCAATTCATAAGCATTTGTCGTGAACTGGAGAACAGATCCTAGACCTTGTACTCAAAACAGAAAATGATCTCTGTTGTTAAAAAAAAAAAAAAATCCTGGAGGTGCTGGAGGTGTTGGTCAAGGATCCACTGTGAATGGCTACCTCCTTAGTCCTCAGGGCCAGGGCCTAGAGAACGGGAACCAGTCAGGACAGTCCTTTCTACAACATTCAAGGAAAGCTTATCTAATAGGAATGATTTTATCTAGGTGGGTGATGCTTCCTTAGTCTCCTCCTAGCCTGGGCTACCTTGATCCTCCCTGTGAATGGGATAAAGAATGGGGAGGATTTTCATAGTTGAAAGTCTCTTGCTGCAGACTCTGCATTCCACGTCAGTGAGGGAAGGAGCCACTCCTGGCTGCGATGGGAATTCCCTAAGTGTGGTCTTCTGGAAGCTGCCCTGCCAGGTTGTGTGTGGTATACACACTTGCTCTGCCGTCCCCGGAGAGCTTTGCTTTACCTCTGTCAATTAGGCAATCTTAGTATGTTCATCCTGATGAAATGAAGACATTTGGGCTAGAACTGGACCTAAGGCATGAAATTTTACACAGCACACACACACGCACGCGCGCGCACACACACACACACACCATGTATTTCTAGGAGAACAAATACATTGACATAATGAATTCCTTTTGACATTTTGACCTTTCAGGGTGAGTGGCCTTTCTCCGTCCTCCTCAGTGCACTTCCCCCTCGAGTCTGACAGGTCGGAGCACAGATGCTGCCACCCTCCTGGCTATGCATCCAGGCAGGGTGGAGGTTACAGAGACACATATGTCAGCCGGCCTGAAATTTAAAAGAAAAAAAATGTAGTTTGACACTATTATACATGTTTTCTTTCAGATAGTTTTCCCTTCATTTTTTAATATGCTGAATAAACTCTGATATACATTTTGCCTTTTGTTTATGGAGACAGGCTTCAAAATGTTGGCTTATCAAACATCTAGTGGAATCTCAGATGATCTTTACAGTAAAATGGAGGAGGGGGAACTCTGGAGCTAATGTGGAGAAAGGTGATTTACTAAAGGAAAAACAAAACAAAACAAAAAGATCTTGAAAAGTTTTGAACATTTCAGTGTTCGCATTCCTTCTAGGCTTCTCCCACAGTTACCTGGCAACAGCCAGGTGTGCCTGACTCATTATAAAAGGGGGCTGCTCACCCCCTCCTCACTCTCTTCCACTTCTTCTCTTCCCTCTGTCCCTTCCCTCCCCATTCCCCTTCCCCCTCTCTTCATGTGTTCATGGCTGGCCTCTCTCTCTCTCTCTCTCTCTCTCTCTCTCTCTCTCTCTCTCTCTCTCTCTCCTCCTTTCCCAACTCCCCTCCCCATGCCTTAAATAAACTCTATTCCACCTCAAGGGGAAGTAGAAGGGATGTCTCAGCATGGGCCCACAGAGCCAAACATATCCCTGGTTCCCTTCTTTCTTTTTTTCATAGACCATAACATTCAGAATATGAAATTAATAGCTGCAAATGGATCTGTAATTGAGAAGACATACCTCTCCCCATTTTTGCCTCAGTGCTGCTTCATGAGAAAATCTCACAAATGTTAGAGATCAACGGGCTATGTCGACATTTCAGGGTTTCTTTTCTTTTCACTGTTTGTTTAGTTTGAAATTTAGAACTGTTTAAAGTAGCATTTCTTAGAAAGTGTTCCACAGAAGAACTCAAGTTCTTCACAAATATATCCTGCCAGGGGCTGGAGACATGGCTCAGCAGTTAGGAGTACCGGCTGCTTTTCGAGAGGACCCTTCAATTCCTGCCACCCACATGGCGGTCACAGCTGTCTGTAACTCTAGTCTCAGGGGATCTGACACCCTCTTCTGTCTCTTCGGGCATCATGTCCACACATGGTGCACAGACATGCGTGCAAGTAAGGCACTCATACACATAAAAGTAAATTAGAATAAACTCAACCAAAAAACTAGAAGATCAAGATGGGTGGACCATCAGCTAAATTGGGAAGTTCTTCTGTAGTGTGTTCTCAGAAGGTCACCATGCCAAGATTTGAAGACTGTGGAAAGAAAACAAAGAAGGGCAATAGAGAAGATTGTAATTTTGCGTGCATGTGTGTGTGTGTGTGGTGCTCGTGTGTACATGTGCATGTGTGTAGAGGCCAGAGGATGGGCAAACTCGACTACTGTTCCTCAGACAGACAACCATCTTGTTTTCGATACAAGGTCTCTCCCTGGCCTTAACTCACCAAGTAGGCTAGGCCGAGTAGCCAGTGAGCTTCAAGGCTCCGCTTGCTTGGTCCTCTCCAGCACTGGGATTCCAAGTGTTATACCATGACACGTGGGCTTGTTTGTTTGCTATGGGCTAAATTTGAATGCCACGGTACTTTCTATAACGTACCTTATGTAGTGCACCACGTACAATATATAATTCTCAAAACCTCCACATGTTGGCCTTGCCATTCTCAGAGATGGCTAGTGCTTGAAATTTGGCTACTCATAAGGAAAGAAGCTATAACCCTCTACCCATACCTTCACTCCCTAATGGCTATCCGGGCAGGGCCAGCCTTTACACCGGTTACCTGCTCCAAACTTGACACACTCTTCCGAAGCTTCCAGAGCATAGAGACAAGCAGAGAGCCTCCCTCAACTTTCTGTCATTTCGAGGCTTCCATCTCACTCTCTTTCTTCCTTTCCGGCTTTTCTGACCTGGCCAGTTTCTTAGCGTTTCCCCTACTGTCTTCCAACCACCTGCCTTGGGCTACCTGATCCTGTAAACTCTGTCACTGAGTAGCTAAGAGATCCTTAAATTCAGAAATTTCTCCAAGTATCCAACTCCAAGATATGATTTCTGCTGAGAACAGAATTGGAATGTTTACATAATTTGAGGGAAAAGAGGAGGAAAAAACCCACACTTAGCTCTTTTGGCAGACACCCTAATAAAATAGTGAAATTTAAGAAGTCCTTTGGCTGAGAGAGTCACACTCACACAGCAGGAAGAAGCTCTAGATCTGATGGCAAAGGTTGTGTTTCCTATTGTAAGAGCACCTCTTAGCCAAATGCTTTCTCCCTCAAGGCTGACAGAGGTTTGGCAAAATCTCCACCTCTCCCAGCCCCCACCCCTTGCCCTGTCGGCCCGGCCCCGGCCCCCGATAGGCTCAGCCCTGTTTTATATTTAACTCGCTCCAGTTCAGGAGGGGCAGGGCTGGGGAGACGCTGTTTATACAGAGCTGAGCCAACATTCTCATCCGTCCTCCTCCTCCTTCTCTTCTGAGTTTCCATCCTACTCTTTGGTTTCTGCATTCATCTGGAGTGGCCAGTGGGGACGTGCAGGACTGGGAAGAGACACCGACGCCCAACACGGACGGACATCAACACTGGAAGGAGAGGTGTGGAAAAGCAAAGCCAGGCTGCCAAACCTGGGGAGGCCTTCCAATTGAAAAGGGAAGTCAGCTGAGGAGAGTTAGTTCAATTTAATATCCTTTCATGTGTAACATCTGACTTCGGGGGAGAAAATGAACTTTGAAGAGGAAGAGCCCTCTAAGAAATACTGCATTAAAGGCAAACACGTGGCCATCATCTGTGCTGTGGTAGTGGCAGTTGGATTAATAGTGGGACTTTCTGTGGGCTTGACCAGGTCGTGTGAGCAGGACACAACCCCCGAGCAGGACACAACCCCCGAGCAGGGCACAACCCCCGAGCAGGGCACAACCCCCGAGCAGGGCACAACCCCGGCTCCTTCCCAACTTCCACCCGGTGTCAGCACTGCTCTGCCTCCCCAAGTCCAGAATGTCTGCCCTGACAGTGAAGATGATAGTGGAGACTGGAAAAACTTCAGGCTGCCGGATTTTATCAAACCAGTTCACTACGACCTGGAGATAAAGGCCCTGATGGAGGAAGACAGGTACACAGGCATAGTGACCATCTCTGTCAACCTGAGCAAACCCACTAGTGATCTATGGCTCCACATTAGGGAGACCAAGATTACCAAGCTGCCGGAGCTAAGGAGGCCCTCTGGGGAGCAGGTACCAGTTCGACGGTGCTTCGAGTACAAGAATCAGGAGTACGTGGTGATCCAGGCTGAAGAAGAACTGGTGGCCACCAGTGGGGACAGTGTCTATCAGCTGACCATGGAGTTCGAAGGCTGGCTGAATGGCTCCCTCGTGGGTTTTTACAGAACTACCTACACGGAGAACGGGCTAACCAAGTATGTGCTGTATTGTGCTGTGCTGTAGCGTGTACACGGTGCTGTCTATGTTTTGTGCTGTGTGCGGGGCTGTGTGCAGTGAGAGAGGTGTGATTCGGTGCGGTGCTTCCTCTGAATCCGGCTTCTGCAATGTTTATTTGCCTTTCTTCTTTGCTTTCCCATCCTGTATTTCGTGGGTCTGATTCCTTTCTATCTGCCCTTGCTTTCAATTCTACTTGCTCATCTGAGAAGGGAAATGTCTTGCCTTGTTGTAATTTGAAATTTTATCACCAACCTCGACGTCATCAGTAGAATGCCTGTTAGAGAAAACAGTAAGTCTTTTATCAATGCCCCCATGATAAATCACGACACGTTACATCTGACTCTATACATCCATACAAAGTACCAGTACACTGGTGTTTTGGGGCTATATCACAGTGATTTCACAAGGAAGGACAATTTCATTTGCAATGATGGTTGCATTAAGTATCAATTGCTATTTTGTGCAGTTTACTGGAGAAGAATCTTAATGAAAATTACAAAAGATCTGACTGGCCCTTAGGTATTCAACTAAGAAGAGAAGCCCAGCTATGTATTCTGTTCTACAGTCAGAACTATGTTTCTACTTAGGCTTTCAGAGAGTGCTTTAACCCCATATCAATGATGGCCTATGGGTAAGTCTTGGGACTGCCAACTGTGTCTAAGCAGGCAGTAGTAATGCTAAGCCTTAGCCAGGCAGTGGTGGCACACGCCTGTAGTCCCACCACTCTGGGAGGCAGAGGCAGGTGAATTTCTGAGTTTGAGGACAGCCTGGGCTATACAGGTCTCAAAAAAAACCAAATCCAAAACAAACAAAGAAACAAAAAAAACAAGCAACAACAACAAAAGTAATGCTAAGCCTTTCACAACATAAGAGGCAGTCACAAATGTTTTCCTTCCCTGCAGTGTCCCAAGCAGAAGTGTTTAAAATATACATTAAATAATTATAATTATTATAAAACTAATATATATTCTATCTAATCTCTTACATTCCTATCTGCTATTCACACAAATCAATGGTTTTTATCAGACCTTGGCAAAAGGCATAAGCTCCTTCCTTGAATTCACAAACCCATCGCCCTGTGAGTGGTGACCAGGCATCCAGGCAACATTCTACACTTGAGTTGTCACTGGGCTTGAACCTGCTTAGACATTTGCCTGTGGAGATTCTGCAGAGTTAAATGACTGAGAAGAAGCTGCGGGTCACCTTTCAAACCCGGAGCCAGCTAGGGTCAGTCCTCTGCGAATCCCTTTCCTCTGCTGTCTGAAGCATCCTTCGGAGTAAAGGAAAATCTCTGGGTCAGATTTCTTCCTCCTGTTTATCGGAGAATAAAGAATCAGCCTCACGTTACTGTGTGGTGCATGGGCACACTGAGTAGAAAGGATAACCAAAGGAAAACATGGAAAAGGCCGGGCGCACGCCTTTAATCCCAGCACTTGGGAGGCAGAGGCAGGCAGATTTCTGAGTTCGAGGCCAGCCTGGTCTACAGAGTGAGTTCCAGGACAACCAGGGCTACACAGAGAAACCTTGTTCCGGGGGTGGGAGGGGTGGGAGGGGGGTTAGGAGGGGGAAACATGGAAAAGAAAGATCCACCATGCTCAAGAGCAAACTGATTGATTTCCCCCATTTGAAAAAAAAATAACAACATTGCAAGACATAGAAACAGTTCCACAGCTCAATGAATTTGCCCGTTAATGTGTTAATCAGCACATACGTTCCTAGGCAATCAAAATTGAATCTGAGTTATATTTATATATCTGTATGTATCTATATGGATTTAAAACTTTAATATATCATAAGCCTTTTCTTTTGTCTTAAATATTTGCAAGAGCCTGATATTAAAAATTGTGTACTATCTCATCTCATGACCGCACTGAATTCTATCCCATCCTATTGTTGAACTTGCGTGCTGATTCTAGTATTCTATGATTATTAACATATGAGAAAAGGATATCATTGCAAATCCACCTTTATGCGCACATCTGCTTATTTCCCTGGGTTGGTTATTATCCTAAAAGTCAAATTACCAGGTCAAAGAGTACCGATATAACAAGAGATTTTTAACTTTATTTATACATGAATAATACACAGTCATTGCAGGGAACCTAAAACCAAAACAGGGAAAGGTTATAAAAACAAACATCCACGTTGGCATGTCCTTTAACATTCTTCCACTGAATGACATGCAGGACGCACGCCTCGGCACAGTGTAGTGCAACACACTTAGCTTTTCCATTAGTTGTGGGTATGAAGTTGCTCCTACACAATGCAAGGAACAACCATAGAGATGATCACTTGTGACTATTTCCAACTTGAGTTTTCTGGTTTCTTTCATAGCCCTGGTAGTGTTTAAACTAAATCTCTGATATTACAGTGGGGTTCACAGAGGCCACAGAGAAGGTTAAAAAGCCAGGAAATCCTGGTGGGAAGAAGAAAGCAAGTTTGTTGGTGAGGTTTCTGTAATGAGGCGAACTAGAGGTAACTGTGGGAAGACACTGGGAGAAAGGAGGTCTCGTGGGATAAGGAAGACTTACTGTGGTGACTCATGGTCAGGGATGGGGAAGGACAGAGTTCTCCATCCTAGGATAGGAGAGTGATGGGGGGCAGGAGAGGAGGGCAAGTCAGGTGACATCACAAGGGGGACAGAAGGACACATGGGGAAAAACACGGAGGAAAAATAACTCAGGTCTGGTGGTTTGCTGATGGTGGCTAAAGTTATGGGTTCAAGATACTCAAGATCTAGCATCCGTGTAATGGCTTTACGTTCATTGATACTGCAAACAGGACAAGGAATTTGGTGGGAAAGAAAAGTTCAGTTTTAGACTTGTAGATGCCTGTTAGACACAGAGGGTAGGAATTTAGCTCACTATGAGTGAAGCAAACTGCCAAAGTTTAGGATAAGATTTGGTAGCTGTGTGAGAACAGTGTATTTACAGGAAAATGTATTATTATCACACACACATGTGTATACCCAGTCGTGAAGTTTTAACCTTGAAATTTTAGCTCTCGTCAGATGTTTCTCCAAACATCGAATGCTACTAGTGTAGCTTGAGATCTGTGAGGTGGTCTTAAATGCTTGGTGCAAGGGCTGCTGATTTTGCTTTATTTTAGAAGCAAGAAAATTTGATTTGGTCTCTTCTGCATAGAAAGATGTGATTTGGATTTAAATAATGAACTGGTTCATTCAATCCGTCATACAATTCCAATGGGGTGTGAATGACCACCCTGCATCGATTGAGCAGGCCTTGTGCATGACTCGGGAACCCTCTGTAGACTGTAGACACAGAGCTGGTTAGTTGCTAGCCCTACACCAGAAGCCTTTCTGCTTAAGGATTTAAGCCAAGTTTTCTTGTTTGCCTTGCTGGCTCTTGTTATTAAGTTGTTGAGCACAACCTGGGAGTCATTACTGGGGAGCACAGTGCCAGGGATTTTGTTTTCTAAAGTTGATACAGAGTGGCCAGGGCTGTGAGTTAGAGCCTTGCCTCTCCTGCCTCAGCTTTCTCCAAAGCACCTTGGTGGGGAAGACAGACAGAGGTTCTCCCTGATGGTGAGTTAATAAGATATGAGGAGTGAGATTTTAGAGCCCTCAATCGAACGAGTAACTTATGAACCCACTATGGCCCAGGGAGGTCTCTTTGAGAAGTCTGCACATCTGCCTGGTGTAATTAGTTATTCAGAATATTACAGGGTAACTTCCGAGTGTCTCCTGATACTCTTGGGCAATTCTCATTCATTTGCAGTCCAGCTCAGATTTCAAAAAGGATTTTTAATTGTGAAGTAGAGATTGTGCTATAAAATCATTTTATATTGCTATATACCTTATTTTCAAATTTGCTTAGCATGTAGGAAAGTCTGGTGACAATCAAAAGACTTAGTCATAGCTGGGCAGTGGTCACACATGCTTTTAATCCCAGCACTTGGGAGGCAGAGGCAGGTGGATTTCTGAGTTCAAGGCCAGCCTGGTCTACAGAGTGAGCTCCAGGACAGCCAGGGCTATACAGAGAAACCCTGCCTCGAAAAACAAACAAATGAGTTGGTCATATGTCAGCAGAGCTTTTTGAGCTCTTGAGTAGACCAAAGGAGAAACAAGCTACTTTTTGTTGTTGTTGTTGTTTTTGAGACGGAGTCTCACTATGTAGATCTGGCTGTCCTGGAAATCATCGCATAGATCAGGCTGGCCTCAAATTCACAGAGATCTGTCTGCCTCTGTCTCTTAAGGGCTGGGATTAAAGGTATACATTACCACCTAGCACATGTTATCATTTTTAAATATGGTTGTATTGCCTGTAGAACTTACACATGTGTTTTTTCCAAATGCATAGTCCAACCAAATAAATGGATTTAAATACCTTAGATTACAGAAAGCACCATGTCGGAAAGTCTTGGCCCGGTGTGGTAGTGCATGTGTCAATCCCAAAGATTCAAGGAAAAAGACCCCTGACCCAAACCAAGATGGCCAAATTAATTAATGAAAGCTTTTTTGACTCATGTGCATGAGCTATCTCCCCTGCCCTCTACAATGAGCCTTCCAACCCCGGGGGCTGGGCTTTCTCATCCAGCGGCTCCTCACTGTATAACCCAGACATTTTGGTTCTCAATTTCACCCCCCCTTCCCTCCCCCTTCCCTTTCCCCTCCCTTCCCAATCCTCTGTCTCTCTTCTCTTTCTGTGTCTGTTTTCTCTTTCCTCTGCCTCTGCTCTGTCCCCCTCTGTGGCAACTTCATTGACCCTCTTCTGTGTGGTTGGTGAAATTGCCTGAGAACTACCCTGCCTTTATATTTTCATTTGATATTAATGAGGAGTTTATAAATGGGAGATTTGTGGGGGAAAAGAGGCAAGGTTCCAAGAGCAGAATTTACATATAACAAGTTAGTCATAATGACTTCTTGAAACAAAGATACGATTGCAAGGTGGCCATAACCAGAAATAGGTAGTCATAGGTGGATATATGATATGATATGATATATGATATGATATATATAATGGGTTAGCAACATAGGTGGTTATAATAACCTTTTGAAATAAAGGTTTGGTACCTGTATCAGAACTACTTTGGTTATGGTTACAGAAACTACTTTACTTATGGTTACAGGTAGGGCATAGTCCAATCCTTCAGAAACAGAGTTTTAATCATAAACAGAAAGAACTTAGTTTGTCTTTACTATAAGATGGCTTTTAAGGCTAAAATGGAGGCAGGCTAATTCATCACCTGCTTATAATCCTAATTCTGGGCTGCCTGAGGCAGGAGGATGAGTTCAAGATCCTCCTGGATCACACAGCATGACCCTTCTTCAGAAAGGCAAAGGTTACAGAGTTTATCTTCTAGATTTATAGGGGTGTGTCTTGAGGAGTTGCATCATTTGATGAACCCCAGGGTGCGACAGGCAAGCTTACTCTGGTGACTAAGTTCCACTCACCCTGATGATGTGACTTGCTGAAGGTCACATGTGGGAAGACAAAAGGTTAAACTCTCAGAATTTTTCCTCTTAGAAGAGTTTTTCCTTTAAAATCCCAGGGTTCTTCATGTTGATAAGGAAAAAGACAAAGCAATGGAAAACAACCCTCAAACCAATACACATCTTGCCTATCTGTACCCTAGTGATTAACCCTAGCACTAACCCTAACGCTAACCCTAACCCTAATGCTAACCCTAATGCTAACCCTAACCCTAACCCTAATGCTAATCCTAACCCTAATGCTAACCCTAACCCTAACCCTGCATAGCCCAGCCACTGTAACCGTGTTAGGCTCCCATGACTGCTGAGACCACCACCAAAGCAAAACAGACCCACTGAGCCAAGACACTGCAGCTCTCCAGTGCTCTGTCCACAAGCAAAAACAGCAACTCTCTATTTTAGGAGAACAACTCATCAGAGTCCTTTTAAAGGAGAGAATGAAAAAGAATTAAACATTCTTCTCTCACCTGGGTTCTGGGGAGTTTATTCTCTAGAGTTCAGCAGAGAAAGGACTTCTGAAAACGTACACAATGAAAGGGTCTTGCCTGGAAGGACAGCTTCACTTCCTAATTATTCAGACTTTTGCCTGAGCTCCAGATCCCTCCCTGCTCTGTCTGTGTCTGTGTCTCTGTCTCTGTCTCTCTTTCTCATTACTTTGTTGGCTTATTTCTAAGGTGGATTAAACTGAAACATTATTGTTCCTTTTCCTTTGCCTCTG
Organism: Apodemus sylvaticus; assembly: GCF_947179515.1. Classification (NCBI taxonomy): domain Eukaryota; kingdom Metazoa; phylum Chordata; class Mammalia; order Rodentia; family Muridae; genus Apodemus; species Apodemus sylvaticus. The sequence goes on from NC_067475.1 coordinate 33,245,211, forward strand.
GGGGGGGAAATAATCAGAAATCCAAACAATTGTTTGTTTGTTTTTTTGTTGTTGTTGTTTTTGTTTTCCAAGACAGGGTTTCTCTGTGTAGCCCTGGCTGTCCTGGAACTCACTCTGTAGACCAGGCTGGCCTCAAACTCAGAAATCCACCTGCCTCTACCTCCCAAGTACTGGGATTAAAGGCGTGCGCCACCACTGCCCGGCAAAACAATTGTTTAAAACAGGTAGCATGGGTGGTCCCTTGCTGTATTGTGTCATAAGACCTTCCTATTCTAGGGAAAATATGAGGGATTCTTCAGAGTCTAATGTATTTACAATCCAGTATAACCTACAAAATGTTTAAAATTAAGGATTTTGTGCAGGACTTGGTTGTGAATACCTTTAATCCCTGCAGAGGCAGAGGTAGAGGCAGAGGCAGGTGGATCTCTGTGAGTTCAAAGACAAGCTAGTCTACAGAGTGAGTTCCTGGGCAACCAAGGATACACAATGAGACCCTGTCTCAAAAAACAAAACACAACGAAACAAAAAACAATGAAATTTTGGTTTACTAAACTGTTAGCGTCACACTAATCAATAACTATTCCATTGCAGAACAAATTCTTGGCTAAGGTTTTTCTAGGTGACTTAGTTTAAAAAATAAAACCAAACTTACAGAAATATTACCAGAATAGTATTTAGAACTTCTAAAAATAATTTACCCGGATTCACCAATTATTTACCTTTTGCTCCCATTTGCCTCTCTTTTCTCTTTAAATAATTCACTTATATCTTAACATCAGGGTATATTTAAGTGCTAGGCATTCTCTAACTTTTTTTTTTTAATCAAAGAATTTAGCCTCAAAATAATTATGCAACCCAGGGCTCATACTCAGATTCTTCGTTAACTCAGTAGCAGCCTGGCTGCTTTCCTGCTCCTCCCAGAATGTGTCCATCTGGACCTCTGGCCAGGACCACCACCTCCTTTAAACCCAGGTTGTTCCCCAGCCTTGCCTCATTTTTCTCCATGTCAGTAGTTCTGAAAAGGTTATTTTAAGAATGCCCCCAGTTTCCATTTACGTGGCTTTCTTATGAACTTTTAAAAATGTTAGAGGAACATTTCTATCAGGAGTATCAGGGAAGAAAGACTATGTAGTGGCTGAGGAAGTGATATTACCAGGAGACACAGCCCATGTCTCTACTCTTATAAGCCAGTTATTGTTGGTGGTATCACTTTTTGTTTGTTTTTTAAGCCAGGGTTTCTCTGTGTGGCCTTGGTTGTCCCTCTGTAGACCAGGCTGGCCTCGAACTCACAGATCTGCCTGCCTCTGCCACTCCACCCCCCACCCCACAGTGCCGGGTTAAAGGTGTGTACCACCATCACTGGCTTGGTGATATTATTTTTTTCAAACCTTGTGCTTCAGGTAATTTCCCATGCATTTTGTTGGAGAATATTTGAAACATGCAAATATGTCTATACCTGATTCTTTTGACATCTATGAAGGATTTTCTTTCTTTCTTTCTTTCTTTCTTTCTTTCTTTCTTTCTTTCTTTCTTTCTTTCTTCCTTCCTTCCTTCCTTCCTTCCTTCCTTCCTTCCTTCCTTCCTTCCTTCCTTTCTTTCTTTCTTTCTTTCTTTCTTTCTTTCTTTCTTTCTTTCTTTCTTTCTTTCTTTCTTTCTTTCTTTCTTTCTTTCTTTCTTTCTTTCTTTCTTTCTTTCTTTCTTTCTTTTTCCGAGACAGGGTTTCTCTGTGTAGCCCTGGCTGTCCTGGAACTCACTCTGTAGACCAGGCTGGCCTCGATCTCAGAAATTCGCCTGCCTCTGCCTCCCAGAGTGCTGGGGAAAGATTTTCTAAATCTGGTATTCCTTCTAAAATTCCTGGTCTCTAAGAGTTTGGGATGTATCTCATTGGTAGAATATGAATTTAGCAAGCACAAAGTCCTGATCTGAATCTATAACACTGTGAAATAAAATGTCTATCATTTAGTTAAATAAGACTGTAAATCAAACTTAAAATCAAAGAAGAGCTCCTGGGTTGTCTTAATTAGCTTCTCTGCTGTAATAAAACACCAATCAGAACCAACATGAGGAAGAATGTTTGACTTATACAACCAAGTCACAGACCAGCAGAACTCAAGGCAAACATCTGAAGCAGAAACTGAAATAGAGACCATGGAGGAGTGCTACTTAGTGACTTGATCTCCTTAGTTTGCCCAGCCTGCTTTCTGATAAAACTCAGGGGTAGCAGCTCCCACAACAACCATGGATCAAGAAAATGCCCCACAGGCACACATGCTGGCTAGTCGATAGAGGTAATTTCTCAATTGAGGTTCCCAGTTCCTAGATGACTCTAGTTTGTTAACTTGTCAAAAACTAACCAGAATGATGGTTTAGTTTGCCCAAATGCCCAAACTTGATGACCTAGAAGGCACATAGTGGAAGAAGAAAGGTAGCTCCTGCAAGCTGGCCTCTGCTCTCAACACTCCGCCATAGTGTGTGGCTCCCCCTGCCTAGTCTACATGCTACAAATAAAACACACAAAAAAGGAAGGAGGAGAAGGAAGAAGGAAGAAGAAGAGGAGGAGGAGGAGGAGGAAGGAAGGAAGTGAGGAAGGGAGGAAGGAAGAAAGAAGGAGGAGGAGGATGAGGATGATTCATGGGTTCATAGTTTATTCAGTGAGTTGTAATCCCATCCATTGATCTTAATGTTCCAGCTCCCATAGGTTTGGCAAGTACTAATCCTGTCTAGCAAACACTTGTGTCTCCTGACTTGTTCCCATGATCCTTTGAGGACTCCTTATTTTCTTGGCATGACAAGATGATCTGGGTCATCATGGACTTTGTTTTGTGTTTTGAGAGGGTTTCTCTGTGTAGAAGGCTTGGCTGTCCTAGAACTCACTATGTAGACCAGGCTGGCCTTGAACTCAGAGATCTGTCTGCCTCTGGACCCAAGTTTTAGAATTAAAGACATGTACCACCACTTGTCTACCCATCCCTAGAAGCAGCCCTTTCTTTAAGGAACCTTGGCTCCTGTTAATGGAGAGTGTCATTTGAAACTCATCATCTGGGAACAGAGTAATGTTTGCAATGTGTATTGGTAGGAGTATGGTGTGTGCATCTGTGTGTGTAAGGGTGGGGGCTTCATAGTAGCTTTAGAATAAATAAAAAGAGCTAATAACTTAGCATTTGTTATTGTGGTAGTGGTGGTGATCGTGGTCTCTCTCTCTCTCTCCCCCCCCCCTCTCTCTCTCTGTGTGTGTGTGTGTGTGTGTGTGTGTGTATGTGTGTATGTGTGTGGTTGTTTTGGAATTTGTTGTTGACACAGGGCCTGGCTCTGTGTACCTTGACTGGCTTGAGACTATAAGTAATCTTCCTTGTCCAGTCTCCCAACTGTTGGGATTACAGGGGTGAATTACAGGAGCCACCCCTTCTGGCTCTTTAGCTTAGTATTCTTTGTGATTGCTTCTCTAGTCCATGAGAACCTAACATGATTCTTGCACAAATTATTGATGACAGCAATCAATGTTACCTTACTTCTATTGTTTGTATTTTCTGTTTCATCCAATGAGCAAATATAAACCATATTCTCTTACTGCAATATGCAATACACATATTTTCACTTTTAAATTGCAGAAGTGTTAAACAGTTGTAGTTTAGTGCCTACAAGCACATGCCTAGTAGCAGCTATGAGGAATGCTGCTGTCTTTCAAAAAGTGAGCTTAGAGACGATGAACTTAGAGACTGTGGTGGAGATCGAACCCAGGGCCTTGTACACAGCAATGGATCACCTACTCCTGAGCTATGCCCTCAGTCCTCAAAATGGGGCTTCAGACCAGGTTAACATGCCCTTCGCCAGGGTGATGGCTCAGCACCAAGTTTGCCTGCAAATGAGCAGGAGTGCTGTCCTTGATGCAGCATAAGCAGGGAGGAATGTTCCTCTGGGAAAAGGGAGGGTTTGAGAGGATACTCCTCTGCTCCATGATGGAACACACCTGCTCACAGCTCACGACAGTTACAAACAGGCAGTTGGGCCTGCGGGTATTTGTCCTTTATTGCTCGGAGGTGTTAGGTAGAATACCCTCAGAATTCTGAAATCTGTTGACAGACATTTGATAGTTTCGTAGAGCTCATGGAAATGTTAACAGTTACAATAATGTAGCCCATATTTTCTATAGGCATAGAAACACAGGGACTGTCAGAAGGGCCGTGTGCATTGTGTCTCTGTTTATTCCTAAGGAGCATAGCGGCCACTGACCACGAACCAACAGACGCCAGGAAGTCCTTCCCTTGTTTCGATGAACCCAACAAGAAGGCAACCTACAATATCTCCATCATTCATCCGAAAGAATACTCAGCACTTTCAAATATGCCAGTAGAGGTAAGTATTTTTAAGATTTTGTTTCTGTGCACACTCAGTTTGCAATACTACTTCAACTGCTTGATTTACCATAGAAGAGAACCCTGAATTCTGAACTTAAATGCTATAGCTATCAATTTAAAAGATTAAGGATACATCTTAGCAATCTTTTTTTTCTTTGATTCTAGGAAATTATCAACCTATAAAATCACAGTCCAGCAATAAATTCACCTTGAAATTTTTAAGGAAGAAAGAATACAATACACAGAGATCAGCTGGGGGCTCTGTCTAACCACACAAACCACTAGTCATGAAAAAAATCAATGACACACTTAAAGTTTTCTAGACCAGACTTACTATTTAGACTTTTCAGTTCAAAACAAGCCCTCTTTTTAAAACAGATAAAGCTGTGTAAAAAAAAAAATCATTACACTAATTCTTGGTTCTTTAATTCAGGGAACACCATGCCTATAGATTTTCCTGCAGAAAGAATCTATGAAACATTGAATTAATAATGGGCTGCAGTAACCATGCCTGGGTACTTGTTTTTTTTTTTTTTTGTTTGTTTGTTTGTTTGTTTGGTTTTTTTGAGACAGTGTTTTTCTGTATAACCCTGGCTGTCCTGGAACTCACTCTGTACAGGACGCTTTCCCGTGTTTCCTTTTCATGAGTGGCATTGTTAACTAAAAACCATTACCTTGAAATTATGGTTTATTATGCACGTGACACATTTGATGTGTAAAAAAAGTCAGGCTCCTTTTTAAAAAAAAGGGGGGGGGCCTGGAAAGATGGCTCAGGAGTTAAGAGCACTGACTGCTCTTCCAAAGGTCCTGAGTTCAATTCCCAGCAATCGCATGGTGGCTTACAGCCATCTGTAATGGGCACCTGATGCCCTCTTCTGGTGTGTCTGAAGAGAGCAATGGTTCACTTATATACATAAAATAAATAAATCTTTTTTTTTTAAAGACAGGCTCACTCTTCAATATAATTGATCTCTGCCTAGAAATTATACCTCCCATCTTTCTGATTCACTATCGGAAATATCACGGAAACCCATCCTCCTAATAATAAACTGATCCTTGAAAAGGTGCAAACCAAATAAAAAGAGCTAATATATAAAGATTAAAATGTAAAATGTCCTCAGCCCCAGAACGAACCCAGTTTTTAGGTGGTTTTCTTTGGGAAATTCAGTTTGGATTGGAGAAGAAATAGTAAAGGATAAAATTTTAGGTTTGACCCACGAATTAAAATGTGATGATGGTGCAGGTGTCATCAGATTGCCTTGGAGTGGGTGAGAGGAAAGAATGGTGGGGCATGAAAAAGACAAACTGACCTCCCATTCCCTGTGACCTATTCAACTTCAAGGGCTACATCTTTAATTCTGCTAGATTCGGAGACTGGTTGGGAGCAGGATGGTTCTCTGGTTTGTTAGAAGAAAGACCTAAACTGATCCCAGGAGACTTTTATTGTGAGGTAACTTTTCTCTCTGGAAAAAGCACATACCCACAAATGGTAAGAATATTCCCATCTGGAGAGTGGTTGTATACAGACGTGCAGGAGCTTGGCCGAGGCCTGGTAGTTGATTGACAGAGGATGGCAGAACTGGTGTGGATGAAGAAACCAGACAAGTTAGTAGTGGGGTCAAACAATGGAATCCCTCCTGACAGCGGTAACCAGGGTCTTGACTTTGGTGTCCATACCTTGTCTCTTCAATGTAGGTAGCTGGGGTTGGGGAAGGAAAGCCCTCACTGACTATTTACACAGTCGTTACTCTCCTTACACATGGCGACACAGCTCCTGACTGCTTAATTCTCCTTCTGCAAGATTCAGCCTGTTCTTCACTAAAGGATCAAATCTTAAAATATGGTTAGCACTGTGGATTTTTGTTTTTAGAAAGATAAACTCTTGCCCAGTTGATAGGCCAGTTAAACTTACTTTTCCCTGAGAAATATGATCCAAAGTGTAGTTCAGTCGTTTCCAGGGTGTTGACAAAACCAAGTGACTTTTCCTACAGGTTCTTCAGCATTACCACTTTGCATTTGAGGTCCCAATTTCAAAAATGAACTTCTGAGTAGGGAGTGGGGCTTAGAGGATTCATTGGTTTGTCTTATTCATGGTCGATCTTGTGATAAATAAAAGCTGATCTTCTATTCCCCATAGAGAGAAGAGATGGTGGATAACGACTGGAAGAAAACCACCTTTATGAAGTCTGTCCCGATGAGCACTTACCTCGTGTGCTTTGCTGTCCACCAGTTCACCTCCATACAGAGAATATCCAATAGCAACAAACCAGTGAGTCTTCCTAGACTTCAAAAACTCCCCACCAATGTGTCTGTGGTTAACTTTCTGGCTTTCAGAAATAATTGCTTATTTGTTTTCTGTACAATAGTCAAGAAACCTAGTCAGTCACCAGGTTCTAAGAGTGTCATGACACACTGAACAGTAGGGAAAAGCACAAGCTATAGGACACAGTGACCAATAAACAAAGTGACAGTTGTACTTACTCACAGCCTTGGATTCTTTCAAAGGGAAGCTTCACTGGAAATTCAAAGCCAGCTCCAATACAGACCAGTACAAGTATGTCAGATGCTATGACCCTACCCAACTTCATTGCAAGGCTAGGCACGTGTGTTAGAAGGAGCAACTCAGGAGAGCTAGTGTGGGGAGGTACATATTCTACAAGCATCCAGGAGCTGAACAGTTCATGGTTATCACTTTTATATGTCATTAAAACAGGCACCAACTTCCTGAGATTCTGATGCAAAACAGAACAAAACAAAACACCCAAAAATATGTATTTCAAATGATACTTTAAATTTCCTTGGCATTTATTTATTTAGTATGGGGTTGAGGGAGCATGTAGTACATATGGTGTGAAGGTCAGAGGACACCTTGTGGGAGTTTCCTCTCCTCTTCTACCGCATAAGATCTGGGGATCGAACCCGGATCTTTAGAGTAGTACCAAGCCCCCTGACCTGATGATTTCTCTTGCTGTCCCAGTGACTCCTTTTTGAAAAACCAAAAAAGGTTTTTGTCTATAATTTTTCTTTTTGGTTTGGGGACTAGAGAGATGGCTCAAAGGTTAAGAGCACTGGCTGCTTTTCCAGAGGATCTGGAATAGATTACCAGCACCCACGTAATCACTTCATGACCATCTGTAACGCTAGTTTTAGGAAATATGATGCCTTTCTCTGGTTACCTCAGGCTCCAGGCATGCACATAATTCACAGCCATACATGAAGGTATACATGTATACACCCGTATACATGAAATAATAAAAAATAAATCGTTTTTAAATAGGTTTGCTTTGGAAGCCCCTACTTGCCATTCTTTGGATTCTTGTTTTGCTTAGAAAGTAGATCAATTCACCTCTATAACACACACACACACACACACACACACATATCCAAATGATACTTTTCAGAGTATACATTTATAAGGACAAAGTCACTACTCTATCTTACAGATGAGAAACTTGAAGCCTACAGAGTTAAAATGTTTTGCTCAAGAGCCATCTGGGGAGAGGTAGGGACTGACACTCTGTATTCTTTCCAAAGCGTCACACTAAGCTAAGTTTTTTGGGAAACACAATGTTCTGAAAATCGCATTACCTCATCATCAGTCATTGCAAGGGGAGAGTCAGATGCTTCTCCTTCCATGAAGTGCTCCTGGACAAAGCTGCCTTCCTTTAGGTTATCAGTGGGGTTGATGCTGGTTCGTGCAAACCCTGGGTTTTCAATAGAGAAGTTATCGTGGGTGGGGGAACATACCATAACCTTTTGCTTGGGGCTCAGGAGGACTGATCCAACTCAACTGTTTCTCCAGCCACCTGTGTCGCTTTGATATGACTGTTAGTGTGATGGAGGGCCACCACCAGTTTTCAAAGATAATACAGCGTATTGGGGGGGGGGGGATGGCATCAATGGAGGAAATTGCTTTTCTAGACTGCTCTTCTCATAGGCAGCGGTGTGCCTCTGGCCTGATACGAAGTTGAGTCTATTGGTCCGTCTCATGGTTTTCTTCCAGTGTCATAGCAAATGTGCAATATTTATTGAGTGCTTTCTTTAGAACCCACGATAAACGACCATTGTCCTGTACAGGTGCTTCTCCCATTTCGTTTTTACAATACGATTGCATTTTGGGTACTTTTGTTTTCTATTTTGAGTAGAACATCAAGACAAGGCAGAAAGGCTGGGCAATTCCTCTACGCTCACATAGGTTTATGAGTCAGAATGCAGCCAAGCGACCAGCCGCGGGCGGACATTCCAGTCTTAGTGACTTTCTAATCGCGAGTGTGAGCTTGAGTTTCCCGATGGCTCCCTCGCTGAGTCCCCCGAGCAGCTCTGCCGCCTGGGCGAGCCATTATGGCGTGTATCATCGTTTGGCTAGCTTCTAAGGATGGGTTTTGTGTAAAGGAATAGAGCAACGTAGTGGAAAATACCGTTTTGCATAAGATCCCAACAGTAGTAAATACTTCTTAAATGGCTCTCCTGTGAAAGCTGACAGCAGAATGGTCTGTCTTAAATCAGCAGCGGCTCCCACCCTTCGGAAGGGGAGCGGAGGATATACTGTCACAACTCTCCCTTTCTGGTCTGTTTCCTAAGAGGCTAACAGAACTGAACCGCTTTCTGAAATTCCCGGATGCTCTAGTCAGAACCTAGCCAGGTGGTGACTCTGGAGCTGACGCCAGGGGGCGCCTTACCTTCTGCCTCTTCTGCTACACAGTGTGATGTCCTCCTGAGTTGAACAGAGCTTCACCTGAGGACACCTAATGTGCATGCTAATGCTTCACGAAACTTCCTTTTGCCCCCGCCAGCTCTTCATATGCTCACACTGAATTGAAGGCTAATATTGGCACCCCAAAAGAAAATGTGCCCAGTCTGATCCTTCAGAGAGAAGCACAAACAAACAAACAAAATCAGCCGCCTTACACAAACGAAAATGTAACAGAAGAAACACACCAAGTCTTACAACTTTTTAAACATGAATTATAAGTAGTTAGCTGAAAAATTGCCTCGGAATTTTTGGTGTAAAAGTCAGTCAGTTAGTACAGCCTCATGAATGATGCCCTGGGCTGTTGGCTTCTAGCCTGAGTTTCTCTGACTTTCTTGCTTCTATAGTGCAAGTATCTCTGGTGGGTCTCAGACTAAGGAGAATGAAGGTCTGCATGGCCATGCTACTCCCAGTGACAGGCTCCCAGGATGTCCCATATCACATGATGGGCTCTCTCCGATACAGACTTTCCTAGATCGCAGCCACAGATATTTATCATTTGGAGTTTTTCTAAAGTATTTTTACCTAAATTATTTTTTAAAAAGAAAGAGAAAAGCAGTTCTCCATCTAAACCCTGTCATCCCTCCTGTACTATTATTTTCTATTACATTTTTTACTCATTTAACCATGACTCTTACACATCTTTCAATTTTTAAAAATAATTTTAAATTTTTAATTAAAATATAGTTACATCATTTCCCCTTTTCTCTCTTCCCTCTGACTCATACTGTGTCCTCTCCCTTCTGTTTGTCCTGTAATCTCCCTTACTTCCGCCCAAATTCAAGGCTAATAATTTTGGGGTGGAGTTCAAGACAGTTTCTCTATGCAACAGTCCTGGCCCTCCTGAAACTCACTTTGTAGATCAGGCTGGCCTCAAACTCGCAGACATCCATCTGCCTCTCCCCAACATCTCCAATGTCTTCCCCACTTCCTTACCCAACTTATTCTATCTGTCTGTCTGTCTGCCTGCCTGTCTATCATCTACCTATTCTTTCTCTCTGTGTCTTTCAAAACCAAATGAAAATATGGTTTCATTTCAAATAGAAATGAAAGTCAAAACAAACTAACCAAAACCAGTAAGATAAAAATATAACAAAGCCAAACCCCAAAACGGAAACAAAAAGTCCATTAAAAACCCATGGGATTCTTTTTGTGTTGGCTAACTACTCCTGGTCACGGGGCCTATGCTGGAGTATGGTAGATATACCCAGTTACAATCCATTGGAGAAAACTGGTTTTCATTTTGCCAGTGGGTATCAATTGCAGATAGCTTCTTGATTAGGGGTGAGACCCTGTACCTACTTGGCAAGCTGATGGCTCCGACTTTACCCACTGCTGCTTCTTACAAGTTCCATAGAGACTCTTCCGTTAAAGCCCTCCTGTGTCTTATGGGTCTCCCATTTTGTATTTTAGCTACCCACTGCTGCATGCTGGGAGCATGAAGGTGCAGCAGAGCAGCATTGGCTGCACATCTGGACCCGAGGTCCTATTACCCTTTCAGTGAAATACTTTAGAGAAGGGGCTAAATTATTGCTGTGCACACAGTGTCCTCCATAGAAGTTGAGTGGAGCCAAGGACTGTTCTTACCCGTGCTGTTTCCAACAGTGTGGCTCTGGGACATTAATCCCTGGACACTCAGTGTGTACTTTATAATGCAAGAACTTGGGGTGCTGTCATCAAGCTCAGTGAGGGGTATAAACTCAACCCTCTGACAGTTTTCTTACCACTTGTCATCAGATCAAAGTCTATTTTTGCTGTAACTAGAAGAAAGGACATATAGCATGCGTCAGGAATGGAGCCATCTATTGTAAGCAACCCCCCAAAACGGAAACGAAAAGTCCACAAAACCCCCATGGGATTCTCTTTGTCTTGGCAAAAACAAAACAAAACAAAAAAACAAGCATGCACATGAGAAAAATGTATAGAGTTTTAAGATAGCTCAGAAAACTTTTGGTTTTGGATAATTTTTTTTGAAGAGTAGTAGTATTATGTTTTTGTTCAATTCTTGAAAAAAGGGAGACATTTGAAGAATTACTTATAGTAGTTTTGTAACTATTAAGACAAGGCACCAACAGATATATCTCTGTCTCTGCTTCTATCTCTGTCTATCTCTGTTTCTCTGCCCTCTCTGTCTCTCTCTATATCTCTCTGTGTGCCCTTATTTCTCTCTGTCTCTCTCTGTCTCTCTCTGTCTCTCTTTGTCTCTCTTTCTCCCTCCCTCCCTCTTCCAGATCTTGGCAAGAAACCACCTCCTGAGGCTTTTTGAGGTTTAGTTGACTGATTAAGGGTTTATAGCAAATGATGACACTAAATTCTACTTCAGGATAACCAACCAAGCAACCCACCCACCCACCTATCTACACTGAACTGTACACAGTATAGTTGGTGTACATGACACTTTCACTGTGTGAGATAACTGCTCAGCTATAAATGTAAAAATTACCACCCCACCATTCTCTCAGGAATCACATCATAATTATATATGTTAGCTGTGTTGTTAATAATATTATTAACAGCCAGAAGTGGTGGCACTCACCTTTAATCCCAGGACTCAGCAGGCAGATCTCTGTGAGTTCAAGGCCAGCCTGGTTTACAATTGACATCTTGTCTACAGCAATTATTATTGTGGCATGCAAAGGGTGGTTTAAAAATCTCCTATGGAGTTGTTTTGGATATGAGTTCATTTTATTGTTTTTAAAAGTTATGTTGGGGATAGAGTGCCCTGGAAGATGGTTCAGTCAGTAAAATGTGTGCTGCATACACACGAGGACCTGCATTTGATTTCGTAGCACCCACATCAAAAGCTGGGCAAGGTGTCACACATGTGTGATCCCTGAGCTGGGGAGGCAAGGACAGGTGAGTGCATGGTGCTCACGGACCAGCCAGCATAAGATCTTTGGGAGAAAACAACATTGGAACATCCTTTTGTTTGCGTGTTTCCAATTTTGCCTTCTGATATGACATGTTCCTCCTAGATTTAGGTTTGCATCTTATGTAGAGATAAATTGGTGTATATACAAAATTCCTTAGCACTGTGATAGTTTTTGCAATTGTTAACGCTATGGGTTCCAAATGTGTTCAGAGCTTGGTGGTTAGCAAGTAGCTGCTTAGGAAGGGCTGGGGAAGCCCAGGCTGCTCCCTGAGACCACATGAGCTTTTACTGGTAGCTCACTTCAGACAATACAAGTTATCTGACACTTGGTTGTTGTTACTGTTATAAAAACAAATTTTAAAAAAGATGATGTGTGGCCTTAGTAGCCCACCCGTAATCTCAGTACCGGGGAGATAGAAGCCAGGGGATAGTTCAAGACCAACCTTGGCTAACAGTGATTTCAAAGTCAGTGTAGACCACATGAGACTCTGTCTCAAAACACAAAGACTATAACAGACAATCCATACAAACTCAATATCTACAAAGAAGGTTGGACTGACAAACTTTCACATTTGGAAAGACAAACTTGAAAGCATACAAGCAAAGAAAACAATGTGCCACTGCTGTTTTGTTGTTTTGTTTTGTCCAAATTCTCCTCTCTTATAACTTTCTGCCCTGCTAGGATATTTATAATACAGATATAAAACTAAGCACAGTGATGTCATCTTCAATAATATCACCTAACACATATGCAAGAATGGGTAGTTACCTATCAGTTCATGTCCAATGGTATTGCCAAATTAGTTAATTTAGAAAAAATAAAATACTTTGGATTTCCAGAGCTCTTCGGATTTCTAACAGTGAATAAGAGGTTGTGGAGACAGGATCCATGGAATAGTTTCAGTAACATGACCAGCAGTAACATGCAATATGTCATTCTGTTCATAGTTGTTGACAATCCATAGGCCTGATATGTAGCATGGGAAGCTCCCTGCAGGAGAAGTGCTAGCATCACCTGAATTGAGACTCATGAGTAAATGTTGGGGAGGTTTGTACAGGTTTGGGGTTTGGATACAAACAGGGGATGGGCGGGGAAGGATGCTATAAAGACTCGCTAAGTAGTTCTTAGCTGGTCTGTTATGGTAGTCAAGTCTAACAAAGAGACACAGGAAGGGAGTGACAGCAAGTAGATGTCAACTCTCCTGGGCTTCGGTTTCAGTCCTCAAACTGCTAGAGATACTGGAATGAAAGTCATCGTATTAAAAATTCTAAATGTTTACTTTACGGGACTGGAGAGCTGGCACAGCAGTTAAGAATACTTGTTGCTCTTGAGGAAGACCCACATTTGATTCTCAGCACCCACATGGCTGCTCACCACCATCTATATCTAAGGAATCTTTCTGAGTCTCCCTCTGGCCTGTTCAGGTACACACATGATACACAGATATCCATGCAGTCAAAACACTTATACACATAAAATACAACAAATGAACCTTTACAAAACTATACCTCCTTTATAATAGAGTCTCGTATGATAAGAGAAAAGCTATTGAAATGATGGAGCAGATGTGTCAATTTACAGTGGAATTTATAAAGTCCAGCTGTGCAATAGACCCAGTGTTCTGAGGTAGGGTCAGTCCTCTGTAGTAGTGGTATGCATCAGAAATTTAATTTCTTGAGGGCTCTTCCAAGGGTCATGAGTTCAAGTCCCAGCAACCACATGGTGGCTCACAACCATCCATAATGAGATCTAACGCCCTCTTCTGGGTGCCTGAGGACAGCTACAGTGTACTCACATATAAAAAATAAATAAATCTTTAGAAAAAAAAAACAAAAAAAAATTTAATTTCTTCAGGGTAGATATCCTACTTTAGAAAATAAATAACAGTTAGCCTCTGGAATCCTCACATTTACAGATAAAGTTTATAAACCTCATATTTAACCGTTAATAAATTCACTGAGTACTGAAGGCAGATATGTCTTGAAGACGAGGAAAGAAAAGTCATTATTTCCGAGCAGCTAGCCACGAAGTTAAGAATGATCATCTCAGTAAAGCCAGTGTGTGAACTAGAAACAAGATAATCATTAGTAAAAGTGATGTTGATTCCAGGGAAGTTCTTCTGGACTTAAGTGCTGAGGTCCAGCAGAAACCAGAAAAAGGTTAACCTCCCTCCGTTAAGTCCCGAGGAAGGAGAGGGATGCAGGAGTGGGCCATGATGACATCACTGACAGGGAACTGGAGATGGGCAGCAGTGGGGGCATCTGCAGAGGGGCAGCCTTTCTAAATCCTCCAGTCCAGACATCACAGGTGTTCTTTAGTTGAAAGGATGTTACTGCCATTATATGGAGGCTTCCAATAGCAGACAGTGTTGGCATGTTGGTAGAATCTTCCATGTCATAATATGTTCCTGACATATAGCAGATAGGATACACTTATGGATATGATTTGGCTAATTGCAAAAATCTTCAAAACTCTTTGAATTTTATAATTGTAGATAAGGGATAGTCGAACCAGTTCAAGGATGCTAGTCGATGGTTCCTTAGCTCATTTGTCAAATCTGTGTCTGGAAAATAACAGACCTACAGGGGTTGTCTGGAAAGTTCCTAGGTGATGGGTAATCTGCAGCCAGCCAGGTGGACACTTCTGTGCGGGGATGGGGGTTGGGAGACTCCCTCAGAAGCCAGTGAGGAAGGAATAAATGTTGATAGCAGTCTTTTCAGTTTCTGTCATCAATAGAAGTGTGGAGAAAGAAAAAAAAAAGTAACTGATTCTGTTTCAGAAGAGTGCTTAGATGAAGTCCATGTGAGTTGGGGACACAGCTCAGTGGTAGTATAGTTGAATGCTTAAGTCCAGGATTCAGTCAAAGGGGCTCACCTTCTGTGGGTGATAGGAAAGCAGTAGCAGAAATGGCACAAAGGCTTTCTCCTCCCCACAACTTCACCTGAAGCAGAGTGTTCATTATCCTTTGACTTCCCGTTCTCTCAACTTGGCTTCCCATTCCAAACAGACAGCCCGAAGCACAGGGGTGTAGACGGCAGGGCAGTGTCAAGAGGACAGCTCTCCCTTAAATGTCTGATGGAGAATGAGTGTGGCAAAAAAAAAAAAAAAATCTTAGCGAGTCTAGCACAATAACTTGTGAAAGGTTCTGAGCCTTTCTACTGGCAGTAAGGCACAGCCATGCCGCCATGCTGGCTTTGATTTTCACAACAGGTCTCCAGTGTTCTGTTCAGTGGCTGCCAGCTGGTAGCTCCTTAAGTTCAGTTATCACTTGGAGGTCTGTCATTGCTCAACAAGAAGATATAGGAGAGGGAAGCAGAAACAGATCTTCTCATCCTTTTTGGAGAGTAAAGGCTAAAATGTTCAAGGACTGTTGAGAGGGTCACTGGCTGAGGTGGGAGGTCATTTCGATTTATGCAAAAGAGGTGAGAATATCAGCTAAGATGGGGAACAGTCAGTCAGCACTGGTTATTTAAGGGTTGTTCTTTCATTATCTGCCTTTTATATTGTAGGAGTTCTCCAGAGTTCTTTTCTAAGAAGCAGGGCAGGGGGTGTATACTCAAATGAACATCATCATTGTAGTGATGCAATGGGAACAGGAAATAAGTAGGTGTCATCTCTCCCCGCCCACCTCTGGCATTTTTCTGATCTTGAATCACCTGGTCTAGTTGGGTCAACAGTCTTGGCACTCACCAAAATGACCGAATCTCACCAGTGCTGTGGGGGTTTGGATCAGGTTCATATCTCCCTTGGCTGCCTCACAAATGTAGCAGACTGTAGTCTGAAGCCCTTTCCCCTCTTCACTCACATACTGAAAATCTCTAAACAATAAGAAGATTCCTCAGTACAGATCCCAGCATCCAGATGCAGCATCTAGTCATCTGCTTAGAAGGATTCTTAATACTATATTTTTTAAAAAAATAAAGTTGTGTATGATTAGAGTTGGGATGAAAATCTGCGCTCAGCTTGGTTTGTAAATTAGGTCACAGAGACATAATACGCCGGCACCTCAGGGAACGGATGGTTCTTACTCACCCCTCCTGGGAAAACTTGGAGTCATCATATTTTAGGCTCTGGGAGTGAAATTGAAGCGTGAGAAGCAGAGAGGAACGTCACAAAGAGGAAACACGCAGTCAGAAGCACCTTCAGTGAGAGGAATGAAATGAGCTTGTTTCCTCACAAGGAACTGTGTACACTAGTGACTGTGACAAACTAGTGGGAACAAGGAAAAAATAAACAGAGACACAGAGTCACAGGTTCCAAAAAAGGCAATGCAAGGGTTTGGGTTTTGTTTTCTTCACTTTTTAAAAACTGATTTATTTTTATTTTATGTGCGTTGATGCTTTGCCTACATGTATGTCAGTGTGAAGGTGTCAGATCTTCTGGAACTGGAGTCAGAGACAGTTGTAAGCCGTCATGTGGGTGCTGGGAATTTAACCCAGGTCCTCTGGAAGGGCAGTCAGTGGTCTTAACTGCTGAGCCATCTCTCCCAACCCAGGCAGTACAGATTTTTTTTTTAAGGGCGATAATATCTTTTAATGTCTGACATGTGGTACCAGGCTTATCCCTTGGCTTACACACCAATTGCCTTAAGCTGTTTCTACTCACTAGTGTCACACATTACATCTTAATGACCCTTTTTACTCGAGTCTTAGAGCCGAGACGTGGTTTGTGCAAGGCTACGCAAAGCAGGCTGGGGATCCCAACTAGCAGCTCTGGCCCCACGGGCTTCCGGCGCTCAGTGATGACGTCACACCTCCCAGTCTGTGGGCGTGGCTTTTATCTGAAGACTCATCTTTCTGAATGTCTGTGTTTCCTTCCTAGCTCACCATTTACGTCCAGCCCAGCCAAAAGGACACAGCAGAATACGCGGCAAACATAACCAAAGCTGTGTTTGATTACTTTGAAGAATACTTTGCCATGGAGTACTCGCTTCCTAAACTGGGTGAGAAAATACTTTCAATTCCTCATTTCAAGTTGCCTTTGTTTTTTGTTTGTTTGTTTTGTCTTTAAAAAAAAATAACCTAAGTTAACCTAGTGTGTCTAAAATTATATTCCCATTAATTACTGGTCATCTCTGAGTCTTTTTAGTACGTGCATGCACTTCGTGTCTGATGTTAACCACAAGGTCAAAGATCCACGCTGTGGTCTTTCAGAAATAATCGTCACTCTCTACTCTTATATGATGAAGATCTGATCCCTGATTTGGAAAGCAACTCCTGCAGTGCTTGTTCACAGTGGGGCCAAAACAGCCACCTATGTCATTTGATTTAAAAATTGGGACTCTTCCAATGGTTTGCATGCATGGCCCTCCTAAGGAAGTTGGAAGCAGTGAGGTTGGTCAGTGATGTTGTAAGAGATCCTCGTACTTCCGACCCAACCCTTGTTGTGCAATACTTTCTAGCCTGGGAATGAAATAATAAAGCTCCTTCTGGAGTTTTCTTTTTTTCGATGTGGAGAGAAATACATTTTTTAAAAAACATGCAAGGAAAGCCGTATCTCAAATATATGGACATGTTGTCTCCATCAACAGCACAAACAAGCTTGAGTGACCAGTTTGAACAAAGCTGTAACTGGAAGACCCTTGGAGACACTTGTAAGAAAGGCATTGAGAGAGCCAACCAACTGCTTGGGCTGTGGTGGTGCATAGCTTTAATCCCAGAATTTGGGAAACAGAGGCAGGGGGATCTGAGTTCAAGGCCAGCCTCGTCTATGGAGGGAGTTCTAGGATAGCCAGGGCTACACAGAGAATCCTTGTCTTGGAGAAAGAGAGACAGAGACAGAGACAGTGAGAGGCAGTGAGAGACAGAGACACAGACAGACACACATACACACACACAGAGGGAGAGAGAGAGAGAGAGAGAGAGAGAGAGAGAGAGAGAGAGAGAGAGAGAAACCAAGAATCTACTTCCCCATCTAGTACCTACCACCTTAATAAATCCTGTGGAGCCGATAGGTGGTGGCACACGCCTGTAATCCCAGCACTCTGGGAGGCAGAGGCAGGCAGATTTTTGAGTTTGAGGCCAGCCTGGTCTACAGAGTGAGTTCCAGGACAGCCAGGGTTACACAGAGAAACCCTGTCTCGGAAAAACCAAATTCCCCCAAAACAAACAAACAAACAAACAAACAACAACAAAATGCTGTGGAAGGCAAAAGGCACAGTGGTTTTGCGTGTGTGCACCCCCACACCCCACGCCTCATTTTCACTTCAATGTTCCTTTGTATCACGTATCAATTATGAGAGGAGATAGAAAGACAAGTAGCTTTTGCAGAGTGTCAGAAGGAAAATTTCGAATGTTTCAGGGACTGGATTGCAGAGATCAGTGTCTTTGTTTCACTCCGTGTGAGTGCGGTGACCCCAGATGTAGAACTTCTCTCTTCCTCCCCCTCTTCCCTTCCCACCCATGCGCTTCCCTGGGCATCTTCAACACTTGCAGAATTAGCTGTATAGTGGAGGCTTTGGAAATGATGTCCTCACTTATATCAAAAGGTAATTGAATTGACATTAATTAATTATAATGTCCATATTCGCTAGAGAAGAGATTGCTTTCATTTGCTCAAGGATTTGTGCAAATTATACTTTCCAACATTGTGAAAAATGTTGCCTGCGGGGGTGACACTTTCCTAGTCTTGAGGGATATTCTTATGCCATGAGCACCAGCCCTAGAATGAGAAAAACATGACAAGGAAATCACTACTATTACCTTGATTTTTAATGGAGATTTTTTTATTCTTTCATAAAAATCTTTAAGAAATTTTATTTTAACCAGAAAGGTCCCTTTCGTACATGTTAGAATGAAATTTCACTTATTTAAATTTTTGTGCCTCATTTAAATTATGATAGTAATAAGAATTACATTCAGGCTATAGTTCGTTAACTGGGAAAGCTGTATTCCCTGCTAATCAATGCTTTTCCTGTGTGCAAATTTAATGTGGAAGTGCCCGGCACTGCCGCCTCTTGTTGGGTGTTACATCTAAAATCCAGAGAAAATAAAGACAGAGATTCCTGTGACCTGGATTAAAAAAATAGAGAAATTGGTCAATCCCCTGTCCCTCTAACTTATTTAAAATATAAAAGAAGATGGCAAAGGGAAGGGAAAGGAAAAGAGGAAAGGAAATGAGATTGGCAGAGAATCAGACTGTCCTTAAATTGTACGTCATTGGGGTGTCAAGGTCTGTGTCCTTGACATGCAAGCTGTCTCTACGAACTCACTCACAAGCTCTGTCTTCTCAGTTTCCATTTAAAGACTTCATTCTTTTTTTTTTTTTCCCAACACTGTATCCCCCGAACAGATGCTGTTTATAACCAGTGTCATAAATGAAAGCTGGGGAAAACTATTAAAAATGAAGTACCGTAAAGGGAAGACAAGACATAAAAATTGTACAGGCTTCAAAAGAAAGAGCAGTCATGTAGTCCTTAAGGAAAAGGGGGGGAGGGGGACACACTGAAATCTGAAGGGGAGGGGGACACACTGAAGCCTGAAGGGGAGGGGGAGGGGGAGGGGAAGGGGGGATGACACACTGAAGTCTGAAGGGGAGGGGGAGGGGGAAGGGAGGATGACACACTGAAGTCTGAAGGCCAGGAACTTCTCCGTGGGAATGTTGAGTGCATCAGGACCCAATGTTTGCACAAATGATTCCTGCCTCTTGCTCCGAAACATTATTTTTAGCCTTAAAAAAGTCAACCAAAGAACTTAATTTGGTAAGAAACACTGCAAACGAGTGGAAAGTCTCACCAGACTGTCTTTTTCCATAGATAAAATTGCTATTCCAGATTTTGGCACTGGCGCCATGGAAAACTGGGGACTTGTCACTTACCGAGAAACAAACCTGCTGTATGACCCCCTGCTGTCATCCTCATCCAACCAGCAGAGAGTGGCCAGTGTGGTCGCCCACGAACTCGTACACCAGGTAGAAAGAGGGCCCTGAAGCAAACTTACTCACGTTTAAAACTGGCCTCTTTCCACACCAGTAATACAAAGAGTGGATGGTCAAAGAAGTAAAACAGACCAGCTCAAAACATCTCCCAGGAAAGACAGTCTAAGTCTCAACTAATATTTAACTGTACAGAAACTTTCCAGTGGTTTTCAACCTGTTGGTCGTTGCCTGGTGGATGTCAAATGACGGTTTCACAGGACTCATCTAAGGCCACCAGAAAACACATATATGCATATTATGATTCATAGCAGAAGCAAAATTAGAGTTACAAAGTAGCAACAAAAATAATTTCATGGTTGGGGGTCACCACCACATGTGGAACTGCATTAAAGGGAGGGTCGAAGCATTATCAAGGCTAACAACCACTGCTTTAGACTGTTTTGCACTGAATAAAAACATAAGAGACCTTCCTATAACATTATATCTTCCTTAAAATATGGGAGTAAACTGGAGAATTTGACATTCCTCAAATCAAGATAAGGTGGGAAATACATGTTAGGTACAATAACGTTGACTGTTTCTGTGTCAGTTACAAATCCGCGCCATGAAATTTCCTACGCAACTCCCTACCATGTGAGCAAACATCTGACTACCTCCTCACTGCTTTTTCATTTCAGTGGTTTGGAAATATCGTGACCATGGACTGGTGGGATGACTTGTGGCTAAATGAAGGATTTGCTTCGTACTTTGAGTTCTTGGGAGTAAATCACGCAGAAAAGGACTGGCAGATGGTGAGTCCTAACACACACTCTCTGAACCTTTTTTCTTTGTGGAAACCCGACTGAAGCCTTTCACAATGGTCTAGGATTGGATTAAATACAATGGCAGTCTTGGATATCCACTGTGAGGTCAGACTGGAGCCAGGGATTTCCTCTGAGATGTTCTCTACCAAGAGCCTTTACCTGGGTCATCGAGGCAGTAGGGGGCCATAAACAAACATCTGTAAGAATAGGGGGTTCAGGGCTGGAGAGATGGCTCAGCAGTTAAGAGCACTGACTGCTCTTCTGAAGGTCCTGAGTTCAAATCCCAGCAACCACATGGTGGCTCACAACCATCCATAATGAGATCTGATGCCCTCTTCTGGTGTGTCTAAAGACAGAAACAGTGTACATACACATAATAAATAAATAAATACAATAAATAAATAAATAAATCTTTAAAAGAAAAAGAATAGGGGGTTCAGAGGAGAAAGTGTAGGAAACACCCACTTTGCATTTCTGGGAAGTAAAGTGTCCATTCTTCCAAAGTCTTATTTTGTAAGCTGTTTGATTTGAGCAGGTTGCTGGAAGGTGGTGGAGAGGTGACAGCGTAGCAGTCAGGTCCAAGGGTGCATCCTAAATACACGACCTCTCAGATGCCCAGCAGGAAGCGTGGCCCTGAGCAAGGTGCACGATCTTCTCTGGGTCAGGTCTCCCTTTAATGTCCAATGAGAGCATTGTTCTGTATCAAGTAAGCTTCCAAGTTCCCAGACTGTAGGCATAGTAAACATTCTCACAGTGTGTCAAGGGACCTGGAATAAAAAAATTCCAGAAATGCTACAGAATCCTCTTGAGAAAAATCAAGCCTTTTCTGTTTGTATTTAGATCATGTAAGTATTCGTCTCTGGTGGTATATCTGCATGTATGCACACTCCATAGATAGTCCTACCTATAGATGGAGTTGCCAAGAAGCGTGTACAATACTGCCCTCTACTGGACTAACTCTTTTTGACATTGAGTAACTTACCTTGTTGGCATCCCTTTAAAAACAGATGGACATAACTACCTCATCCCGTTGTTGTAAAGGCGAACAATAAAACATATTGAAAAGGCTTAGTCTCCATGTGAATTTGGTAAAGACATAACAAGACATAACAAGATCGCTCAACTTGGAGTTATTTTTATCTTTCTCTGACTTCTAAAAGTATTTTTAAATGACCTCTAAACTCCAATGTCTCCTAAGCCTCAGAAAGGCTACTAAAAGGCGAATTTAAAAATACAAGAAAACACCATCCAACAGAAGTTTAGCTTCCCTGGGGCTCAAAAGTCTATAACTGTTTTTCTTTTTCATCTTTAAAAAGTTTTTTTCTACTTCCTGCCTCTTTCCTCTACCCTCTGCCCCCACTTTCCTTCACAATTTTATGTCCTTACAAAAACACATAACAAACACTCAGGTATAGGACCAGCTACTGGAACATGCGTAGCTTTTCCAGGGCCACATTCCTGGAAAAAACTGAACCTTCCTCTGCATGGCCTTCATCAATTGCCCATAGCTCCTCCCCTGGGGGTGGGGCAGCTCCTTTGCTGGGGGTGGGGCAGCTCCTCTGCTGGGGGTGGGGCAGCTCCTCCCCTGGGGATGGGGCAGCTCCTCTGCTGGGGGTGGGGCAGCTCCTCCCCTGGGGGTGGGGCAGCTCCTCCCCTGGGGGTGGGGCAGCTCCTCCCCTGGGGGTGAGGCAGCTCCTCTGCTGGGGGTGGGACATCATGACCTCTCCCCATCTAAGCTAGGAGTTTGGTTGGCTTGATCTTGTACCTGTAGTCACAGCTGATGTTGATTAAAAATTAAAAAAAAAAAAAAGCAATTGTAAATCCACCACCACCCCTGCCTTCTTGAATGCACAGAGATCTGCCTATCTGTGCCTTCAGAGTGCTGAGATTAAAAGGTGTGTGCCACCAAGCCTGGTTCTTGGAAAACCTATCTTTTATATTAAATACGTGCATTTCCCTAACCTTCTTTGAAAGGTGAGAAAACCACTGCAAAGTTGAGTCTTTAAACATTTAATTTACATCAGGTTTTTTTTTTTTTTCCCACCCTAGAACTATTAACATTTGGGGCAATGCTGTTTCATGGGCATGTGCTATAGGACATTAGCCAGTTGTGACAAAGGCTAGGAATAGAGATAAGTAAAAATCTCCAGTTTCCAGTCGCCATTGTGGTAAACATTGATGACTTCATAATTTTTTTAAAATAAATTACACAACAGGCAATTTATTTTGTCTTTTTTTTATTTACAGTACTTTAGCAACCTCCCCTATATCAAATTCTCATATTAAATTGTAACATTTGAGTGTCTGTTAAGATCCCAATTTTGCTGTTTCAAAACACTGGTTAAGCCCAGTTTGTTTGTAAATGCCAGCGAACCCTGCAACTTGGAGACTGCGGCAACAGGATCAAGAGTTCAAGGCTAGCCTGAGACACTTAGTGAGGTCCTGACGTGGAAAACCAAGGGCTGTGGATGTAACTCAGTGATACAGTACTTTGCTAGCATAGGCAAAGTCCTGGTCTCAATTCTCAGGATGGGGGTGCGTATGTCGGGGATTAGTGTATTCTAGAAGAATTCATTACTCATTTTCTGAACTCTCAGTGGAATATAATCACGTAATGCAGCTGTAATTTCCCCTCCTTTCTTCCCATTTTTTTCCATCTTGCATTTAGCTAAGAGCAGACGATCAAGTCATTTGTTAAAAACATTTAATCTTCACAGAATTCCCAGCTTATGGTCAGCCTTCTGTGGAAAGGAGTCCGATAAATAAGTTAGAAAGCGCCGTGAATACCACAGTAACTTACTTCAACAGCGATAACTGTTTGTTTGAAGGAGATAATAATACCTCCCAGTGATGTGAGAGCCAAGCTACATTTAGATTCTCTGATGCCAAGAACATGGATTTGTCTTTTCACTTAAACCTCCGGATATCCAAAGCAAACCAACCAACCCACCAACAAACAAAAATTCAAGTCAAACCATCTTGAGTTCAGCCACAGGACCTTGTCTCTTATGAAGGGCAACCATGACACTAAGTAAAATAAGTTAATATAACAAGGCCCCCCTTTGGAAATATTTTGTTAGTAGAAGAAATAAAGTGTTGATTTTTTTTTAAATTAGTACTAGTTTAAAAGGGTTAGTTTTCAGAATCTTCTTCTCTATGAATCAAAGTAACAATGAGAGACAATTTGTTGTGTTCCCCTGAGTACCAGGTACTGTGTATCAAGTGGTGCCCATGAACTGGAGTTTGAGTCCTGTGTACAAGTGCAAAGAGTAGGGGCTCTCACTCCTAGCATGGAGGGAATCTGTTTAAGTGATGGGTCAAGAAAAGAGGAAGACTGTGCTCTTAGTCCAGGCAGGCCCACCATACTGCGGGAATCATAGCTGTGCCACTTGACTGAGAGAACCTTGGGCCAAATCACAACTCATCACTGGAACTAAAGCATGAGCTAGTGGTTTCTTTGATTGATTAGAAACTGTTCACATTCCAGGGACAAGTAACTGGACACGATATCTTTGGCCAATTGACTCTCTACCTCCGTCAATGTTCATGATGACCCCGAGGGGTGACATCATTCCCATCACACATACAAGAAAAGTTGAGATGTTTGGTCCAGTTTAAAATGCAGGACAGTACGGATTGCAGAAAGAGGACTAGAATCCGTGTAGAGCAGTTGGTGGCACCGGAGTCATTTGAAGACCTAGAGACCTCATTACACACTCTGAGTCATTTCCATTTCTCTTCCTGTGGTTTTGAACACATGGAATGTTATAAAATAGAAAGCCATCCGAGGGAAAGGCTAAGCCATCCGAGGGAAAGGCTAAGCCATCCGAGGGAAAGGCTAGCTTTCTCTGCTTTCTGCCATTTCAGCTCAGTCAGGTGCTGCTTGAAGATGTGTTACCTGTGCAAGAGGATGACTCCCTGATGTCTTCACATCCTGTGGTCGTCTCCGTGTCCACGCCAGCTGAAATAACTTCTGTGTTTGATGGAATATCATACAGCAAGGTAGGAGATAAACAGCATTGGCTTGGAACGTCTTCTGGTTGGCTGACGTTTTTAGTCCACGTCTAAAATTTTGTTTTTAAAAAAAATAATTAGATTTTGGTGTGAGGGCTGGAGAACAGGGGAGAACACAGCTGATGGTATTTTGCATGTGAAAGACTCGATTGATACTCCATTGATACAGAATTTGGGAATTAATTTTCCATTTTTTCATTTCTGTTTAAAGCAGCTTCATTCTAGTAATTCAGCAATTATACCTTAAACATCCAACTTAATTTTTTCTTTATTTTTTTAAATGTATTTTGAGGGAGCAGGGCCACAGATGCATATGGTGGGAGAGGGCGGCTTCTTGCCTTTCATCCTGTGGACCTGGAGGATTGAACTCAGGTTGTGAGGCTTGGCGGCAAGCTCCTTTACCCACTAACCCTCCTGCCAGCCCTTCACCTTGATTTTTCTTTTGAGAGAGAGAAACTATGTCTTACCTTTCTGCCGTGGGGTCAGAGAGGATAGCCAACTAACTACATGGACATTTCTGATAGGAGGACACTTTGATGTTTAGAACAACTGTTCAAATGCAGCTTAGTTGGAGGGGAAACCTTCATCCAGTGTGTGTGTGTGTATGTGAGAGAGAGAGAGAGAGAGAGAGGGGGGGGGGGGGGAAAGGGGGAGGGAGAGGAGGAGGGGTGGGGAGAGGGACAGGAGGGAGAGGGAGGGAGAGGGGAGAGGGAAGGGAAGAGGGAGAGGAGAGGGAGGGAGGGTTATGTTTGTATTTTGTAGGCAAGGCATATTTTTAGCCACTGACGCTGGACAAGGTGCTGCTAGGAATGTGCAGCCCAAGCGTCTGTGGCATTCTCCTCACAACACTTCCTACGATGCCTCCTCCACATGTGTCCCACACTCGTATTAATATAATTTAAATCTTTGTGTAGCTTCCTATCTTGGTTCCTCACAATCAGCCATTGTATTAAGTTACTGAAAGGCTGCTGTTATAGTGGGTGAACCCTGATGTGGTTGCCTTTATAATTATTAAAATGATATTTATCAAAGTCAGCCTATGTGAAAACACTTACCATGCAAAGCTGATGCCATGATCCTCAGCGTTCCCTCTCATCCCGTGGTATCTTTTCTGCCTTCTGTTTAAATTATTGATTATCTGCCTTAGGGACTCACAAAGGAAAGCTCAGACTCAATTCTCTAAGACCTGGATATGCCAAGGGCTTAAAATAGTGTCAGAAATAAATATGTTTCTAAGTCTTGTTCTTACTGCGTCCAAATGCAATTTAAAATACTTGGGAAATTGTAGTAAAAACTACTAAGTGGGAAGGCAATATTTTCATGTACATTAGTTGAAAATGGATATAAAAAATCTTACAAGTAGCATGTCCTAGTATCAACCAACATGGAAGAAGCTGGGAATCAGGGCATGCCTCAAATTCTACAGATCTATAAAACAAAATGAAGCAAAACTACTTTTGATATAAAATGGTTTTGTGCCTTCATTGCATATCTATTTATACTAAACTATTTTGGGAGACATTTTGTATTTCCTTCTGTTAAATAATGTGGAGGTGTACTTAATAATTTGCCAGAATTTCTCCTTGAAATTAGCGCTTCAGCCAAGAAAGTGCGGTGAGGACCATTTTTCTTTTCTTTCATTAACAGAGCGCCACCTGCTGGCTGACTTGGGGAAGTGCAATAACCATTTCGACCAAGTCACTGACAGGATGGCAATTTGGGCATTTTCTCTTTACCACTTACTTAGATATTTAGAAACACATACATAGAAGGGGTTCCCTTTCCCTCCCCAATTCCGTCCTCCCCCTCCCCCTCTCTCTGTTTTACCCTATGGCATAGCATAATAACTATGTACTTCATCAGAATGCTCTTCAAGAAACACTGGGATACAATCCTGAAATGTTCCTTGCAGTCTCATTAATTTAATCACTCTCCTTGTCCATCCCAGGGAGCGTCTATTCTGAGAATGCTTCAAGACTGGATAACACCAGAGAAATTCCAAGCAGGATGTCAGGTACGATTTATTTATTTATTTATATATTTATTTTTTTGGCGGTAGCAAAAGTAAACTATATTGATATTTGGCTGACAATTTTGGCAGGCTGATTAAGGACAGTTGCTTTTTTTTTTTAACATTCCTCGAACATGGGCAGATAAGCAAGAGATAAAGGTGTGATAAAAGATAAAGGGTGACTTTACATCAAGTTAAGGCTCTATACGCATCTGAAATGATCATTTACAGAAATGTCATGGAGAAATTCAAGTGGATTACTTAGTGATGCTGGATACTCTTTACATGTGCGGATTTCTTTACATGTGTGGATACTTTCTACATGTGTGGACACTCTTTACATGTGCAGATACTTTATGTGTGGATACTCTTTACATGTGTGGATACTTTCTACATGTGTGGATACTCTTTACATTGCTGAGCCTGCAATGAAAAGACAGCCTAGATCAGGTGGCTTGAACAAAAGAAATTTATTTTCCCACAACACTGGTAAAATCCAGGGCTGAGGTGCTGCATTTCAGTTGCTGGTGAGGGACCTTTTGCCCTGTAGACAGCCGCCCATGTCTTCATGAGGCACAGGGAACAAATATTCCTGCATCTTTTGTAAGAGCATGGGTCTCTCTGTGAGGTCTCTTCCTCATTACCTCATGCCAACCAGAATGCTCTCCCGAGGCTCTGAGGCCATCACGGATGCATCTAGGGACATAGCAGCATGACAGACACACTTAAATCTGTCTCTACTGGTCTTTCCACACAGAAAGCAGAAGGCCTTTTCCTTACTATTGATTTAGAAAATCTTCAATATAAAGAATCCTATTTTTATAAAGTCAGTGACTACGGATACCTTGGTCCCTTTGGGAAGATAAACAAGAAGTCATTTTCTGATGCTCTGCACACCTCCTGTGCTAACATACCATGCCCCTGGCCATTCCAGTTCATGTTCTTCTAGAATGCCCTATGCCAATCATCTCAGAGTTGGTGTCTCCTGCTTTTTATTGAAGTCACTGTACATGTGTCCCTATAGCCACCCTATCTTTTGGGTGGGCCCATTCCAACCTAGAAAGAGAATCACATCCCCCGCTGCTGCTGCTCCCCCTCCCTCTCCAGCTTCCCTTTGTGATAGCCCAGGCATTTGATACAGCCATTTCTAGTGTCTTCTAACCCATATAGCATAAAAGACACAGTTTTTACACAGAGTATCAGTTCTTTTTCATGCTGTTTTCCAGGACCATGACACTACAGGACAATCCCACCCCCAACCCCCATAACTCTCCTGTTGCCATGTCTTCGTAGGTTGCGTTTATTAACACTTTTTACATAGTTTTCATTTTAAACTGCTGCTAAAACATTCTCAGTATCTTAAGAGCTGACTTTAAATTAAATGCTCCTTCACATTAACTTTTGTAGAGAACTATCAAAAAGTCCTTAAAAGTAAACAGCCAAGCTAACCATTCAACACATGCTCAGACCATTCAATAAATTCCCAGTCCTCTGTAACCTAATGTGTTGCCATTAACTTAAAAAGCCTCACCTGAGACTAATATTTCTCAAGTTATAACGGTCTCTAACCACGACTAAAAATGGTCCCACAAATTTAACCTGGCTCAATGGCTAATAGGCAATATGTTTCATACCATTAAAGTGTTATGGGGTGAATTTATTTATATGAATTTATAGGAAAACAGGATTTTATAGAAAAAAAAAACACCAAAGCACTTTTTCTTTCTTTCTTTCTTTCTTTCTTTCTTTCTTTCTTTCTTTCTTTCTTTCTTTCTTTCTTTCTTTCTTTCTTTCTTTCTTTCTTTCTTTCTTTCTTTCTTTCTTTCTTTCTTTCTTTCTTTCTTTCTTTCTTTCTTTCTTTCTTTCTTTCTTTCTTTCTTTCTTTCTTTCTTTCTTTCAATTTTCAAACCTGAACTGGTATTTTCAGGTATCTGTGTAGCTCTCAGATCACCTGGGACATTCAACCTGTCACCCGAATCATCCTTGAACTGCTGTCATCACACCATGGCTGTTGCCCTGAAGTCCCATGGTCTGGGAAACTGGAGTTCAAGGACTTTACAAATTCTAGCTTTCTACTCACACTGATTCTCCATTAGGAAAAGTAGCCATTGCTGAATGTGGGTAGACCAGTTGTCTCCTTTTTGGTGTTCATCCCATCAAGTACAGCTTCACAGAACAGAATGACACTGTCATTCACTGAAAGACTCATGGGCCACAAGTGTGCATTGTAAAAGTGCAATATAGATGGTGAGGCACTAGTAGCAGTGTATCCATCTTCTCTTGTTCTGTTAGTACTAACCTGGGAAAAAGATGAATGGCTAAGCTGGAAAGACCTTAGTTTTCCTCCTATGAAGCTAACAGCACACACTGTTCATTTTCCTGTTGTGCTCACCCATGCCAACTAACAAGAGAGCTAGGGCTGAGGTTGTTGTGTGATTTAGACTTGAAAGCTGATGTAACTGTGATACAGAAGAGAAGAGAAATTCTATAGACTATTAGGAAGCACTGACCTGGCAAAGATAAAAGTGCTACTTTTTGGTACTGTTTATATAAATTTCAATCTGGCCTCAAGTTCATGAGAAACAATAAACTGCAATGAAAAAGAAGAAGAGGAGGGGGAAGAGGAGGAGGAAGAGGAGAAGGAGGAAGAAAAGCCAAACCAATAACCACACATTGATCCAGCATTCAGACTCTTGCTAACCAGTCTCAGACACACCTCCCTTCCTCCAAGGACACAGGCATTTGACCAGGGCCATTTCTTTTATCGCAAAAACAGGAGCATTATATTAAGTAATATTTAACATCCTATCCAGTTTCAATATGACTTGCCTATTTCTCTGCTGAAAAATCTTGTAAGTGTACAAAAAACCAAACCAAAACAACAAAACAAAACCATTTAGCAGGATAGACACAAGATCAAGGCCAACCTAGACTACACAGGGAATCTGTCTCAAAATGAGAAACAGTCGAAATAAATAAATAAAAAGAAATTAATTAATTAATTAATAAAAAACCCACTGAGCAAATGAACTCCTCTAAGATGCATTTATGAAGGCATTTCTCTCTAGAAGACTGCATTTGTCTGTAGCTACAGTTATAATTGTTATTATATACTAAGTGTTATATATACTGACTCTGGAATGAAGATGAAAAACACACTTCTGCCTTCCTTTGCCTGCCCTCTGGTGGTGGTGTTGAGAAGTGGGTTAACCAAAAGAATTAACATGGGGGCAGGATTCCAAGCTGGCCTTAGCCCTCTTGGAGGTGTTCTGGGATTCTAAGTTTGTTTTATTTCTAAGAGCCCGAAAAAAAAGAAGAACCTAGAAGATAATGTGACCCAGATATATTACCTCCTGAACATGAAAGCAACTTAGAGATTAAATGTTACATACGAAGTTATGCACTGGGAACACTTGAAAGTTTGATTTCTAGGTAAGATTCCCACATACTAAATAGCACAGGTCTACAAAGCCACAGAAGGGAGAGGGCAGGAACACTGGCAAGTCTCCGAAAGACCAACCACAATCTCCCCACCCCCACCCCGCCAGCCATGGCCAGGTAAGGGATTGGAAAAGACTGAGTTCTCTGGGGGGCATGTCCCAGTGCTTCTGAAATTCCCATGCAGAGTTCTTGTGAGCAGAACTTCCAAAGGGGCAGCTTTCCATTTAAAAATGTATGTTTTAAAAGTATTAGAAGAGTAAAAATTTGCCCTCCAAAGTGAGTAATTTCTCCCATCCACTCATAATCATCTTTGCCATTATTCAGAAGACTACATACCTGTTCATTTCCTTAGCACAGCAAATTGCACCCACAACCATTTAAGTTCAAGAACTAAAGAAGTGTGTACCTTTAAGATGGCTGAAAAAATGCAAAGAATACTTAATAATATGGAAATCAAACAACACTGAAATACCGGTGTCCAGAAATGATGTTTTACTGCAAGAAAGTCATGACTGTTCCTTGTCTGGTGTGTGTGTGTGAATGTGAGTGTGTGTGTGTGTGTGTGTGTGTGTGATCTCATGCCATGAAACAGCATGAATAGTTGTGGAAGGTCAGGTGGGGCTGAGGAGGTACAAGGAAAGCCAAGGCTGGGCTTTAAAAAGCGCTCATCTTTTACAGTTGTACTTGAAAAAATTCCAGTTCAACAATGCAAAAACTTCAGACTTTTGGGAATCACTGGAAGAGGTAAGGAAGGCAATACCCTCAAACATTTCTTCGTTCAACTTAAAAGTGATTTACATTTTAATATCACTAGTCATTTTTTGATTTCCCCTCATTTATAAACTAATGGAGCTCCATTGTCCCCCAATGACAGGCAAGCGGTCAACCAGTGAAAGAAGTAATGGACACCTGGACCAGCCAGATGGGCTATCCTGTGCTAACTGTGAGTGGAAAGCAGAACATCGCCCAGAAACGCTTTCTGTTGGACTCCAAAGCTGACCCTTCCCAGCCGCCATCAGAGCTTGGGTAAGGATGACCCACGTAAAAGAACAGTAGAAATCATTCAACAGAAACCCTGCTCACATGCTTAGGTCCTGCTGTCCTGGTATGAGTGCCACACGACAGTATAAAGGTACAGCTGTTAGGCAACAGAGTTTAAAGCTAGCCAAGTGACAAACTGAGCGTATGCCCACGTCTATCTTCGATGTAGACACCAAAGAATAAAAGAATGGAAGCAGTAAAAGAAATCAAGCTGGGATGGTGTTGAACATGAGTGGGTGGGCCTGTAGGCAGTATGGAATTCTGGGAGAAAGGCCAAAGAAGAAATCGTGGTCCAAAGGGAACAGGTGAGATGCTGAGAGATAATAACAGGGCGCCCTGTCCCTAGACAGGCTCTTCACTCCGTTTCTGTTGTGTAAACTTTATTGTGCAGTGCACAATAAAGAGGACAGAGGAGCTGTGAGAAATGAAGGTGAAATGGGCTGAGTAATGAGTCCAGCCGTGCCGTTGGGGCTTACCCCTCTACTTCGTTCCCATCCATCACTCTTACCCTCAATGTAGAGAACTCTCAGAAGTCTGGGGGTGACTGCAGGCAGGAATCCAGATGGCTTGTTCCCCCCCCCCCCAAATAGACTAAAACAGTAGAGGACAGCCAAAGACTTCCACAGGGGAGGCTCCAGAGCAAAGACATCCTTGCAAAGAGAGTGGGCTGCCCTCCCCCCCCCTAGACCTGCTACTGGGAGAAGCTTATTTCCAAAACCTATCTCCCTCCTCTATAGAAGGGATGGCATCCACAAGAATAATCAGTGGTCTGGAGAGATGATTCATCTGGTAATAGACTTGCCGTGTAAGCTCAAGGACCTGAGTGTGCATCGTAGAACCCATGTGAGGCCAGGGAGAGGAGCAGTGTGTACTGGCAACCCCCTACCTCTATGGCAAGAAGCATAGTGACTTCAGAACATCCCCCAGAATCCATACATGAAAATGAACAGTGGAAAGACCTTGTCTCATATAAGGGGGATGGTAAGGACCAGCACCCCAGCTTATTTTCTCGTGCCCACATAAGTGTCATGGCGTATGCACACATTGTACATGCAGACTCAAAACAACAAAGTAATCAACTCAACTCTCCTTTCTTAAATATGACCAGACAGTTGAGTATTAAGAAGACACATGCAAAATGTCTAAGCGTAAAAGCTTAAACCCCAGGCGGGCAAATGAAAAAGCCCTGACTCTATGGACATTATTTAGGAAGCAAAAACAAAGAAAAGGAAAAAAGAAAAGAAAGAAAATTATAAGAAATGTTCAGAGATTCTTAAAAAGCTATTGTGCTTATTATCCAAGACACGGTGCCTTAGACAGGCAAAGTGAGACCACAGAGGGAAAAACTAAAAAAAATTTCATTGAAGTAAATTTGGGAGAAATTCTCCAAAAATATAAAACTGACCCACGAGATGGTAAACATGAAGGCAGCAAGCTTGAAAGTCTGGTGCCCAAGGACGAGGTGACCAGCTAGGCATAGTGGCAGAGTCTGGAGGCAAGGGTTAGGACCGGGTGTGGCAGGAGCTGCGTCTCTTCCCGACTAGCAGGGACACTTTGTAGCTTGTCCTTGGGCCCCCTGGGTGTATCACATGGAAATGAACAAACTCTGTGAATTGTCCTCTGAGAATTGGGTGTGAGCCTGAACTAGCCCTCAGTGGCTAGTCTCATTTTACAGAGCAAAGGTGGCACCAAGAAAGGTGGTGGTGAGACTCACCTAGAGGGCCACTTCCGACCCATGGAGAAGCCTGAGAATGATTTTATTTTAAAAAATTTACTGTTAAAAGGAAATAGAAGAAGTAACATAAGGGAAGTAGGCCAGGCCTGTCACGGTTTAAGTAGAGCATATTGGGTAATAAGTTAGTCAAGTTACACTGGAGAGCCAAGCCAGAAGCTTTGGCCTGAGGCAGGGGATGTGACAACCTAGGGTTTTCAGCACCAGCTCTTCAAACTTTTTATTAATTATGAACTAATGTACAAATTGTCCAAGGTAAATTCCCCTGAGCATTTAGGTAGCACTTCACTTTGAAATTTAATCAAATTATCTTGTATATAGCACATAAATGTATACCTGTGATCAATTTCATCTAAACACTACTAATCAAAACTTTTTAATTTATTTCTAAGCCAGACAGTGCTGGCACACACCTTTAATCCCAGCACTCAATGGGTACAAGTAGAGAGATCTCAGAGTTTGAGGCTAGCCTTGTCTACAGATTGAGTTCCAGGATAGCCAAGACTATATATAAAGACATCTTGTCTCAAAAAATCCAAAAACTAGTCATATCAAAGTAGTAAAGGTTCAATTAAGATGTACAAATCTGTATCATCTATATTTTTATTTCCTATATATTTTTATAAATCTAATTAAAGCACAGATATAGGGTCAGTGACCTACTGGGGGAGGGCACTTGCAGCCAAATCTAATGACCCACATTCTTCTCTGGAAGCCACACAGTGATAGGAGAGGACCCCCTCCAAGAAGTTAGCCCCTGACAGCCACGTGTGTGCCCCCTGCAGACTGAATAAATAAGTAAATAAGTGCAAAAAGCATTAAATCCACACATAGAGTATATCAAAAGACACTTCATCATGCTAAAACTAAATTCCACAATTTTACCAGACAAGATTCTTCCCCTAATATTAAACATGGCTCTTGAGTTAAGATGTTTGAGGAATTTCAACTGAAATCCAAACCAATATGTTATTCTCTTTAATTGTGTAGTTTTTAGAAAATGTGTTTAATATAAAGCCAGTAAAGTGTGATAATCTCAGGACTTACCACCGTTGAGAGACTTAGTATGTGGTTTGTATGTGCTTGGCCCAGGGATTGGCACTATCAGGAGTTGTGGCCTTGTTGGGAGTAGGTGTGGCCCTGTTGGATTAGGTGTGTCATTGTGGGTATTGGCATTAAAACCCTACTCCTAGTTGCCTGGAAGTCAGTCTTCTCCTAGCTGCCTTCAGATGAAGACGTCCTCCTGCACCATGTCTGTCTGGACACTGCCTTCCACATACCTTGATGACAGAACCCCTGATCCTGTAAGCCAGTCCCAGTTAAATGCTTCCTTATAAGAGCTGCCTTGGTCATGGTGTCTATAAAGCATCATGGGCGCGGTAAAAACTTAACTAAGACATTTACTCATCATCAAACTTCGACCCAGTGCTGTAGACACTTGTGCACAGTTACAGAATTGCTTTGCATACTAACTCACAACCCCGCCCCCCTTACACTGAGAATCAGATGCTCAGGACATCAAGCACTGGGGTGCCCCAGGGTCACTGGATAAAGGACACCATTCTGGTCCAGCTGAACCCTCCCAGCGTGAATGTTGAGTAAAGTGGGATGTCCTAGCGCATCACTTGTCCCTGGCCATTGCTCCAGTCCTACCCACACCCCAGCTTTTATAATTCTCCTTTATAATTTTAACACTTAGTTTGAGTGAAGAGAATTTCATGCCTGCCCACTTCCCAGGGCCCTTGCAGGCTGCACTACTACTTAATTCTTACTGAGGAGATGCTTGCATTTCTTTTGTGATGATTTTGATGATATTCTGTGTAGTTTTTAATATCACTGTACGTCACATATAAAGTACCACAAGATCAATTATTTGGGAGGAGTTACTACAACATGAAGGAGGTGCATTACCAGGCATGAGGAAGGTGTTTTGGGAAACTTTAACTGCTATAAACTGGCTTCTTTGCAGTTACTATTTTGTCTCAGTAAAGCAGATTGGCCAACTTTAATACTACTAACCTTTTCAATGTTAAATTTCCAAGGCATTTCTCACATGGGTAACAAGCATCCCATGGGAAGTTTCACAATACTTAATCTCTCGTGTCCTACTTGAGAACTGATTAACTGAGCCTCGGTTAATTGGGAAAGGGGTCTGGGGAGTGTACAGGAGACTTTGTTTCCCCACGATTTAATATTTAAGGTGAGAAAAGGGAGGGACTATAGCGTGCATGAAGAGCTTCCGGGTTGAAAATAGTCACGTGTACATATAATGCAACACCAAGCACTGATTAAATTAGTCACGTGTACATATAATGCAACACCAAGCACTGATTAATCACCTAGAGCTATTTGACATCCTTTGGATCTTTGGATCTATTTTATGGCGGAAAAGAAAAAGAAAAAAAAGAAAGATGTGGAAATCGGGGCAGAAAGTGATTATGCAACTCATTCAAGGTTGCCCAGAGAGGAAGTGATGGGACCTTCCTCTGAATTCAGGCAGACTAGCAGCTACAAGACCCAGGCTGCATAGGAAGACTGGGAAAGTGGGTGAGGGAGGTGAGGGAGGTGAAGGAGGTGAGGGAGGGAAAGTCCAGGACAGGGATGGGAACCGAACCGAGGAGGAGAGTTGGTTAGTAGAGTGTGGATTCAAGAGACCTGAGGGAGAAAACTGACAGATGACATTTGTATTTTCCCAAGTTCCCTCCCAGTGTCAACATTTGCATTGGATGTTACAGTGTGCAAGGCAACAACATCCTCTGTCTTGCAAAACAAGCTTCCACTAGGCAGGTTTCCCAGTAATTGTTTCCTCCTGTCATGTGGAGCCACTGGTTTATTAAGCAAAGAGAGCCAGCCCTTGCTTTGTTTGAGCTAGAGGGATTGGCATAACAAGCAAACAAACACAACCCCAAAACAAACCTCCTTGGTTATCAGTTCCCCTCTATGCAGACCCCTCCCCCAACAAACTACAGCCAAGTGAACCAAACATATCATTAGGAATAAAATTTCCCTTTGTTACAAGTTTTTAAATTTTATTTAGCAAGACAGTCTAGTTGTAACATTTATACTTAATATTTTTCAACTTTTTCATCAGATACTGTATGCACCTTATTTTGATTCTTAGAGGCATGATTTTTAGAGATCATTTATCATAAAGTAGATTTATTTGTCTTGAGTTTATAAAATACAATTATATATCCACAGGAAAAGAAACAGAAACGGGCTCGCTCTTCCTCATCGAGAACAATTTGTTACAAATCAATAGTAACTGAACAAAGGAAACAAGAGACTTTAAAACCGAAGGGAACCTTTCATATGTTTCTCCTTATTAAAATATTAGATTGCAATACATACTTTCAGGCACCCTGTCGTCTTGTATAACTAGCATACATGAATAAGAATGTCTAAGCAGTACCTTCATCCAAGTGAAGGGACTGGACCTTTCCTAGGCTAAGGCTCAGTTCCCCCTCTTCCGAGTTGCTCATTTGTGGTAGGCGATGGTGCTCTCAGTTACACTGTGGGCTGTGTGACCTCTTCTGGGTGTCTTTCTCTCTGCTTAATCCAAGATTAGGAGAAGCATAGAGCAGAACGTTTTATCATTCAGATGAACCCTTTGTGGGTCATATTGTGGTCTCAACCATCTCTTCAAATGGACCATTTTTCATCTCTGTCTGTGGTATTTCTCTCTATCAGGACCTTGGGTGCCCAGTCCACATTAAGAGACAGAAGATTGGGAGTAGGTGTACTATCTTAGATGATTCAGTGTCAGTGGAGAAAATTAGACTGGCCATATTTAGCATTGATGGAGCCCGTAAGTCAGTCAGAATGATAATTACCCCTTCAGGAATGATCCCTGAAGCCACTGAATTTAGATAACACCTAACAGCTTTTATCGCTTCATTTACGTGACTTCCGCTCTTGGCCATATTATGCTCTGAAATCTTTTTCTTTACTCAGCGGAGATTAGGTACAATATCATGGTGCTAAAATTAGAAGAGAGTAGTGCCACTGCCTTCCTTCATTTTGACTTATGACACCCCCAGACATCCCAGGAGAGTATGTTTTGTATCTGTTTCCAGTAACACATCTTCTACCAGCCTTTAATATGGTAGAGTCCCAGGAAGGAGGCCACCCTATATGAAGACTGTGCTCACAGTTCATGAAGCCCCCAGCAGTTCCATATTGGGTCAGACTGGCGCTAGGGAAGGTGGGGAAGACCAACTGGCCTTCCCATTAGCACCGGACTAGCACCATGGCCAGAATATAGCATAGGACTCTTTACAATGCTGTTTTGTTCCTCTTCTGAGAAGCTGTAACACTCCCTAAAAACAGACCGGGAGATGGCAAGTTAAAGTGACTTCCCAGGAAGGTGCAGGGAGCAGGGGTGGGGTGGGGCAGCTGCAGGGGCATGAGACAGGATCTGTAGGGGAAGCTCTGGAGCATGCTCAGATGTCTTTGGCAGATTAGCTAAGATGGGTTGTCACCACAGCCATCCACCATGAAGAAGGGCCACATTCAGAGGAATAAGTTTCCTGGAGCTTTAGGCTTTCAGTCCCCAGTGGCCGGAGGGCATCTCCCAGTTAGCCAGGTTGGAGAGCATACCTAGTTAGGAAGGAGAGAGAAATGTAAGGAGGTGGCGCTGGGTAAGCCTGAAGCATCCACGACATTCACCATTCATGGGAGAGCCAGGGGAACCACTGGTCTCCTGAACCATGTAGCCAGACATTCTACTGGAGACAGGAGGGTGGTAAGTTCAAGACTTGCCTGGGCTGCAGAATAAGTTCAAAGCCAGCCTGGGAAGTCTAAAGGGGCTTTGTCTCAAAAAGGCTAAGTCGTAGCTCATTGCTAAAGGGCATCCTTGGCATGCAGGGGGCCCTAGAATCAATCCTCCAACTCCACAAAACTGACACAAACAGTAGAACAAAACCAGCACTCCTTTCTCCTCCCTGAATGACTGAAATACTAAGTAGCAAAGGAGAACACTCGGGCACCCCAAGAAATTAGCTCAGCTGGTGATTTTCTCTCCCAGCACTTACGTCATGGTTGCAATTACTAAGCGAATTTTAGAGATTAACATATAAGACTTAGTGAGTAGGAAGGCAGAATTTCAATATAACTTGATAGAAGACACACCATGCTAGAACCTACATAGGCTTGAATGCAGAGGCTCTCTGCGTTATGATGCGAAATGCTACATTTATGCAAGTTGAATTGTACAAGATATTTATTTCAAAGCATTTTTTACTGAATATTGAATTTTCTTCTTCCTTATCTAATTTTATGTAAAATTATATATTTTGTGGATTTATAGAACCTGAGAACTATCTGGCATGGCCTATCTTCGTCCCTGAAGTACATTTTACAAGCTGTGTATGTTGTGTGCTACGTACTGGCCAATCATTTATAAGGAAAAGTGTGTTCATCTGTTGATTCTGATGCTCAAGCTTCACATGATCAAGTGTTTCCTTCTTAAATTTTTAGTTACACATGGAATATTCCAGTCAGATGGGCCGAAAATAACAGCTCAAGGATGACAGTCTACAACAGGTCAGAACAAGGTAAATATTATCTAACACATTCGTTTCTTCTGTGAATTGATGCATTTCAGTAAACAAATAGAAATACAGCAAAGCAGCTCCCCCACCTTGACAGTATTCTTCTAGTGGTTTGTCCTGGCAGACAGGAATAAACTGCCCGAGCCTGAGGAATTTTACTTACCTGTCAATCATTGGGAAATCAAAGCATAAGGTTCCGGACTTTCCTGGCTCCTCCCTGCCCTGCCCTTCTGTTCTTTCTTCCTTTTCTCCTCTCTTTCTTCTTCTGATTTTTGTATCAAAGAAGGAAGACATTGAAATTCTTAAAATGTGACATGAATGGCCTGCTTTTTACATGTTCTTTTTCAATTAGAAAAATCAGCTACAGATGTGTTTCTTGTACTCTCTCCACTGATTTTTCTTCTCCCTATCTGAAAAAAAATTCAGGTTCTTTAAAAACAAGGAGGTCTTATTACAAACCTTCAAATTGCTGGTGGAAAAAAAAACAATTAAGTAAGAGAGATTTTAGCATCAATCCCAGGAGAATCTTGCCTTTTTTGTTAGTTGGTTTGGTTTGGTTTGTGGGGTTTGTTTGTTTGTTTGTTTTGCTTTGTTTGAAATATTTTATTTGTGTACTTTGTCCTTCTAGCTAGAATAATTCAAGTCACTTGAGAGCAGAGACTATCATAGTACATCTTGTGTCACAGGGAAGAAGTCATGGAGAATCTTGCTTTTTATGCTTTGACCATTATAATTATTTAGTGTTGCAAAACATTTCTCATCTAAGACAAAATGGATTTCTTCTTTCTGTCCGATGAGAATGTGGTCTCAGAACAGCACACTCTGTAGGCTTTCTTGAAGGTAAAAGCATCCTGTGTTCCTTCATCTCTACCTGGTTATTTGCTCTCAAATCGCCTATCTCAAGTGGGTTACCTGAGCTGGGGTTCTAGCTCAATCGGTGCGATGCTTATCCAGCATGCAAAAAATCCTGGGGTCAGTTGACAGCACCACATATCTGGTTAGATGTGGTGGTGAGCAGCTATCATCCCATCATCCCAGAGCTAGAAGCAAGCAGATCTCAGACTCGGTAATCATCAGCTATCTAGTAAGTTCAGGTCAGCCTGCAGTCAAGGGCAGCGTAAAATACAAAATTTAAAATAAAGTGTATCATCCAATCTCTTTGGATAAGTTCATAGCTGTATGATAGCTATATGATACCATCCTCTGTCCTCCACATGAACAGGCCTCAAGCAGCTGCTGAACTTGTGCCAATGAGGACATACTTATTCTGGAAATCGGTTTTGTGAATTGATATAATAGTGTTTTTCTACTGTCTCATTTCAATTAACATAGATTTTTTCCAGGGTTCATTCATGCTGTGGCAAGGATCATTCCTTCATTCTCTTACATAATGGGTATATGTTTTTATATATAATTCTATATTCATATGGATATGTCTTCTCTTCTCTATCTGACCGTCTTTGGATCTTTTTAATCCTACAGAATACTGTTAGGAGCGTTTGTATAGTAGTTTTTCTGCCTTGGGTATTTTTCATCTTTGCTATTTCTTTTTTCTTTTCTTTTTTTAACTTTTATTATAAGCTCTCTTACATGTTTAGTTCTAGTGTCAGCTTTCCCATCTTCACTATTATGAAAGTAAGACCCATCTTTGGGCTAGCTATTCCTGACAGAAAACATATTCATAGGAAACCACACCCCCTTCTTAGGAAACCACGCCCCTCCATAGGAAACCACAGGCCTTCTTGGGAAACCACACCCCCTTCATCATTTATGCTAATGATGGTTATGACATTGTGGCCAATAACTGAATCCTTCCAGAAATTCCAGATGGAGGCCTTTTTGTTTCAATATTTTACGTGTGTACGCTGTGATTGAACTCTAAGCTGAATGTCTTTTGGTCTGTCTGTGGACCATTTTCTACTCACAGGCCTGTGTGCCAACAGAAAATGAAGAGGGCAGAAAGAAATAATACAGTAAAAATGTTCCATGTCAGTAATAAAAGGCACGACAAGAATGTTGGGATTTGGGCACCTTCAGATGAACCGTCACCACATATTTTTCCCGTTGGTCGTTGTGTTTAGCTGAGGGTCAGAAGACTGTCTCCGTAGCAGCTTGATTGCTGTTTATGCATTTAAAAACATGAATAATTCATCCAGTCTAACACAATTTTTTCCCAGTGTTTTAATGAAGTAAGGATTTCATATAAGAGAATGTTCTAGATAGTGGAAACTCACTCAAGAGAACAAATATGAATAATACTAGAACAAGTCTTCTAGTATTATTAGAAACATTTTTGGAATACTCAATCCTTAATTCATTAGCCTATTCTTTCAGGCAAGTTTTTAGTTTGCTTTGTTTTGAGACAGAATCTCACGACCACCAGCCTAGCCTCCCACTTGCTACGGGTCAAGGAAAACCTTGAACTCCTGATTCTCCTGCTGCACCTTGAGAGTGCTGGAATTACAGGCATGGGCCTGTACTCCTGATTTTATAAAGTTTGCTGGGGAAGGAGTCTTAAGATGTCATGCCTGCTTGGCAAGCATCATCAGCTACATTCTTAGCTCAAGAAGGTTTTTATTTGTTTTTTGGGTTTTTTGTTTGTTTGGTTGGTTTGGTTTTTCAAGACAGGGTTTCTCCTGGTAGCCCTGGCTATCCTGGAATTTATTCTGTAGACCAGGCTGGCCTCGAACTCATAAATCTGCCTGCCTCTGCCTCCTAAGTGCTGGGATTAAAGGCGTGCACCACCACTGCCCAGTTCAAGAAGGTATTTCTAAAAAAGCAGTTTTGGAGGCAGTTTGGGAATGAAGGCCTGAAGACTGAAGTGTAACCTTTCCTATCCTACAGCTATCTAGGACAGGTCTTCCCGGACAGATGCAGGTTCTGCTGTAAGAGGCTCTTACCCTGAGGCAGGTGGTAAAAGGCACTCACCAGACCAGGACCAGGGCAGATGTGTGGGTCCAGGTTGCTGTGGAAGAAAACACCTAGGTCAGGAGCTCAGAGGCTCACTGGAGTTTTAGGGTAATAGGATTGACAAAGTATAGAGGGGCGGGGCGGGCAGGGGAGTAGGCGGTGGGGACTGTGGCTCACTCAGGGAGCCAGTGTGAAAGCAAGAGGAGAGGGTGTCCTGCTCCCTTCTGCCTCTCAGGTATGTCTAAAAGCATTTGCATTATCGCCACTGGCGCTTCTCTGCCTTTCTTACTTAAAGAATATTCTCTTGAGGAAATGAGCCGGTTTCTGGCTGTTGCTGCTGCACTGTTTTTTCAGCAGACACCGAATGGTTGTTTATCATAGGAAGGAGTGAATAAATGAATGAACTAGGTTCGGTCTTCAAGGAGCTACGGGAGCAAACCTACCTCCATTTAAAACGTCAGAATCACCAGAAACAAAACAAAACAAAACAAAAAACAAATTAGACACCTCTTCCTACTTCAAAGTGCCTGCTCCATTTTTAGGCTGGGCCATGAGTTCCTGTTTCCTGTCTGAGGACATCTTGAGCTCAGGGCACAGATGACGAATGTACACAGGATGGGCAAGCAGCTCTCATTACCTGCCCCACCCCCCGCTCCTGGCACTCTGATGACTCATAGTCAGAAATGCCTCCAGCAATAAGAGGACTTCCGGGATCTTTTATTTACACAAGTATTGTTTGTGATACTTTAAACAGTAGGGAAAAAATATGTCCTTTCTAAGAAAAGGAGTAAATCTCACACAAAATATTTCCTGGCGATTCTAACCTAGAGCCTCCCGCCCCCACCCCCACCCCCAAATTATCCTCACTTAAATTGTCTTGACTCAGTTAAAGGGAGCTTATTATTATCAAAATGTATTTTCCTATCTTTACTGCTGCTATTTTCGGTCACTGGGATTTTCTTCTAGGTTAATCATTCCAAATACTTTTCTTGATTTTTTTAAAGATGTATTTATTTATTATTATATGTATGCACACTGTAGCTGTCTTCAGACACTCCAGAAGAGGGAGTCAGATCTTGTTACTGACGGTTGCTAGCCACCATGTGGTTGCTGGGATTTGAACTCAGGACCTTAGGAAGAACAGTCAGTGCTCTTAACCGGTTGCTGAGCCATCTATCCAGTCCCCAAGTACTTTTCTTATATAGCTGATACTGGCAGTTTTGTCAGTCTTGTGATTCCTAGTATTAGTGGTTGGTAAATTAACCCTTGCTGTGGAAACTTCATTTGTTCTCTTTTCTTTTTCAACTAAATTATAAGCTCCTTGAAGGTTACAGTACTCATGGTATCTTTCGTTCCGCATCTGTTATCTAATTAATAAGCGCTAGACACATGGAAGGATTTGGTAAGCATGCTCTTAGTGCAGGGTTGTTTGCCCAGTCTGCTCTTCTTAGATCGTGTGTTCTGTTGTAGTTATGGTACAGCTCTCTCTGTCTTTGATGTCAGTTGCTATTTTTGTTATAACTTTTTTGTTTTATATTCGCCTACATCTAATTGGACGCCATCTATATGCTTCGATTTGTTGCATTCGAACATTTAGAAGGAATGCAGGTTGTCACATGACAAAGGAGTTATCGTCAATCTTGTCTGAACATGGTGTTTCTGTAGACATGACTCCAGGACTGGGGTCTAGGAGAGGGACTAAA
This sequence comes from Apodemus sylvaticus, assembly GCF_947179515.1. Taxonomy (NCBI): domain Eukaryota; kingdom Metazoa; phylum Chordata; class Mammalia; order Rodentia; family Muridae; genus Apodemus; species Apodemus sylvaticus. The sequence continues at coordinate 33,288,271 of NC_067475.1, forward strand.
ACATTGTTTCCGGTGTGGAGTCAAAGAGTTGGCCTAAGACACTTCTACAGGAGTGGGCTCAGGACTCCGTTGCAGGAGTGAGGGTTTGGAGATGGGTGTGGACTCAGGATGATGATATTTGGAACTCTCATGTCTGCACTTTATGAATTTAAATGATCAAAACCTGGCATTGTAGAAATAAGATTTTTAAAAATGGTGTTCACATATTTATCACCAAGCAAATGGTGGCCACATACCTTTAAATGTATTCAGGAAGGAAGGACTTTCTCCATGTTTTCAAGCTGAGTCTTGTGCAATATACGAACCTGAAATCAGTTATGCTGGTTTAGAAGCTCAGTTTGTCAGCTCAGCCCCAGTCAATGAAGTCTTGGAAGATTTATTCACCTAAACCAAACATACAAGAGACTAAGCAAGAATGCTAAATGTTGTATGTATTAATCAGGTACGAGCCAGCACACCCGTGTAGGCTAATTAGATATCTCTTCCCAGTGAGAATATACTGAGTAAGGAGTAGGGGATCATAGGATGGAGCCACCATTTTAAAGATGTCATCAAACTATGATGCTAATACAATGCAGTGTCCAGGCGAGCCAGTCAGTGCACTAGTAAATGGTCAGCCATGTCTTGATGCGATGAAAGTTTTTTGTTTGTTCAAACAGCCGAAGGAAGTGTTTCTGACTCACCATGTCTTCCAGGTGACTGCCCAGCAAATAACGACTTGGAAAATCTGGTTTTGTTTGTTTGTTTTTACTTCTTGTAGTTCTAATACGGCCTGCATGTCAGACTCTTTTTGTGGGTGTTTTTCAACTGGAACACAGAGAAAGAAAGTGGGGGGACCAGGACTAGCAGAGCATCGATTACTTCTGGCTGCGTTCTACATCCGGTCCTCAGCTGTAGGATGCTACTTAGCAGCAAGGGAGACAAGTGTGTGTCATCTAGCTCTTACCTAGGAAAGGAACGGTGTGGCCAACGACGACCGGGTTTCTTCCATGTACGCTATTCTCTGCAGAACCAGGCCTTTAAAAAGATGAGGACTGCGTGCACTGATCAGGTGGGCGATGCCTGCCGGGGCAGATGGGAAACACACCAGCAGATCTCCGCTATACAGCTCCCCTTTGTGTGCGCTCTTCCAAATCGATTATGTATTAAACCTGTAGCTGAAGGCTGAGGGAGGCGGGTTCCTCATTCAAGGCCATCGTAGGCTATATAGCAAGTCCCAGGCCAGTCTGGGCCATGAAGCATGATCTTCTTGTCTCAAAAACAAACAAACAAACAAAAAAACAAACAAACAAACAAAAAACCAACCAACCAAGCAAACAAACAAATGAAGCCAATTTCCATTGCAGGCGAATGCTCTGTGTCAGTCGTTGAGATCTGGAAGAAGCTCTGAAATTATAACTCGCACAGTCATGACTCAATTCCTCCTTCCTCCCTCCCTCCCTCCCTCCCTCCCCCCCTCTCTTCTACCTCTCTTCTCTTCTCCCCTGTATCATGCTGGAATCTTACTACGTTGCCTAGGCCAGCCTTCAGCTCATGATTCACCCCCCTCTGATAACAGTCTCTTGAATAGCTAGGGTTGCACATGTAGCACACAGTTTTGTTGAAAACATTTTTTCATTATGTGTGTATGTGCACACTGTAGACCTGTGTGTGCACTGGTGCATACACATTCAACCATGTATATGACTAGAGAGGTCAGAGGTCAGGCACTCTCCAGCTTATTTTTTTGAGGCAAGATCTCTTACTGATCCTGGAGCTCACTGTTTTTGGGTAGACTGGCTGGCCACGAGCCCTGGGAACTCACCTCTGCTTGCCCTCTTAGTGCTGGGTTGACAGATGCATGCCTACATTGGGTGTTGAAGGTCCCAGGATGAGTCTTCCATCTGCGAGGCCAGTCTTTTACTCACTGGACCATCTCACCAGCCCTGAGAAGGAAGTTTCTTAGACAGAGCCCCTACTCAGGGATAGCGTCTTCAACATTTGCAGCACATAGTCATTTATAAGGTGGATGGTGAGAGCCCTTTGTGGTCGTTGTGCATACATCTTCAAATATATAAAATATAACTTCATAGTATAATTTCAAATGAGCAAAGATTACTAATCTTCGAAAGAGTAGGTAGGGTGTCATTGTGTGTTTTATGTTTGCTTGTGCATACATGTAGAAGCTTCTCCTGTGCACACAAAGAAAATTTAAAAATTTAAGATTGATGAGTAATTTTTTTATATTATTGTGTACATTTGGAGGGTTGCTTTTGTATGAAACAGGGTCACTACAGTAGCACAGATTAGCCTTGAATTTGCATCTATCCTCTTGTCTCGGTCTCCCGGGTGCTGAAATTACAGTACAGGCATGTACCACCCTGCCTGGAATTCTTTATACTTTATTTTCCAAGAATTCCATAAAGAATGCATGCTGTTGTTATAATCATAAAATAAAAACAAATGCACACTCTCATGCCCGTAAGCAAACCTTGGCTGTTGAGTTCTGCTTTCTTCATTAGATCGTGGAACACCTGTACGGTTTGCTGTTGTCAGCTGTTCTCAAAGTATCATAAACTTGGAAAGTCCTTAACTACTGACTTCCGGGGTCTCAGCTTCCTCCTCATCTATAAAGTGAGAAAAATCACAGTAACGTTAGACAGGCTTAACCAGGTACATATAAAGCGCAGTAAATTACTGCAGTATTTAGATGCATTGCCAGGAACGTCTCAGCGTTATTTATATTTGCTTGGCTATTTCTAGAACTGGCAGCCTACCGTGTTTCACAATAACGGGGATAGCTAGCATCTGTTGGTCACACAGCCCCAAACGAAGTGACCCTGTGCTATCCGCGTTATCTTAATCTTCATAACAGCCCCAGAAGGATTTTTATCCCTGTTTTCCTCCTGGTAAACTGGGACACAGGGAGGTCAAGTGATCTGGCCAGAGTTCCACAGCTTGCCAGTCTCGTGGAAAGGATTTTACCCCAGGTCTGTCAAACTCAGAAGTTCCTGTTCTATCTTCAGTAACATACGGCTTTACCCTTAGCAAGAAACTCTCCTCCCAATACAAACATTCAAAGAGCGAGGTTGCCAAAAGATTAGCTTCCTTTCAACAACTTCCCTATGGGCCAAATGACAAGGAAGATTAATACTGCCCCAGTGCGGGAAGGGTTTATATTTTGTCAAGTACCTGTTCTGAAAGTTCCTAAGAAAACTTATTGTCATGTTGGAAGACTTGACTTCTATATTATGAAAAACTACTGGGTCCTGGACATCTTCCAGACCGTGCAAATGCTTCCAAAAATTTAAATCACCTTTCCTCCCAAACTTGCCTCCTTCTGTTCTGCGCTGCCAACGCCATCACTCATTCCACTGTGGGAGCCTTCGCCCCGCCCCCAGGCAGGAGGAGGGGCTAGGCCGCTCTTTACCTCTAACAGGTCTCCACTCTGTTCCCACTGTGGTCACACCAGTCCAAGTTCAAACCCTTTCTTGTTCTAGATTTTTACAGTCGGGTTTCAAGCAGGTCTTCATGCTTTTAGAATCTAATCCAAAATCTCTCCCCTGGCACTGTCAAAATAGCGTTTTCTGGAAAGCAGACTTAGGCATGTCATCTCCTTGTTTGACAGTCTCCCTGTGTTTTTCCCAGAGGATGATGCTTTGGCGTGGCCTGTGTCATTAACACTAAAGCCTCAGGCCTTGCTACCAGTCTTGCCTGCTCGGTCCCTGCATGGTCCCTACAGTAAACTCGTCCCTGCATGGTCCCTACAGTAAACTCCTTGAAGGCTCTCGCTTAATGTAACTTTCCACACCATTATCTGAGTAATTTATTTTCCATGCAGGCAAAATATATACTAATGGAAAAGTCTAGAAGTGATCCTGGTGAATACTGATGTCAGAGGTAGTTTATTGCTGTTATTATTATTATTAATTATTGGAAGATAATTTTATAATTATATTTATGTACAGAAAACTTCACAGTGTACACTTTAACCCAGTTTAGGGGTGAGTTCTTTAGACTTTGCCTTTTCCAGCGTGGCAATGTGAGCCACAGACTTAGGACCCAGGACGTTGCCTCCCCAGTGGCGGCGGATCTGACATTATAATTGGTCCTAATAGCTTCTACCAGCGTAGCCAGAGCACCTTGTCTTCCGAGTTAACCTGTGTGAAGGCAGCAATGGTGCGTGTCTTCCTGTGGACCAGGCGCCCAGCCTGGCCTTTCCCTTGATGATGCAGTAGGGCACGCCCATCTTTCCACACAGGGCAGGCAGGATAACCACCAGCTCGATGGGGTCTACATCATGGACCATCACCACCAGCTGAGCCTTCTTGTTCTCCACTGAGGTGGTGACTGTGGTGACTCCTGCTCGGAGGACAGGCGGTCTCTCAGTTGGGACGTCCCCTTTGTCAGCGGCTTTCTTCTCAGCACAGGCCAGCAGCCTTTGCTTCTTCTCCTGCTTTGTCTCTGGCCTGTACTTGTGGGCAAGCTTAAGCAGCTGAGTCGCTGTTTGCCTGTCCAGGGCCTGGGTGGACTGGTTAATGGCAGGAGGGACTTTGCACCACTTAGAGAGGATGACTCTTTGCCGCTGCAGCCTGATATAGCGGGGTCATTTGATGAAACGTGTTAGATCTCTTTTGGTCTGGATGTTCTGCCCAATTTCAAAGTTCTTGGGCTTTTTCTCAAACAAAAGATTGACTATCTTTTTGGCCTCCTGTTTCTTCATGTCAGCAGGGTGGGGGCTGGGGCCACCTTCTTCCCCTGGGCCTTCTTTTCTTTGGGCATCTTGCTAGGCTGGAGGAGAGAGCCACAGGTATTATTTTTTAAGGTGTATATTTGACCTAAAATTTAAGTTTCTCTCCCTTTAGCACTGGGCTTCTAAAAGCCTGATGCTTGAGAAATTGGAAAGTTAATATGCTAACTCCATTGATGAAACCCCACCATTTCATTCAGCTGAAATAAGGAGGTAGATAACCTTTCAAAGGCTAATCTAATTGAAAGCACAAGTAGGAAATGGATGGCCAAGAAAGAACATTCATTGCATTTGGGTTCTGAGTCAGTTGTAGCATGCCCTTAGCACCTCAAACTGTCAGATTCTCACGTCATTGTTCTACTTAGCAATAGTTATTTCCACTAGCTACAATGTTAATATACTTTGTTTTGGGAATTAGACCCAGGGGCTTCCCTCCTGCTTGGCCAGTGCTTTACCACTGGTCCCCATCTCCAGACATGTTTAACTTTATTTTGAGACAAGCTCTCACTAGGTTGTCCAGACTGATTTTAGAACTCACTGTAGTCCAGGTAAGCCTATAAGCTGCAACAGCCTTCCGAGTAGCTAGAATTTTATAAACATGTACCAGCGGGTCCAGCTTCAGTAATGATTTTAGAAGGTGTTCTTTAAATGTTAGGATCTCAGCCCTTCTTGGGGCTGACCCAGTGAATAGCCTTCCCTTTGAAATCCATTATACTTGGGGATGTAGGGATCGCTCCTAGGAGGCATAGATTTCCTTGTCTGCAGGCACCACTGTTAATTCCTGCAGGACTGACCAGCTTGAAGTTACTGCACTCCTGTGGCACGCCGCTGCCAGGGAAGAGTGTTCGCTACAAGTGGCAGGATGCCTGTTGACATTGCTTATTTCTCGTTCTTCTTGCTTACTCCAGTGACATTCTAAAGTTAGGCAACTAAATAAGAATTAGGCTTAGGGGCTTTGGGTCCAAATCAAACTCGACTCCTTGAGCTAATATTGCTTTTCTTCCTTTTTTCCTTCCTCTTTGCCCTCTGGGTCTAATTTCTCTGTGTTTACAGTGTATGCAAACATGTTTCTCATTAGTGTTTATTTACTGCCACAGGAATCACTTTGGATGCTAATCTCACTGGAGATGTTTTTCTCAAAATAAACCCAGATCACATTGGGTTTTATCGTGTAAATTACGAAGAAGAAACTTGGGAGTGGATAGCTGGGGCTCTCTCCTCAAACCACGCGGTAAGGTGTAGCACAGTTATGAACTATTGTGATTTTGTTGCAAGGACAGCGTTTTCACAATACTAATTTTTTTTGCCCCAATGCTCTTTGCTTTGAGAATTATGGTGCCCACATTTCTTCTTCTTCCAGAGCTTCTCCTCTGCTGACCGGTCAAGTTTTATTGATGACGCTTTTGCTTTGGCAAGGTATGTTTTTAACTAAGATTAGGTCACTCAAAATACCCTCGAGTTTTCATATGTCTTTAAAATTAATTACAATTACATTTGATTTTTTTAAATTGAAAACATCCAAATATCTATATTTTAAGCATTATTGTTATTTTTTTTTTTGCTCACTCCCGTTTTAAATTCATATGAGCCTTGTAACAAATACTGATGTTAGCTATTCATAGAAACAAGTTTCTCACTCCAACCCCCTTCCCTGTTGGAATGGAGTATGAATTACTCCCTATCTGGGTCTTTGACTTAGTGATATTTGAAAGTGTTCCGAGTGTACCTTGGCCTGGTAAGGTCAAAGGATAAAGGCAGCATCTCCCAAGTCTGCTGACCCAAGTTCTAGCCCAGGATCCCCATGACAGGAGGAGAGACATAATTCCAATATACTGTCCTCTACCTCCACGAGTGCACAGTGACAGGCCCATCTCTTCCCCCCAAAAAACCAAGTGGCATATACATGACATGGTTTTAAATATGCCTTCAGAATTTGATTTAACAGATACACAGTAAACCCACACTTACTACTAGATATTTGGAACTAGAATTGTGAGTTCTTATCTAGGTTATTGGGACAAGGACAAGCCATGGCAAGCTATTTTGGCTAGCATTCGGACACCATTTTAGAGACTGATTTTTTTTTTTTTCTTTTTCATGGCCTAAGAATAACTTGAACTTAGAGAAAAATAACCAATCTAGATTGGGGAGTAGAAGAACAGTGACCATGGCTTCTTGACTTTTTCAGGTCACCTGAATCTAATAATTATTTAAATTTCTGATCCTCTGCAGGAGCCACATACATAGCTGATTTGATATCCAAGTTTTTTCAGAACCTTTGTCTAAACATGAGAGTAGATAGATACTAATTCCTTCAGAAGCATCTTCTGGTCTGGTCTAGGCTAAGCATTAATCTTTCGCTCTGTGTCTTCCAACAGTACTGCATCATTATTGCCTGTTAGAACCCATACTGCCCAAGAAACACTCTTATGAGGGTGGGCATCTGAGCCCTTCTCATGAAACCATGTGACTGTTAGAGTTGTTGTCCAGTAGCTACTAGCCAAGCAGATCAATAGCTGGTTGGCTAGGGTAGCAAGCAGAAACATTTCACATAAACTCCTTAGATAATTTATGGGAAGTCGAAAGATGCCATCGGTTCTCAAAGGGGTAACCGATAGGCTTTTGAACTTGACTGAAATCATCCTGGTTCTGTAGAAACTGGAGTAAGTCTCCTAACCACTATCTGTATCAATCTCCTTATAGAAAATTGGAGAGGACTACAGAAGACTATTGTAAGACTCCATGAGAAAACAGGTGCACGGAACCTAAAATAGGACTTTTTCCATACAAGTTCCTATTGAATTCTGTTACTTGACTGAAATGCACACCCCTTGGATTTTTAACAGTAAAGATGCATTTTCTGAAGCACTTCTGCAGTGCTCTCGGAGCCTCACTGGGAGACGTAGTCATGTGTAATTTAGGGCTGAGCCTTCAGTCTCCACTTCTGCCCAGCCTCAAGCTTCCTCATTCACCTCTCTTCACCACAGAGAGGTGAGACTAGCATTTTCTTGGATATCAACACTCAAAATACAAACGTTAAAGACAATTTTTCTATTTATTTTTTTTCTCAAATACACCTGAACTAAACTTTTAAAAATGCTTTTCCATAAATTTTTGTGGAACTGACTACCATGAAGTCATGGTGTCATGGTGGGATCAGTTGAGTATCAACAGTTGAGTTTCAACAATAAATGCAATTTCTTTTCTTTCTCTTTTTTTTTAGTGTTTATTTTATTATTTGTGTGTGTGTGTGTGTATGTGTGTATGTGTGTGTGTGTGTATGCACTCACACATATGTGGGGGCACACAGAGGTCAGAATTGGGCATCAGATCCCCTAGAGCTAGAGTTATAAGCAACTGTGAGCCTCTTGAGAGGGGTGCTGAGAACTGTGGTCTTCTGGGAGAACAGCAAGTGCGCTTAACTACCAAGCTCTCTCTCCATGCAGTTTTTTAATTACTCAGCAGAGGACTTCTCATCACATAAAATGCTAGGGTCACCACACTGGTCTTTCAATTGAAAGTCTGGTTTTCAGTTAATTGTCTTATTTATTTTCTCTCGCAGAGCTCAACTTCTGAATTATAAAACAGCCCTGACCTTGACCAGGTATCTTGACTCAGAAAAGGATTTCTTACCCTGGGAGAGAGTCATCTCAGCTGTAAGCTACATCATTAGCATGTTTGAAGATGACAGAGAGCTGTACCCCATGATAGAGGTGATGTTAACATTATCAGTTTACCACAATTGTAAATGTTCAGTTAATTAGGGTGGCTTCTAGAGGAAGAACCTCTGGGGGAATATCTATGTACCACATGAAGTCGAGAGATGAGAACTAGAGCAGTCAATGCAGCCGGGCTGTTTGATCTGTTTCACTTTTAAATGTTTAGTATCTGTGTTTGCATATGTCTCCAAAAGGCATCAATTTTTAGTATCAAAATGACTATTAAGACTGTTTTATTTAAATTTTTAACACTCTAAACTATAAATTAGAACCCACTTTAAAATGGATTTATCTGAGAAAATTAATTTATTTTTAACAAAATGTAGCAAAGTAAAAAAATTTATATTTTCTTACTCTTAACCTCCACATTGGGATTTTTGTTTTAGTGTTTTCATCTCTATTTACCTTTTCTTTGTCATTTCTGTACCTCTTTGACAAGTTGCTTGCAATTTTAAACAAATTGTGGATCCAAATCTAGTTATTTTGTGTACTGAATGAGAGACCTTGGGAAAATGATTTGATTTTTGTGGTATTTGATTTGTTGTAACAAAAATGATTTTGATATTTGATATTTGTGAGTGTAAGTTTCACTTGTGTAATAGGAACATTAGAGGACTTGCCTGCCTGTGGTAATAGGGTAGCAAGGACCCCTAAATGGTCTTTGTAAGTCTAAATAGCTATCATTGTTAAATATTTCATTAATGTTTTGGGTATTCCAGTTTTCTAGGTTAATATCCACTTATTAGTGAGTGCATACCATGATTCACCTTTTGAGTCTGGGTTACCTCACTTAGTATGATATTCTCTAGCTCCATCCATTTGCCTAAGAATTTCATGAATTCATTGTTTCTAATGGCTGAATAGTACTCCATTGTGTAGATATACCACATTTTTTGCATCCACTCTTCTGTTGAGGGATACCTAGGTTCTTTCCAGCATCTGGCAATTACAAATAGGGCTGCTATGAACATAGTAGAACATATATCCTTATTACATGGTGGGGAGTCTTCTGGGTATATGCCCAGGAGTGGTATAGCAGGATCTTCTGGAAGTGAGGTGCCCAGTTTTCGGAGGAACCGCCAGACTGATTTCCAGAGTGGTTGTACCAATTTGCAACCCCACCAGCAGTGGAGGAGTGTTCCTCTTTCTCCACACCCTCTCCAACACCTGCTGTCTCCTGAATTTTTAATCTTAGCCATTCTGACTGGTGTAAGATGAAATCTTAGGGTTGTTTTGATTTGCATTTCCCTAATGACTAATGAAGTTGAGCATTTTTTAAGATGCTTCTCCGCCATCCGAAGTTCTTCAGGTGAGAATTCTTTGTTTAACTCTGTACCCCATTTTTTAATAGGGTTGTTTGGTTTTCTGGAGTCTAACTTCTTGAGTTCTTTATATATATTGGATATTAGCCCTCTATCTGATGTAGGATTGGTGAAGATCTTTTCCCAATTTGTTGGTTGCCGATTTGTCCTCTTGATGGTGTCCTTTGCCTTACAGAAACTTTGTAATTTTATGAGGTCCCATTTGTCAATTCTTGCTCTTAGAGCACAGTGAAACAGTATTCAGCAAAACCAGAACGGGGAAGTGGGAAGGGGTGGGTGGGAGGACAGGGGAAGAGAAGGGGGCTTACGGGACTTTCGGGGAGTGGGGGGGCTAGAAAAGGGGAAATCATTTGAAATGTAAATAAATTATATCGAATAAAAAAAAAGAAATGTAATATACATTAAAAAAATATTTCATTAATGGTTAAACATCATCTTAGTTTCAGAAATATATGAGGTGTTTTCCTAATTATTACTATAGTGAAAAAAGATAAGTTAAAGTGGGTGTTTTAGTTGTTTTTTTTTTTTTCCTGTTGCTGTGATAAAAATACCCTGATAAAAGCAATTTAAAGTGCATTTGGTTCACAATTCCAGGATACAGCCCATTGTGGGGAAGGCAGGGCAGCAGGAACTTGAAGCAGTTTGTCCTATTACATCATCAGCAAGAGCAGAGAGCAAAGAGTTAACGCATGCTTGTGACTGCTCAGCTTACCCTTCCCAGAAAATGGCGCCACCCATGGTGGGCTGGCTCTTCCCACGTCAAAGGATGGAAGCAAGACAGATCCCCCACAGACTTGCCTGAAGGCTTACCTAGGCAATCTAGACAGGCCCCTCCCTGGGACTCCCTTCTCCCATGGTTCTAGTTTGTGTCACATTGACCATCAAGACTGTGAGCATCGCAGAGGGCTCGGTCAATGTTCTACAAAATATTAAAGAAAGATCTAGAGTGATTTCGGTGCTTAGGGTTGAAGGGAAATTCAATATTATAAAATATAAACACTTTCTTTTTCTAAGCACTGGCCCAAACTTCTCAGGGCTAGTAGGGGAAATACTACAATGGGGGCTCTAGGTTGATAGAAGATGCATAGATGTAGCAAGTTCTTACTCGTGGTGTACTGTGCTTCTCTTTCAGACGTACTTTCAAGGCCGAGTGAAGCCCATTGCCGATTCTCTGGGATGGGAGGACACTGGAAGCCACATCGAAAAGTGATTTCTTACCTTTGTTAAACTAATAGTTACCTAACGTTTGTGTATTTGTGTTTTATGACATAGCGAACATTTGCTGAGGGCCTGGCTCTGTGCTTGTCTGTGTTTTAAGGTTACTCCGGGCCTCTGTGTTAGGATTCGCATGCAAGATGGGAGACAGAGATGCCTTGGGCAATGCTTCCCGGTTATTTGAGTCCTGGCTAAAAGGAAATGAAAGGTGAGACTACTCATATTGTTTGCCTGTAAGAAGATTTTAAATGGTGTGACTAAACATTTAACAGGCCTGAAACCTTGTTTCTTCTTGCAGCATTCCTGTGAACCTCAGGCTGCTGGTGTACCGCTACGGAATGCAGAACTCTGGCAATGAGACTTCGTGGAACTATATGTTAGAGCAGTATCAGAACACATCTCTAGCACAAGAGAAAGAAAAACTGCTCTATGGGTTAGCGTCAGTGAAGGATGTTACGCTCCTGGCAAGGTAAACGGTGTGCTGTTTGCTGTTTCCTGTTTGCTTTGTGGTCCTGGGTATTAAATCCAACCAAAGCTTTGCCCATACCAGGCAAGTCTTCAAGCATTACTGTGCATACTATGTGTAATTTAATTTTCATTTCTTTCTTTCTTTCGGTTTGTTTGTTTTCTGGACAGGGTCTCACTGGATGGCCCTGTAGATTAGCATTAAGGCGATCCCCCTGCTTCCGCTTGCCACCAGGCCTTCCATGTTGTTCAAATTTAGTTTTAATTGTTTTGATATTTCTAAAATAATTTAATTTTCAGTAACCATTTTAATATTTAATATTAACTAAATTTAAATTATTAGATTTAGGTGCTCACCAAAACTAGAGGTTATTCTTTTTTTAATTATTTATTTAATGTATATGAGTACACTGTAGCTGTCTTCAGACATACCAGAGGGTGGTTGTGAGCCACCATGTATTTGCTGGGATTTGAACTCAGAACCTCTGGAAGAGGAGCCAGTGCCCTTAACCATTGAGCCATCACTCCAGCCCTGAGGTTATTCTTTTTTTTTTTTTTTTTTAATTCGATAGAGGTTATTCTTTAAGAACAGTTAAATAACACTAATTTTTAAGACCACCTTTCCCCAGATGCCATATTTAACTCACTCGTCAGTTGACGCCTCACAAATTGAGTTGCTGGGATGAAAGCAGGGGGAAATTTAGGTGACGGTTAATATTCACTTTGAAGCTGTTTTCTTTTTGCCTTCTCTTAGGTATCTGGAAATGGTCAAAGACCCCAATATTATTAAAACTCAGGATGTATTTACCGTCATCCGCTACATCTCCTACAACACCTACGGGAAGACCATGGCCTGGAACTGGATACAGCTCAACTGGGATTATCTGGTCAGCAGGTGGGACCATCAGATAATGGCCTCTTGTCCTCCTCATTTGACACACACTACAGGTGCCTTGTGTTTCACTTGGGTGCGCTTTCGCTGACCTCTGTACCACATCAAAGTGGCATATTGCTAAGGTAAAAGTAATGAACATAACCAGCACTGTTCTCCTGGGTATGTTCATTTAGGCACAATTCCTTTTTCTTAAAGTCACTGTTTCCAGTTGATACACATGATTCTGAGGTCTGGAGAGAGAATTAAATTGCACTTTTTTTTTTTTGGTTTAATTAAAATGTGTTAATATGGGGTTGGAGAGATGGGTCAGTGAATAAGGGTACTAGTTACTCTTATTCACTCTGAGACCTGGCCTCAATTCCTAGCACCCACATGGCAGTTCACAACTGTTTGTAACTCCAGTTTCAGAGAATATGACACCTTCACACAGACACGCATGAAGGCAAAACACTAGTGCACATGAAAATAATAATAATGAATGAATTAATATAATTCTTCACACTATACTGTTGCATAGCAAAATGTCAGGTAGGTGTTTAGTTTTCAGCTACTATTTGCTGAGAACCAGATGAGAATTCCAGGAGTTGGGCTCCAAGAAGAGCTTAACGTCTCCAGAACTCATATGTGAGAACATTCATCTCTCTTAACCAGGTAATAGACTCTAAGTATTCTGAATACTTTTTAAAAGAGAACTACAATTTTTTAGGCGATAGTACTAAAAAATGTATGTGTGTGGTGTGTGATGTATGGTGTGGTGTGTGTGTGTGTGTGTGGTGTGTGCTGTATATGTTTGGTATGTATGTGTGGTACATACGCACACATAGTTTGTTAGTGCTGGGGACTGGAAGATCCAGGGCTTTGTGTTCTCAAAGCAAAGCGCACCCACTCTATGACTGACCTGCATTCTGCTCGTAATAGCGGTTTGAACATGAGAAGGGCTGATGTCCGCAGAAGGGCAGAGCGAATGAGAGATGGTTCTCAAAGCTTCTCACTGCTTTAGCCCCACGATGAGGATGTGCTGCTGTGCTCGGCTCTGATCCTCTGAACGCAATGCTCAATGTCCGCTAAAGAGACATTGATCTGGCAGACATGAAATAGAATAGAGACGAAATATGTTTCCCAAATAAATGTGTACACAGTGACGAGAGGCCATTCGGCTTGTGAGCCTCATGTTAGAAAGTCTCTTTGTTTTCTATCCTGCTCTTTCCTGTCAGCAGAGGTTTCGTACTGTCCCCTGAGACGTATGGCCACAGGGGTGACTTTTCCTCTTTTCACTAGGACCATTGCATCTGTTCCTTTTCCCTCCGAGATGCACGCCTTCAGCTAAAGCCTCCCACATTGCTGTGGCCTGTTTATGATGGGCTTTGCCTTTTCTATTCTTAGGGCTAATGAGAGTACCTGTTCATTTGTTTCTAGACATTGGTTTGAGGACATATGTGTGTGCGTGTGCGTGTGCGTGTGCGTGTGCGTGTGCGTGTGTGTGTGTGTGTGTGAAAGACTTGGTTTAAAATGAGCAAATCTATTCAACAAGCACATGCTGTTGGAGCACATGAATTAATCTTGGATGAGAAGCACTTTCCATTTATAAATATGGTTACCTACTATGTGTTCCCACCTGAAAGACTCCAAGTCCATATATGTGGCAAGAAATTTATATAAATAAACCACAATGTTTACTTTTAAATCATTGTGAAAAGATAAAAATATCTTGTGTTTATTATATAACTTAACAATTAATAAGTAGAAAAAAACCTTATAGAGACCATAAACATCTGGCTTTAAAGCAAACATGGTAGACCTTATAAACTAAGCCTTTCTCCAAGGACAACGAATTGATTGACCATTGTCAGAGCTGGGCTCAAAAGCCTTGCCTAAGGCTTTTTAATATTTCTTCATCATTGGCTGCTCTAACATTCATGAGATATTATTGCAGATGGTCCCCACAAAAAAAAAATCATACAATAGCCACATGTCTGTTACACAAAAGGCATGATTATGTTCAGTTTGAAGAAACAGAATTTCCCTATGATAAATTATAAAAGACAAGTTAAAGAGACATGAGGCAAACTTTATTCAAATATTTCCAAACTTCTAAATGTTTTCCAAATTTTGGATTGAGCGTTGTTTCTGAACAATTTATTGTTAGCCTCAAATGCATAATCTGTTTTTCTATTAAGCTTTATTTCTGCTTTTTGCCAGACCACTGTTGTGTTCTCTAGTTTGAGCCTAAAACACAAAGCCTCGGTCTATGTGGGAAGTGACTTTTGCCTTTGTGTCTCCTAAATCCTCAGGTGAAACTCTGAAAATCAGTGAACTTAGTAGCTCAGCAGTGAGGTTTGATCAAATTTGATTTTAGTTTGTTATAGATGAAAAATTTCATTAATTTTGACATAATGAATGTGGCCTAAACATTATCTCAAGAAATTTAATAAGCACTTAATTATAAGTTTTGAATACATCAAAAATAATTTCTATATGATCTAATATTAGTTTTATAAATATTAAATCAAAGAAGATGATCTCATTGAAGTTTTTTAAGCCATTTAAGATATACCTGAATTCTTATTGTAGGTTTAGCTCTTTGATAAAGACACAATGTTTCTGTACTTTATACGATATTGGGCCCTTGAGATGAACATAATTTGTTGCAGTGCAGGTAGTGTTTATACAAGAATTTGCAGTTTTTATTCGATGTATTTGTTGCTAACTCCCAAATACTTCTCTTAGTTTTTAGTTTAGAAGACTCAAACAACAATAATAATACAGAAATTATAGGCCATTCAAATAACTATAGCTTGGCATTAGCAGCTGTTCTTGGGACTCGTAGACTCTCACTGCAGCAACAAACATATTTCGCCTTTTAAAAATTCCCATCTTCCTCTTACCACACCAGTATGTGTACTTTTCAGAAGCTGCAGGAAATAATAATGCCTAAGTGATCTATAAAATGGAATTGGTCAGAAATAATTTCTGCTGTCAGATCAGTGTCTGTTCTTGAGTTGTTTATGAACACTTATTAGATACACGTGGAATCGCCCTAGCCACATTACCCTTTTCATATCCTATTGCTACTGAATAAAAGAATTTTATGAGTTCTGGTAAATGACACTTTATAGTAACTGCCCATTTTCCCAAGAAGTTCTGTACTTAGTGTTGTTCTTAAATATTCTCGTTATCATTTTATTTCTTCATTTTTAATTTGAATGTTTTTATTTTATATGTATGGGTGTTTTGCCTGCATGTATGTATGTGTACCACATGCATGTCTGTTACCTGGAGAGGCCAGAAGAAGGCATCAGATCCTCTGAACCTGGAGTCTCAGATAGTGAGAGCCACTGTGAAGGTGCTCAGAATTGCACCCTTGTCTTCTAGAAGAGCAACAAGTGTTCTTACTGTTGGGCTATCTCTCTAACTCCTAATGCCTCATTTTAAATTATAATTCCTCCCTCTAGTGAGTAATTAGTGCACACATTTTATGCTAGGCTGGATCTTTGGCATCGGGGCCGCAATGGGAAAGACAGACCCAACTCTGTTTTTGCAGAATTTAAGACGTTGGTGAGAGCAATATTATTATATCAAGAGTTTCACAAATGCATACATGCGACCTTAGTAATTACCCAGAAAAGAGACTCAGGGTATAGCAAACTAGTGCAAAGGGGACATAAGCAACTTGAAGGAGGTTGGAAGCAAGGTCTCCCTAAGGAAGTGCCAGCTGAACTGAAGGGCAGGAATGAACTAGGTAAACAAAAACTGAAGGATCTTGGCTGAGGCTACCAGGAAAGAAAGGGATAAAGGTCAAAAAGGATAGAGTCGTGTTAAAATTTGACTTTTCGTCTAGGAGCAGTGATAACTCAGTCACTAGAAGCTTGAGACAAAGTGAGATGATGGATCTATTCTGAAAACAAATGCTTCATTTGGTAGTGGAGAAGTATAGGCACCAGGGAGACCAGATGGATTTCAGAAACACAGCTAACTTCTTCAGTAGCCCAGTAACAGACAATGGCCAACTGGCAGCAAAAGATAATGAGAAGTGGACCAGAGAGTGTAGTGAAGATGAAGGACTCACAGGCACAGAGGGGTATAGGAGTAGGAGAGGAAAGAGGTGACAAGGGCAAGCTTGGGTTTGTAGCAGGGTTCAGCTTGCTAAGTATAATCTGTCTGTCTGTCCATCTGTCTGTCTGTCCATCTATCTATCTATCTATCTACCTTCCTTCCTTCCTTCCTTCCTTCCTTCCTTCCTTCCTTCCTTCCTTCCTTCCTTCCTTCCTTCCTTCCTTCCTTTTGTTCTTTTTTTATTTTCCAAGACAGAGTTTCTCTGTATAGCCTTAGCTGTCCTAGCACTCACTGTGAAGACCAGGCCTGCCTCAAATGCACAAAGATCTGCCTACCTCTGCCTCCCAAACACTGGGATGAAAGGCATGAGCCACCACCACCCAGCTTATGGTTTTCTTTGAGGGTAAGAGGGGAGTGGTTTTTTTTTTTCAAGAAAGATATGGTCTTTTATCTGATGTCACTTAAAATCTGAGTAAAGATCAAAAACATCCAGCTAGATTTATTGGTATAAAAGCCACTAGTAATTCTGGAAAGAGCTATTTAGGGCATGGTGGTCAAAGGACAACTTTTAAGAGTCAGTTCTTTTTATCCACTGTGAAATTTTAGGACTGAACTCAGGGCATGAGGCTTGTATGACCTGAGTTTGTTTATTCTCAGAGACATCTTATATTTTGCTACTGTGTTTAATTTCCTTTGAAAACCACTTTATACACACACACACACACACACACACACGCGCGCACACATACACACGCACACATGCACTCACATGCACACTCATATACACATGAGTGTATACACCTATGCACACACACACATGCACACACACTCACATGCATACACACATAAGTGCACAGAGCTGGGCACTCACATGTATGTGCACACGTGTGCACTCATGAGTGTGCATACATACACATACACACATACCTTTCTCATCTAGTAAAAGATTTTATGCTTGAAAACCAATATTCTGATTAACTCTCCTCGTTTCTCTACAGATTTACAATCAATGACAGATACCTTGGCAGGATCGTCACCATAGCTGAGCCCTTCAACACTGAGCTGCAGCTCTGGCAGGTATGGAGGCAGAGTCCTGTCTGTTGTCCAGGAAGGAACAACTTCAACTTTTCTCTAGTCAAATCCCAGCTGCAAGAAGGGGAAAAAAGTCCTTATATCTAATTAATTATACACTGCTTTTTTTCTGACCTGAAAAAAAATGACTCAAATGACAAAGAAATAATGAGGTTTAAAAACTGAGAAACATAAGGCCTGGGAAGGTTGGTACTGGCTCATGGAAGTGTCTTCCCTATCCAGGTGGCCGTCTGGGACTCTGACATAAGCTGGTTGAAATTGAGTCCATTCAGAATTGAGAGTTTGAGATGTTTGAAACTAATACCAAATCTCTGAAAGTCCAGCAAAGAGGGAAAAAAGTCAGTGTATGACAGAGATGTCATGAAGTTTCCACGTCTGTGTATTAGATATTGAATTGTTTCGATTCTTGCATATGTTAAGAAACAAAGTCATACTTATTTTTGAAAATGGCAGTAATATTCTGGCCGAGTTTTCGGGGTGACCTGGGAAGAGTGGGTAGGAGAGAGTACAGAACTTTGTTGAAGAGAAATTTTTCTGTTAAGTCTTCAGGAAATGAAAGTATATGAAACTCTGCAGACTCCTAGAGTAGAAGCTGGAGGAAAATTATCACATCACAGGCCACAATGTCTACAGAACACTTTAGTAAATGGGCAGACAATAGGGAAATCCACAGAAGTGGGCATCCTAATCACAGCATGGTGACCTCCTTCCTGATCAATGCCTCTTGTGGTTGAACAAGCTCATCGGGGCCCAATGAGGAGTGACTGCTCATGAGCCTGGCAGGAACACTCTGAATGCTACCCCAGGAGATGCCATCCAACAAATCCCCTCCCCCCCATAAGAATGAACAAAGCTAGTTTCTAAATGAAACTCCTGAAGAAGTGGGCTTTGAATGGATGGTTTTTCTAATTGCTTCCCCTGCCTTTTCTAGATGCAGAGCTTTTTTGAAAGATATCCGGATGCCGGTGCTGGAGCACAGCCTAGAGAGCAAGTGTTGGAAACCGTGAGGAACAACATCGCGTGGCTGCAAGCGAACAGGCAGGCCATCAGTGAGTGGTTCGCTGGCTTGCCGTAGGACGCATACATACGGCGTTTCCTCTGTGCCTCCGCTGCACCATGGCGCCTGAGGTGGCCTGTTTGACAGACTGCAGAGGGAGCCTTCGAAACTAGTTCTGCTTTTGCTAAGTACTGTATTTATGTCTCGCAAAGCTTTTAAATTATTCTTCTTTGTTTTTGAAGGAAGATACTAATAGAGTATTTAATATACTCAGGGATTTCTGCTAAGTGTACTTCATAGGAATGTCTTTATAAACTGAAGGGTTTAATAGTCACATTAATGTCTTTAAATATCATTCCTTGTATCTTAAATCTGTGAAAATAGAGCAATTTGGTCCTAGCTTTACATTTTTAGTACTAAAGAAACACCACTTAATCTTCTCTCTGATTGATTTTTAAAGTTTAAATACCAGTACTTGCAGGACGAATTGCCATCTTAATCTTTATTTTATTATTCAGAATTACATAGACCTAATATCATTTTATTCACAAATGTCTCACTGCTTTAAATCCTACCAAAGTAACCTTGGCTTAAGTTTTGCTCAAGGATTGAATGAATGAGCCAAAGAAATGACTGACTGTTGCCTTTGGTCTTATGGAAGCAATCAAATGATGCTGCATTTTTTTAAAAAAAAAATAAATTTAAATTATTACCTTGAAAAACACATTGTTTCCCAGTGTCACCTTTCTCCTGCGTGAATGTGCCAGCAGCATTCACCAAATAATTTAGCCCATTACAAGTATGCTTCAAGAGCCTGACCTTGGTCACGCATGATACTCTTTTGTCTCTCCTGATGCATGCCAAGTTTCCTTCAAATGCGCTATGAAATTTGTGGGCATGGGGCGCTTAACTGTGCTCCATGGATTTTTTATAGGGAAGAGTGAAAGTAATTGGAAACTTTTCAGGAAGGAGAGAAGGCAGTTTTAAATTTAGCCTTGCCCTCCCTAGAAGCAAAAGTGTGAAAATGGAGAAAACGGTTGTCCCCTAAGCACAGCTGCATATCTGAAGATATGTCTTCTTGTAGATAAATGTTACATATAAACCTTTAAACCTAAACCTATATAGAATACCACTGATAAAAAATATATATGTAGACCAGTGAGAAGGCTCAGGGTGACAACCTATGTCCCATTCCTAGGCTCCACAGGGTAGAAGGAGAGAGCCCAAGCCTGCTGATTGTCCTCTGACCTCCAGACATGTGCTGTGGTGTATGGTGTGTGTGTGTGTGTGTATGTGTGTGTGGGGGGGGGTATGTGTTTGTAGGGGGTGTGTAGATGTGTATGTGCCCATGATCACATATACTAAATTAATAAATAAAAATTTTAATTTATGTAGGTGACTGGACAGAAGACATTAGTTTCATAGAAGCTGGTGGTCAGGGTCTGTTGATTGTGGCACTTGATGTCCGATCGATCACAATGGCAGTTCAGACAGAATTCCTGTTTTCTCATCTGTTCCATTTAGAAAAATCTAAATTTACTTGGAAAATTCAGGGCTGGTTTGAGAATTTGGGGCATAGGTACACAACACAAAATGCCATCTTTCAATTTATTGACATCATAGGCCCTAGGCCACATACCCCGCTACCATACTTCCAGTGCCTGAGATCAACAAGTGGCTTTGAAACAGTAATGGAGGAAATGAGCTTGGGGTGGAGGTCGGGGGCAAAGAGGGCAGAAAGGATGCTGACTGGCTCCAGAGCCAGGGTTCCGATCAGACACTCCTTTAGAATACCCTTGAATATTAAATCGCAACAGATAAAAGTAAAATATTCATGCCCTCATGACAGTTAAAGAGCACACGATTTCAAGATCGGTTAGATGTTGTCCGTTAGCCTGGGTCACCCAGGGCAGGAATGATGGACTCTGAGTCTCCACGCAGCTCAGGGTCCACGGCTGATGTCCACCTGCGCAAAGTTTGGAAGGCAATCAGTGAAGGAGCCACTCTTCCTGTGACACTGAGGAGAAAAGGCAGGCTTGAGCAGGCAGCCTCCGAAGGACCCTCCCTCCCCGCTTAACACGTCTGCGGTCAGGGCATTACAGTTGTGACCCCCAATTTGCTCATTTCTGGGTGATATTAGTTGTTTTTATTTCTGGATCAGAAAGAGTTGGGTGTAAAGAGGCCAGCACTCACCTCCTTGTTCTACTGAAGTCCCTTGAATGGTAGGCACATTCTTCATTCCCTCTGTTGAATTCCTTCTTGTTCTTCATATGCAAATACTGCAAATAAACCTTGACTGGTACAGACTGATGAACCAGGGTCCCCCCACCCCCATTACACAAAGATTCTGTTTTGATTCTAACCAGCTTTCGAATATGGGAGCTGTGGTGGTTTGAATGAAAAACCACCACAGGCATTTGAATACTTGGTCATCAGTTGGTGGTATTGTCTGGGAAGGCTTAGAAGTGTGGCCTTGTTGGAGGAGGTGTGGCCTTGTTGGAGGAGGTGTGGCCTTGGAGGAGGTGTGGCCTTGTTGGAGGAGGTGTGACCTTGTTGGAAGAGGTGTGACTTTGTTGGAGGAGGTGTAGCCTTGGAGGAGGTGTGGCCTTGTTGGAGGAGGTGTGGCATTGGAGGTAGGCTTTGAGAGTTCACTCAGGCCCTTTTCAGTCTCCTCTTTCCAATTTATGCCATCATGCCTGTCACTGCTGCTTCCACTTCACCATCATGGACTTGAACCCCCTGGAACAGTAAACCCAAATGAACTTTTTCTTCAATAAGTTGTCTTGGT
Organism: Apodemus sylvaticus; assembly: GCF_947179515.1. Taxonomy (NCBI): domain Eukaryota; kingdom Metazoa; phylum Chordata; class Mammalia; order Rodentia; family Muridae; genus Apodemus; species Apodemus sylvaticus. The sequence continues at coordinate 33,309,546 of NC_067475.1, forward strand.
TGTGATGTTTCATAATGGCAATAAAAAAGTAATGAAAACTATTAAAAGGGAACATAACATACTAGAAGAAAAATAAAATGAAATAATATAAAATGTTTAGTTAAAAATTAAAAAGTGAACTCAGATTAATAAAAAAAAATTCAAAGGGTGGTTGGCAAAATAGCTCAATAAGTAACAGCTCTTGTACAGAAGACCAATGTTAGAAGTCTGTCCTGAAACCTGTGTAACAAAAAGAGAAACAAATCTGGGGAGGCTCCTGACTTCACTCATGCATCATGACATGTGCAAGAACACACAAAACATATACCTGTGTGTGTATATACATACAAAATTAATAAGCAAATCAATAAATTGTAAAAAAAAATAATTCATGGACATTTAAGGGATGTGGAGCAAGACCGTTCCTTGTGGTAAGGAGAAAAAGAGCCAGGATGATGTTCGATTTCTTTTTTTCTTAATTTTTTATTGGTTATTTTATTTATTTACATTTCAAATGTTATCCCCCTTCCAAGTTTTCCCTCAGAAAACCCCTATCTACCCCCTTCCCCACTGCTTCTATGAGGGTGCTCCACCCACCCACTTCTGCCTCATCAACCTAGAATTTCCCCATGATGGGGCATTGAGCCTTCACAGGACCAAGGACCTCCCCTCCCATTGATGCCAGATAAGGCCATCCTCTGCTACATATGCAGCTGGAGCCATGGGCCCCTCCATGTGTATTCTTTGGTTGGTGGTTTAGTCTCTGGGAGTTTTGGAGGTTCAGGTTGGTTAATATTGTTGTTCTTCCTATGGGGTTACAAACCCCTTCATCTCCTTTAGTCCTTCCCCTAACACCTCCATTGGGGACCCCATGCTCAGTCCAATGGTTGGCTGTGAGCATCTATAGCTGTATTGGTCAGGCTCTGGCAGAATCTCTCAGGGGACAACCATACCAGGCTCCTGTCAGCAAGCACTTCTTGACATCAGCAATAGTGTCTGGGTTTGGTCTCTGCAGATGGGATGAATCCCTAGGTGGGGCAATCTCTGGATGGCCTTTCCTTCAGTCTCTGCTCTACTCTGTTCCTGCACTTCCTTTTGACAGGAGGAATTCTGGGTTAAAATTTTTGAGATGGGTAATTGACCTCATCCCTCAACTGGGGGGCCGTGCCTAACCTCTGGATATGTTCTCTACAGATTCTCTCTCCCATTTCTGGGGTATTTCAGTTAGTGTCATCCCTGATGTTTGACTTCTGTATACTTCTATTGATTGATAGGTGTCCCTGAGATGTCTTCAACACTGACTTCCCCAGCTCTGCAAATGTTAAATGTAGTCACCAAATGAGGGAATTTTAGTCCTAGGAATAGTTCCAGGAAAAATGTTCATACTTATACAAAAACTCTGCAGTTGTTGTTTGAGGCAGGGTTTTTCTGTGTAGCTTTGGCTGTCCTGGAACTTGCTCTGTAGACCAGACTGGACTCAAACTCACAGAGATCTACCTGGCTCTGCCTCCCAAGTGCTGGGATTAAAGGCATGCACAGCCACTACCCGGCCAGACTCTTATACGTGGATATTCAGAGAAGTGGTACTCAAAGTAGCGAAAAAGTGAGTATTAGTCCAAATGCACATCAAAAAATAAACAAAAGAAAACACAGTCATACAATTTAGCCAGAGTCTGGTCACCTTATTCTGCACTGATTCTAGATCATGCTGCCCATTACCATATAGACATACCCTTGATATTTGAAATATGTAAGCCTGTAAATCTCTACATTTAAGCTAATTTAAATTGAGTTATTTTTTTCGATTTCAGTGAAAAAGGCCCTCCAAAGAAAGACTATTATTTTCCAACAGAAACACACACACACACACACACACACACACACACACACACACACACACACATACACACACAACTATATGACAAATTCTATGGAAAAGAAATCTGGAGGCTACCATAAGCACTGATGGGAGGAAGAATGGCAGGAGGGGTGGAGGAGAGAATGAAAGGGAGGTGAGAACGCTGTTATGATCACCACTGTAACCCACGTGTGAATACAATGAATCACTTCATTTTTTTTTTTTTTTTGCCAATAATTAGTTTCCTATTAGGAAAAGCACAGTCATTTGTTTTTCCCTCTATTTGAAAACCAACAGAGACGGTTTGTTGGTCTGCTTTCCACTGCTTCACAGCATAGTTGAAAAATCTACTTAAAAGGAGATTTATTTTGGTTCCCTGTTTCTGTCCTTGGTCATCTGGCCTGGTTGTTTTGGGGCCTGTGGTAAGGCATAACAACAAGGCAGAAAGGTTTGGTGGAGGAGGCTACTTACCTCCTAGTGGTCAGGATCCCAAGATCCTCTTCAAGGGTTTATCCCGATGATCTGCATCCTGGAACTGGGTCCCACCTCCAGAAAGTAGTCTGGGACCAAGCTTGCAATATATGCATTTGTGGGGTGCATTTGAGGTCCCAATTGTAACAGAGGCTAAGGAGGTGGGGTTGTTGTAGCTGAGAGTAATGTTATTTTGTTATCATTAAAACAGTCTAGCAAGCATTGAAATTCCATGAAAAAACCAAGTGAAGGAACTCCCTTCCCCTGAAGAAGCAAATAGCACAGAAAGGACAGAAGGAAGACACATTGAAACAAGAGCTCATAGCCTCAAAGACTGGCGGATTCGTTCTGCCACGTGTCATACTAAAGCAAGTGTTTTGAAATGCCCAGGGAGAATTTTTATTTTAATGACAGGTACCTTTCCCCCCTCCATTTATTTAAATCCTACAGTATGCTACTTTTCAGTGAGAAAGAGAAAGGCAGTCAATGGCGAAGCCAGATTGTATTTCCCTGAATCCACACTCTTTTCTGGAATGTAACGTTATCCAAGTAAAAGAACATGATCTTCTAGTGTTCTTAGCTCAGCATACAGTCCAAGCATAAAGATGTGTGCAATATAGATTTTTTTTTAAATAATAACTGTTTTCTTCTTTTCCAGGCATGTCAGCTAACCAGTATCCCTTCAACTAGAGTGGCTTCTATAATTTTTTCTCATTTGACTACTTTCTTTAGTATTTCAAAAGAAAAGTCACTGGAGGATGGCCAGTGGCAGGCTGGGCAGAGAACTGCACCCGTGATAGGCCAGTGCCTTCTTAAGAGCATGGGCAATGTCTTCCACGTGTGTGCTTGGCTCCCTCCTTGTTGCATTCCACAAGGCATTCTTTCTCTTCTGTCAAATATCCCACATAATAGTTGATTTTCATCTCCCCTTTGTACCAGTAGAGAAACGGATCATTATTCTTCCAAAAGGAAAAAAATAAAACAACAAAGTTTTCTTGACATCCTTTTCAGGTCTTGCAGTATCTTTACCACAGATTTTCTCTAAAGAGCTATTGGCACTCACCTAAGATCTCACTTTGATCCCATCCTAATAGGGCTTTGATCTCACCAGTCTGCTAAAACTACATTTCCTGGGGTGAGTAATCATCGAAACTCAGTAGTGAATTATGGAAACAGTTGTACAGAAAGTCAAAGGGATGGTGCAAAAGTACAGGGTTAATTCATAACATAAAGCCAAGTTCAGAATATCAAAATGGAAAAATGCATTCTTCAGAAAAATCTTTCTACAATATTATTTTAATGGCAGTTTAGTAAGTTTTATCAAACCAAAATGACTTTGAAAACAGGTATTTATCCCAGTGACTTTAATAACTTGATGAGCTAGAGGCCATGTTGGAAAATACTTAGAAAAGTTTCAAGGCACCTGTCTAGATAGAAATCACTCTAAAAGTTGTGCAAAAGTAAGGGTGTCCCACATAAATAATTCTACATCCATTTGCTCTGATGCATAGAACAATTAGTAAATTCTCCCAAGTTATAGGACACAGAAGAGGACTTCAGTTTTGTAAAAAGCTTTATAAAAATGTGGTTAAGCGTCCTCCTTGGCCATTTCTTCTTCTTTTAGAAGAAATAAATTAAACAACTTGATAAACAATTCTTGATAAAGTAACACATAATCTATAACTTTAGTCAATATATCTTTGCAATTAACATTTCCAGATCAATTGAATATGATCTCTAATTGAAGGATCTTGTGCTAAAATTGTAACGATGATTATGCCTGAGCAGTGTGACCGATTCTCACCCACGGTGTTAAAGGTTCAAATGTAGAGATCGATAAAGGCTCAAATAAATGTATGATTTTGTAAAATATTTACTCACATTATAACGAGAAATGATGTTCCAACTTTTCAAAACATTCAAGCTTGCAATTTATCTAGGAGAAAGCCATAAAAGTTTAACAAAGCCTCTAATAGACAGACAGGGCCATAATTTGAGGTAATTAAAAGGCTGTGATTTTGGTCTTTCTTTTAAATGTAAATGATAAACTATACTCTAAAGTCAACCAAGATTAGTCAATAAAATACCAAAGTTTAGCTAAAACTTTAAAGTGTGTACTCACAAATTAAAGCACAACAGAATACCATGAGATCCCCCATGGTCTTAGTTAGGCTGGGTTTATTATATGTCTAAGCCCAAGTGTTCAACTGAAATCTAATCTTTAAACTTTAACACACTGATTTCATGCTTCAAATTACTGCCCCAGAAAATACCCTACATCTTAGTCTTGATTTCCAAGCTAAGATTTTTTTACGTTCTATTTTTCATCTTGGCATTAAAGGGAAGAGGTACTTTACTTGGGTGTCACTCATGAGCACAACTTAGACATGACAAAACCTGGTATGTGTGCTTTGACATTACATGACACTTGATCTGTTTGAATTACATCTTTGACTTTACCCAAAGGTTTGATGCTGTGACAAAACACCTGAGGGGAATAATTTAACAGGAGGAAAGATTTACTTTGGCTCATGGTTTCAGAGGTCTAAGTCCACAATCACTTGGCTCCATTACTTTTGGCAAGGCAGAATGTCTGAGCTGATAGCATACAGTAAAGCAGGTCTGTTTGTGATAGACACTGTGATGGTGGTACCCATGTGGTCCAAATACTTGCCCAAATCCCATCAGCTAGCGTCCAAGTCTTGAGCATTTGGGCCTTTGGTGGCAGCGGCAGTGGCAGCAGTGGGAATAGGGGGGTCACATTTCATGTCTAAATCATAAAATTCTCCCCAAGGTTCATGTCTATCTCAATGCAGAAATGTGATTATTCTTTCTCCAAGAGTCCCCAAACCTAAACACTTTCAATATTGTTTGAATGTCCAGATACAAGTTCTCTGCCAAGACTCAAGTCAGGTAAGTTGTGAGTCTCTGCAAAATTAAACAATTTATATATGCACAATGTGTGATGTCAAAGAGATGCTGTCTTAATCAGGGTTTCTATTCCTGCACAAACATCATGACCAAGAAGCAAGTTGGGGAGGAAATGGTTTATTCAGGTTACATTTCCACATTTTTGTTCATCACTAAAGGAAGTCAGGACTGGAACTCAAGCAGGTCAGGAAGCAGGAGTTGATGCAGAGGCCATGGAGGGATGTTTCTTACTGGCTTGCTTCCCCTGGCTTGCTCAGCCTGCTCTCTTATAGAACCCAAGAATACCAGCCCAGAGATGGCACCACCCACAAGGGGCCCTCCCCTCTTGACCACTAATTGAGAAGATGCCTTATAGATGGATCTCATGGGGGCATTTCCTCAACTGAAGCTCTTTTCTCTGTGATAACTCCAGCCTGTGGCAAGTTGACACACAAAACCAGCCAGTATAGATGCCAATGCTGTCATTCTAAAAGTGAATAACTGGGTTATAGGAAAATAAAGATGAGATCAAAGCAATGCTAAAACACAGAAGGACAAACATTAAATCCTACAGGCCAGTACCCAGAGCACACAGAAGCATGTTGTGTGCTCCACAGGGCTAGACAGTTCTACCACTACGGGTTTTTCCCTGTGCTCCTCTCCTCTCTGGCTGTCTTCCTTGGTAGATAGTCCACATCCCTGACATTTCTACTTCCTTGGGAGTCTCTATTACATCCTTGTCCTCATTCTAATCACTCTCCTGTATCACCCTCCTCTGGGCTACTTTAAAGGAATCCTGGCCTTGACATACATTGCCTGGCCTTCCTTTGAAAACTAGGAGGAAGCCTCCATGACTTCACAACTCTTGAGCTCTTCATTATCAACAATATTAGCCTCACACAAACAATGACAAGATCTTCATCAGCTCAATTAATAAACAGATTCACTTGGATTGTGGCCTTAGTGACCTCTGAATACCCAGGCAGTTGGACATAGTGATGTGGATCCTGAAGAAACAACTTCTTAGGCATTGACCATTCAAGCGAGGTACCCAACAGAGATACTCTGTTCTCAAGGGATAGACTTTCTTCTTTAACACTCTTGAGTTGGAAATGGGTTGAGTCTGGCCAATTTCAAAAATAATCTTCAAAGTATCTTTTCTACTGTCCCTGTGCAAAAGACTTGGGTTTTGGTGGTTTATGGTGGTGAAATAATGTGGTCAGAAACTATGTCCTCTTCAGCTCCAGCTTTATTCCAGATTTTCTGATTAAATACACCAGATTTTTCAAACCTTTCTGTTCTGATTTTTACTCCCAGTTTTCATTTTAAACCTGGGTAAGGGCAACTAACTATACTCATGCAACAACCTGAATGTTGGGCTACCTCAAAATATCTTCCACAGATTAACTAGAAGACAGTGCCCCTCCTTCCCACCCTTCCTCTTTCTCCCCACTACCCCCACCTTTTCTTTTTTGCTTTGAGAGAGGGTCTCTATGTAGCTATGGTAGTCCTAGAACTTGCTATGTGAACCAGGCTGGTCTTGAAGTCAAAGTTCTGTCTCTGCCTTTCAAGTGCCGGGACTGAAGGCATGTGTCATCACACCCACTGGTGATAACATCTTAAGACTCAGTCTCCCAAGCCATCTTTGAGCACCAAAACAATTTAAACAAATTCTTTGACACAACATGACAAGCGTGGTGTCTCCCTTAACTCCCAACAGAATGTTTGTTCTCATTATGAGAACACATCATAAAGTGTTATGAGCATCATCTTTACTGTCTCCATTCCTATTGTGGTCTTCTGAAAACCCATTGAAACAGTCTTCTAAGCTCAGCTCACAGATGCTAAGTCTCCACTGGTCCACATCTCCAAACTTTTCCAAATTCCTCCCACAAACCAGTATCAAGGACTTTGAACCCTTGAGAATCTTGTAGTCACATCAGTGTCCCCAAGTTTAAGATGCCAGTTTTCTATGCTAGGCAGACTTTTGTTGCTCTGATGAAATGCCCGAGAGAAATACTTTGAAAAGGAGGAAATACTTATTTTGATTTATGGTTTCAGACCATGATTCCATGCATGGTAAAATAGAATGTTACACACTACAAAATGTGCTGAGGTGGCTTACAGTGCAGGGACAGAAAGGGGGGTGGGCCGAAAGGGATGAGATAGTCTTTAAAGGCCTGCCCCACTGTGTTCTATTTCCTCTAACTAGGACTCATCTCCCAATAACGCAATCAAATAATGAATCAATTAATGAACGAATCCACTGGTGAAGACCAAGCCCTCAGGAATCTCCAGCATTTACCCTCTGGCTGTTGAGCATTTACACTTGGGCCTTTGGGGGAAAGTCTTCATCTCTAAATGACACCATTTGTTTGGTCAGCTTCCAGTCTTTTATAAACCTGACAGTAACGAGATAGCGAAATTGTAAAATATCAGTGCAAGGGTGTAGCTATCCACAAAGAAGACTCAACAACCAGCTTTTTAGAGACAGCACATTTTTTTTTTCCCTCTCGAGTTCCCTAGACTATCGGTGTAAATGCTCTGAATCCCTGGGAAGCTTTCTCTGGGAAAAATTCTTCCATTTTTCCCCCTCTACAAGTGTTAGTAATGAGTTAATTCCTAGTTCTCACAGTGTCCTTAGAAGTGTGAGTATGTGTGTGTGTGTAGGGGGGGGGCAGCACTGGACAGATGGTTCAGTGGTTAACGGTGCTTTCTGTGAAGCCAGGAGGACAGGGGTTCAGATCTAAGCATCCACATAGTGAACAGGGAGGGCATGACATCCATAGCAAATAGTCCCAGCTATGTTCGCGACTTACTGGCTCCCAGCATAGCCACGAGAACATCAGCCCTAGATTCAAGAAGAGATCTGGCCTCACAGGAATAGACAGAGTAATAGAAGTGCACATATACACAGCGCCCTCTCCTGGCTTCTGTGCACACACAGACATAAACAGAAACACGCACCCTCCTCCCAGGTGTCTACAGTCTAAACCCGCTGCCAGCAGAGACCCTCTCCGAAGTCCAGCTAGCCCCTTCTCCATGCTGTGCATTTGGGAAATCCCACCTGATCCCAGCCCCATTGTACAAGCTATCTGTGTTTTCTTCCTTTCTTTGCCCTCTCATGACCCCTAATCAGTGTTTCAGGATCTTAGCCTAGAAGTATGGGACATTAGGCAGGCTGTGAGTGATCTATGAAACTCTGTAGGTCTTTTGGTTTTGAAACAGGGATTCTCTCTCTCTAGACCTAGGTGTCCTGGAACTTGCTATGTAGAGCAGGGTAGCCTCACAGAGCTAGATCTACTTGCCTCTGCCTCCCAAATGCTAGGGGTGCGCCATCACACCTAGCTAAACTATACTGTTCCTTAGGCTCAGGTGTACACCCCATATGCACACATACATATAAATAAAAAAAAAACAGATTGTAATAGTTACTTTATCAGACTGGTATAAATATTAAAAACTGGCACAGGAAATACCTAGCATAGGTCAGCAGTTAAGAGCCATCTTGCAAAGGACCTGAATTCAATTCCCAGCACTCCTGTGGCATCTCACAACTGTCTAGTTACAGGGAATCTGGTTGTGCTCTTCTGGCCTCTGCAGGCATCAGACACACAAGTGGTCCATAGACATACGCATGCAAACACTCATGCACAAAAAATAAATAATTAAAATAAAACCCTAGAACGACCAAAAGCAAAATAGATCTAGAACAAGAGAACACACCTAGCATAGTAATTCAGTATGCACATAAAACGGTGCACACGTGAGTTTCATGTGTTAGATTAGCCATTTGCCATCTGACAAGGAGGGGTGGGTCTCGCTTGCTGGAACGCAATATGCTTTTAATAAGAGAGGAAGTCTCCATCAGCTACTGGAACTCTTCATAAATCTTCACCCTTTGTCATCTGGTGTTTGCTTATTTGAGATCTAATTATATCATGCCTTTTTGAGAGAATAAAAAACCTTTCTCAGTATCCCTTATCTTAAAAGGGGACGAGGAACGAGAACAGCCTAATCCACCGTAATGGTTTGTAAGAAATGCTACAGACATAGTGCATTTTGGTCATGAACTCTGCCTTTTATGCAGGAGGGCTTCTTCCTAATAGCAAAATGAACATTTAGTAATAGAGGACACAGACATTCTGGGCGTATACACTACACTTCTTTGAAATACAGAGGCAATAAGGCAAAAGTAAGAATTTCTTTATCTTCTACTTGGATGCCCACAGAAACCCAACACTGATATGAACCAGAGAGAGGAAGAAGAGCAGAGCGGCTGCAGCAGCAGCGGCGGCGGGGGTGGCGGCGGCGCACACCTTTAATCCCAGTACTCAGGAAGCAGAAGGTACTGAGTTCGAGGCCAGCCTGGTCTACAGTGTGAGTTCTAGCACAGCCAGGGCTACACAGAGAAAACACTGTATCAAAAACAAAACAAAACAAAAAGGAGGGAGGGAGGGAAGGAAGGAAGAGAAGAAAGAAAAAAAACAACAAAAAGGAGGGAGGGAGGGAAGGAAGGAAGGAAGAAAGAGAAGAAAGAAAAAAAAAGCCAAAAGGCTCTTTGTGGGAATCAAATATCTCCATGAGAATTGCAAACTAGTACCACTCCCAGACTTCCAAGTTCCTAACTAGGAGAGGGAGGGTTTCTTCTCACTACATCAGACTTCATATTAAGACTTCAGAGCAGCCTCTAGTGGCAAATTAAGGACTTTACAGTGACCTTGCCAAACCCAAACGCTGTCTGCTTCTTTTTACTACTGAGCAAGGGCTGAGCCAAACTAGCTAAGCAGACTTGGCAGCTACGCATCCAATTGTCCTCAACGCTTACTTCTGTTTGGATTTGTGCGCGAAGTGCCAAGGCTTCCAATGCGTTGCAGATGGAGGTGGACCCTGTGGTCTCTGAGCTGAAGCGTGGTGGGTGCGGTGAAGGAGTTATTCTACTTTAAAGAACAAAGACGCGAAGACCAGATGGACTTGGCCACTTTTAACGTGAAGCCCTCTCCTCCAGCGTCTTTCTGCCTCCTGTGAAATTATTGTAGGAGGAACTTCTGAAGGTTTACTGTCTCCTTCTCTAGCGATGTAGCGCTCAGCAGAGACTGATCTTTCTGGTCCTCTGCCCACCCCGGGCTCCCGGGGAACCGTCCTCCCTTCCATCCGCATCCTTCTTTCTGGGCCCACACCACACAGGCGCAGGCCAGAGAAAGGCGCCCTGCAAAGGTGGAATGCACCGGGGATAGCGCTGAGGCCGCACCCCGCGGTACGGGAGAGCGGAGAGCGACCTGGGGACTGACCAGGGCCACCGCAGGGAGGCAGAGGACTGTCACTGAGCACGGCTTCCCTAAAGATGCAGCCTGACTTAGACCAGTGGAGATGGGACACACTGCTGTCTCCTAAGGGGGCTCCAGTTCCCTGGTATTGTCCTTTATGGAAACAAATGTCGCTGAAGGCTATAAATCTCGGGAAGCCCTTGTTAATTAATTCCTTCAGTTTCAGTTTCAAAATTAGCTAGAAGCTAAGTTTTGAGGTGATAGATCAAGGGAGGAGAATAACAGGAACATGGACTGAGAAAATACCTATTTATGACATATTGACACTTGAAAGACGAACCTCAGGGAAGTTTCCTGTTTATTTCTACTTTTCTATTATTTATTATTAACAATTATTAATATTATTAATAATTATTCTGATTATTTGTTTCTATTTTTTTGGACAACTTCTCATGCTTCTAGAATGAACTTTGGTTATTTTGGCAATCCCCCACGGCCATCCTCCACCCTGCTTCTATCCCACTGAAACCCTTCTCCTAACAAATTCTTTTGTTCTAGGAAGAATGAACAAGAAGACTGTGATACCTTTCTCTATGTCATTAATATAAACATGCAATTTAATTCCGCTGCGTGTCCTACACAGGTGCTTTCAAATAAATTAATCACGATTTTATTTTTTATTATATTTTGTTTATTAAAATTTTTCTTCCTCGTCGGTAGGAGTGCTGCAAGGATGAATTCATATTTGCTGAGTACCTGGAAGTTAAAACACGGCAGAATTACTCTGTTATTATTGACGTGAGAAAACATCAGGGACAGGTAACGCTGGGCCATCTACTACATTAACTGAACTTACTGTTGGAAATGGGCTTTGCCTGTTCAGTCCGAATGGTAGGATTCAGGAATAATTACCTAGGTAATTCAAATTCCCAGAAAAAATGAGATCCTGCTTTGAAGGAAAGTCTCATGATTGATTTAGTTTCTCTTTTCTCTGTCCTCCTCCTCCTCTTCCTCCTCCTCCTCCTCATAATCATCATGTTTACTTACATAAATAAATTTTCCCATGTTAACTTTTCATTGATTTAAAACAAATTGTTTTCAAGGCTACACTTGAGGGTTAAATAATTTTATTCTCTTCATAGAAGCCCCACTGCTCAGGTATTGTAAAAGAAATGAAAATAAAACTCCAGGGAATTTCAAATATTTTTTACGGTGGCTTTTGGTTGTACAGCCATTCTGGCTCGTGGACAGGAACAGACTTTAAATATTAAGACAACTGCCTTAATTTTTACTCTCTTTAGTTCACTAATGTCCACTGAACATAGCTTTCAAAAATCACATAGTCCTCATTGGGTTTCAAAAAGCAATCTCAAGAGTTTTAGTAATAAATTATTTTGTCAACACGGGGCTTTTAAAAGTAATGTTCTGAAATAGCCAGCAAGCAGCTCTAATCAATCATTGAGAAACTTTTCTATATTCAAGCACAGAAGACATTAAAACTTAATATTGCAAAAGCAGGCCAGACCACTATCATCGACATGATCAAACTCATCATTTATACAACATATTAAATGACTCAGCGCAGAAGTGCCAGCAAGTGACGTAGCTCTGGTGGAGCACTGGAGGCAGCGATTCTTTTCAGTAAATTGTTGTCGGCTCTTATGCTTATTAACTCTAAGATAGACCTCCTAGACATTTAAGACAATTCGAGGATACAAATATGCAGGATTAGTGAGGGAGAGCTCAGCTGTGATTCCTAAAATTCTTCAGAGGTTTTCTTTGTCCGTCTGAGGAGCTTGGAACGGCTCAGGCGCAGGCGCAGGTCCATCCACCGGCTACCCACCATTCCACTGTGGTTGACCATTCACACGTGGGTCCTTTTAGGACAGAGATTATTGCCAATTGAAACTGGTGGACCATCTAAGCCAAGGAAAGTCCCACAACGATCCTGCTAGTTTCCAGGTATCTGGTAAAAATATGAACAAAGTCAGACACACTTGAAGAAAGCATTGAAAGCGGCCAGTACTCAGACCAATCGTCTCTGCTGAATCTTCCTGTCCTTAGCTGCTCTGGGCTCCCATCTCAGCAACTCATGTGATTGGTGCGCTGTTCCATGTACTTCATCAGCCTGGATGTGACCTATAAAAGTATTTTAAAGCAAAAATTATTATGGGATTGGTAAATGGCCTCGTTACGGTTGTGCCTACCTGTGTTAAGCTGTTAGTATTTATTTACTGTTAATACTTAAGGATACAGATTTTGCTCTATGAAATAAGATATGCCCTGTCATGGAACCAAATTTCATAAATGATGCTTCATCTTCAAAAATTTTAATTTTATCTATCTATCTATCTATCTATCTATCTATCTATCTATCTATTTAACTTTTCTAGACCAGGTTTCTCTGTGTAGCCCTGGCTGTCCTGGTACTCCATAGCCTAAGCTGCCCTCAAACTCAGAAATCAGCCTGCTTCTGCCTCTCAGTGCCCAAATTAAAGGCATGACTCACCACGTCTAGCCTAAAAATTTAGTTTTATTTTTGAAGTAATTCATCCAAAACAGACTATCTGCCAGATACAGAGACTATTTTTTTTATTCTTTTTTTTCTAAATTCTTTGTTTACATTCCAAATGCTTTCCCCTTTCCCGGTTCCCCCCTCCCCATATGTCCCATAAGCTCTCTTCTCTCAACCCATTCTCCAATCACCCCCCTCCCTTTTTTCTGTCCTGGAAATCCTCTACAAAGCTGGATCAAGCCTTTCTAGGACCAGGGCCCTCTCCTTACTTCTTCATGGGAGTCATTTGATATGCTAATTGTGTCTTGGGTATTCAGGGCTTCTGGGCTAATTAATATCCACTTATCAGTGACTGCATTCCATGTGTATTCTTTTGTGATTGGGTTACTTCACTTAGAATGATATTTTCCAGTTCCAACCATTTGCTTAAAAAAATTCATGAATTAATTGTTTTTAATTGCTGAGTAGTATTCCATTGTGTAAATATACCACATTTTCTGTATCCATTCCTCCACTGAGGGACATCTGGGTTCTTTCCAGCTTCTGGCTATTATAAATAAGGCTGCAATGAACATAGTGGAGCATGTGTCCTTGTTGCATTCAGGGGAATCCTCTGGGTATATGCCGAGGCGTGGTATAGCCGGGTCCTCCGGAAGTGTCATGCCCAGTTTTCTGAGGAACTGCCAGACCGATACCAAGACTATTAAGATCTAAGGATGCATGCTCCCTAAGCAGACCCACAGCTTACTGATTCCTTTAAAGTAGTTGTTTTTCAGTAATAATGTTTAAGTGGAAAAACAAGCAGTGTTTTTAGGGTCCTTTTCAAGTCTCTTATTGAAGGGGACAGCATTTTAAAAACTTTTAAAAATACTTGCATGTGCACACACACACACACACACACACCTGATTGAGGGTGAGTAGAAAGCAGTCTGAATACTTTTGCTATTGCAACGATGGCTTTATCTTGCTCTTCTGAATGAAGCACAGGATCGCTACTGACAGACCCATTCTTTGGCACCAGCACATCCACACACAATTTCTCTTCTTTTTTCTCTTTACTTGAAAAATACTGTACAGTCCTGTAGTTCCGTGTTCCAAGAAAAGCACAGACTTTTATGAAATTTAATAATATAGCAAAGTCCCTGAAATGATATTTCAAACTATGGAGATGTACATTTTTTTCAAGAAAAAAAAGGAGAAAAAACCCTGGGGATTTTGAACCTAAGATTTTTCCTAAGAAAACAATTAAGAATTGAATATATATATATTACATATATATGTATGTATGTATAAAATGTGGTGTCAAAAGAGCCTTCACAATTCACATTTTAGATCAGATTTGACATTATATATATATATATATATATATATATGTATATATACACACATACACATATACACATATTTCCTAGACAAAGGCGGCTGCCTTCTCAGTAAAACATTAAATATGAAACAATAGTCTGACTTTTCATCTTCAAATAGCAATCCACAACAATTCAAGATTTTTATAACATTCATGTATTTTCATCAATATCAATCTCAACTTATAGATAGTGAAAAATTCTTAACTCTAGGGACAATTAGCCAAAATCAAAACAAAGCAAACAAAGAACAAAAGAGGAAGAGAGGGCTGGAAAGATAGTTCAGAGTTTAAGAGCAATGGCTGCTCTTCCAGAGGTCCTGAGTTAAATTCCCAGCAACTACACAATGACTCATAACTATCTATAAAGAGATCTGGCGCCCTCTTTTGGCTGTGCAGGAATGCATGCAGATAGAACATTGTATACATAATAAATAAATCTTAAAAATAAAAACAAACAAACAAACCTTATGGTTTCATTTCTATATTTCTCATTAAAGGAATAGCACACCAAGCAAAATCCAGCAAAGTACTGCAGATAAATCATTGTTCTTACAATTATAAGCATCATTTTACAATAATACCTAGCTTGCTTTTACCAATGTAATACTAACTTATCCTTTTTTTTTTTTTACTAAAAATGAACTATAGAATATGAGCCCCCCCCCAAATTGTGACTGTTACTTTGAGAATGAAGAGCATTCATTTCTTTTCTCAACTGTGTCATCAATAATTAGGAGACATTGACATCATATCGCTTTTCATGTTTGGTACATGAAAGAGGCTCTGCATAGGCTTCAAACAGTGGGAAATAAGTTGGCTTCTGTGACACAGGTGGCCTACGTCTACCATCTTTGTACTTTGCAATATGGAAGTTATTCTTACCTCTTACAAGTTGCTCTAAATCATGGGGTTTCGCTTTAACATGATGACAAAGATTAATGTGGCTTCCGAAAATACAGCGATCCTAGCGATGCCACCTTTTCAGGTTTTAACCTGTCCATAAAACAGGGTGAGGGAGAACATCCTTTGCTGCATGTCTAAATGCTCCTGCATCTGGGAAGCACCAAGGTAGAGCAATTATCTGAAGAAAGTCTGTAGTGTCGCCTAAGTTTTGGAACTTACGTGAGAGAGGTCCTGTAAATCCGGTGGTTGTAGTTCACTAGACAAATGGACCAGATTAGAAAACAACTCCGTGGAATTATTTTGAAGTTTGTACAACATTCCAGTTGAGGATTTTTCTGCATACATATGTGCAGGGGGTAACTCAGCGTATGTTGTAACTCTTTCAGTGAGGGAGCCATTGTTTTGCTCCATAATCTGAAGTACCAAAAAAAAAAAAAAATGATTCCATATAATCTGGTTGATGTATGGAATCTATGCCTTTATCATTTCAGCCTTTTGTTCTATGGGACACAGGATTCACAGGAAATATCTATTACATTTACCTTGATGCTGCTGGTTTAGATGTGTGCAGATAATCAGGACACTCCTAAACCCACTCAAGACAAACAGGAACAGTTGTCTTGAGTATCCCGCATGTTACACACGTGCTTCTCAACGTAAAACAGGGCTGCACATCACTGAACACACTGCATACTGAAAATGCAAGATGGCGATGCATTTATTACACTTGCCTCCCAACCATGATAACTCAGCCACACCACACAGGGGAGAACACCAGCCACTTCCCCTACTGACTGTGCAGTTGACAGGGAACTCTCTGCTGCTGCCAAACACTGTAAGAGAGTCATCACAGCACAATTACCCGCCCAGAAAAAGATCAAAATTCAAAGTATAGTTTTTACTAAGTGTCTATTTCTTCAGCATCATCAGAAAGCCAAAACTCATAAGTCAAAACTTTGGGATCCTGTGTGTTTTGAGTATTCATCATTCTGAGGGCCTCTTGATGCTGTCTGTGTTTTTGAACAATATCTTTCAGAGTATAAAAATTGCCGAGCAGTGGTGGCACGCACCTGTTATCCCAGCACTTGGGAGGCAGAGGCTGGTGGATTTCTGACTTTGAGGCCAGCCTGGTCTACAGACTGAGTTCTAGGACAGCCAGGGCTACACAGAGAAACCCTGTCTTGAAAAACAAAACAAAACAAAAAGAGCAGAGAATAAGAGTTAACGTATACACACAGCATCTCATACGTGTAGCTCTAGAAGTGGACTGTTACCATAGATAATACAGAAAGTCTTCATCTGATGCAACCAAAACAGGTTTAACATCTTTAAGCAATTAGGTCATACTCCAGCCACTCTCGGAGAGCGCAACTCATTGTATTAGTTACCAGTTGCTGCATAACAAACACCCCAACACTAAGTAGCTAAAAATGGCAGCAAACACTTATTACTTTACAGGGTTTCTGTGGCTTAGGAATTTGGAGCCAGCCTAGCTGAGTGACTCTGGATCAGTGTTTCTCATGAAATCAAAGTTAAGGTGCCTGGCTGCAGCATGATCTCCCTCGAGCTGGTGTGGGGCTGGAGGCTGTCCTCTACGACAGCTCTCTCACGTGACTAATTCACTCCAGCTTAGCTCCTTACCATAGACAGTTCTGGTTGAGGGTCCTCGTGGCTTGCGTGGCAACTGGCTTGCCTCAGAGTAGGTGATCCAACAGAGGAAGACGAAGAAACCACAGTATCTTTTAACCACTAGCATTGAAAGCCATGCAGTATCCTTTCCATTTTTTCTGTACTATGGGTGGTACAGGTTGGTTTTTATCTCCTGTGGGAGAAGACTATTCAGGAACAGAAGGAGAGAGAATAATTCAGCAGCCATCTTGCTCACTAACATGAGAGTTAATCTCCTATACCACCCCTACCACCACCATCATCCATGTGTGAAATATCTTCCATCTTCCCAAGGTTCCCAAATGCCTCATTCCATCAGCAATAGCTTCCTAAAGTCTAGTTAGAATCTTGCATACCAACCAGGTCTAAATGTAGGTGAAGATTTATCGGTGGGGTTTCTTGATCTGAAGACCTGAGAACTAAATAGATAAGATGCCTCCTCCAAGTATATAACCCAACAGTGGGACAGTATTGTAGTAACTGCTGCACGATACTGGGCAGTGCTGGAGCCACTGGCTCATAGAAGTTCTGGAATCCTGCTGAACAAATCTCAGAAGTTCTCCATGCATGCTCACCCCTGCCTCCAGGGACTGACTACCTATCTGGGGGCTCTTTAGACCTCTGCTTCCACTTTGGAGGGAACGTCTTTTCCGTGACACGCCCCTTGTTTTTCTAAATCTAGTTCTTGTCTAGAGAACTCTGTCAGTCCATAAGCTTTTCTTCTGATGCATCTCTGTTCCTTTCCATAAAATCCATCAGCATCCCTGACGATTGTGTCCTCATAGAAATACAATTGGTATCTTGTGCATTTTAGCCGATTCCATTTACACACACACACACACACACACACACACACACACACACACAGGCACACATGCACGCATGCATGCACGCATGCATGCACGCACACACACCATGCATGAGAGACAGAGACAGAGAGAGAGAGAGAGAGAGAGAGAGAGAGAGAATCTATCAACATCATTTCTTCTCTGCATAGGGTTCCTGCAGAAATCACTGAACTAGTGACATACCCAACATCTGACTCAGTGTTCTCTGAGGCATGACCTTGGGACCTTTCTAAGGTTTTTAACCGACAGCATCACAGTCGCACCCTCAGCTTCATTTTCGGCCTGGATTCTCTGGCAGGCCTGCACTGGATCTTGGTCTAGAAGCCTCTTCTTTGTCTTGGCATTGTTTTCCATCTTGGAAAGCCTGGTAATTTTGAAAGTAAACAATTCTTAGGTTCTGGTGGCTTGACAATTCTTCCATTCATTTGCTTTCTTCTTCTCACGTTTCATCACGAGCTGCAAAATAAACCGAAGGGGAAAAAAGAAAAAAGAAAAGAAAAAAAAAAAAGCTTCAAGACTTTAATTGGAAATCTGTTACCTAAACAACCCATCCCCCCTCCCTGCTGTTTTCCTTTTTATTTTAAAAAAAGATTTAATATATATCTATATATATATTAATACATATACAGTATATATGCACATATACACATATACACACATTTACACACACACACACACACACACACACACACACATATATATATATATACACACTGTAGATGTTTACAGACACACCAGAAGAAGGAATCAGATCTCATTACATCTGTTTTCTTGGCTATAGTCTTCAGTTCCACAATACTGCAGGCAACAGAGTTCTTCAACTGTTTTCTCCAGTCACCATGGATATTCCTTCATGAGTAGTCTTCAGTGACCATTAGATCTACTCAAGAGGTTTTCATATTAATTAATAATCCCTTCAATGTCAGCTTCTTTAAATGGGTATTTCCTGGGCCTCTCCCATCATCTTATGGCTTGCTAAAATGTAACCCACGTCCAGGTATGCCAGTTAAATATTATTATACAGCAAATTACCAAACTCCTCGAGATAATAAAAAGTTGCTATCTCAGTTTCTTTGAGTTGGGAATTGGGGAAGAGTTTATCCAAGTAGTTCCTCTGAAAGTTTGATGATACTGACTGCCCTTGTAACCATCTAAAAAGTGACTGTGGTATTAGTGTCCCCTTCCCAGACACTTCTCCACACGCTGTTGTCTTAGGGTTTTCTTTGCTGTGAAGAGACACCATGACGAAGGAAACTCTCATAGGGAAACCATTTAATTAAGTCTGTCTTACAGTTTCAGAGGTTCAGTCTATTATCATCATGGTAGGAAGCATGGCTGTATCCAGGCAGACTTGGTGCTGGTGGAGCCAAGAGTTCTACACCTTGATCTGAAGGCAGCCATGAAGAAGCTTTTCTGAGTGCTGGGAATAAAGCCATGTATCACCACAACTGGACCAAAGCCTTTCTTTACCTTTTCACAAGATCATTATAAGTTCTGGATTGTAGTTCTTTCCATATATAGCCAAGTTGACAACTGAGACTAGCCACCACACCTGATAAGTACCTGCTGGCTCTTGTCAGGCAGCCTACAGACTTCTTCATAGCGATCTCATGCAATAGTATCTACTTCTTGCCCTATTGTCAGAGAGCTATTCAGAGGAAAGCAAAGCCAAGGTGCATGTCCCTCATGTCTTAACCTAGCCAGTGACACTGACAGTTCATCATATCTTCAATGTCACCTTTTCAGTTGACATCTTAGGAATTGAACTGAAGACCTTGTGCATACTAAATGTGTATTCTGCCCTAAAATACAAGCTTGTGCCAACATCTCTGTCTTCTAGCCAGGCAGTCAAGTTCTAATCATTGTGAGGGAAAGCAAGCAGAAGAATGTCAGCCACAGGAGCTGGGAATTATTGGTGAAATCGTGGAGCTTAGTGGCTATGCTCAGGAAAATCACTGATAACTTAATTCTCCGGTGCTTCTGGTAATCTAGCTTTACCTCCTTAAGTACTTATTTTTACTGTCTAAACTTGCCCTTTTTTTTATTAATTTTCTTTGCTTTGTGTAATTCTATGAAGGCCTCATGCATGAAAGGCTGGTTCTCAACCACCGACACCTTCTCAGCTGTCAATCACTAAATTCTGTCAAAATTCAGTCTTACATTCCAACCTCATCATATTTTTGAGTTGCATTTCTACTATGTAAACAATGTTTTTGAACTTTGAATGATTGATTAGTTTGATGAGCAATGTAGTTTATTTATCTATTATTCACTTGCTTATTTATTTATTTATTTGTGTGTGAGTGTGTGTGTGTGTGTGTGTAGGGGCATATATATGTGGACACATACTTGTCACAGCACATGTGTGGAAGTCAGAAAACATTTACAGGACTGAACCTACATTATAGCTTGTCATGTATGACATAACTCTAACTTCTCTAGAAACTCTAACACATTTTAGAAAGACTGGTTTAAGCTGACAAATCCCTCAAGGAGTGAGTATTGAAGATTACAAGTTTAGATTTTTAATTTGGAAAATACAAACATATGATTGAATCAGTAGAGTTATACACCAAATACTAGTCTCTGGTAAAATTATAAGGTAGGATAAATTCATTATTCTTTGCACACTAAACTTAAGAGCAGATGCAGTGTTTTTGTTACTATTTGTTTCCCAATGGATTTTGCTGTGTGAGATTTCACAGATCTTAATTTTCCCCCACACTACTGCTGGTATTGGAGCTGGGACCTTACATAGATTAGGCAAATGTTCCACCATGAAGCTATAGCTAGTGTCCAACAATGCTTTCTTAAGTGGTCAACTGGTTAATAAACTATTCATAGATTATAAATCTCCCTCTTTAGTTTCTTTTTTTATTTTAAGTGCATACATTGGTGTTTTGTCTGCGTATGTCTGTGAGAAGGTCAGATTCTGGAGTTACAGACAGTTATGAGCTGCCATGTTGGTGCTGGGAATTGAACCGAGGTCCTTCAGAAGAGCAGTCAGCGCTCTTAGCCACTGAGCTATCTCTCCAGCCCCAATCTTTAGTCTCTTAGTACTTAATTTCTCCTATCACTAGGGACACTCCCTACCCAAAACCAGTACTCTAACCTGGAAATCTAAAACTGACTTTGGGGCTGGAGAGGTGACTTTGTGCTTAAGAGAACGTACTGCTCATTTGTTGGACATTAAGCTCCCTGAACCGTTATGGTTGTAACTCTGGTTGCATGGGATCCTGTGCTTATATCTCTGTGGGTTATAAATAAAAGACACATAAACTCATGCAGGTATATGTAAGTAAGTACACATAAAAAACAATAGATTCTTTAAGTAAATAATCTCTACTCAGTTAAAACTTAACTACCTGGAGCTGGGGGGAAGGATGGCTTGGTAGGTAAATACCTGCTACACAAGCATGAAGATCTACCTGAGTTCAAATCTCCAGCACACAAGATGCCAAGATATGTAGCCCCAGCTGGAAGAGTGGGGGGATGATGAGTGGATTATGGGTGATCTGTGGCCAAACAGTGTAATTGACAGTGTCCACATTCACTGACAGGGTGGATATTAGAGGAGAGGGAGTCATAGTCCTCAGTGGGTAACCACGGCAAGCTGCCCTTGATGAAGTCAATAAATCCTTCCCATGCTCATGCAGAACACCCTCATTAAATGCAATGTGGTTCCAACAAAAACCAAAAGTGGCTTCAAAGTAGAAAAGGAATTCCTGTGACAAGGGCTTGATGGGAAGAGATGACAGGATCATAGGAGCGGGGTGGGATTAAAGCACATTCTACACACATAGTATGACGTTCTGAAATAAGACAGAAACGATAAAGGAAGACAGAAAATGTTGACCTCTGGCCTCCACATGTACACACACAAGTACCATCTCACACACACATAAGCCACGGACACAGAAACTACCCCACTGCCCCGTGTGTGTGCGTATGTGTGTGTGTGTATATGTGTGTGTGTGATACAATAATTAGCTATTTTAATAGGAAATATGACAATGTAAGAAAATTTAGAAAATGTTTGTTGCCCACACCTAGGTTCATGTTCAACTAGAAAAAGGTGTTGATTTTCTGATGCAGTTGAGAAATAAATTTTAAAAAATGTGCAAAGTATTTGCCAATTTACAAAGTATAATGATTTTCTAGGTACTGTTTGAGGGCTAGTCTTGGATGGACCTATCAACTGGTGGCTTCTTTACCCGGAAAAGTGGGCTTCGTGAAGTTGGAATGCCAAAGCTATTTCTGCATGTCACGGTTGCCATGCAAGACTGCTCTTTCTTGAGCACCCAACTTCAGATCTCCTCTTCAAATGATGAGTTTCTCCTGATGAACTCACCATCTACGCAGTCACTCACAGAAGCTAAAGTAGCTGAAGCACACCGTCTTCCCAGGCCAGCTTACCCAAGTCTCCTGACAGTATTTCTTTTAGTTCCATTTTCTCTTTTCCACTGTGACACCAGTTTAAATTATTTAGCTTACCTCTCCCAGCAGGTGATCTAGCCACATGT
Source organism: Apodemus sylvaticus (assembly GCF_947179515.1). Taxonomy (NCBI): domain Eukaryota; kingdom Metazoa; phylum Chordata; class Mammalia; order Rodentia; family Muridae; genus Apodemus; species Apodemus sylvaticus. Next base: position 33,331,851 of record NC_067475.1, read on the forward strand.
CCTCACCGCACAAACACACAAAGACAACACATGCTGTCCAGAAACCTCAATCCCAACTCCTCACCAGTTCTGTGAGGAACTGCCAAAGAGGTTTATTTTATTTTTTCCTCAGTCTGATTTATTTTATTTGAACTGATGATCTCCAGCTTCACTCATTTCATTGCCAATGACACAATTTCATTCTTTATGGCAAAATCTATCTGTAGCTTTTTTTCCTTTTTTAAAAATTGAGTATTTTGGGGGCTGGAGAGGTGGCTCAGCGGGTAAGAGCACCAACTGCTCTTCCAAAGGTCCTGAGTTCAAATCCCAGCAACCACATGGTGGCTCACAACCATCCGTAATGAGATCTGACGCCCTCTTCTGGTGTATCTGAGGACAGCTACAGTGTACTTACATATAATAAATAAATAAATCTTAAAAAAAAAATTGAGTATTTTCTTCATTTATATTGCCAATGGTAAAACCTTTCCCAATTCCCCCCTCCCTAAAGCCCTCCTCCCCAAAGATTCCCTACCCCTCCTCTTACCCCCTGCCTCCATGTATATGCCCCTCTAACTGACACACTCCCACCTCCCCCACCCCATTCCATTTCCCTTTGTTGTGGCCTCTATTGAGCCTTTACCTGACCAAAGACCACTCCTCCCACTGATGCCCCACAAGGCATTCCTCTGCCACATTTTTGGCTGGAACCATGTATACTCCTTGGTTGATGATTCAGTCCCTGGGAGTCTTGGGGTGTCTGGGTGTCATTGTTCTTCCCATGGGTTATAAACCCCTTCAGCTCCTCCGGACCACCCTCTAGATCCTCTGTTGGGGACCCCAAGCCCAGTCCAATAGTTGGTTGCTAGTTTCTGCCTCTGTATTTGTAAGGCTCTGGCAGGGCCCCTCAGGAGACAGCCATGGCATGCTCCTTTTGGTACACGCTTCGTGCTGTAGTGTTGGGGTTTGGTTACTCTTTATAGGATAAATCCCTAGGTAGGGCAGTCACTGGGTGGCCTTTACTTCAGTCTCTGGTCCACACATTGTCTCCCTTATTGCTCCTGTGAGTATTATGTTCCCTTTCTCAGAGGAACCAAAGCACCCACACTTAAGTTCTCCTTCTTCTTGAGCTTCCTGTGCTAGGTGAATTGTAAATTGTTTATTTTGAGCTTTTGGGCTAACATCTGCATACCATGTGCGTTCTTTTGTGACTGGGTTACCTCGCTCAGGATGACACTTTCTAGTTCCATCCATTTGCCTAAGAATTTTATGAATTCATTGTTTTTAATAGCCGAATAGTACTCCATTGTGTATATATATATACACCACAGTTTCTGTATCCATTCCTCGGTTGAGGGACACCTGGGTTCTTTCCAGCTTCTGGCTATTATAAATAAGGCAGCTATGAACATAGTGGACCATATATCCTTATTACATGTAGGAGCACCTTCTGGGTATATGCCCAGGAGTGGTATAGCTGGGTCCACAGGTAGCTGAGGAATCGCCAAACTTAGATTTCAGTGCTTGCCATGGTTTAGTCACAGTTTAGCTTTCCAAGTTTATCTTCCATGTCTTCCCCACAACATATTATTTTTGGTTCAGCGAATCCCTCCCATATACCATCGACTCTCAATTTCTAATTTCTCCCTCTCGGCCTCCAGGGTTCTCCTTCCACTTTCATTAAAATTCTACTGGACTTTTAGTGAAAAAAAAAAAAAAACCAAACCAGAAGGACTCAAAAACAGTCTCTTCCACTGAATGCACTGGTGTTTGTTTATTTTGTTTTGTTTTTGTTTCTCCCTCCCTTGAAAGTTCGGGCTATTAAGTACCTCACTGTAACTGAGCTTCAGTCATCTGATGGCACAGTTTCTCTTGTCTGTCTTAAGCATCTCAGGACTCAGGTGACACCACTGCGTGTACAGCAGTTAGCACATCTGCCTTACACAGAGGTTCGTCATGAGTTATGGAATGGACGGAACTAAGACTTACGTCTTGGATTTTGGGTGGTTGGTAGTAGTGGCAGATTGTGTGTGGTTAAGAGGAAAGTCTTTGGAGTTCAAACAACCTCAGAGTTAAGTTAAATTTTACTAGTTCCTAGATGGATTATCTTGGGTAAATCAATTCATCTTTTGTCACCTTGGGCTCCCCATCTGCAAAATGAATATGCCTATCTCAAAAATCTGTTCTCATAATTAAATGGCATGCCCTCTATAAAACCCTTCCTCTGCCGGGTACCCTGCCACATGCTGGTGATCCCAGCCCTCAGGAGGCGCAGACAGGAGAACGAGAGTCCTGTAGACCAGCCTGGGCTACATCGTGAGACTCCATTTTAAAATAATGAAAACTGAAAAAGTAATTATTATCTTCCTTTCAGCTCTTATGCCCCGTGGAAGCTTTAACAGCTTTTAATATGCTTTTATAGAAATAACAATTAGTTAGGAATAAATTTATCTCTTTAATCTCAGCACTCGGCAGACAAAGAGGAGGAGGACTTCTGAGTTCAAGTCCAACCTTTCTACAAAGTAAGTTCTAAGAGAGCCAGGGCTACACAGAGAAGCCTTATAGCAAAAAAGAAAAAAGAAAAAAGAAAAAAGAAAAAATATATAAAATAAAATGAATTATTTAAAAATAAGAGCAAATATGAAATCTTAGTTCTAGAACAACTAAGAAAAATATTGGCAACATATGGCAAAAGAATGAAGAGGGCAGAGCAAAGTCAGAATCGAGATTTTTTTTTAAAAAATTTATATTTATATTAATTTATTTTTATGTGCTGAGTGGTTTTGCCTACATGTATATGGTGTACCATCTGTGTCAGATCCTCTGAAACTGGACTTATAGATGACTATGAAACATACGTGGGTGCTGGGAATCAAACCCGGGTCTTCAGCCAAAGAAACAGGAGCTCTTAACCACCGAGCCTGAGCCTGAAGAGTTTTTTTTAAAGTAAGCATGAAGAAATTTAATCTTTTTGTTTGTTTTGAGCTATGTTTGGTGTACATGCCTGAAATCGTAGCCTATAGGAGGCACAGGCAGGAGGTTTGGGAGTTTAAGACCAGCTGCAGTTATCTAGTGAGTTGAAAGCTAAATATGAGACCCTGTTTTATGAAACCAAAAATAGGGGCTAGAGCGCCCTGGTGGAGACCAGGGGAGATTCACAGGATTGTTCTTTCCTTCTACCAGGTAGGTCCCTGGGCTCAGGCTCAATCCTAAACACCTTTTGCCATCCCCAACATCTAATTTCTTGTATAAATTTATAGCATAGTCTTAACTACAGACTATAATGAAAATTCCCTATATTTTTCTAATGGGAACCACCCAATTATCTATTGTTAGTCCTAAGAGTTTGCATCTCGACTTAGAAATGAAGATGTTTAAATACTGCAGGCTACGGGACATCTGGAGCTCAGCCACAGGACAGAGGCGGCGCTGGACCACACACATCCAGAGCAAAGCTTTAGAGTCCCTCCTTGCCAGCATCTGTATTTTCTCCGAGGAGAAAGTGGTTATGACCATTGATCTTCAGGAATACAGGAATACTCAGGGGAGAAAGACACCTGAGGAATGGCTGGCCAAACACTGTTTGTTTCAAGGCAATAACTGAAGCTGGAATTATAATGCTCTCAACATGGCTGTGCTCCTAAACATATGCTGTGAGGATAGGTTTAGGTTGGCTTGTATCAGTCTGCTTCTTCCCATGAGGAGAGCTAGAGTTTCAGGGCACGTCACGCTATTTAGCTATAGTTAATTTAGAGTTTGCATCCATTTTTTAAAAAAATAACCTTTCCCCAAAATGTCCTTAGAACTGAGTCCTCCAAGCTATAGCATTGAACGGCATTTGCATCTGAGATCATATTTCGAGTTCCTTGAGATAATCTTTTCCTAAAACACCAGAAAAGATACATAAGCTGTGGGTAGAACCCAAAAAGTTGTGGACCTTCGCTCAGGATTTTCTAGTTTCGTAAAGGATAATATTCAGTTTGTTTCATTTTAAAGATGTTATCTTATCTATAATTAGATACAGTTTGAAAATCTAGTGTCTTGAACTAATGCAGAGCAGATGTTTTTTTCAGAAGTGCTGGAAATATAATAGACCTTCAATGACTATTAAAGCAAAGGCAGAAAAAAATATCCCAAAAATAAATAAAAAATAGCTTAACAGGTGTGTGTGTCTATGTGTATGTATTCTATGTACCTATGTGTGTATGTGTGTTTATCTGTGTGTGTTTGTGTGTGTGTGTATGTGTGTGTGGTGTGTGTGTATGAATGTGTATGTGTGTGGGAGTAGGTGTGGGTGTATGTGTGTGGGTATATGTGTATGTGTTGTGTGTGTATGTATGTTTGGGTGTGTGTGTATGTGTGTGTGCTTGTTGGGGGAGGGAGGAGAAAGGATCTATGTATATGTGTGTATATGATTCTTCTTTTTCATTCTCTCAGAACCATCTAGGCAGTGTTGGCTGAGAGCCACTACAAGATATTTTGTCTACATACCATCGAACTTCTGAGGATCCCAACAGGGAATGTCAAATTTTGGTTCCAAAAAGTGCCTTCTTTTCTCTCAGTGGGAAGCCCGTGAGTAAGGAAAGAGTGTGTACTGAGACAGGGATGTGGTTCTAGTTGGGAGAGACTCATTATGTCATAAGTCAGGCAAACACACACACACACACACACACGCGCGCGCGCGCGCGCGCGCGCGCAGGCCTAAGTAGCAGCATCTCAGGAAGAACACAGCTTTAAAGGGACAGACACATTCTCTTCATAGTGTTCTGCTCCACCCCATCTCTCTTCCCCAGCCTCTCATGTGCACTTCTCTCTAAGTCAGTTCTCTGTCCTACCAGAATCTTCCATCTTCTTCCCTGGCAGGGACACGGATCTTGAAAAACTCATCTCTTCAGCAAGAACTTCTTCTTCTTCTTCTTCTTCTTCTTCTTCTTCTTCTTCTTCTTCTTCTTCTTCTTCTTCTTCTTCTTCTTCTTCTTCTTCTTCTTCTTCTAACTTCTGCTTGAAAATTTGTGCCATCACTGCCTGGTCTTGGGAGCTGCACTGATCGGCAGCTTCCAGTAACCAATACGGTTGGAATAAAAAGGACAGCTTTATCCCAGAGGAAAACACCTATTGACAGAAAAATAAATAACACTGGAAAAAAACAAGTGTTGTTAAGCTATAGTTGTAAAGGTCACACGTGTAAGCTGGGGTGGTGAGACACTCCTGCCGTCCCAACTCTGGTTATAGTCTTTCAGTCCTGTCTTTCTCAATGTCCTTCTGTGCCTTAAAGGCCACAAGACCTGCTTGGGCTCAAGATCAGCCTTGGCGATGATGGTCTTATCCATTAAGAAATAAAGACAACTTTTAAAAACTTCCTTTTGTTTTCTATAAAATGTCACTGTTACAAAAAAACAAAACAAAAAAACAAGTCACTGGAGAGAATGAGCCTTGTCCTACAGTGACTTGATGTGCCAGGGATGGGAGGTAGCCTGTGGGGCGAACCCAGAGGGGATCGACCCCTTCTCAAAGGAGAAGGGGAAGGAGGAATGGGGGAGAATCTAGAGAGGGGGTAGCTGGGAGGAGAGGGGGCTGATATTGGGATGTAAAGTGAATAAATAAATAAATTTGATAAAAAATTGTTAACGGTCACTGTTTTCTGCCTACTGCCATTGATTTTATATTTCTTTTGTGTCCTGCACTTTTCTTAACCGATATTCCTAAGTCCCATATCTTCCCCGTTTCACCTCTACTTGGGATGCGTTTCCTTCACTTATTTTAAAGTGTGATTAGCTGAGTACATTGACTTATTTCTGAATCCCGACAAATGATTTTAAAGTAGCATAAAAAACACTACGTACAAGTGAGACAAATAGATTAAAAGTGGCAAATATTTTACTATAAAATGTGGATAGACAGTGTATTAGCTATCTATTTCAACATAACAAAACTGTTCCAAAATACATTCTAAAATAAACTTGCTATCTCACCAAGTTTGTGTGTGTGTGTGTGTATGTGTGTGTTAGAAAACTGAACCTAGGGACTTGCACTTGCTAGACAGGTACTCTAGTAATGGGTTGTCACCAGACGTCATTTTGCTTTTCATTTTGACACAGATTCTCAATTGCCCAGGCTGTCGGTGAACATGCCCTGTAGCCCAGGCAGGCAGACCTTGAGTTTACAGTCTTCCTTCCTTAGCCTCTTGATTAGTTGATCAGCCCATCAGGCTTACCTAATCTAGTTCTTACATCTTCTTTTCTTTTCTTTTTTTACCAGAAAATATAAATTATACATGATAAAGAGCTTCACCATGGCAGTCTTCATATATGTGCATATTCTGATCATAATCGTCCCTATGACCCTCTCATGTCCCCTTCACTCCCAATGACCCCATTACCCTTTCTAATGAGTCCCCTTTTGACTCGCTGATTTTAGTTAAGGTTGCTTACAGGGGTCTCAATGAAAGAATATTTATAGTATCGTGGGCAACTTGCCACTAGCTATAGCACTGAAGAATGTGTCTCTCCATGCCCCCCACAACCATTAACTCCCTCTAAGACCTCATTGTGTCTTATGAGTCCTGCCTCACATTCATGGGTCAAATCTTCAGTGAGGGTAAGCTCAGCTCCTGTGAGCTCAGGAGTACAAAGGCAATGACATGTTCTAGAGTATTCTACAATACTTCGTTGCTTTCTCCAGCTCCACAACGTTCTCTGAGCCTTAGAGAGGGCAAGACAGATGTCTGGTTTAGGGCTAAGCATTCAACAGTCATGAATTCCCCACATGTCAACTAGTTATATGTCTCTGCAATAGCATAGCTGTCACTCACTGCAAAAAAAAAGCTTCCTGGCCAAAGTGGCATCAGCACTAATCTATGTGCATAAACATAATTATTTAGAAGATAATTTGATTAGCATATCATGTCCAATAGCAATAGCTTTATCACTAGGGCCTATGACCTCCCCAGCCAAGGGCTTTTCACAAATGCCAAACATTGACTTCCTTCCATAGACCTTAAATTCAGCCAGAAAGCAGATGCTTACATCATCTAGTGTTTTATAGCTGGGAATCTGGGAGCTGCTTTAACTGGGATTCTGAGGAGAGGGGAGGCAAGCTGTTGATCATGGCAGTATATATTTAAAGAGTCCAAACTCTTTCACATAGTTTGCTGCATGAATTTTCCTGGGAAGACAAATATCTATGCACCCAGTGAGGACACTGACAACAGGTCAAAAAAAACTATTCCTTTCAAGTCTAGGTTGGTGAATCAATGGCCTCTAATAGAGGAATATGGTAACAGGCTACTTGGGTGAACAGTTATTTATAATAGTATGCCTGTGTGCTGTAGTTTTGATGTCAGAGAAAATATGTGATCTGAACATGTAAGAGTAGTGGAAAATCCCAGCTGTGAGATTCTAAACTTAATCATTTGCTTTATGTTCTTCAGATGTTCTAAGTTTATGAAATTGTTTTTTATTTTAATAGCTCTTTTTTATTTATTGAAAAGGGAAGTAAAGGGAAGTAAAAACACTTTATGATAAAATTAAAAATTTATATGGAAAATATTTCAGATAAGCACATTAAAATTGACAATTTTCATGGAAAATTAAGGAGTAAAGTGGTAGACATGTAAAACATTGTTAGATTAATTGAAATATGGGATAGAAACATTTTATGATAGATTTGAAGATTTATGTTGAAAATATTTCTGATAATTATAGAAAAATGTAGAAAACATGTTAGAATTAAAGATTATCATGGAATTTTTTATATAGATATAATAATGGTAGGCATAAAAGAATTCCTAAATTGATTAAAAGTGGAATTATATACATTTTCTGATAAACTTGAAGATTTACATGGAAAAGATTTCTGATAAAATTGTAGAAATATATAGAAAAATATGTTAAAATTAAAGATTATCATTGGAAATTATATAGATAAAATAATAGGCATAAAGAGAATTCTAAGTTGATTGAAGGTGGAATTATAAACATTTTTAGATAACATTGAAGATTTACATGGAAAGTATTCTGGTAAAATTCAAGAAATAAATAGACAAACACATTAAAATTATTTCATGGAAAATTTTACATAAAGAATGGTTGATGTAAAAACTCTTTCTAAATTAATTGAAGGTGGGATTAGAAACATTTGTGATAAAATCAAAGATTTACATTGAATATATTTCTGATAAAATAGAGGAAGTATATAGAGAGACATATTAAATTGAAGATTATCATGAAAAATAATACAGATAAAATGGTGGACATAAAAGAAATTACTAAATTAATTAAAAGGGAATTGCAAACATTTTCTGATAAAATTGAAGATTTACATGAGAAATATTTTGTTAGTCTATATCTTTTTATTGGGGAGTTGAGTCCATTGTTGTTAAGAGATATTAGGGAATAATGATTGTTGCTTCCTGTTATTTTTATGTTTGTGTGGGTATCTTCTTTTGGGTTTGTTGGAAGATTACTTTCTTTCTTTTTCTAGGGTGTTGTTTCCCTCCTTGTGTTGGCATTTTCCATCAATTATCCTTTGTAGGGCTGGATTTGTGGACAGATATTGTGCAAATTTGGTTTTATCATGGAATATCTTGGTTTCTCCATCTTTGATGATTCAGAGTTTTTCTGTGTATAGTAACCTAGGCTGGCATTTGTGTTTTCTTAGGGTCTGTATTAGGTCTGCCCAGGATCTTCTAGCTTTCATTGTCTCTGGTGAGAAGTCTGGTGTGATTCTGATAGGTTTGCCTTTATAAGTTACTTGCCCTTTTTCCCTTACTGCTTTTAATATTCTTTCTTTGTTTAGTGAATTTGGTGTTTTGATTATTATGTGCCAGAAGGATTTTCTGTTCTGGTCCAATCTGTTTAGAGTTCTGAAGGGTTCTTGTATATTCATGGGCATCTCTTTCTTTAGGTTAGGGAAGTTTTCTTCTACAATTTTGTTGAAGATATTTACTGGGCCTTTAAGATGTAAATCCTCGCTCTCTTCTATACCTGTAATCCTTAGATTTGGTCTTCTCATTGTGTCCTGGAGTTCCTAGATGTTTTAAGTTACCAGCTTTATGCATTTTGCATTTTCTTTGACTGTTGAGTCAATGTTTTCTATGGTAACTTCAGCACCTGAGGTTCTTTCTTCTACCTCTTGTATTCTGTTGTTGATGCTTGCATCTATGACTCCTGAATTCTTTCCAAGGTTTTCTATCTTCAGAGATGTCTCACTTTGTGATTTCTTTATTGCTTCTATTTCTACTTTTAGGTCCTGGATGGTTTTGTTCAGTTCCTTCACTTGATTGTTTGTGTTTTCCTGTAATTATTTAAGGGATTTTTGTGTTTCTTCTTTAAGGGCTTCTGCCTGTTGACCCATGATCTCTTGTATTTCTTTAAGGGAGTTTTGTGTTTCCTCTTTAAGGGCTTTTACCTGTTGACTGATGTTCTCCTGTATTTCTTTAAGGGAGTTACTTAAGTCTTTCTTGAAGCCCTCTATCAGCATCATGAGATACGATTTTAAATCCAACTCTTTCTTTTCTGGTGTGTTGGGGTATCCGGGACTTGCTGTGATGGGAGAATTGGATTCTGGTGTTACCATGTGGCCTTGGTTTCAGTTGGTAGGGTTCTTGTGCTTGCCTTTCACCATCTGGTGCTAGTTGGTATTCTTGTCTCTGGCTGGAGTTTGTTCCTCCTGTGGGCCTGTAAGCCTGTGTCCTTACTCCTCTGAGCTCAAAAGTGAAAGCACTGCTGGGAGATCTCTCTCTTCTGGCAGGCTATGCACAGAAGACTGTCGTTTCCCAGCTCCTTGGTGCAAATGGCAGCAGGCGGGAAAACTTCTGTCTCAGCTGCTCCACTGATCTTAGGCCCTGTGTGCTCCTATCTTGGTCCTCTCCAGAAAGAAGATCTCACCTCTGCACTCAAAAGTGAAAGTCTGCTGGGAGATCACTCCCTCCTGGCGGGCTATGCACAGAAGGCTGTGGAGTCTCCCGGCTCCTTGGTGGGAATGGCGATAGGAAGACTTCCATCCCAATTGTTTTTAAAAAGATTGTTAATTTTAACGGTTAACTTGACACAGTCTGGAATCACCTGGGAAGGGAATTCAGTGTGAGACTCTCTGGACTGAGGTGGTCTGTTGGTATGTGTCCACAGTGGGTGGCAACAATACCGCTAGGGAGGGAATCCCAAACCGTATAAGAATGAAGAGAGGGAGCTGAGTGAAGTGAAATTTCTCTTTGCTGAGAACAGACACATGGTGTCTTTCTGGAAGCTGCCCTGATAAAAGTGCGTGTGACGTTTTGCAGAGTGGGTGCTTGAGAGAACATATGATGGTTGGAAAGGGTGTAAGTATAACCCAACAGACAGTGGATGACAGTGTGGCGTTGGTTCACCTTGCCACTCTTGGATGGTCTTTGCTGCACTTTACTGACACTGGTCTTCGCACTGATGACGCTGCGGCATTGCTTTGCTTTGCCGCTCTTTGCAGATCATCGTTTATCTTGATGTTGCTGAGAGAAATGCACCAAAGAACTTCTGATATTTCAGCAACTTCTTGCCTCATTTCTGTGGACTCAGTCCGATTATTGGCCGAGACTTGAGGTTTATTCTGAATCAAACTGCAGTTTCTTGATTCATGACTGGTGTTTATAAGTGGATCGAGCTTCTGCTGCTAATTCATGTGAACTAAACTGCTGATATCCTGCCAACGAAGACTAGAATCAACTCAAAGAACTATTTTTAGACAGGTCCTCCTCCTCCTTTGCCCTATTAACCTTTCCTTTACACTACCTCTGGTGGATGGTGGGCTACAAGGGAGGTTAAAGCATTATTTAACCCTCATTAAAGTAGATTTTGGAAAATCCAAGCCTACAGCTGAGAGTAAGTGAACATGCCTTAATTCACTGGTTCCTGCTCTTGACTGTGATTGTAATATGTGTGCCGTTCTCCCAAAGCCCCACCACTGTGACTTCTCTACTATGATGGTCTGTAATCTAGAAAACTACAAGCTTAAACTAATCTTTTCTCCTTTAACTTGCTTTTGTCTGTGTATTTCATCATCCCAACAAGACATGGAACCATGAAAGCACAAAAGAGAGGTAGTCTGGCCCAACCTTTTCACAGGATATCAGGGAGGCTTTTTCTGGAGTATGAATATGTAAGCTAAATAAGATCTTCAGATAGTCTCAAGTATGGACAGCGCAGATGAGGGGGGAGGAGCAGGAAAGCAGGGCATGTATAGTATACAAAATGAAGGCAAAAATAACTTGATTATATACTATATAACTGTTTCTCATTTGTGTGTGTGTGTGTGTGTATGTGTGTATATATATATACATATATATATCTTTTAATGATTTTAGGGGGAGTGTACTGAATTTCACATTATATCTAAAATATCACATGTTAAAATGTCTTAAGAGGGAGCTGGAGAAATGGCTCACCAGTGAAAAGCACTGACTGCTCTTCTAGAGGTCCTGAGTTCTATTCCCAGCAATGACATGGTGGCTCACAACCATCTATAATGGGATCTGATGTCCTTTTCTGGTGTGTCTGAAGACAGCTACAGTTTATTCCCATATGTAAAATAAATAAATCCGGGAAAAAATGTCTTAAGTCTCTGTGTGTTGCTTTACCCTAAGAAATGTGTGTTGGACTTCACAAGAGAGAGTAAAAATCTTCAACTCAGTCATTATAATTATCTTGTTTTACCAGCACTGCTCATCTTAGAAGACAGTAGGTGCTATTATTTTCACATTACTTTTAACATCACTTTTCTTTTATCTAATAAACGGCATTTTTCCAATCATGTCATCAAAAAGTAATGCAGAAGAAGAATAACAATCTCAGACTGTTGACACTGCTTAGTGCCTGATTTTAGTCCAGGGCTAGACTCTTCCTCACTATGACAAATGCTGAGAGAGAGAGAGTTTAAAGAGGAAATATGAAAGATTTGAGCTCACGGTTTTGGAAGTCAACTGTTTGCACTGCTAGGCCACAGTGAGGCAGACCAGCATAGGAGAGGGAGCATGTGGGCAGAGGCTGCTTACCTCATGACCACCATGAAGCAGAGAGACTGAGATATATAGATAGATAGATAGATAGATAGATAGATAGATAGATAGATAGATCAATAGATGAATGGATGGATGGATGGGTGGGTGGATGGATAGATCAATAGATGGGTGGTTGTATAGATGGATAGATGAGTGGGTGGATGGATGGATGGAGAGAGAGAGAGAGAGAGAGAGAGAGAGAGAGAGAGAGAGAGAGAGACTGTTCAGACTAGAGTGCAGCTTTTTTCTATCCCTTTTATTTCATCTGGGTCTTCAATATATTGAGCAGGGCCATCTACAATGAGGATAGGTCTTTCTCTCTAGTTAATGTTATCTGAAAACACCCTCTTAAAAGTGTATTTTATTCATGTACTGGGAATATCTCTTGGTTTAGTCATGTTGACAATCAACAGTTCTATTCTACGCACAAATCTACCATCGATTAACCAAGCAATCTGAGGCAAATTACTCCTCAACATCAGTCCTTCAAATAAGAAATATTACATACTTTCCAAAAATTATGGCTTTTCATTTTTCTAATGACTTTCTTCTTGGTTTTCGACCCACTAGCCACTGACTCCTCTCTCAGAGTCCTGTAAGAAACTTCATGATCAAGGTTGTCATTGTTAGACATGAGGCACACCACTGTAGTTCTTTGTAACTCTGTACCCCATCATTACTTGTTTGTCTATATGTGTATTTGTTAATTTATTTAGTGAAAAATGCTTTTTCCTCTGGTAAGTATCAAGAGTTATCAAAGCTTCACGGATATTTCATCAAAGTTCCCATTTCATCTAGCATTTGCCTTTCTTGCTAACTTCTGGAAAGTGAGACGCATTTGACAATTGGTCCATGGAATATCTTTTCATCAATAAGAAAATCAAAAATCTGTGAGGTGGCAGGCATGGGGGCACACTCCCTTATTCAGGAGTCATAGGCATGCCAGTCTCTGGGAATTCAAGGTCAGCTGTTCTATACAGCAAGTTCCAGAACAGCCAGTGCTACAGAAGAGAAGAGAGAGAGAGGAAGAGGGAGAGAGAGGAGGGAAGGGAGGGAGGGGATGAGAGAAAGGGAGACTGGGAGAGAGAGAGAAAGAGAGAGAGAGAGAGGGAGAGGGAGAGAGAGGGAGAGGGAAAGAGAGTGAGGGGGACAGAGAGAGGAGGAGGAGAGGGAGAGGGAGAGGGAGAGAGAGGGAGGGAGGGAGGGAGGGAGGGAGAGAGAGAGAGAGAGAGAGAGAGAGAGAGAGAGAGAGAGAGAGAATATATCAAAGAACAACCAAGAGTCCTACTACATATAATACATATTTTTATTAGCAAAATTTAAAATGCAATTTGTTTAGTCTGCAACTTTAATAAAACTCTGATTGAATGAAATATTTTTTGTGCTTTTTTTCTTTTCCTGGTATTTTTAACCACACAGACTTTCTTGTCTCTTATCATAAAAAATAAAGATGGGAATACAGCTCAGTGAAAGATGAGAAACATAAAAGTAACTAAGGCTTGGGGGCTGGAAAGATGGCTCAGCAGTTAAAAGCACTGGTTGCTCTTCCAGAGGTCCCAAGTTCAATTCCCAGCCCAGCAATGATATAGTGGCTCACAATCATCTGTAATGGGATCTGATATCTGATATCCTCTTCTGATTTGCACGATGATAGGGCATTCCTATACATAAAATAAATAAATATTTTTTAAAGGGAAAGAAGGGCTAAAGAGATGGCTCAGTGGTTAGAGCACTGATTGATCTTCCAGAGGTCCTGAGTTCAATTCCCAACAACCACATGGTGGCTTACAACCATCTGTAATGGGATCTGACGCCCACTTCTGGTGTGTCTGAAGACAGCTACAATGTGCTTATATATATAAAATAAATAAATAAATATTACAAAAGAAAACAGGAAGAAACCAAGGCTCATTCAAAGCACCAAAGACAAAAATAAGATGGAAAGAAAGACCAGATTTGTTGATAGTATTATCTTATACTCTGGACAATCATCATATATGTTGATAGTATTGTAAATAGCCAAACTAATTAAAGAGTAAAATAATTTCAAACATTGGATATTCTAACCCTTTAGCTAGACGAGCTATCCCAGACAAGCTGGAATATTTGTCTCGTGTTATGCACACATAGTCTCTCTGTTTCTGTCTCCCCCACCTCAGTACTTCCCTTCCCTCTCACTTTGAGCCATGGTCTCATTTTATAGCCAAAGCTGGATCTGAACTTGTAGCGACACTCAGTCCTCATCCTCCTAAGGATTACCAACATAAGACCCCCATCCAACCAGTCATAACACCTTTTCCCACCTACTTACCATACCTTTTCCCCAAGTTAACTGTTCTAGAAACGTCTTTATTGGTAATGTCAACATGCTTACAAGTGTCTGGCATCTTTTGAACCCAGATCATGACTCATCGCCCTCAACACACTCTGACATCATGAGGGTGGTGGAAAGTTGAAGGCGAAACTTCCACAGAATGCTTTTACATGTCTGGTTTGTTGAGGAAAAAAAGCTTAAAATTAATTAGAATTAATCTGAGATTTAATTTGTGCCAACCAAATAGATTTTAATGTCTTTGATGTTTATTTCTGTACACAAAGGTTTTAATTATACCATTTGATCAATAGGCATTTATTGAACATCTACTATCTTATCAAGTATTATGTCAAGTTCTAACAAAAAGCTAAAAAATGACCTCCAAAGTCTTAGCTCATAATTAAATGCCCTATTTAGGAATCACCAAAGGAGTTAGTACGGCAAAAGGTAGCTTTGAGCATGAGAACAGTAACTGTCTAGAGGCTAGGTTTAACACAAAGATGGTAGCACTGATTTAAAATGACATCAGTTGAGTCTTTGGATGGGATTAGAAAAGCAGAGAAGAGATCCAAGAAGAGGGGAAGAGAGTGGGGTAACTGTGTGGAGGAAGGGTCTCTGCCAACACAGGTCTAGTCTAAAGGGTTACAGCGCTAGAACAAAAGGATTTGCCAACCACAAAAGAAAGAAAGCTCACCACAAGATGCTGCTCACCCAATAAGCATACGCTATTACAAACCAAGGACCTTTGTATGGGAAGATGGAGAGAGGGGCTGATTACCACATCAGTCCATCAAATGGTCTGCTGTATACTTTCCTGAAAGACAGGTAGATATTCCAAGTCAGGTGGTACTTCCTGGGAGGAAACTTCCAAGATAGGACAGAAAATTGGCAATGGGAGATGACTCCGTCAGCAAAAGTCTAACCTTGCGAGCAGGAAAACCTGGGTTGCACACCCAGAACCTGGGCAAAATGTAGGTGTGGTGGTGCCCCTGAGGTTGACTCCTGGAAACCCCAAAAGGTAGAAAGAGAAAAGGGGAGAACTCTTTCCAAAAAGTCCTCCTCCTTCTCCACATATATGACATGATATGACATGCAGACAGGCTAATCATATTTTTTTTAAAAAAAATAATAAGCTGGGTCACGTTCCTAAATGGTGGGCCTTAAGTTGTCCTCTGGCCTCCTCACACACATGTACACATGTATAGTGATACAGGCAAAGTCATTTTTTGTCACTATATTAAATAAAGGTAAAATGAAGGCTGAAGGTAGAAATGACTTTGCTGATCATTTTAAGGGTCTTGCTGCCCCTGAAAGAGCTGTACTCATGACAGCCCAGGACATCCAGCATGCAAGGGAACTTCACTAAAGAACAGGCATGGTCCCTTTTAAGAGACAAAGGTAGAGTGCGTAGTGCCTGCTCATCCCCAAACCTCTGCTGAGGTTCACATGAGCACTCCATGATCTTGACAACACACCGGTATCCAGGTAGACTCTTATCTGTATATATATATATATATATATATATATATATATATATATATATATATATATATATATATATATATGGAGAGAGAGAGAGAGAGAGAGAGAGAGAGAGAGAGAGAGAGAGAGAGAGAGAGAGAGAACTGAAAGTAATTCAATGTCTAATTTAAGAGAGGACAAGAGCCTGGGGAGATTGTAGTGAGATAGAATAGGGTAGAAAGGAATGGGAGATAAAGAGAAGGCAAGGGTAGACAGAGGTTAAAATTTTCCTCCTCCGTGACATCGTACTGTCACAAACTCTCCTCTGAGGAAGAGTTTTGTGTAAACCAGGATCTAGCAGAGCCTGGGGCTGCCGGAGCTGCTCCTGGAACTGTAGCCCCAGCCTCTCTCCACTGCCATGGTGGCACTCCACCCAGATTCCTTTCTTGTCAAACTTGTTTTCAGTCACCCAAGCCCTCTAGTCTGTGACCTGTCAGTCCAACCCCCTGTTACCAGGGACACAAATAGATCCAGAGTGTCAGATAACATGGTAGTTTGGTGAGGAAGAAGATAGTTTGAGGCTATTAGACTCTCCATAATTCCCCTTCCCCAGCCACCGGGTACCTTTGAGAGTAAATACCCTTCCTGGCCCATTTCTGAGTCTCACATTCATGTTGAGCGCGTGATGCAAACCTCTTTTTATTTCCTTGCTTTGATGTGTTCGTCGTCTCTCTGGAGCAGAGCAGTGGAACATTTGAGTCGATTCTGTTTTTCTTGGAGAAGTGGTGTAACGCAGAATTGGACGATGACAAAGTCGGTCTGTCACTGCTGTGCTGGGAATGGCAGGGGACACTGTGTTCAATGAAGTATGAGCAGTGACAAGCCAGGAGAGGACTCGATTAAGTGTGTAACCACATCTTAAACTTAAGCCATGTTCCCTAAGAACTAACTGAATGGTGACATCCAATTAATACTTGTACAGAGACCTCAGGACAGGCATGGTGAGTACACCTGCGAAGATGCCAAAAACTCCCCTTCCCTAGACTCTGCTGCCTCTGCTGCCAGCCTCTAAACCTTTCCAGAAGTACTTAGGATCACTAACTCTACAGGCTGTGAACACTGGGAAGAAGTAGCTGCCTTTGAATGAGTTAAGAGGGGCATCTGAAGCCATTCAGCTGTACAGAGTTCTAACTAGATAGGCAAATCACCAAAACCACTTTTTTTTCTTTTTTTGGACCTCTTAACTTGAAAACTTAGATAAATACTCTCCGTGAAAATGAGACTGGTTGGGGAATCTGTCAGAGGCAGGGTCCAAATTAAGGAAAAGAATTATTATAAGCCAGGCACTTCGTTTTAGATCAAATAAGTATTTTGTAGGAGAAATAATTCCATTTTGTTAGGAGGCAGGGGCATTTCTTGCAGCTTGTTGACAATGGGGGGGGGGTTCCTGTTGAATCACATCTTTCTCTAATGAGCAACCACCTTATCTTTTTCGAGTGGGGCAGGGAAGGAAAGAGAGGATCAGGCTGAGGGAGAAGGAGAGAAAGAAACCAAATCCAGGTCCTACTGAGGAATTTGCGATATAGGAGTCTTAAGCTAGCCGAGTGGGGACTGTCACTACTGTTTCCCAGGTAAGGTCACTGAAGTGAGAAGCTGCAGAATCCCTCATTAACTCCTTCAATCCCTGTCATCTTTTGATAAATTCCGAGTGACTGGATACTTGGGCCTACCTGCTAAATCTGAGTAGAACATTGTTACTTTTTGGTTAATAGAAATAAATAGGTCAGAGCGAGAAGAGGCGAAGCCTGAGGCAGGGGACTGAGAAATGGGGACGAGTAGGAGGAGTTTCCTGAGGCCCTCAGGCCAGAGTACTCAGTTCAGGCCAGCCCTATTAGCTTGTAGCCTTCTAGGGCTGGCCTTCCTCCAGGCTCAGGCTCCCGACTCTGCCTGCCACCAGCTACCCACCCAGCCTTAGCTCTCAGCGATGCCAGAGGCGACAGCAGGGGCGCGCGGGTGTGTGTGTGTGTGGGGGGGGAGGAGGATGGTTTCCTCCTTCACCCTGAGGCCAGAGGGCCTTCTTAGATTAAAGGCTGTCTCCACCAGTTCATATAAGAGATGAAATGCTGTCCCCGACCTTTCTCGAAAGGACTTTAGCTTGTGTTTGAAACCATCAATTAACCGCGGGCTCCGCAAGGGAAAAGATTGGCTATTCCGTATCTGTCCTCCCCGGCCACCTGCGGCAGAATGGTCGGTGGGTAGAAGCAGTCAGTGGAGTGGGGACACGGGACATGGCCAGATCTTTTCTAGACGCAGAGCTGGCTATAGGTCTTCTCTTCTGGGATCGGATAGATGATTCATTTTTATATGTAATGTTTTACCCCACTCTATAGCTCTAGCCGGTTAATATTCAACCCCCGTGCTTGAGGCATCTTGAAGGAGGCAAGCAGGGGTGACCCACTCAAGGTATATGACCGCTCGGAGCGAAGAAGCAGAGGCCAGGAGAGGGTGAGAATGGATGTGAAGGGGAGGAGGGCCCTACTGCTCGGGGATTGCTGCTGCGAGGTCGCGCCCTGACTATGTCCGGACCGCTGGCCAGGCTGAGGTCCAGGTCCCTATCAGGGCTTGTAGGGCCACCCAGGGGAGCGCTAGATTCCCCACAACTCCATTGCTGGGCCCTGTGTCCATCCTGACTTCCCCGATCAAGGGCGTTGGACTCCTTATTCCGGACTACTAGCTGCGGGAGCGGCAGGAAGCAGAGGTGTTTGTCCAGCTGCTGATTAAGACAGATTGTGTTGTGTGGGAGACACAGAAACCATGCCGAGACCCAATAGAGAGAACCTGGACTTGCATAGGTTGGCCTGCGGGGTTCCATATTCTCTCCTAGTGTGTCAGAAAAGTACGGTTAGATTAAAGAGAGGTCCGAGCTATTACCACCTCCCCTTGCTCTTAACCTCCGTCCAAAAAAAAAGAAAAAAAAAAAAAACCAAAAACAATAAAACAAAAAAGTCAGGACGTTAAGGTAAAGCTTCTTCGGGGATCGGTGGACAGTCCCAGAGCTGGGCTGTTCCGACCCAGCAGGTCTAGCGGCCCTAGGAGGAGCCGCCGGCCTCGAGGGCACGCTCAGGTGGAGCCGCGGCATCTGGAAGACCCGAAAGCCAAGCTCGGCGGGTCGGGCGGAACGGAACTCCAAGGTCCAAAAGGTCCTGACCAGCTGCCCAGGGCCTGGTGTTTGGTAATTGGCAAACCAGATCAGCTCTCCTGGAGAAGGGGATTGAAGCTTGGACACCTCCGCACGGGGACGCTGGAGCCTGGAAGGGCGGCCCAGCAGTCGCAGACGTGACCCTCCCTTTTGTCGTTGAAACAGATAAGACGCTACCTCGTCAGATAAGATCAACTGCCTCCATTTCTGGCTTTCAGCAGGGACCCGAGGGGCTGCGGCTGTTGAAGCCCTGGGAATGACGATTCACCTGGGGCCCAGAGTCCGCAGAAAGCTTTTATTTCGCTTTTCTTTTGTTTGATATTACTTTATTTTCAAAGAGATCTGTAGCCTTGGGCTCTGGCAAGCAAAGCTGTGTCCTGAGGACAGCCTACAGGATTCCCACCTCTGTCTGAAGACTTCTCCTCCCCCTCCCCCGTGCCCGCACACAGCGAGGTGAAGCTTGCTGTCTGGGAGACAGGCGGTCCAGCAAACGCAGGCATCGCCGTGAAGTGACGCCCGAGAAAGTCCTGCCTCTCCGTCCGGGAGAACAGGGAAGGACCCATCAAAGTGCCGGTTTTTTTTTTTCCTCCCTCTCTCTTCTTCCCTGCAGAAATCAACCCATGGGTGATACCTATCCCAGAGACAGAGTTGCAGGAACTGTTGACAGAGGCAGAGCAGGGAAATTGAACTGTCAGTTGACTTGAGTTCTGAATCACAATCGAAATCCTGCCCTCCTGTTCCATCCTGGACAGTGTAAAGGGTTCTAGATGTTACCTTCTCAAACGGACCTTGGGAACTTCAGCTAGCTGAAGGAAGCAAAGAGGGCTTTTCTAGTTCTTGAACAAGGAAGCTGTGGCCAAGTCTCTAAGATAAACAACCCAAGACTTAATCTGGATGCATCAGCCTTCAGCGCTATGGGCCATTTTCTAAATTGCTAGGATTGGGAATAGGAGAAAGAAAACAGCAAAAGAAAACAAAGTAAAAACCTTGGCTGGGTGAAAAAAAAAAAAAAAGACAGTGGGGTGCGGGAGGAAAGAGGAGAGAGAAAACTGAAGGAGACCTTAAATGTTTTAACCAGAAGATTAGGCGAGCTGGCTGGGAAGGGATCCATCAAAATCACAGGGCACCTCCCCCTCCCACACCTACACACACTGCGTGGGGAGCAACTAATTAGTCTCAACTTCATTTATCCTCCTTTTAAAGAGAAAGGGGGAAGAAAAGCAATCCTGCAACACTATCACCTCAACGTAAATACTCCTCCATACAGTCACTGAATGTTTTTAAAGCGTGTTTTAAATTAAAAGGAAGCTAGATGGTTCTTTTAGGAAACAGCTTTGGCTCCAAGTATCTCCCCCTTTTCTACAACTGCTACAGTACACCACCACAAAAGGAGTAACTGGGATTTTTTTTGGAGCAATTAAGTAGAATTAACTTCTTTAATGGGGGTACTTTATCTCTTTCGGGGACTTCTTTAGTCCCCAAACAAAATCTAAAAGCAACATTTACATAAAACATAAAGTATTCAGGACGGAAATGAAGTTATGCATCCTGGACACAATACATCCTACTTCTAATCTCAGATAGAAAAATCAGCAATGAAAAGGTCCCCCCTTTGTGGGGAGTCAGGAGAAAGGAAGAGGGGACAACTTTGAAGATTAACATAAAATCTTCCCAGGTTACATCTGCTAAAAAGTCTGTATAGGTAAATCAGTCTTGTGTTCACAGTGACTTTAAAAACATCTCTTCTAGAAGTATTGTTTTTCAGATTAAATTTAAACACAATGGTTTGGGAGAATGGGCGAGGAAAGATGTTTTCTTTCTGATTTCTCCTGAAAAATCGGCTACCAGAGACTTCTTTGCATTTCTTTTCAGACCTGCTTCACCGACCCAGTCCACCAGTTTCTCTTGCACGTCAGCGAGCTTGCTTACGTTAACTGCCGCCGCTCGCTGGGGGTTTATAAATCAATCAGTGGGAGTCTATATTCATAAAGACTCTGATCTGGTTACATCCCTCCCTTTCTCCTCAGCTCTAAAAAAAAGTTAAAGCTCTCAGCCTGGGACTGCTCAGCTAGCTCAGATCTCTGGTGGGCGACAGAGGCTGGGGGGGGGGGGGGGGACCAGTGTCGGAGACTCGTGGATTTGGATGTGGATTGCAGAGCAGACCTTTGTTTTGGTCACCGCCGCCGTGACAGGGGGTGGGGAGGTTGTCCTCTTTCCAGAACGCGCAGGAGTTTTATAGACGCTCCTTAAAAGGGTTCGCTGCTCTCCACGGGTTAATTTATAGGGCTTTGAGGAATATTGGGACTTTAAAGATGGTATTTCTTTTTCTCCCATTAATTTGTTGGCGGTGTTGTTTCGCTCTGAAAAGGACTCCTGGTTTCAGGACCCAGGGAGAT